>NC_132950.1:620833-1241666 GCF_034638445.1 Ciconia boyciana
ATGTGCTCCCAGCCTGGCTTGAAGGTGGCTCGCTGTGGAGGAGCCAATTAAAAAATGGAAAACACCAAAGCATCTGAAACTTTAAAAGTAAAAGCTGTACTTCTAGCAAAACCCATCACTGGCCTCTTGATTTTTGCTCTATTCTAAAAACGAAATCATCAGGGAATGAAACGCTGTGGTCTGGAGGTAGCCACCATACCTGCTGCTGCTTTCACTGCTCTGCTACATCGACACAACAGGGAAGCGTGAGTGCAGCTGTACAGCCCCGGTGCTCCTGGCAGCCTCAGGCCCAGCAACCCTCCCTGCTGACCTGCAATCCCTCTGCAGAAGGTGTTAGCATCAGGACAGCTGCTTCAGCCCCGTGCCCTTCACTTCATATCCAGGAGCACCCACAAACAGGTAACACCGAAGAGCAGACAACCGAACTGCCGGAAGAAATCTGGCTGTGCAGGTCCCCCCAGGCTCAGTTCCACCCACAGTGAAGGGGTCCAGTGCCCAGATCCAGGGACTAACGCTGCATGAAGCCACCCAGGCAGTGCAGCAGGGCTACGTGTGTGTCCAGCTGAGGTCTGGACATGGTATAACTGCACTCGGGCACAGTATAACACCATGTAACCGCACCTCGGTGCTTTCTCCTCCAGGACTAGGTCTCTGAAACAGGAGAGGCAAAGACTTTTCACTCCCAGAGAAGGTAGCTCACACCATGATCACATGAAAGGCGGGCTCCTATATGAAGTGCTGCGGAGCATCCTCAAGGTGCACGTGATTGGTATAATTTTCTCCTCTGCCCATCCCCCCCCCCCCCCAAGAAGCATCACTGAATCTTTTGCTTTTTTAAGGAAAATGTATTTTTGTGAAAATAGATTTTATTATAATAAAATTTGATATTAAATAAAAACATACCGTATCACCAACACTCGTGGACACTGTGCTGGCATCATTCATGTACCTCACATAACTGTCCTTCTCAAAACAAGTACCCCACTGAAACATGCAAAGAAAGAAACACTGAAAAGGATAGAAACCATGTAGTACAAAACTCTCCGTGGCTTAGAAAGGGATGTGTCTTAACTCAAGGAACACATCATATCATATGAAAATAGCTGCAAACTCTCCATCCCCAGCTCTGCTCTCCAAATGCTCCAACTCAGGAGCAGCCCAGTGAAACAGCCAAATAAAACTGTGAAAGAGGCAGACGACAGATAAATAAATAAATAAATAAATAAATAAGGCGGAGTCCCCAGCCAGTGTGTGGTCAAGGTGAACCAGCCAAGAGCAGCTTACAGCAGCCCACCCTATAGGCAGAAGTATCGACCCCCTTCAGGGTATCGCTCCTTCCTCCATGGGAATCCTCGTGCTGAAACGTGACTGAGGCAGTGTGGGATGCTCCTAGGCACAGCTGCATATTTACAGGTTTACAGTACAAATAACTCACTCGTCAGCCCAGAGACAGCAAAGGGGATTCACGGGAACAGAAAAGTGCAAATTTTCTTTGCAGGAAGTGAAGGAGTTGACACAACCTCTTTTGGACCAGAGAAATACCAGGGTGCGCAGTACAAGGGATCTCTTCCTAAGGGGCCAGGGCTTTGCTGGGAAAAGCCATTTAGCTAACTTACAGCCAGAATATAATTTTTAAATTAAAATATTTACAGGGAACTGGTGCATTGAGGGCTGCATGGAGCAGGACACACTACTGCGGAGGTAGCTGTATCCTAGAGCTGAGGCCTCACACACCCCAGTGCCATGACACTGTATTCAGAGCCACTGCCCATGCTGGGTGGGCATCCACGGCTGGGCTCTCAGCAGAGACCACAGCTCACAGACCCACTGAAGAGTTTTCTCTATTCAACATACACTTTTTCCCTATGAAAATACTCTAATCAGCTTATTGCAGAGGGCTTCTCCTGAATTTTCAGTCCCTGTGTGGACTGCACAGGCAGTCTTTACAGGACAATAAATCCCTTGCTAATTTTTCTTACTGGACCCAAGTTTTTTGAAGAGCTTTTTTCCTTTGAAGAAGAAGCCTCTCTTCTTTTTACTCTGACCAGGTACATCACTGCATTTGAGAACGGCCAGCGATGCCTGCTCTGGACACTGCTCGCCCACGACAAGGCAGGAAGGTGGTAGAGTAGGAGGAGTTGGTGAGGAGTCACTCTGATCAACAGACCCATCTGGATTTAACTGAGTGGGAAAAAGAGAAAACAAAACAAAAAAGCAGAAGTTAGAGCTGATGAAGGACATGGCGCCAACATAAACCTCAGCCAGAGAACCCTGCCTTCTCCCCACCAGTCTGTCCCTCACCCTGCAAGGCTCAGCTCCTCTATGCAGTTGCAGTTAGGAAGTTTCCAGTGGATTTAAACTTTTTTGTACCCACTACCCAGACCCTGCCTGAGCTCAGACATTCTGAAAATCCTTAACTTTGGGCTAAGAATAGGACAGCAGAAAAGCCCCACTGAGGACTTGGTGAAAGATGCTGCTTCACAGCTGAAGACGCTGTAAGTGAAGCACCTCCTGAGAGCAGGGATGGATAGATACTGATGCATCCACGTATGCCTGCTGGCTGCCTGGGCCGGGGGAGCCTGGTGGGCTCCCAGCACACTCTGGAACAGAAGGCAGAACATTAAGAAAAAAAAACAACTTCATAAGAACAAGGGCTCTGCCAGACCTTCAGAAGTTCAAGGAAGCTGGCTAAGCTAGGAGGCTTCTGCAACAGTGACCTAGTAAGAAGAGAAATTCAGAGTCTTGCAAGGCTGCTCAGCATCCATCAGATCTAGTCGCAGGAGGGGCAGAAAGCAAAGTCTGATGCTCTGCAGTGGCACCAATAATGGAGAAAACGTTTATGATGGAGCAGGACATGGAAAAGTCTTGGATCAAGTGGCACACAGCAACTGATATGTGTTCCTAAGTCACCTGAGCATTCGAGAATGTTAGCTGGGATCCACAGTCCCAAATGATGCACTGTATGCTGCTCCTTTTGGAAAGGGTTTTAGAAATCAGAAAGTGCCCTAGTCCTGGTCTCAGTTTCCTCTTCACAAAATACTAACGGCAGATCAGTTCCCAGCAGCAGCCTTCTTTCCATGATCTCCTCTTGCTGGGCTTAGGTGTCTGGACAGTGACCATTTCTGATTTGGCAGGGTAAGCTTTTCCAAGAAGCTTCAAAGTTCACCAGGGAAGAGGCTCTGGGTTTCCGAGGCCTAGGACAGCACTTGTCCCACTGCCTTATCTTCCACACAGCTTTCACAAAGCACCATCTTCCAAGCTCCCAGCTGTACATCCTATCTTGGCATTACCCAAAACACAATGTGACAGTGGCTGGAGCTGTGCCAAGGAAGAGTCCTCTTCCTTGGCACATTGAAACATCATGCCCTCATCATTTCTCTGCTTGGGTCCCACTAAGTCAGGGAGAGTTGAGTGCATGTCCCTTAAGGGTCTGTAAGCAGCCACAGCTCCGACAGGGAAGATGACTTAGTGGCACCGGCAGCAGGATGCTCTGCCTGGGGTGGAAGAATTACTGAAGAGCAGAGACATTAGCCCTGCACAGGAAATGTGTGAGCATCACAGCAGTTGCTTGCAGTTCACTGGCAGGAGTGGATGTGCTTTGGTCCTGGTCCCACACTGCACCTGAGGAAAGCTACTGAATCAAGCAGATGCACAGACATAACATTACTGCCATAGCTATAGCACAGTCACACTTTATGGGCTGTGAGTTAGTTTATTTAAAGTTTCCTGGGGTCAAAACCAAAAGCAGCACTGCTCTATCACCCTACTGCTGTTTCAGCATCCCACCTCCTGTGTGACACAGAGCACAAAAAGTGGCTGTGACCTCTCCTCCCCTCACAGGTTGAAGTTACGCTGCTGTATTCCCATCGCTTCACTCTGCTGCAGGAAGAAAGCACTTCTGGTACGAGATGAGCAGAGACCTCTTCTCTAGAGTCAGACTCAGTACATGCAATACCTATCAAGTCAGTCCTGAGCAGACAGGAGTACAGGACTTTTAGAGAGCTCTGTCTTGGTGTGAATATATGACCCCTCCAACCTCAGAAAGTTGAGCGTCAACTACTGTCTTGTAGCAATCACTTTAAACTGTCCCAAGTGACAGTGCCATCAGACTCTCTCTTACCTGAACTAAGGTCTCTGGTCACAGGGACAGACAAGTAACTCCTCTCCATCTCTTTTCATTACAGTAAACAATACAGTGGCTGATTTTTCCTGAACTCACACTCTATTTTCACCTGGAAATCTTGTTCCACACACTTTCAGAGGCACTTCTGTGACTCTCCAGATATGCAGCACTGTGTTGAAAGGCCAGCTACTGCCAAGGACATGCTAGAGAAGGCTTCGTGGCACAGCCTGGCCCTTGTGAAAGCTGCGCTCTGCCTGCAAGGTCCACTCCTCCAACTAATGCTGCAGCATGAACTGCAATCTTTTATTTCCTGGCACCACGCACGTGCAAGGTGCAACCCTTGGTGTTGATGGCCCAAGTGCTAGTCAGGTCTGAGAAGTCTGGAAATAAATCTGAATGAATCTAGATGAACCATTTTCAGCTAGTAATGCAAGATTTATGAAGGCAAAGAGAAAAAGTAAGCCAGATGAGGGCTAACTTGGTAGCCTACTGGGTTAGCTGTGTACCAAAAGAATCCCTGGGTTCTGCTCCAGAAACTATTTATGCGTTGTACAACGAAGAATCCTTGGATAAAATGCACAAAAGCATTGAGCTAACATCAGAAAGGGTCTCACCAACATGCAGTGAGTGGTCTCCCCTATGAAGCTCAGGCCTTGGGCTGCCTGGCTCAGCAGCCCCAAAGGATGGGGGAGCAATGTAAAGGCCCCTGTGCAGCCAGGGCAGCGGAGGCTTGGTGCCCATGCACCACTGGAAACCATTTTTTGGCAAATTTGGGACAGTTTTAGGGCAGATCTGAAGTGGCCCAACAAACCTTATACAATTTCTCCTGTAGAGCTATGCATTGAAGACTGCATGCAAAATGAGAGGCAGGTACCTAGGCCAACTGACAAGTGTCACAATTATTTACTGTAATAAGGATACCACAGTTTCAATGTCATTATCAAATATCGAACAGTTAAAAGGAAGTGACTAGCAGTTTCCTGTCTTTGTGGCTGAAAGTCCTGCTGATTCCCAGCTGTGGTATATGATGCCCAGGCAGATTTCCACACACAGAGGCACTCACACACACAAACATGTGCAGATACTCTCAGAGGTCTCTATATGGCAAAAAAGCAACAGAACCAGTTCACAGATTCATCTGGTAAGAGACAAATGATACTAAAATTAGGGTTTCTTCCCCAAGACAAACATGAAGGAAAAACTGCTTGTCAAAATCCTGATAAAAGCTATTAGGGCTGATAAACAGAAGAATCACGTTAGTTTTCATGAGGCAGTTTTCAGTGCTATCTCAGGTATTACTGATTTGCACAATTTCAGGAAAACAATGCTTGAAATTAAGAAAAACACAGATCTTCTCCCACTGCCCCCCAAAACAGAGGTCTCACCCTCCAGCCCCAGAATTGTTTCTTTAAGTGCTGTGAGACAGAACAATTATCCACACAAGGCTGGTTTTAGGGACTAAAAGTTACTTCTTTCTTAAGTTGATGGTGTGCAGGGTTTTTTCAGGACTATACTCAGGAAGGAGTAAAATCAAGAAGAAAAAAACCACAGGCTGAATATGGGGCATGCTCAGCCTGAGCAATATCCTGCATAGGCTAAATGAAGCTTTGGTTGTTGACATGCTTGAACAGTGGTAGAATGGCCAGGCTGAATTACAAAGCAAGTCTTTTTGAAACATGAATATCCAGCAGAGTCCCATCACGGTTCCCAAAACCACCAGATAATTGTTCCAAACAATTGCATTTCATGTGCTGACCAGATCACGGCTCATCTTTAATACAGAACCAATCTGGCAGGTAAAGTTCTGCCACCAGAGGATTTGAAGCTGGGCTTGCTAGCAGAGCCCAAACCAGCCTGTCAAACTACAAGCAAGAAAAGGAGTAAACTGCAGGTGCAATAGGAGGACCCTTTAATATGCTAGGCTGGGTGGGAGATTGAAGAGATCTTCTCATACAAACTTACATGGTTGCTCTCTCTATGTATCATTCATATCTATCACTGGACTCTTCTCTTCCTCATTCTCTGAAGAAAAGAACCATCACGGGTGCATAATACAGGCAGAAATAAATACATGAAATTAGAATCAAACACTTTCTGAAGGTGCTTTACAATCAGTCTTTGACAGAAACTGCATATTACTGATGCAAAAATATTTGACAGCTGCAGCATTAAAGCAACTGCTCTAAGTTGGTGAGCATGAGTGGTTCAGGACCCTAGCTTGTGATCATAACTTCTTGGATAATCCTCTTCGTGCTGTATTTTTTATTGCTTAGTCTAATCCCCAAATGTTGTCAGTTTGAAAGTTAAACTGCTTCACCTTTTTCAGTTGCCAGCATTTTAAGATTTACTCAGAAATAATTCAAAATGATCCATCTTCCCCAGTTCAATTTGGAAAGTAAATTGTCCTTATTCTCAGGCCTTTGGCATAGCAGCAAGGAGAAGGGAAGTGTGAAGAACAGACAAGGTGAAAACATAAAATCCAAGAAGTTACAAGCGATTTAAAAATCACTCATGATCATGCTGGAGAAGCTTCTGTTAAGACTGGAACTAACTTAAATACAAGTCCAAAGCTCTGCTGTGATACCATGGTGCATATGCATGCTCCCTGATGCATTAGGTCTCAAGCTGGAACTGGAAAATTTGATGGGAGTCTGTTTTGCCATGCTGTCTTTCAGAAGATTCAAACAATGCTTCTCTAGAGGCTGCCAGGCATCTTTTGCCTTCAGTGATTTTTTGCATATCCCCCACTCCCCCCATCCCAAACAGCAGCAGCAAAGGTGCTTCCATTTGTGTTGCATATACCAACAACACACTTTAACAAGCAAGTTCCTAAACTCTATGGAGTATGTCACTGGAGTTTGGAAAGCCCCAGGCATGACTGTATCACTGAGAGTTCATTCCAGCTCAGGGATGGCCCTTAGAATATGTATGTTTTACAGGAGGAGGTCTTCCTTCTGCCTCACCCATCAGGTGTTCTGCCCATAGGTAGGGATACTGTGATTGCTGTGACAGAGCCAAAAACTCAGTGGGGTCAGGTTCTGTCTCTCCTCGGTAATCACTAACCATGCTTAAATGTAGTTAACTAATACAAGCTTGGTTATGAGCAGGGTAAATGTACTGCTTTTAAAAGGGGGCAAACAAGCCCTTCATATTTGGAAGCTGTTTAGATAGATCTGCACAAGCAGGAGCCAGGACTGCACGTAGTTCGAGTGCTAAGCCAGAATCACCCAGGGCAGGTATCCCAGTGAAGTGGGGAGGACAGGAGGCAGTCTGTCACTACACAGAAGCAGCCAACACAAAGTCATGGCTAGAGAGTTAACGTGGATTCCCACTGAAATAAAATTGGCTTAATCATCAACAACTGAATTTTCCAAGTCCAGAGACTTCAGAGACTACAGCGAATAGCAGCTCATGGATCAGCTGAGTGCCAAAACTACCAAATCAATCCTGACCTAAGGCAACAGATCCTGCTCTGCAGACCCAAAGTCAGAGCCAATGCAAGAGGAAGCTCTGTTGGATCTCTGGCAGAGAGAAGGGGAAACAAATGGAAAGGTCTGACGGGCAGGCAAGCCTGAAACATGTTTATTTTATATGGGTTGTTTTTATCACATTTGAAAGGCATTTCTGTTAAAAAAAAAAAAGGTGTCATGAACCACAGGAAAAAAGCTTACAGCCTTGAGCATGCAGGGATATCTGGGCCAAACTGCTGTGTCCAGGGGAACAGTCACGCTCTGCTGAACCCAGCACCAGTGGAAAGAAGAGAAGAAAGCTGAGCAGCAGCAAGCTGCAGGGCAGCAAGGAGGAGCAGCTCGTGCTGCCTGCTCAGCAGCAGAGCAGACAGGACCTTGTTACCCTGTGTGGTCTGTGACAAAGCCTGGGACACGGTAGGTCAAACTGGTGTCACAGTTTCCTCACCAGTAAAACAGGAGAGTGCGATGCAAATAGGAATACTTGAAATAAGGGCAGATTTGTTGCATGTCTTACCCTGTTTATCAGCCAATTTCCTCTCTCTTACTTGTCCTCAATAATACACCATTAGCTAAGCCAAACCCTTCACATCTGCAAGTGACAGATCAGCTCTCCAAGCCCTGAAGGTTACCTGAATTTCCCCATGGTTTCTGGGAGGACCCAGGCTGGGGCTGGAATAATGACCCTTGGCATGTGAAACAGGCCCTTGTTGCTGCTGGTTGATGCCAGAGAGAAGGGTTGGATCTGTAATACGCTACACTATGAATTCAACCTGTTTTAATTTTACTGGTTCAGGTCTCTTTTGGCACCCTCTATTCCAATAGATGAGTAATTTGGGAAGAGTAAATCATTTTGAGAGGGAAACTGAAGAAGGAAACCGAATCTGCTTGTTTCCCCCCAGGAAAGTTAGACCTGTGTAACCTCAGGGCTCTTAAATCCTGGTAGCTTATTAACCTGTGATTCCCCAGCATGGACCAGCACTTACGGGCTGGGAGGAAAGGGACTGAGTATCCTAAACAGGTAAGCACAAGGGACCTAGACAACTTCTGAGTTTAGAAGATGATCCAGCAAGCCACCCACAAACCTTATTTCAGAGCCAGGCCTGCCACCTGCTCTTTGTGAGAAGGCATCAAGGCTGTAGTGCAGACCCTGTACCTACAAAGCTTGAAATGCCTGGAAGCAAGAGATGGGGCTGCAGGTAAAGCGTAAGGGAGATCAGGCAGCATCTGAAGATAGAAATGGGAGGTGGGTACAGAGAAAAGAAAGAGCTGAGCACGAAAAATAGGACAAGGAATGCTGCAGAGAGCAGGAAAGCTAGGATGGCACCAGTGGAGAGTTCAACAGAGGAGGATTCAGGGTCACATACTTCCTTAAGGACTGGCTCAAAGCCAATCTGGGCCTGTTCTTACACACTTTTATGGGTCTGGCACCACTTGATGGTGCCAATAACCTCCCAAGAACTGAAGGTTGAGTACATGTGAGCTGGGACCAAGCTGTGTCCCTCCCTGCCTCCCACTGTCTAGAATGACACAGCATATGAGGTCCAGGAGTGACCAGGGGAGGTGCTACACTTTTGGCCTCACCCACTGAGGACTGACCGAATCTGGCAGATGACCCAGATCTCCCGCTTAAGCATTTGTTTCAAGAGTATCAGCAACACAATGCAAGGGGTTAGCTCACCCTTTGAATTCCTTGCATCTGTGGGATGCTTTCAAAGCCTTAGGATCCATCCCACAGATCTCTTTGGGAAACGCCCCAGTGTGTTTTGAATTTATCTGGAAGCACCTTGGACTGGATTAAGATATATCTAACTCCGGATGGTTGGAAGAGCATTGGCGTTTGGGTGTCGTCAACTCCAGAACTCTTTGGCATGGATATGAGCATATCTGAGGAATTTAATGTGTCTGGGGAGCTGGCTGAACTGCTTTGCTTGCAGCAGGATTTCACCACTGACCCTTTTGTGGATCAAAAGAATTTCCTGGTGGGACCTGGGATGCTCTTTGCTCACCTGACCCTAATGAGACTGAGGCCCCAGTGGATGTTGCTGCTGTGTGCCTCTTTTTGCACTATAGGTAAGTCTTCAAGAAGAGCTCCTAGCAGTCCCTTCTAAACTTTTGAGCATCTTCCATGGGATGAACTCAGCTGCATGCAGTAATTTAAATTATTCCATCAGATGCTGCATGCTGTGCAATGCCCAATCTCCAGCCACACCACTGTTTGGATGTCTGTACTATGCAAAGCCACACAATCTTACCTGGCTCTCAGCACTCAGCGGAAAAGCTTCTTTATCTTTTGAATGAAGTTCATCAACCATGCCTCCATCCGAAGTTACAGCTTCCAAGAAGTTAGATGGGACAAGCCCTCTCTGTTGGTTCAGCTCTCCCTGCAAGATCAACATTCAGTTCTCACATCAGGTTTCCTGGCTGATGGAGAAATAATAAATAGAGGAGCAGTCCCATGCAGAGAAGGCTAGGCTAGGGTCTGAGAGAAGCCCAGCAACACAGTCATGTTGGAAGGATCCTCAGCAAATTTCACGACTCACATTCTTTCTTAGTTCTGGAACAATTGAGAGTGCAAAAACACAGAAGAGAAGAAAATGTGGCAGCAAGCCGTGACAAATATATTCCAGCAACATGGTCACTTCTACAAACTCAAAAAATTTCCACTGCTATCCTGGAAGCAACTGCAATATGACTGTGCCACAAGCTTTCTAAAGGCCTTTGGATTTGCTCTGGTACTTATTTATTTTTCTAAAGAATTAGGTACTACTGGTACAATGTCCTGTAGGCATTGCTTCAGTGCTCACTGAGGTCCAGAGGTGCAAATCAAGCTTGGCTGTATTCCTAAAAAATTATCTCCAGTTCAACAGCAGGTGGTTGAGCAAGACAAAAACAACCCCAGCAACGTTGTTTGGCCAAAACTATAAAAGAAGTCAAATAAAACATTCACGGTGATCCCCTCCAGACTTTACCTGGAGCTGAACCTCAACTTTTATGTGTGAAGACACACTGCATTCTGTACAGGAAAAGGTGGATGATCCAAGGGCCAAGGATCGTGTCCAGCACACAGCTCATTGGCAGGCACAGTCCCCAGGTATGCAGAGTAAATTAAACAGATACCAGTGCTTGTTCAAGTTGAAGTACGGCCGGATGGGGGTCATCATAGATTTTTATTCTTATGTTACCATTTTAGCCTCCTGCTATGGATGACACCATCTGTCTAAGTGCCTGGTGACAAATTAGCTTATAGCAGATGCTGATTCAGCTGACGTACGTACAGAAAAATGCATCCTAAGCTTTGGGAAACCTGGAGTCAAGTTATGCCAAGAAATAAACTCAGAACCGTTTGGATATTGGGTTTACAGGAGGAGCATGGACTGCCAGAAACAATCTGCCCTGCACTAAGCAGATATGGGTTTATTTTTTTTCCAAAAGCAGAATATTTTGTTCCCTGATTTCTGCTCTCCTGCCACTAGATGGACTCCAACGATTTCAGATGTAGCGACAGGACCTTCCCAACCCCCGTACTTACATAATAGAATCCATCATCATCCATGGACCCAAACACAGTGATAATGTCCCCAGCACTGAAAGTCAGTTCAGCCTGCAAAGAGCAAGAGAACAACAGTCACAGGAGAAGCACGGCCTGGAATTTCTCACCAGAAACACAAGGTCACCCTGGGCTTTTTGCACAATCTCACCCTGAGGGAGGGAGGCCACTGTGTTAAGACTTGCAAGACCAGGATGCAGAAGAGCAACTGAAGTGGGTAACTGTGGAATTCAGTGCTAAGGAAGCATTTAATAAATTAAGACAAGAGCAAAGCCTATTTCTTAAACCAATTTTAATAAGGCTTCAAAATAGTACCTACCACCTGTTCTGGAAAGGTATGTTGAGAACAAGCTGAACGAGCCCCAGAAATACCTTTAATTTCTTTAAATATAAGTACTAAATCCCGCTCCCTTGGATGAGCCTGTTCTGTGTGCAATGCTCAGGGATTAGTCACTAGCAGGAATGCATACAAACGGGAAGATTTGGCCTGGAAAGAGAACATTACTGCACAACACACGTGACCCATCACCATCCCATCTGTCTGTCCTGTCAGCAACCTCAGCATGCGCTCCATGGAGCACAAAACTGAGCACAAAGGTGTAAGCAGTCTCTTCTAATGGAAGAAACTGCCCAGTTACAGCAAAAAAGCTGCTCTAAGATAGAAAAGGTGGAGTCTCCAAACAGGCTGTGTCCCACTCAAGATACACTGGCTTTATATGCACTTCATAGAAGCGTTAGCTGGAAGGGACCTACCTCTAATATATTTACGTTATTATATCCCTAGTACTCAATTTATCTCTGGAGGCTGCAGGTTCCTCCTGTTGGCTGTGAATTACTTTGTTCTAGCAGAAAGACACTTGTAGGGAACTTCCCTCAAAGACACACAGAACAGCGCAGCTGATCCTACTATGTCTTGGTGCAAGTTCACAAACAGCAGCTGCAGCCTTCTAGCAAAAGAGGTGACCAAATTTTCTGGGAGTGTGAACGGGGAGCATCTCCAACAATGCAACAGAAATGCAACAGTTTGTTTCAATAATTTGAGCTCTGTCCATAGGGAAGGTTCTAGGAAGACCAAATCACTGCAAAAAAACACAGTCATCTTCTTGTTGACAAGGGCTCAGAAGTGTTCTTTGGCCAGATACATGCTCTCATTGTGTCTCTGCCAAGATAATCCACCATCCCTACAACACACTGTCCTCAAAAGCAGTCTGTCTTGCTCATGAGACCCTCAGTTTGGGAGGCAAGCATTACCTGAACTGTGCCACCTCTTGGCCATACACTCCTTTCTGGATGCATGGAAAGAATCTGAATCCAAACCCCATATTTGCGTTTGCTTAGAGTAGACTAACACTGCTATGGAGGAACAGAGAACAGAGCATGTTCTAATTTAGAAAGGTTTTTTGCAGAAAGGATTCTGCATTGCAATCTCTCCACCTGAAACAGACTTATCCACAAAAATACTGTTTGGATTATATGTAAGGACTGCTTGAAAAGCAAGAACTTAGAAGACTGGTCCATTAAATTGGAGCTAAGTCTTCTTGCTTGAACAAAGACCTACACAAGTATTTAACACAAAAGACATGCTCATCTTAAGTATCAGAAGTCCATTCAAACCCGTAAGCAGGTTTTTTCTTTTACCAGAGCGTGCCCTGGATAAGTTGCTAACAGCAGGGGCTGCTTCCTCCTGCCCAAGATCTGCTTAGTCCTGTCTAATCACTAGAGGATGCTACGAGGCCATGAGATGCTCGCATAGTTTTGCTGAGACACATACTGAAAATCATTAGGGATATACTGCTTCATATTCTTCACAGATAACTGAACACTGTTATCAGACAATGCATGAGAGAACATACCAGCAAACCCTACATTTTATAACTTCAGCCAATCCCTTTTTAGCAGTAATATTGACAAGTTATAATCGTCTCTGTTTTGACCGAAGTGCTAAGTGTCTTGGAATAGAAGAAAAAAAGAGAGAGGAAAAAGAAACCTATAAAAGGAGTGAACAGCTGGTGGTTACCTCTACATCTGCATTTGGAGAGCTCTCCTTAGGGTTATAGTCAAAGACAGCCACCATACTTCGAGGAGTCAGCAGTTCAGCTTCAAAGTCTTTATGCTTCTGTCCTACAGGACAAAAATAAAACAAAATATCCTGAGCTGGAAGTTCTAGGACAAAATTTCAAATCACAGCAACTCCTTCACATTCTTGGAGTGGACTGAGCAAAAAGAATACTAGAGGGAAACTGAATGGGAGAGAGATCTTAGAGGCCCTAGAGACATTTGGTAAAGCAGTTTTCTGATCTCCTGTATCACCTCACAAGCACAAAAGTGGGGACATCTTCCCATTCCAGCATCCTGGTGTCCTGCCCATATATACAGGAATGTTTTATTTTATGTTTTCTATTTTTACGCACACATGTATATGTATTTTATATACATACACACACACACAGAAGACAGCAGTCTCTTTATAGTGTCTCGAATAGACATTTCTCCTCCCTCCACGCAATGATCTGCTATTGACGTACAAAATTTATCCTCCAAGTGCCAGGGGAACAGCAACAGCCCTGGACAGCATTGGCTGGCAGCCCAGCCACAGCAGCACAGAGCTCAGCACAAAGGGGAGCGCAGGCCTCATCATCCAGGGAACACGCTGCACTTTCACAACCACCTGCCTGCTCAGCCCCATTACTTACAGACCTGCTCTGAGTCTACAAAAGCAAAGTCTGGTGTTACAGAAAACACACATTGTCCCGTCCTTCATCTTACAGATTTAAACCCTGCTTCAGGTCAACACTGGATGGGCTAGAAAGGGGTTTGCAGGCTTCACCTCTCTGGACATCAACAGATGACTGTGCATCTAAGCAGAGTGAGCACCCTCTCAAGGGACCTGGGATTTTAAGGACCATGGCATCAGACGAGTAAGAGATTTCCCTGCTCCTCCAAAGCACACCCTCAAACCTCCACCTTCAACCAAAGCACACCCTCAAACCTCCACCTCCTCCACCTTCAAACGCTCCCTGTTTAGTCAAAGGTCACTGCATCCACTACTAAATTAAAAGAACTAAAACTCTTCTTCCGTGAGAATGACCATTTTCTTACAGTGCTCTGAAGCAGCACTACAGGGTCTTGCATTGGCCCTTGACTGCAAAACGCGTCTGTATTACGATCATGCATTATCTCCTCGTAGTAAAAAAGAGCAATTCTCACCTGGATGAGACTGGTACTCCTCCTGTTTATCCAGCCCTGCTGGGGGAAGAAAATGCCTCATCAGTGAGAGTTCACCTTTCAACAGTGACCACACGACACAACTGACAAACAATAAAAAGAACAAAGACCAAGGCAGCAAACAACAGAAGCAAACCATTCATGCAACTCAAAGTCTACACCAGTAACCATGACTCAGGGACATAACAAGAAGCAGAGGTCAAGCTCCAAAACTATAAAAGACATCACTGTTGTTAAAAACTTAACACCAGCACAGGGATGGGTTCTCTTTCCACTTCCTAGAAGTCGTACAGAGACAAACATCTGACGGTCCTGTAAGCAAGTAGTAAAAATTCAATGCAGTCTGTAATCCTATAGCAAAAATCAAAGCGGAAGCAGTGGGTGACACAGACCTTTCTTGGAGCGTCTGGGTTTTGGAGGAGGGACGGTTTGGCGGCGTGGAGGTGGAGAAAATGTGCCATTTCCTTAATAAAAATCCAAAAAAGCAAATAAATAGACAAGAGAAACAGACAGTGAACGGAAAGTGAAAAGCATCTTGAAGAGTGAACAGGCAACAGAGTAGCATGACATGCCTGGGAAGCAGACATCGTGACTTCTATGGGCAAAACCCAAATCTCCATTTCTTTCATGTGGACTAAGATGAGGCATGATCCACATCCCAAATACACGCAGAAATCCACATTGTATTTATGCCCATTAGCCATACCACAGTACACATCAGACAAACTTTGCTGCACTTTCTCTTTCAGAAGCAGCATCATAAGGATGAAATAAAACACTTGAAAAATGCCAGGTGAGGTGCACCCTGTCAACTCACTGAGGTGGGAAGGGATCTGGGGAGGTCTCTAGCTAAAGCTTCTGCACTGAGCAGGGTCAGTACTGGATGAGTCTCCAGATGAGCCTGCAGAAGGAGTTCCCAGACCAACCCCTCCAAGGCATTTTCTTAGTTATGAGGCTGTAATACGGGTTTATGGCAGCAGGAAAACAACAGAGGTACATACAGCCCGGCTGTCTAAGGAAACAAGGTTTACTCTCTGTGTGCATGCATAAGGTATGATTTTTTCACTACCACTACCCTCCTGAAAACTTTCAAACCCACTACATTTCATGAAGTCTCAGAGCTATTAAGTTCCTTTATTCTTCCGAGAGTATGCAGTGGGGCAGGGGACAGAGACCCTTGTGTATCCACACAGGGACAAAGGCCACCACAGGCATAGAGTCATCTCTGGGCACCAGAGGATACATGCAGGAGAAACATTATGAATGTCTCAAGTGTGAAAAAAGCCTTACTCAAATGTCCCTAGACATAAGAGAGGCCAAAGGACCAAACCTACCAAAAAATCACATAGCCACAAAGTGAAAGCAACTGCTTCGACCCCTGTGCTCCTCAGGATCAACCTTCCAGAAACCCACACTTAGGAGCTGGGCACTGTCAGCCCCTTAGCCTCTAGGGCTGGATACTGGGTCTCACTGCAAGGAAATGGAAACAAGTTGGATTGCCGCTTTTTTCTTGGGGTTTTTTGGGGGCGGGGTTGGTTGGGTTTTTTTCCTCCACTGCCTGTGAGAGGCAGTGGAACAGCTCAGTCAATGTCAGGGCTTACCTTTGCCATCAGACCCACACTTGTGCTGTTTTACCCTGCTGAACTGGTAGGGAAACAGTGGCCAGCCAAAACAAGAATTTCCTCTTGTTTTAACAAGTGGAGCAGGTCAAACAATTGCCACTGATAGCAGAGAGTACACAGAGAGGTGCAGGACGAGAGACGGGAGGGATAAGGGAGAGGCATTGGGACACCAGTATGTATGACAGCAGTCTCGGGGCAGCTCACAGTCACCTAACTCATCCCAAGCTGTGATGGCTGCACATTGCAGGGAAGGTTCCTCTCCTCTCTCTGAGTACACGAGTGGGAAGAAACAGGAAAGTCTCCGCAGTGCATAAAGCACTGAACCACTTACTTCAGGGACTGAGTAAGGAGGAGACCACGTCTGCTCCTTGTACGCTCCTGACTGCCTACCTTGCTGTCTCACACCCTTCCTTCCCCTTCCCCACAAGTCTCTCCCCATCTTCCTCCATTCCCAAGTCACAGATTCTCTCACCCAAGAGCAGGGTCACCCCTACGGGTTCAATTACAGACTCACAAAACAAAGGAGAGAACACAAAAGTGAAAACTCTTGTTTGCATCCTTCAGCTGCTCTTCAAACTGTTTTGTTTCCCTTCTCTAGCGAGGATCAGCCTCACTCACACTCCGTGCTGAGTTCACAGACATGACACCTCAAGCACAGGAGCAGCTCCAGCAGCTGCAAATGCAGCCTTGGGCAGCACTGTGCTGCAGTAGAGTCAGGTATGAACTGAGACCTCAGAACACCTGCCTCCCTCATCCATCGAGACCTCCCTGCTTGCTGCTGCAACAGACACTAAACAAGTCTTCAGAACCTGGGGACCAGCCCTAGAGATCGTTTTGGTGGGCTGCCCTGGCTACACAGCTTGACAGCACGACTAAGCTTTCCACGTTTCAGCAAAGAAACATGCTGACAATAGTACAGCACACACATAAAGGAGATACAGTACCTATGCTCTCCATCGGTGTATCGGCAGGCAGGAACCCTTGCTTTAGGAGCTGCTTCTTGATTTCATTATTCTCCACCTGGACTTCTGATACCATGTTGCAGGGAATGTACCCCTCCCTTCCTGCACATTCACCCCTGTAAAAGCCATCAGCGTCCTTGTCTCCGCATACCTGCAAGGGAAAAGACAGGCCAGAGACTGTTTATGCTACGGGGACTGAGATGCACAGAGAAAGGAGAAAGGGAAGCTAAGGAAACTCCCAAGATGAAGGAGGCTCTGCCTCCCAAGGTTTGTGCTGTCCCTGGAACATCAGATGGATCCATACAGAGTAGGAGACGTTCACTAAGGTGTACTCTTACTTTCAGGATCTGTCCCTCCTTAAATGGGAGCTCCTCTTCTGCTGCATCAGGGTTAGGAGACATAGAAACGGGATCGTAGTCAAAAAGAGCCACAAATATTCTAATGCCATCATCTTTAACAGAGGTTTCTGAAGTGGTGCTCCTTGGAGGACCTGCACGCAGACAGGGGACACAGCAAAGACAATGTCAGCACCATTCCTCTGCCATGGCCCTGCACGGCTCAAATACTGCCTACTAGCCTCTCCCTGCCATTACCAATAGCCTCCCTCTCTCCTGCTGCCCAACTCTCTCCCCTTGCTCACTCACCTGGACTAGAGAGCAAAGGTTTCTGCATTTGGCTTCTCCTTACACTCTTGTTCCCTCTTCTGCTGGGGGCCTGCCAGGCAGCTGTGCCAGGCAGCTCCTGGCCCCTAGGATCTTTATGGCCGGACGCCTGCAACAGGAACCACCAGAGAGTTAGTAGCAGCCTCTGCCTTCTGACTCACGTGAACAGCGCTCAGCCCAAACGCACTCCACAAAGAGCAGTGCATCCAAATGCAACATTCCTCTTCAGGGACACTCCAGAGCTGAAAATACCAAGGGAACTGGAAAACAGAACTAAGTACAGGCAGGCTCCCTGCCAGGCACCAGTGATGATCCCCTTGCTGAGCGTGAGGATGCAGGAAAGGGCATTTCGAGGGGAGGCAATGACATTACAGTCATCATCTGCACAAAGCTTTCACAAATCAGCTTATTACACCAGGGATTTTCATTTGGGTCCCACAGCCTCCTGCCACGGGGAGGAAGACCCAGTGCGAAAAGGAATACTGCATCGGTGACACTCGATCAGTTAGCAGGAAAAGCAGAAGCAGCTAATACAAGGAAAGCCACGGAGCAGCACAGAACTACAGAATCTCTCAGATATTCTTCCAGACAATCCTAGAGGAGGGTCCTTTCTCTGGACAACACTGAACAAAGCAAGATACAGGCAGGCCAGGGAAGCAGAGGGAAGCTAACGCCACTGCAAGCTGCTTCAAAGCCAGAATAGGAAAAGTCACCCAACCCTTTTGTGCAAGGAGGTGCTACGTATCCCCTTCAAAGGATGTTCGAGCCTCCTTCTCCAGCCAGGTGACTTACAGTCCAGCTCCCAGCCCTGCTCCTCAGAACTGATCTCACACCTCAGTGCTTCCTTCTCCTGGCAGAAGAATCGCAGGTGCCTGCTCGGAGACCCAGCCCACTCCATACCCTGCTCTTCCATCATCTCCAGTCTGGTCAGGTCCCTTCTGCCATCCATGTGGGCAGCCTCAGATTGACTGGAGCAATCACTCCAGTCCCCCTGACAGCTCTGGGACCTTTCTGGCCACAGCCTGCTCTCAGGCGGGGATGCACAGGTCGAATCCTGATCATCTTCAGAGTCATATTCAATGTCTATTTCCAGGCTCCTGGGGCTGGAGTAGTGTGTTGCCATCACAGCAGGTTCTGCAAACCCTGAAACCACTGCTTTCATGTGGTTTTTTCGTAAGGTGCCTTCTCTGGCATGACTGTACATATCAAACCCCTCCTTACCACCAGCACTGCTCACAATGTTCAGCTCCTCCCTGAGGCTAGGAGCTCTGTATAACCTGCCTCCCATCTGGCTGCAGTTGCCCAGCAGACGACTGCAGTGCTCTGTTAAATCATTCTGTCTCTTCCTACCCATCTCAGGACGACTCCGGATCTTCTCTCGATAATTATTTCCCTTCTTCTTGCTCCATGAGGGACTTGCCCCAGTCCCAGACTTCGGATCATTCTCTTGGTAGCCCCAGTTCCAGTTTGACTTCTTCTGACTCCAGGCCAGCTGGACAAAGGCAGGATTCGCATGGTCAGCATCTCCTCTGCTCTCCTTAACACCATGCTCCTCCTGCAGAGTCTGAGCGGACAGATCCATGGAGGTATTACTCCCATCTGCCTTTAGAAATGGCTCCTTGATGTTGAGCGGCTTCTCTGTCCTTCCTGAATGGTAGGTAAGCTTTTCCAAGGAGTCTTGAGGGTCTGCCTTTTCCTCCATAACACACTTCTCATCCTCATCTTCGTCCTCATCCTCAGTCACTTCAGGGATGCTAAACAATTTCTTGCTGTGGTTCTTCTGAAGCGGGAGCTCTAGTATCCTCTCCAGAATCTCCTCATCGCTGTCAGTATCACAAAGATCCATCTGTACCCAGCCCCAGAGAAAAGCCACAGCCAGGACAAGCAAAGGAAAAAAGAGAGGAAATAAACATTAAAAAGATAGACAAAGTTACAGCTGATTCCCTCCCAGCACAGCAGCATGGAGCGACGACTGTGGTCTGCAGCAAAGCAAGGGTAGGAAGCAAAAGAGAGCAATGGGTCTTCTGGCAAAAGACAATAAGATGAACTAGTAATGCAGCGGAAAGCGAGAAAGGCCAATGCATGGAAGAGCTCCCTCCCAGCCTCTGCCTCTACACACGCAACTATCTGCAGCACCTTTCATCCTGCTCACTTGATTCCCCACAGCTTCAAGATCCCAGTCTGGGATGACGGGGCAGGAGAGGCACAATTCCTTCATGGCTGTTCACTGCACATTAGAGCTGACTGGGTTCCTCTCTCTGCAGGGATGAGTCTCACAGCCTGTGCTCACAAAAGGACACAGACTCCTCCCTTACCTCTCTGCCCTCACACTGGAAAAGAACGAAGTCACCATGTGCAGCAAGACACCCCTTGGAGATGTTGCTGCTATGGGAGGACCTTCCCTAGGCCCTTCCCATCATCTGTCAAGGTCCAGCTCTACAGTAGTTTACTGTGTGCAAATCCAGGTGAACAGAGTTGCCACAAATACACATGAAAACCCTTTACCTCAAACGGGTCACACAGACTTGTATTTCACTAGCAGCTGGGTAAGAGCCTAACAGGTTACATAAAACTTTTGGGAAAACACTGCTGAATTTTAAAATTTGTCTTGGACCAACTGCAGAATTTATGTTTTGCCTCTTACTACATTTATACTAAAATAAAAAGGTAGAATCCCAGATGCTTAGTGTAATTTAGGTTGGAAGATACCTCTGGAGGTCTCTTGTTCAACTTCCCTGACAATTTATATCATGGCATGTTCTAAAAACATTTACAAATAGTTTACAAAGCATATGTAGCTATTGATGTTTTAAGCTGCAGGCATGAGCAGGCCTGTTCAGAGATAATTACAAACTGAACCACAGTGGGGAAAAAAAAAAGGCAGTTGTAAGCTGCCTATTGATTATTCCATCCTCCATAACCTTTTCCAAGAAAAAGTTGGTCTTGAATTGTATTTAGAATTGGTTGAAGGGGCCTCCAGAGGTCTCCAGTTCAATCTCCTAATTGCAGCAGGACTGTTGCCAACAGTAAATCAGTGTCTTTGCTTAGCTGAGGCTTGAAAACACCAAAGAATGGAGATCCCCCATCTCTCTGGGGACCTGTCCCAAGGCTACGCCACCCTCCTGGGAAAGAAGTTTGGACTAATCTCCAACATGAACCTCTCAAACAGTAACTCATGACTGCTGCCTCTTTTTATATCATCTGCCACAAACAAGACGACTTTGGCTCGCTCATCCTTTTAACCATCCTTCGAATAGTTGTAGGCAGCTACAAGATCTCCTGCTAGCCTCCTCTTTGCCAGACCAAACAAGCTCAGCTTCCTCAAACTCTCTTTACAGGATGCGTGTGCTAGGCTCCTCCCTTGTTAGCACCAATTAGGAACATGCAAGTTTATAACTGTAACCATAAAATAAGTTCACTAAGACTTATTTTAGCTGTTTACAAAGTTGTGGCTTTTGCTTTTAAGTTTTAGTATAATAAATGGTTTCAGAAATTAAACAACTTATTTGAGGTTAAACATTTTAAAAGCAGCACCCCTCCATTCTTTCATTCCCCAAATCCTGAAACAGTTGGCTGAGGAGTCTTGAGATAACCCAAAATGTTACTAAATACACAGAATCCTAGAAAACAGCCCTGCTGAGACCTGGCCAGCTTCAGTCGCCCTCTTCCTTGACTCTATAAGGCAGTGTTGGGAGCTCTGTGCCCTAAAGCTTCCTGCCCCTGATGCCCTCTCCACATTCAGCATCTTGTTGCGCTCACACCCTCAACTTGTCACTGCCAGAACAGAAAACAATCACTTTATCAGGCCAAGAAACACCAGTTTTCCCATCTCAACAGGATGTGCATGGGGTTTTGGTGTTTCTTTTTCAGAAAAAAACCCCACCAAACCAAAACAAACAAAACCCAACAAAAACATACAGGAAAAAGAGACAAGGAACGGCATTCTTGACTGTTCTTATTTTCTCTTTTCTCCTTCCAGGGAAACTGTGTTTCTTCCATTTTTTCCCGGTGCAATCCCAACAACTGGAAGCCCTTTCAACAACTCCTTCCCAGGCAGCCCCAGCATCTCCAGTCACTAGGCTCTCCTGGGGCTCCTGACACACTGCACTGCAGGTCCAACCTCCCCACCCAGGACGCAGAACCCCCTTCAGAAGGAGAAAAGGAACAGCAGCAACTTTACTCCAGAATCATTACACTGTCTGCTACTGATCATTTAATGCTCACCAGACCCATTCCATCTGTGCTGCAGGCTAGCAGGCACACAGGTCAGCATCAAACTACAGATGTTCTTTGGTCACATGAAAAAAAAAGAGGGTACTTTCTTGCTATACAGGCATATCACATTTCCTGCAAATCTTTCTAATTTCTCATTCAACCTCAGTACTTTCCCTCATGCACATTCATCTCAACTGCTGTAATTTGTATGATTACATACCACTTTCCAGTCATGCGGTTTTAAGCACATTACCTGTCACAGATGCATTATAACACACTAACTAGTTTTAGCTGTTTGAACTTGTAACATGAATTAACATCACTCACAGTTCAGGTCAATCAGTATTTCCTCACTTGCAACAT
The DNA here is from genome assembly GCF_034638445.1 of Ciconia boyciana. Lineage (NCBI taxonomy): Eukaryota > Metazoa > Chordata > Aves > Ciconiiformes > Ciconiidae > Ciconia > Ciconia boyciana. Next base: position 643,023 of record NC_132950.1, read on the forward strand.
TTGAGCTGCAAAGCCATGGCTCCATTCCTACAAGCCATCCATTCCTACAGAGAGCACCAAGATCTAAGCAAAATAATCTGCACTAAGTTATTCACATTCAGGAGAGCTTGCAGGACTGAGGCCAAAATATTACATGCCTGTTTTGCCTTAGGAGGGAAGGTGGATTGGTACAGGATCGACAGATGGGTGGACTTCACAGATTCCTACGTGTTCACTGTTTATATCTATATTAAGAACTTGATCAATAGGATTGATTTTTAACCCTGGGTTCTAAAGTTCACATTACATCGTGTGTTTTTCCAACTAATTAAACCCTGGGTAGTTTAATTACATATAAACACCCTTCCCTCTCAAAGAACTTGCATTTTCACTAGCTTAAGACAACACAGGGAGTAAAAGCAGAGCAGGCAGGAACTTAGCCAAGCACTGTTGAGAGCGCTGGGCTCAGACCAGCACCTCCTCCTGTGAGCTGATGACATGGGATGGCTGCACTGGTGCTCCCCACAAGCATTACTCTGCTACAAGTTACCTTTTCCCCATTCTCCTGGTAACATGGCTCTCTCTGGTCCCAGTTCTTCTCTTCCAGAGCTTCTGAAGACAGTTCATCTTCTTCCTCCTCTTCCAAAATATCTGAAAGGTCAGAACTACGGTTGTGCTCAGCAAAAAGGGTCAGCTGTCGTCTTCCCATTTCAGACATTTTTTCTTCTTGCTATTGAAAAGCAAAACAGATTTCTTCAGTCCTCTCAGGCACTCTGTTTCAGCAATAAAGTAGCATTTTACCTTTCTCTAGTATACATACAGCTAAAGTGTGCCAGGAAATAAATGGGGCAGCACCCAATGCAGCAATTGGCACGTGTGTACATGCACACACAGATGCACAAAACTGGCAGACATGTTTTATAGCCTGCAGAAGAACAGTACTGCATAAGATTATAAAACCTAGGGGTGTCAAATACAATTCACATCCCTCCATGGGCAGAGACATTCAGCCAAGGTTAAACCAACCTCTCTTTTCACTCTGGACATTTCTTTCATCATCTCCTTGCCAGGGGACAACCTCAGGAACTCCTGGCAGCTGCTCCCACCCACACTTGTGTCCCGGAAGGTGCTCTCTGTTCCTTCAGCCTGGCTGGGAGAAGGCAGAGGCTCTGTGGTCAAGTGCTTCTCCTTTGCCACTTTCTCTCTTTCAGCATTGGGACCTTTTGGTGACTCTTCCACTGAGCATGCATGGCAGGTCTCCATACGTATCTCCAGACTACTTTTAGATGGGCTTTCCAGCTCTGGCGCTTTGGTTATGGATTGCTCCATCTGGGAAACAAACCAAAAAAAGGTCATCACAAACAATGAAACCTGGTAGAGATATCATGCAATACCTGTGCGCCCTTACCACCCCAAACTCTTTGACACAAACACTAAGCTTTCTGCGCTGTTAGCATATGAATATTTTGGCAGGCAATTTGCAGCTAGGAAGGCTGGCCAGCCCTGGAACAAACCCCTTGCTGCCATTAGGTGCAAGCAGACACACGGTCTTTCCACTGCTGCAGCTCTGGCCACCACACGTGGCTCATGTAAGCCACAGAAATGCATTGACAATAACTAGTTTTAGAGCAGCAAGAAGAAGAGCCCAGGCTATAAAACAAGGTCATTTCCCACTCTCATCTGCCAGAGGAATGTCCTACACACCAGCTTGCAGGTTAGCTTGAGCTGGAGGTGAGGACACTGCCCCAGCACTTCTTGGAGCTGGTAAGGGCTGTGAAGAAAAGGGGAATTAATGAAGAAGAATATACATAGAGAGTACAACTGCACAGACTCATGGTTAGGTCATCTAGTTGGATTACAGAAATTTTAAATTTTTGTCTGTCTTCCAGTCAGTTCAGTCTGGTGTTTAAGAAAGCCTCTGGGAGATGGAGGAGCGGAATCCCAGGAACAAGGAGGGTAAGGCAGGTATGCCTTCATCAACCACCCCCTCCTCTAACCCTCGGTCTAAAATAAGGCAGCCTCCACTGTATTTTGCAATGGAGCACAACCCTGTCCTTACATAGTAGGCACACTTTGAAAATATTTACAGGCTCAGACCCCTAAGGAGATTTAGACACTGCAGCGCCTAGTTTCTAAATGTCCCCTGGCCTCAGGCAAAAGCCAGACAGGTCTAGATCTCATGTTTAATCTGACAGCTAGGATCCTTCTCTTTGTTGACAGCCTTCTCTCTGTTTCTCTTTGTTGACAGCCAAGTGAAGACAGACATCTCGAGCACGAAGGATGATTTGCATCCTGGAAGCACCCATTTCACTCCACTGACTACAAAGGAGGCAAAGCAACCCACCTGTGCGTAGCCATCTACACTAGACATCTAAATGTGAGCAACGAATCACAACGATTGACCTGAGGCACCGTGAGCAGCAAATGACCAGGGGTTGAAGAATGATGATTGAAATTTTGGACTCAACATCTCAATTCTTCTGTGTATTTACCTGGCCTTTGGTGTTGGGCCCACACAGCTGCTGATGCTCCAGCAATTATCAGAAGTCTTCCCTGCTTTTGTCTAACTCTGAGCCTTTGCAAGCTCACACTGCCATGATTAATAAAGTCATGCTGAATTTAACAGTTTGAAGCACTCCCCTGCGTCCCCGATGTCAAAGGTCAGAATGGGAAAAAGATCCTTTTTCCTGATATAATACATCACACCAAGAGGACCCACTTCAATCTTGCCACAGAGCAAGCGCTTTGCAGATCATTTACCTGTTTTCTTATGGGGCTCTCAGACATCCTCACCATTGTCCTAAAAAAGCCCTGAAAGCACTCACGCACCCTACAGGATTCCAAATACCCAATGTCATGACAGCTTGCCAGTTCTTCTCCAGACATGGCTGCCTCGCTGTGCAGTCCACTAAGATGCTCCACCGTGCTAGAGTGCCTACTCTGCCTTGTGCAAACCCACTAGACTGGAGAAGGCCCCTTCAAGTCAGAGAGCACAACAATGCCAGACTAAGACTGACATCATCATCAGTGGAAACATCCTTTTCACCTTCTCTGATGAATTCTTGCTTTCCTGACTCTCTTCCTGACCTGCTTGCACGCATGCAATCAAGTGGCGAGCTTCATCTGCTCTTCCAGGGACACAACAGCAGCCAATACTCCCTGCTGGTTTGTCAACCACTGGATGATGGCCCAAAGGCACCAGTGTGTCACAAAGAGAAAGATGCTCAGTGGCATTTTGTTCCTTTCCCCAAAATGATCCATTCTCCTTCCCAGCACATGTGGTACTGGGCAGGAGATGCAAGCACTTACCTGCACCTCTTTCCCTTTGCCCAGGCCTTGCAATTCTGCTTCCCTTGAAGGGACAGGCTCCATGCCCTCACCGGGGAGCACTGTGCTGCCAGCTTGCTGAGGAGGCACAGTCAGGCATTTCTTGTCTCGTGCAGCATCCGATCCCTGTGGGGAAGTGCCCAAAACCTGCACCAAGGAAGCACTGGGAGAGGAGAGGTGCGGCAGTAAAGAGGCTTTCTCTGGCAGAGATCGCGCTGAGCCATCATGGCTGGAGGACAGATCAGTCAATTTGGCATCTGAGCTATCAGTGGGAACTTTTTGTCCAAGCAGGAGTGCAGCCGTCTGGTGTGTGGGTGGGCTGCATGCAGTCAGAGAGCCCCTGGGTTCTCCACGGAGCAGTCTAGGGGTAAAAGTGGTAGAAACAGCAGAATCTGAAGGTGAAGAGCGGTGAGAGGCTCGCAGCAAGACCGAGGAAATCTGGGCTGGAACTGAATCCACCGACTCCCCGTACAGAGACATCGTTCTCACAGAAACCTCCCGGCACACCTGGAACATCTGAAGCTGGGACAAGTCCACCAGGACACTCCCAGCTGTTGGAGAAGTAACTTCTATTGCCTGCAAGCAAATAAACAGGGAGCAATTATTTATTGTGCACAGCACAGTCCTTCTGAGAATGGCAATTCCTGAAGCCAAAGTTAACAACAGACCCCAAAGCTCTTGAGAGCAGGTGTGCAGAACTCTCACCCTTCTGCACAATATCAGGGAAGAATGAAGAGTAAAGAGAAATTGTTACCATAACCATTTGAGAAACTGGTTATTCCATAAAATTTGACTATATTCCCTCCTACTCCAAGTTTTAACTCTCCTTGTTCCCTACGCTTTAAAATGCTATCCCTTTTTTTGGCCTCCCTTTCACCTACCTTCCCAGATTCCTCCTTTTTTGACCTGCATAGAGGAAAAAGCATTGCCATGATAAAAGAGCAATCATCCAACACAGCACCACTGTTTTGCACTGTGCTCCTTTAAACAGCTGTGGCTTGTCTCTCCCATGGCCAATGGCACATCATCATGTGTGCAGAAGACCACAGGCCACTTTTAATACAGAATATCCTTGGAGGTTCTTTACCAGTATTCGTACTGCACCCTGGGGTGTTTCTACACCTCTGCCTTCACCTGTCCCTAATTTAAGAAAGGACTAGAGAACTAAACCGCAATCCTCATAGTCCAGAGACAAGCCCCAAGTGGTGGCAGAGTTGTGTACTTGTACTCTGTCCATGCCCTGTGGACTCATTGCTCATTGAGCCCATTGCTTCCCCAAGGATCAGGCTAGTGCCTAGGGTGAGACAGAGGAGGCTGACACTAGTTGTCCTGTTTTGCTAGTGAAGTGTCCTGCCACAGGAACTGTCCTAGCTCAGTTATATCAAGAACACATCAAAAATCTGGACAGATGTCTTTTTTGGTGTGCATTAGTCAAAACAAACAGCCCAAGCATTGTCCCTTCTCTGACATCATTCCTTTCCAGGCCAAGGACTGTCATTGCCTCCTCATAGCATGCTTACTGGATCAAGTTTTCCAGGTCCTGAGGCTCTGCAACTGCCCGCAACCCCTGCACCAGCCTCCAGCCACCCACCTGCACAAACACCAGCCTCACACAGCATCAGCACAATACCTTCTGTCCATCTGCATACACCGCGTAACCTGTGACTCGAACTCCATTGGAAGATCCTTCGGCATCAATGGTAACAGGTAACCAGCTGATAACGAGGATACCTGGTGAGGGACCAGCTTCTACCTGGACATCCAAAGGAGCATCAGGTGTGCCTGTGAGAGACCAAACATATTTTCCTCTTGCTTACCTGACTACTGCATAAAGCTAAACTAAATCCTGGTTAGAATCAAAGAGAAAACTCCCACACCAGACTTGCCACTGCAGAACCATACTAGAATAGCCAGGCTAGTCTTGGGAAATGATAGACAGAACCAGAGAAAATAAGGCGCTCTTGTTCTGTGAAAGCTTTAATGCACAGAAAACAGGACTTTGCAAAAGTAGCTGAGGCTAAGATGCAGCAACCCTTAGAGCAAGGTCATGGCAAACCAGATCTTCCATGCCCTGAGAGGCATGCTGCTCAAATCAGCAAAGGGGATGTCTTCCCAGAGCAAACAAAAACAAAAGAGATAATAAATTTTTAAAATAAAGATAGAAAAACATTAAGACAACACAGAACAGCATCTCAGGCTTTGGGACCTAATAAACATTGCTTCCCTTTTGCCCCAAGGCTTCATAGCGAAGTAATGACAGAGCACACTGCTCCAAGCGCTCCATGCACAGTGGCAATGGACATGACTGCTCTGATACCTGCTAGTGGGGTAGTGAAGTGTATCACAGCTGAGTTCTGCTCCTGCCCCTCTGGGACCTCTTCCCAAGGTGTTTTCAAGGGCCGGGCCTCCAGCTTGGCAACATACTGAGTGCTCGGCTGCAGGTTGCGGAAGGTGTACCAGTAGACCCCAGGTTTTGTTATGTCACATTCCTCCCCATTGAGATACACTGCATGGTTGTAATTGCTGTTGCAGGGAAGCCACATGACCTCTGCTGACGTAGCAGTGACGCTTCTGACTTTCAGCATAGTTGGTGCCACACAAGAATCTTGCCCCACAAAGAAAGTGCATCGCAGTTTATCGGAACTGCCTTGCTCTGTCACACTCTGCACAGATACACGGTAAGCTTTTGCCTTTAAATCCAGCTTTTCAATCACTGCTTTGGTCTGAAAGCCACTCTTCACATTTTGACGTAGCTCCTCATCCACATAGATGTTGTAGCTTTGTATATCTGGGCAGCCAGCTGGCAAAAGTGGTGGTTCCCAGCCTACTACTATGCTTCTGGCAAGCTGCTTGATCAAAGTCAATTTTCTTGGGTAAGGCACTGCTGTGTGACTAACAGGTTCCTCCTGGTCTCCGTCTGCTCTACTGGCCAATGGACTGATGCTACTCTCTTCAATGGAGAAATCACTCTTATCTCCACTGCTGGTGCTTGCACTGACAAAACTTTTCTCCTGGTATGAACTATGCGTGAGATCATTCAGCTCCGAAGGCAGAAACGTCATGAGGTCATCATCTGAAACTCGCTCAACAAAATTGGAGGGGACCAGCCCTCGCCGGCCATCCATCAGCTCCCCTAAACAAAAAACAGGAAACCTGTTACCACTGCACCTACCATTCAGCCTTCCAACCCATCTGTGAAGACAATGTGACAACGTCTATGCTAGGTCATAACTACGCTGCAGTCAGGAATGAAGAAAAACCTCTGGAAGGTTATTCCTGACAAAGTTTCCTGCATTTCCTAAGCCTGCCCTAGTTAGATCCTAATGCCCACAGTGAGAAGATGCACTGATCCACACATTCTAGAGCCAACTAACTAGAAAGTTGTTTTGTGTAATTAGCTTATGGGTTTTTCCTTCTTCGTTATCCTATTGTTCCTCATCACAGCTCTTTCACTAACTTAGGTGTCTTTTTCTAGCCTTCCCAAACTATGCAGATTGATGACTTTACGTCTTCTCCCAGCCATACAGATTTGTTTTTTGTAGTACTTCCTCAAGAAAGTCCATCTTTCCAGCTCTGTATTCAACTCTGGCCTTCTTTTTAGTTCCCTCCTTTGTTATGTTAGCTTCTGTAATAAAGATGTCCCAAAAGGACCCACAAGGATGACTGATACCACAGCACTCTTGGTACGTGCAAGAACCATCAAATCACAGTCAAATGAACAGTGTGTAGGGATTGCACTTACTTTCCCCTTTCAAACTCTACCTACAGCAAATCAATTGAAAGCAGGGAAAGCAGAAAACGTTAGTAAAGAATAACCTTTTTATTCTTTAAACAATAAACAAACAAACAAATAAATACATGAGAAGCTTGGAAATAGAAAGAAAGAGCCAAAACAGTCAACAAGCAAGCAGTGCAACATGGCATGCATTTGCCTCAGCTCTTGCAAAGCACCTCAGTAAATTAGGATCCTTCATCCCATTAAGTAAGCCAGCTCCACAAAGAAACTTCATTACAAATTTACAGTCCACAATTCTCGGTTTCAATTCCATCTGCCTATTAGTCAACCAGGATCATGTTCAAAGGTGCCAAAAGACACACTGTACAACACCAAATAGGATGACTGTAGTTTGGGCTGCTTACCCTACTCTGCCAAAAGAGCAAGAGGTAATCAAGACTATCAACTGCCTACGGTCTCTGGCTCACTATACAGTCACTGGAAAGAAGGGAACAGACCATCTGCAGAAGGTGCCCAGGGCTGAACATGTTCCTCTTCATGGCTAGGGGGGAACCATATGGGGATGAAACCTGGAGCTCTGCTGAAAGCAGTGGCAAAATTCCCACTGAAATCACTGGACCAGGATTTCATGTTTTAGACTTAATTTAATCATGACATAAATAAACCCTTTTCCAAGAGAATCTGCTCTTCCCTCTAACAGACTAACATTGGGCAGAAAACCTTTATCTTGAGTTTTCAAGGTTCGCTAAATTCCTCTCTCATTTTTTTTAAAAGAGATCAACTCTCCACAGCAGTTTGGTCACATTTCATTCTACTACAACACACCTTCAAAGAAGCCATCTTCATCCATGTCTCCATAGATGTAAATATATTCTCCAGCAGTCAGTGGAAGCTCTGCCTCTGGATTTTCATTAGGTCCATCAAAAGGATTGTAGCTGAAATATTTACAATATGAAGACTTACTTTGTATAGAAACTTTCACAGCAACATACTCAAGCTGTGATCAGCTTACAATTCACTGAGACTGCATCCAGCTTTTGCAAGCAGCAAATTCCACAGACACAGGTCAACACTCTAGTTCACGGTTTTATATATAACTAATAACATATAGCTCCATGTTCAAATAGCAGCTAGGAATAATTTTCTAGGTAGCAGAACAGTTGTCTTGTGACATCTGAAGGAAAAGATCAGAGTGACTCAAGAAAGTGTTTTAAAAAAGATTTTAATTACCTGAGTGCCCGTTTTGTTTCTGAGTGTACCAAGTAGGTAAGTTGTAGGACTCTGCATTTCTAAAATAGACATCCTTAAATTCACCTGCACTCTTAACTATTTTATGTAGATAGTTCTCTATGTTTCATGTACTAAATAGTTTGGGGAAAAAAACCAAACCAAAACAAAAACCCCACAAACAACCCCAAATGCCCCAAACATTTAAGGTACACTTTATCAGCCATACGACTGTCATGGACAAGCACAGCACAGAATCTCAAAATTTGCATGTTTAAAACCCTAAGAATGAGCTGATTTGCGCAAGAATTGACTGAAGAAAAGGTTTCTAGCCTTTTTCTTCATAATTATCCAGCCCTCAGGATCCAAGTTATACAACTCTCAGTGCCGTAACTCCACATTTTAAACAGCAGTCCAAAAGCTTCACTAGTGCGAAAATGATAAATACCTTGGTGATAGGATTTGGACTCCAGGTAGTTCTAACCTGCCCACCCAGCGATCTGTGAGCTAATTAGAGGGCCTATCACAGGAAAATGCCTCATAAAAAACCTTTATCTTTGCAAGTACCTACTGCTAATTCCTGCTCTTTAGTCTTTAAAAGGCATTTCAACATGCCAAAGCAATGTTATCCTCTCTCTGAGCTGAGCGAGACCTTATGGGCCCAAGACTCTGACACAAAGACACAGATCACATTTGATCTGCTCCTCACAAGCACAGAATCATCACAGTTTTCTTCCTCCCAATCCACAGTCTAAAAGCTGAAGGGTATGCCAATACTTTTTGAACTGTTATAGCTAGTGGCTATTGCTCAGTGGATTGCAACAGTTATGAGAAAAATCTGAGTTTATTCCGTGCATTTTTTTTCCTTTAAAATTACAACCAGAATGATTTTGGTCAAAAACTTCAATTCAGGATTCCTGGGCTGAAATTTTCTTAATTGTTGGAATAAGATTTTCTTGGAGACAATTTCTTGAACTATTCTGAAGAAATCAGACATTTCAAGGAATGTGTCAATTCAAACTCAATTTTCCATCCAAATTAAAAAAAAAAGTTTCACACAGTGCTGTTCACTGAACAACAAATGAGCTTACTCTGTTTTTGTTAAGCCAAGCACATTGGATTTGCTTGTACAGGAAATAACAAGTCACAAAAAACTGCATGGAGGAATAAGATACATGGTCTAACCTAATACCCATCCCTAACAGTGGTTAATGCTAGAGAACAGGGTACAGTAGGCAACTCTGAGATAACCTGTCTAACCTCATAGACCACAAGAAATGACCCAGTACCTGTATCGAGCTAAGAACACCTGGAGCTTTGCAGGGCCTTGGCTGCCTGGCTCTGGCATTAGAGAGATGCTGTCAACATCCAGTTCTTCCATTTCACTTGCAGTGTCCACCTAAAAGCATTAAAGATGAAGGATATGATATGGCCCAAATCAGAGTAAAGGAAGACTCAAAGGGTTTGAACATCAGTGAACAAGTCCTTTAAGCTCATGTGTGGTGCCAGTCTGGCCACTGGGCTAAGAACCATCTGGAAGAATGACTTTTAAGGTGAAGAAGTAGTAATAAGAGGCAACAGCTCCAAGTTGCAGCTTCAGGGGTTTCGGTCAGACTTTAAGAAAAACTCCTTGCCCAGGTGGGTGATGCAAACCATGGGACAGGTTCCCCTGAGGTGGGAGATCTCCATTCTTGAAAAACATAGAGCCTCGGCTAGGCAAAGCCATAGCCAGACTGATCTAGTGGTGGTGACAGCCCCACTTGAGGAGCAGATTGGACTAAAGACTCTGGAGGGCCCCTCCACCCTCCATATCCATAATTCAGTATATTCATTTCTTGCTATCTCTAAATGGTAGTTGTCCCTGTGTGCAACATAAACGGTAATCTGAACACAGGAGACCTTACAGCTCTATTAGATGTCTAAGTCTCTAAGTGCTTTTGTTCAGGCAGTTCCCCTTCAGCACCTGTAAATACTTCAATATAATGTTTTTGTACTTTCAGAACATTAGAAGGCCCTGTTGGTTACAGCCAAAGCTCTGTCTAGTCCAAACAGCTAGCTCTGGTAACAGGCAGTAGCACATGCTGAAGGAAAGCGTACAAGAGACAGGGCAAGCATGTAACTCTCCTCTTCCTGGTACAGCCTCTCGGTTTCTAGCAATCAGCTACTTAGGGACTTCCTAAGCTGAAGGCTGCACCCTGAACGCATTTGGTGGCTACTGGCAGGAGCACCTTCGAGAAATTTATCTCAGTCTTTTTGAACTCATTGATATTTTGGAATTTTACATCCAGTGGCAACGAGTTATGTAATCAATCTTACTTTTTGAGGAAATGCACTCCCCCTGTGTTTGTTTGAAATGGTGCCAATGAACCAATTCAAGATGCCTTTTTAAAGCAGACCTCAAGGCAAATGTATTATTGATGAAGACCCATCACAGGCACCAAAATACAAAGTAGGTATTTTTTTTCTAGTATATGAACTGCCAAAGTTAATCTTTGAAAGAGTTCAGAGCACCTTTTCACGGTAGCGTACTCCTCGTAATGCAATCTTGCATCATGTCCTAGGATAACAAACACCTGCACCCTGTAACACCCAAAGGGAGATCCAAATGGAGTAGCTTTTAGCAGCCTGGCTAATGCTCTGGAGTGCTCCTATAACCATGTGTTGCTGAAGCCAAATGCTCTGCATGCTGGCTCTTTTCCAAGGATTCCACATGGACCTCTGTAGGCACTACTGGCCTTATCTCTCCATGAAGGCATGGTGGCTTCCAAGCTTTCTCTTGAACTAAAAAAATAGTAATTTTTCCCACTACAGAATTGATAGCAGTCACATACCTGTTCCTCCCCAGGTGGGACCTTCACTTTGTCTCTGAACATGACAGCTTCTTAGAGCTCCCACACAGTGGTGGACACTGCCTGCCACAGTAGCATCCCTTCGTTAGCACCCTGGCCTCAGTAGCTTAAGACTTCAGTGTCCTCCACATGTACAATGAGGCACTCAATGTAGCCTCGAAGGTTTTAGCACTCAGGATACATCAGTGGACCAGAAGAGCAAAAGCTGCCTCTCATGCCATCACACCCAGCCCCGCTCACAGCACTACTTTACCCTAAATTGTCACATCGAGTGATGTACAGCAGAGAGTATGAAAGACTGCTTAAGTGAACCCTACAATACTACGTAAAAGCTCCTGAGGAGGAGAAGCAACAACCATCTATGAGATCTCGGTGACACAAACAAGAAAAGCCTATTAATTTCATCCCTCTACTAGCACAAACTCAGCATCTTTTCATGTTTTTTTTCAACAAATAAAATTTTAATACCTAAAAGCACCAGCAAAGAAGTTTGAGCCCCTCATCCACAGCTCAAGGCCAAAAATAGTCCGGACACAGTTCCTCAGCATGTTAAAAATAACAGTTTGTAGCCTTTGTGTGTTTTAACAGTAGCTGAGATGTCACAAGGCAGATTAGCAAGAGCTTTACCACACTTCCCACCAATCGACCTCCCCACTTCACTCCTTCTCCAAGCTCCCAGCACTCTGTCTAGCCAGTTGTTTGCTTCCTGGAGCATAGCAATCTGTTCAAATAAGCATTACAGACATGGGCATCCAAGGGCTTTTCAATTTTTTCCTACAGCTTTTCTCTTGTTTTTCCCCCATTTTCTTCAGGCAGCCAGGAGGGCATGAATGCAACATTATTGGTGCTCTCAGCAATGCCTTTATTCCCTTGTGGCTAGAAAGCACAGGCCACAGAGCGGACTCTCATACTGACCTCTGGAGTTGGGCAGGATTTTGGACTGTTCTGCATGGATTCTGATTTTGAAGAGTTTGACTGAGATTCCACTTTCTTGGCTTGTTTCTGAGAACTGGTAGCAGCAACTGGGGAGCCAAGAGTGGCATCAGGCACCCGCTGTGACGACTCCAACTCATCAGTCTCTTCATTGTGAGCCTTCTTTGCGCTCTGATGAGTGAGCAATCCGGGAACAGTCGATTCTGCAATAAAATAATCTGTCCATTACTTTTAGCCACAGGCAGAATACAAGATCATCTGTGAGCATCACAGTGAGCAAACACCCTTCAGAGCAGCTCAAGCCTCTAAAAATGTGACTCATTTAGCAGTGCAACAGCCTGGACACCCTGGGGTCTCTTTGGCCAGAGAAATGCCAAGTTCTCTTTAGGACTACAAAATGAACCAAAAGTATTTACGAGAGAGAGAGAGATCCCAAAAGTTAACTACACATTTGCATTATTTCCTTTACACCTTTCCATTTACACAAACAACAACTCATTTGTCAAAACACTCGCAGGCATCTCCAGCAATTACCCTTCTCCCAGTGGGGCTGTGGGGTAGAGCTGCACAGAGCAAGAGGAAGCTCAGAAGTCACCAGCGTAGAGGTGAGAAGGTCAATTTTTCCTGTTTGAAGCCGGAATTGTTTGAGTTCCTGAGACAGGAGGCTGAACTGCTCTGTTTGACTGCGACACTGGTCTTCTAGATCTTTCACCCGGGCCTGACAGGAGAGACACAAGATGAGGCACAAACCCGTATCAAAACCACCAGTGAGGCTCCAAACAGCATTTGCTTTCTCTGCATCTTTTCAGTGGGTCTCAGACTCCAAGAACCTACAGGTGTGCCCTGCCCAGGAATGGTCATTAGGAACAGGCAGCTCCGTGCCTATAGTACCTTTGAAAACCTGAGACTCATCGTCTATGAGGAGACTGACTGCAAGCTCAATTAGGAATTATCCCTGAATTGCTGGGTTTGAACTTCAACATCCTATCCAAGCACAAGACCAGATGAGATAAGTCAAAGATAAATAAGCCTTGAAAAGAAAAAGATTGAAAAGGCTTTGCATGTTTATTGGAGCATTTAAATCACATCTCCAAAAGGAATTGCTCTCCCAATGCTCTCTCTCGTCCATCACTCCAGAGGCTCCAGCAAGCTCCCAAAACCTTATCCTGGCCTCCCTGCCATTCTGGGCGGGACTCCCGATTGTCCCTCCAGATCTTGGCTCCTCCAGGCACTACGAAGGGCAGAGAGCATCAGCACGCTGGCCCGTGTTGCAGAACATTTCTTTGCAATGGGCAGCCCAGACACTTTGCCACCAGGTCCTACAGGGATGACTTGCTCCAGGAAAATGCATGCTGAGTACAAGAAAGCTACATCTCAGCAAGATGAGATGCAGGGGAGCCTTGGGGAAATACTAAGGAGAGGGAGGGACACATTCCTACCACAGAACCATTTGTATTTTCTAGTATTCTCTTTCTACCATCTCTAGGTCTTCCCCTTCCAAACTATTGCTGAGTCCTGGCTGTCCTTACACATCCCCACATACTCCCTAGTTGTAGGCATATCAATTCCCAGCAGAATGCAACTGCTCCTTTCCCTCTTCTCACTCTTCCACTGTGCAACAGGTTACTCTGGCTTCCTAGATAGATATCCTGTGTACACCCTGCTCATGTACCTCAGGTAATAAGTAAACAAAAAGCATTAGTGCTGGATGGGAATATATCATCTAATCAGCAGTTCTTCAACTGAGCTAATGCAGATAATATTTAATTTGGCATTAGTGCATCTGGTTGAGGTGCAGGCTCTGCCTTGCAAGAGATGACATTTGTTCCCTTTTTTCTCTTTGGGCTGAGATCACACCAGGCTTTGTAGTCACTCATCTCATCATTTTGCCTAGGTAAGATGCATCAAAATAGATGACCGCATTGTGCTCTTCAAAATTTTCCATTCTACAAAACGTTTTTGAAGTGTCTTTTTCTCCTTCCAACTCAAAAAATAAATCATGCCTTGAAATATTATGCGAGACAAAGTCTGGTTTTTAGGTAGCTCTAAAAATAACACATCTGACCTGGAAAAAGCTTTCTTTCTGGTCTCAGAGTACCACAAAATCTTTCTAGCCCACCCCCTACCAACTTATGAGGGTGCATGCATTTTTATTGTATTGTGACATATCTGTTTTAAGCATGTCAGTTTATCACTTGTTTCCTTCACAACTAGCTAGGCGCTCTCAGTCTTTAAGGGAAGCCTGGTGAAGTCTCTGAAGTCTGGCAAGAAGTAACTGTCTCTGAACATATCTGTCTCTGAGAATATCAGATGCCATGAACAACTTCCAGAAGTGTCTGCGTTCTCCACTTGCTCAGAGTCAACTCCTTGTTCACTAAGTCACGTTGTACAGGATTCCTCTGCAATCATGTGTGTTTGAATTTACTTACAGTTAAGATTTTTCATATAAATACTTCTCCCCTACACATTACATCTTAATAGAGAAAAGAAACCATGAACAGTAAGAACAGTTGCACTGAATCAAAACATGGAACAGTAAGAACAGTTGCACTGGTAGGGCTTCCTCTAAACCAACATCTGTCCCTGATCCCACCTTGGCACACAGCTTACGCCAAGAGACAGGTACAGAACGACTGCAGGACAAGAGAGGGTTTTCCTGTCTTGTCTGGAGACCTGAGCCAGCAGAAGCATCTGGATATTGTGTTTAATAGCATCATAATAGTACCTCGTTCTGTAATTTATTAATCACAGTTTAAATCCATTTATACTGGTGGCCAAGCCAATAGCCTGGATAATCCACAGTTTAATTCTGAGACACCTAATTAGTCAGGTGTCTTTTAGATCTTGTGTTATTCAAAACAATGTACACACAACCCTTAAGTATTACTGAGACATCATACACAATGCGTGCTTCTAGCAGACTACTTGCAGAGGTTCACACACAGCTGGGCAAGCAGCAAGTTTCCAGGACAGTGCAGTAAGTTTCCAGGAGGCGGGGGGATAAGGAAGAGGAGCCTAAGGACACAGCCAGGAGCTTCAGGGAACAGCAGGAATCAAGACCCAGACACAAGAGAGAGCAGACTTTTGTGTCTATGCCCAATCCAAAGAGGAGCCTCACACCAACTGAGATTGAGTAGCACGATTACCAGAAGAGGCTGCAAGAGCAGGGAGCAGAGCTTGGTGGGCTCAGTTTAACCACCAATTCAGGAACTTACTCTGATTTTCCACACCAACCTAGATCCAACCACCACCAGCTCAGCTCTGTCCTCTTAGACACTCTCCTTCTTGGCTGCTCTATTACACTTCTCCTACAGATGACGTTCCCCATCCAGATGTCCCTTGTTACCTTTCTCTGTATCTTCTGCTATATGTTTTTGAGATCAGAGAATCACAGTTGTGCTAGAAGGGAACTCTACAGGTCTGCAGTCCAAACTCCTGCTCAAAGCGGGGCTAACGCCAAAGGGATTAAAGGAACATCCATAACTCCACACAGATGCGGGTGCTACTTCTACAGAATGTGGGCATACCCTAATAATGCCCTTGGGCTGTTCCCAATTCCTTTCCTAAAAGTTCCCAACACTGTACTTGCCTTTTTGACCAGACTTGTGAATTAGGCTGACATTTTAAAACAACACTGCATTTCCTGCCACAACAGGTAATTCAGAGCCCAGCACTTTGCATGTTTAGTCACGGCTGCTTCTTCTCCACGTGCATGCCTTTGCACAGTCAGTGTTACCTGTCATTTAATCTCCCCCTTACTCAAGAGATCTTCTCGCAGCTCTTTGCAGTCAGATCTAAAGGCAACTGTTGAAAGCAGTTTTCTATCAGCTACAAACCCCATCACTTCCATATAAGCCTTCTTTCCAAATCATTTGTGGACAGGCCAGCTAGCACAGCTCCCAGACTGTAACTTCATTAGTTTCTATCTCTTCTGTGAAAACTATTATTCACAACCTCTGCTTCCCATCTTCCAACCAATTACAAAGCCAGTAGGATCTGTCTTTTTCTCCACAGCACTTGCATTGGCAATGATACTGCCATTGCTTTTGAGTTTTGAAGGAAACGTTTCACTCTTGGGAACTACCTGCAGTCCAAAAGACCTTCAAATGTACATGACACATGGAGGAGGTGCACAGTTGGACAAATCTAAAAATCTGGAAATGCCAAAAAAATAAAGCGTCTAATTCTAATTGGTTGAGAAAGCAAAGCATTTAAACAGAAAAGCAGCTGCTCCATCAAACTCATAGTGGTAGCTCCTTTAATTACACTTATTTCTTGAAGGTGACACTCTTGCAATCTTTTCCAGAGTATAGTTAAAACAAGAATATCAAGCAACTGTCAAAGACAGGACAGAGGAGAAAAATGCCCTGTTTGACACAATTATATCAGTACCTGCATGCAATCCAAAGTACTCTGGTAGCAAGAAGAAAAGCAAAAGAGATATAAAACCACATCAGCAGTTACACTAGCCAAAAATCAACAATCTGCCAAAGATAACCCAACCCTCAGTTTGAATGAAATTCTTTTCTCACCAACTTACAGTATCTGCCTTGTTCCATACTGAGATTCCCACCTCATTCCCATAAGCATCTCCTTGCTAAACAAAAGCCAAACCCCACATATCAAATGCATGAATAAGATAACCATGCACTGTTTGAGGGTCTCCAAATCCCAATATGCTTTGAGCCAAATCACAATATGCTTTGAGTGTCAGTGCTAAATTTCAAGCCCCTTTTTCCCACCACATTGCACCTACCCATAAAATCAACAGAATGGACACTTTGTGTCCAGACCTTTCCCTAGGTCTGAGACCAAGGAGTGCTGGGAATCAAGGCACAGCTCAGAACCTGGCTTTGACGTGATTTCAAGCTGCTAACAGCCTGCTCAGTCATGCACCCTGCTCCTCAGTCAGGGAGAACAAGCAAAGTTAAGCTCTGTTCACCATATTTCCCAACAAAATTCTACACTGGATTCCTGAAGTCAGGCTGTCGCCTTTTGCATCTATGCAGTGCAAAAGGCAGTTCAGAATCTTGTCTCACGTACTTTGGAACCACTACTGAACTCCTTCATTCCCATGACCATAACGCTCAAGGTTTTCTTTCTAAGCTCAGACAGTTCTTCTATCCATGGCATCTCTGCACACAGAAACCATCGCATACCTCTACTCACCCCCATCATTGCCTTATCACAAAACTACAGAATAGCTCAGGTTGGAAGGCAGCTCTGGAGATCACCTAGTCCAGCTCCCTCAGCTCAACACAGGGTCAGCAAGAGGAGGTTGCCAAGAGCTTTGTCTAGTTGAGTTTTTACTATCTCCAAGGAGGGAGACTCAACGTAAGACAATCATGTGGCTGAACTCTTCCAACAGGGAAATGGATCACACTCATTCTTCATTAATATTACATCAAAAAGCAATCCAAACACATGTAAAAATTACAATATGCAGTGTAGGCACCCTAAACCCCCTAATTTTGCCCTACACTGATGTTCTGGAATGACTATGATTATAGTTAAGTAGTTTAAATGACTGCTGCTCCACATTAAACTAGCTTTTAATGACAATTTCTCTTTCTTTGGTCCCACCTAGCGTCATTGACTTATAAAGCATCTCCGTACCAGTAACATGAAAGCAGCAATAATTAACTGATGAGGCCCTTGCAGAAGAACACAACCAGCCTCTCAAACATAGAACGAAATGACTGTCCCTTTCTTCCTTTGCACAGGTAGATGTCTAGTTTAAACCTAAGTAGCTTCTCCAATCCTTCAATGAATTAGGTCAGAAAATGTCTGGCAAGCATCAAACCCCCCTTCCCTTAAAGGCTGCTAAGAAGCCAGCTAAATACCAACTGATGTAAGAGCAGCACCTGTATCAGCTCTGATCCTGTCTCTGCAGACAAAAGCAGATATCCCAGAAAGGACATGGAAATAGGGCAACACATAATGTCACTTCCCCACGATATTCACCCAGCCTGCAACAATTCAATCCTATCCATCAGGAGCCCAGCACTCTCAGGCTCTCCAGTTCAGATACAGGTCAGGCCCCCTTCAAAGGAGATGCTATTTGCAGCCATGGAGCAACCTCCTCCATCAAGGACACTTACCATCTTGCTCAACTCTCCTGGGCTCCTAACAGCCACAGAGCTGCTGCACAGCAGTGGACACCAGCAAGTCAGCCTGCCATCTCTGACTGCATGTCACCACTACAGACAGGGCCATGGCCTCATTAGCATGAGATCTCACTGTCGAGGTGTTGTACGGTGAGGCATTCTGCTTGGTCTCAGATGTTTTAGTACTCAGAAAACCTCAGTGGACTGAAAGAGCAGAAGCTGCCCCATTTGCCATCACACCTAACCCAGCTCTCTGGCAGCCACTAAATCACCACATCAAGTTGCAGGGTTTGGTGCTTCGCTTTTGCAGCTCCAGGAATCCACAGCCAAGGTTTTCTTCGAAGTCATCCTAATAAACACTGAGATAATGCAAATCAAAACCAAAACAGTGCTCATCACATCTGCCAGGCTGCACCGTTAAGCTGTCTGCCACCACAGCAAAGTGTGTTCTGTGTGGATGTCAGAGCACTCACACAGCTGGTACTAGCCTAGCAAATGGGACAAGGGAGCTGCCTCAAATGTCATCGTTCTTTATGCTCAGGCAAA
This sequence comes from Ciconia boyciana, assembly GCF_034638445.1. Lineage (NCBI taxonomy): Eukaryota > Metazoa > Chordata > Aves > Ciconiiformes > Ciconiidae > Ciconia > Ciconia boyciana. The sequence continues at coordinate 661,727 of NC_132950.1, forward strand.
GGTTACATTTCTCCTTTTTTCCCCCTAACAAAAAGCATACAGCACAAAAGAAATTTCAAATCACATGGACGCAAGTATTCTTCCTCCCTGCAGATGATCCTGGAAAATGGAACAGGAAGATCTGAGGTTGGTTACTTAATGCATCCCTGAAAGAGTTGTTGGGCACAACCTGAACGAAGTAACCTATCTGAGGACTGAGTGGGCCAGGATTTAATCCCCGAAAACTTTGACCCCAGAGACTACTCTGCCAGCACAACCGATACTTGTTCACAGCAGCAACATGTTGTACCCGATCGAGATGTTAAAGCATTTTGCTCAAGAACCAACAAAACCCAGGGCATCAAGAAAGCTGACATTAAGTACAAAAGATACCAAATCTGCAGCCTTGTTGTCCATCTTGTTTTCTTCTGTCTTACCTCTAGAAGCTGTACTGCTCCTTCATGTTCTCTTTTTGCCTCTGCCTGCGCCTAAGAAGAAATAAGAAATAGAGTAAATAAGAAAGCAGCCTACCTAAGTTCACTTCTACTATCATCACCACCTTGATAGACCATTATAGATTTAAAACACTGTGCAGACTGAAAGCATCTCTGGTTTTTGGACAAGCAGCAGTGAGAGATCAGAACTGCCATTCATGAGAAAAGCCCCTCACTTTGCTCAGGTACCAGTTTGCCTAGATACAGACACTCTTCCCTGGTTTCCTTGATCCTGCAAACTCACGTATACCTCTTCCATACACCGTACTTCCAAGGAAACAAGGTGCAGGAATGCCATCACTTTCCAGGGATTCAGAGAGTAAAATGTCCATTCTCTCATACGCTGCATACCTGCTGCAACCGTCTGACTTCCTCTTGCTTCTCCTGCAGGACTAGCAGCGCTTCCTTGTGCTCGACTTCCAGCTGCTGCCTTCGCTCAGCCACATTTCTCATGTGCTGCAGAACAATTCACAGACAGCTGAAGGGCGACATTACTGAAATACTGTCCTGTGTCTTATCATGGGCCATTAAGTCAAAACGTGGCCTGTATTTCATGTCATCATTAAACAGAGGAGAAAGTAAGAAACTCTTACCACAAGACAGAGCAACGCGTTCAAAGAAAATCCTTAAATCAGTGATGGCCACCTTATTTCCCCTCCCACCCAAATCCCTGAAGCAGCCTTTCTAAAGCACCTCTGCCCACTTTGGAAGGCCACGTTCCAGGATCCCGCAGAAGCAGAATTCCCAACAGAAGCACAGAGACAAAAGAATGGACAAAAAAAGCAAAGAGACAACATGTGCCATCCAATGGATCAGTCATGTGGATCCTACTGACCTTCAGCACCTGCTCTAGATTCTCCAGCTTGGTTTGGAGTCCTTGATTCGTCTGAATTACTGAATCCCGTTCCTTAGTAACCAAAACAACCTGCAATTTCAGGTCAGCATTCTCAGATTCAACCTGAAGAGAAAGGATTTTCAATTAGCACAAGTAGCCATAGGTATTCCTTGTATAAATAATGGAGGACAATTTATTTCTGTATCTCAATAGGTTGTTTCACAGACCTGCTTTCTACTTGTAATGATACCAAAATCATGAACCTCCTCTCCCTCTGGCTTTCACTCAAAATAAATCCACAAGCATTTGTATCAGTCCTCAATGTGATGGACACTTTATTTGCACATACCACTTCTCCCACTAGACTCATCTCCCCTCCCCATTTGCAAGGAGGAAGAGACTGAGGTATGAACAGGCTACATACTGAAGAGATACCAAAAAAGCACAAAGGTTTACGAGCTTTTTTTAATCCTAGATGGTAGGATTAAACACAGAAAACAGTACAGAAAGTTCAGTAGCCTGCTGAAATCATGTCTACCTCCTCCACTTACTAAAGGAAATTCCAGCAACATATTTTCGTTCTAGGGTGCGCTATGGCTTGATGACTATTAGGAAAGCAGATTATCAAGCAAAGACAAATATTTCCACTTAGAACAAACAGTTATTAAATATGTGGGAAGCCTTATGCATGGTGGCAACATTGACATATGGGACAGAAAAGTGACTTTCTATCTCTTGTGCATTACATTTGTTCAGAGAAGGAGCTGGGAACAGAAACCCATGGAGGATCTTCATTGGAATACCAACTCTTCCATCATTCTCACAGGCAACAACATGTTCCTAGAACACAACCCTCCAAGGTGCGGCCACGGTCCCCTGAAATCCTCTCTGCAAACTGAACAGTGCAAGTATCCTGCCCTTGTCCCACGACCTGATGCTTTTGGGTATTCCATCCGGCAAGGGCAGCTCTGAATTGCAGGGGTGGCTTTCTCCCCTGCCCCATCATCAGCCACCAAAACCCCTCTTCGAGGACAACAAAAAAATGTCAGAGGTGACTGAGGACTTTCAAACACACCATATGCTTGCACCACTTGCAGTGACGGGTTCTGCTCTACTACCACTCTGACCAGTGCACACTGCTCCCCACCAACCACTGTCCGTCTTTGGTTATGAACTCATTAACAAGTTACCACGGGTAAACCAAGTATGAACTTAAGTAAGGACAAAGCATCTCACTCAAGTCTTGGGAAACTCTATAATAAAAATTTATATTTAAAAAATTTATATAAAAAATAAAATTAAATTTATTAAATTTATATAAAAAATAGGGCAGTTAACGGCTCTGCTTGCAGTTACCATGGGGTACGCAGGACAGAGAGGTACAGAGATGGGCACATGATCATTACTCAGCTGGCAACTTGAAAATCTAGCATGCTAGCAAGTTCTTCTCAGCAAAATTTTACAGACACTAATGCTCCATCTGACAAAGATACTGCTTTTTACCTGTCCTGCCCATCCAGCCTTCTCATTCAGCTGCAAGTTCTCTTCAGCCAGTCGTGCATTTTCACTTTGTACCTCCTGTAGCTGGATCTCCTGTCCGGAAAGAGCAGGCATTACTACACCAAGGCCCTCAGACTAACTCCCACAAATTATTCTGCAGAGCAGCTCCACTGCTCCTGTTGACTGATGGTGCAGGATACTGATGGGATGCTGCTTGAGGGATGAAAGGCAACAGTGTGCAGCACTGTTCAAGCAGATACCAGCCCTATGCCAGATGATCTCTTAGGTTTCTTTTCCCATTTATGTAGCCTCAAAGCCCAGAATGAGAAAGACATTTCCTTGTCTACTTCACAGCTCCAGTGTCACATTATTTACATACTGCTGTCTAGAACTCCATCTCCACCTACAACAATTCATCAAGTTTCACTGTTGGTTCAAGATCAGAGTCTTCTTGACAAATTTCAGTTAAGGAAGAAAAATTATTTGGAAGAATGATGTTAAAGAGAGTTCTAGACTGCAAACTCAAGAGTTTTAAACAGCTGACTCTGAAACCAGGATTCAGTCTGAGAAAGCAACATGAGCCAGCTATCACTCTGCCTTAGAGAATACTGTCTCTGAGCAGGCAGGAGACCATGGACATATGGAGAGACACTGACTGAATTTGTCAGGTCCAGTCCATCTGCAGCAACTTTGTACAGCATTAGAGGAATTTAGTAGTTGCATAATCACACATAAACACACACACATTTCCCCATCCCAATGTTTGACGGGTCATCAAATGTTTTCTGGCTATCCCAAGAGCTAATTCCCTGTGCGCGCAGTCTAAGTCCCAGTACTTCAAGGTGAGCTGGTCCCTTCTTGACCTTGAAAAGCTACTGTCTAACAACATACAATGACCAACAAGGAATCTTAAACATCCCATTCTAACCCAGACAATGAGGCTGAGCTATGCACTATGAACTGCATACGAGTCTGAGCTATGCATTTGAACTGACCTGAACTGAGATTTCAGCAAGACATAAAACATCTATTCAAAAGGTTAAGCACCCCTGGGTGAAACTATACATTGTCATAGTCACTAATGCCACCCGTGCTGTTCAACAAAGTAGAGACAGAAGGGAGAAATCCAGATGCTATGATATGACCTGCAAAACCTCCATGAAATTAAACAGAGGCAAGATTTCATCCAACAAATATTAAGCACAAGAAAATGACCATAGGTTTGTGTAATTACCACCTCAAGATGCAGAAATCTTTCAACACTTGTCTGGAGTGCATGTGAAAGTGGTAACTATCTCCTCAAACTAACAAAGGCCACGGAGTTTCATCTGGTGATTTATGTAGCTGTATTCAACTCACAGCTAGCCAAAAGACTAAATAAACAATTTGGGCTGGAGCCCAAAATTTGTGACACTGTTCAAATTAAGAGAAAGACTGGTGATTCCTTAAGATAAACTGTAGAGAATCCAAGAGAGGCATGCAACAACCTAGCTCCTCTTCTACCATTATGCTCACAACAGTAGGCAACAAGAACACTTACCAGTTCTTTGCATCTTTTATGCTTTTTCCTCACTTCATGCTCAAGGTTTTCACATTTTTTGCGCTTTTTCTTGAGTTCAAATTCCTGCACAAAACAAGCATAAGTAGATCAGCAAGTCCACATTCTTACAATGCATAAGAAATTCAAGCCCAGCTTCTCAGACCCAATGCTGTATTAGCTATTTTTATTTTCTTAAGAAAATCTCTTTGTGACAAACATAAACAATATAGAAAACAAGGGAGATTTTTTTAAAAGGTAGTAAAACCAAAAAAACTTTTCAAGTGAAACAGCTATTCCTCTCTTCCCCAAGCCTTTAATCTTCTGGAAACAGTTCTCTCTCTCCCCTTTGCACAGATTCTTCCTATTTGTATAGAATAGTATGAGGATAGGATGCAGGGGACAGAAAGACACAGCTGTGTAAAATATTCAGCATGAAACACTAGCTGTGCTATCTTAGCTCCTATTGTAATCCAAATTACATCTAACAGAGATCAGACATCCTCCGGTTATGTACCTTTATCTCCAGTTACTCGCTACCACTTTCGGTTCCTCAGACAGATAAGAACTGCTAAACCTCACTGTGAACTATCCTAGTCTGCTGGAATATTCCCAAGGGACATATTCCTCACATGACATCTGTCCCAGGTCAGTCATATCTGTTCCCAGTTCAAATAAGACTAAACCAAACACAGCACTGAATCTACTGGCGTGTTTCCCTCTCATTTTAGTGTGACATATTCCCCCACCAGCCCAATACCTGGAGCTGCCACCAAGCAACACTCTCCATGCCGACGGCCTGTGTTTTCCCACCGATTCCCCAAACTTCACACTTTTGCAAAGCAGCGGCACCTAAAAAGACTTCAGTCCCAAAATCTCTGCCTGAATTCCATGGGTGAAAACCCCAAGAAAAAGTATAGTACTCCTTCACCCAAAACCAGATTCACAACTCACCAGCTGCTGTATCTGTTGGCTGCTCTCTTGCTCTGTTATTGCATTTTTGGGAGGGAAATTTTCATGTACTTCAGAGGCAGGGCCCAATGGCTGCACACCTGGTTCCACCTGGAAAGCAAGTGAGATGCCAGAGAGCTCAGGGACAGCCAGGACTACAGAGCACACCATACACACAGAGGCAGAAGAGGCTCTCCTAGCAGTACTGAGAAAACCCCTGATCTCTGAACCGCATCACTGGAGACATGGAGAAAGGTGAACACCACGCCAGGGATTTCTCAGCCACCAGAGACCTGTGCTGGGAGTCTTCTGGAGCCCAGCGCCAACCAACCCAGCTTGACTAAACTACCCACATGCAACAGTGGGCTCCAGAAAGCTCTCATATCTCAGTTCCCATTTGTGCCTCATCTAAGGTTTCAATGAGAGGCATCAGCAACACCTTTCATGGCCCTCTCCAAAGCAATAAAAAGAAGATGGAAGATGGTCAGAAGGGAGAACACAATCCTCATCAACAGCAGAAAGCAGAAATCAGTGAAGATGTCAGAATCTAAAGGCAGGGAAGAGCAGACAAAAATACCAAGAAATGGAGCATCCCACCTCAGCTGGTAGCTGGGAAGGACTGAAATGGCAGCAGACGTGCTATGGCTTATGTGCCACCACCAAACCAGATGAAAGGAGACACTTTTCTGTACAGGTTTGTACACAAGTTTCTAACAAAATGCCTTTTCATTTGGCCTACAGACAAACACACCTTTAATACTCTGAATTTTCACTCTCAACTGATATTTGACTTGACATTTGCTGCCTAGAGTAATCCCTGACAGCAGGGCAAGGCCTGAAGTAAACAGAAGAAACAGGGCTTTGATAATGTTTTAAACACTGAATTTAAAGTTATTTTTTATAAATAGATTTTAGGGACAGGAGATCTTTAGGATCACCAAAGCCAACTTGTACAGTGAGCAAGCAGCAGGATTTTGTGACTCCATCTCAGCCTTTAACCTTCAGTTGACCTCTTGTCAGAAGTGGAATTTCTCATTTCACTTTGAACACCTACAGTGCAGAGGGGCCTACGGCCTACGTTACTAAGTCTGAGCTCCCTTTACAGTCAGTCATTAGGACAGTGTCTAAGCACTATACCTAAAATGTGATTTATTTAACCTATTTTAGGCTTGAAAGCCACAGGTTTTAACTACATCTATATTCGTGGCTTCACTGCTGAAAGCCAGAAAACTCAAGCCCAGGCTATCAAGGTTTTCACATTTTCTGCTACAAGGAAAATTCTGAAACCACCTCCCATGTGAACTTTATTCCCTACCACCCATGGAATAAGGTTCACTTGGGAGTCTGGCAGTCTAAGCACCAACCAGCAGCTGGAAATCTTGAGATCCTCCACCCAAGCCACGGTACCTTACAAGCCCCAGCCCTTGGGAGCTTTCAGACAAGCTGTGAAACCAGTATTTAACTCTGGAATATCCATACGTAAATGCTTTTAAGACTTTTTTTTTTTAAACCAAGTGGCACATACTAAGTTTCAAATCTGTATTTCACAGCTGCCCTCCAAAATTATGCTTCCTCACAAACTGAAAATGTTGCATTTTAGTCAACTGTAATTAAATTAGGTCCCAAGGAATGCTAGTGGATGCCAACTAAGGTTAGATACTCACTGCACAAGTACCATGCACTATGCTTCACAAGTCACGCTCTCTTGCAAATAGATATGCAAGACAAATTTACTTGTTTGTGATCATTTCCCAGGAAAAAGCTAAACAAAATGATGACATTCCTAGTTACAGACAACTTACAAAAATTATAAAATTATAAATTTGCCCACAAGGACCTAATTTCCACCCAAGAACAGAGACATGCCTCCAGCCACATGCTCATATACTGTTACTTTTATGCAGAACCCAGACTCATCACTATACCGAACAACTGACAAATAAGACTGGCACACACCACGAAGAGAGCTGTGCCACCTCATTCACAGCAGGGACTGGAAGATGCTCAATGAATGAGCCAGGTGCAAGGAATCTGTTCAACCATACAGCTAAAAATCACTGTAGAACAGCTGCTTTCCACCCCCAGCACTATCCACCTGGGGTGCACTGACGTTGGCAGAGACCCTGCTGAGAGAGCAGGATGGGGCTGTACAACTGATCAGCATCCCCAGGCTGTACCAGCTAAAGCCGAATACACAACAGGCACAGAAGTACCTGTACTTCGGCAAATGACCAGAAAGCTTAAAGCATGCAACAGAGTAAATTAAAAATGTTGTAGACTTTCTAGAAAGCTCTGCCCTTGGCACCCAGAAAGCATCATCGCAATCCTGCCCCAAAAGAATCGCTACAGCGTTTTCCATCTAACCATGGCCCATTCCCTCGGCTGTGCCAGGGCAGCTCTGTGCAGTGTCAGGCAGAGCTGGACCAGAAAACTGATGCAGGTTTCAGGACAAGGTGGGAGGAAGTTTGCTGGGTTTGCTAGGTTGTTTTTAACTCGGATCCATCACGTCCCACTGCTCAACATGAGTGGCACCGACACAACTGAAGGGGCAGTGGGAACAAGCAGCAGTGAACAGGAGGCTGTTTAAGCCAGCACCGCCACTGAAAGAAATCCCTGCTAAATTATGATTTGTCATTACAGAGATAAGCATCACCCCAAAACCCTAAATAAAGAAGTAGAGAAATCAGAAGGAGAACAGAGAAACGGGGTTTTCCAAGGACACTTACAGGAGAAGCTTGCTCTTTATACTCTGAGGAAGTTCTTTGAAAGCTGGGGAATACTGCCCTGACGCACTGTGCTGGGGAGCGGGATAGAAGAGCAAAGTAATTTATTTTAATTACGATAACTGTAGTTACTGCCCCAAGAGCTGACTTCATCCTCAGCACGGCACCACTGCACCTGCATGAATACAGCCTGCTGAGCCCGGGGTGTTCTGCGCTACAGGTTTCAGATAAGAGACTGGTAACAGCCTTCTTGCCCCCCCCCCTTCACTACTGCTGTCAGGCTTAGTCTTGTTGCTATTTATCAGCCAGAAAATCTTTTGACAATGAGGTTAGACTCTCCTGAATCAGAGAAATAAAGAGCATCCACAGGAAAGACCGTAATACACCTTCTTGCCTGACAGAATCTGCAAGGTCAGTTGAAAACCAAGGTATGGAAGGGCCGTTCAAGGAAGACAAGGGCAGAGCAGAGGGGAAAAAAAAGAAGTCTGTGCATCCCTTTTCATCATGGAGGAATTTGGGGGCTGAGGAGTCACCAGGGCAGAAATCTCAAACTATGAAGAACAGAGCTGAGGATCTCTCTCAAACTGAACTGTCCATAAGAAGAACTGTAGAAGCCAACAAAATAAACAGTAACAAATCACCAAGATTAGACGATATTCTGAATCTCTCACTTCAGCAGTAACTGAATCAAGACGTGCAGTATGTCACTTCTCCGACCCCGCCTTAATACAAAATAACTGGAAGGTGGCAAATGGCAAGTTTTAAGAGTATTCCAGTGGAGTTCTGTGGAAACTCAGAAACTCAACCAGTAGGTTTGACACCTGTTCCAGGCAAACTGATAGAAATTGCAACAAAGATTCGGCAGATACTTAAAAAAAACCCAAACACACATATATTGGGAAAAAAACCCACACTCACAAATCTATAAAGAGTTTGTCCGAGGTGTCAGCAAGCAAATGGGTGAGGGAGATCCAGTAGGTACAATCTGCTTGGGTGCTCTGACCACATTCAGCTACACTGCTTTGAAAGGCTTCTGCAGACACTGAGCCACCACAGGATGAGGGGCAAGGTTTTCTCTCGGGTAAATATCTAGTAAAAATGAGAGGACTAAAAGAGAGACAGCAGGAACCGTGCTCTCCAAGTACTGATGTAGCAAAGAGACAAATGGTGAAGAGGGCCTCATGACACTGAGAGATTACAGAGGACCGTCAGACAAATGATGTTTTAATAGAATCCAGTGCTTAGACAAAAAAGCAAAGACATCTATTGGGAAAGGGAGAGAAAACTTCATTATGCCACCATATAAATCAATGACATAGAGTCTGGGATACTGCATGCAGCACTGCTTCCCCCAACACTAAAATGACAGAGAAAATGTACAAAGGAAGGAGGCAAATATAATTAAAACTGAATAATGGAAGAGGCTAGAAAGAAACAAAAAAAACAGCTGATGGAGAAAGGCCTATAAACTCACGAGTAGCTTGGAAAAAATGAACAAGGAATGAATATTCAATGCATCTTCTTTAAGAGCTGGGAAGCAGCTCATTTACACGAGAGCAGCTGGTGGGAGTTCAGAGGGAAGATGAGTAGCTCGTCCTCACACAGTCCTCACACAGTGTGAAATTCTGCCACGGGACACCGCGGGTACTGAAAACTTCAGAATAAAACCGGGTGAACCCACACAAGACAAACACACCAGGAGCCAGCAGGCCCCGCGGTGCCGCCCCTGGCTCAGGAAACCCACAAACTGCCGGAGCTGGGGGGCACCGGAGTGCATCTGGCACCCCAGGCCTGGCCTCACGCACCCACACGCCTGCCAGCCCGGCCTGCGGGCAGCCCTGGAGGCCTCTGCCGGCCCCTCGCCCCCGGCCCGGCCCCGGCTCCCCGCGGCGGTGCGCCCTTGCCGGAGGCACCCCTCAGGACTGCCCCAGACCTCGACCCCACGGCAGGCTGAACCCCCTCGGCCAGCCCCGGCCCTCTCACCGCGGCTGCGACCTCCCGTGTGGAGGATTTCGCTCCCGAGAGCTGAGGAAAAGCCCCGCTGCCCTACCCCGCAGGCAGCGGAGGCCCCGGCGGGCCTGGCCCGGCGGCCCGGCCCCGCCGCGGGAGAGGCGCTCCCCGGCAGCGCCTCCGGCCCGCCTGCCCGCCCCGGCCCCCGGCGGAGGCGGCGCCGCAGCCGCCCCCGACCCGTCCTGGCCCGGCGAGGGGCGGCGCGGGAGGGCCCGGCCTTACCTGCCGGCTGCGCGGCCCGCCAGCGGGGAGGCGACGCCCTGAGGCGGCCCGGATTTGCCGGGCCGTACCACTGCGGCCGCGGAGGGGCGGCTGGGGCCGGGCCGGGCCGGGCCGAGACCCCGGGGCCGGGTAGGCGGCGGGGCCGCGGCCGTGCTCCTCAGCGCGGCCTGGGCGTGAGGCCCGGCCCGCCTCGGGAGTTCGCCCTGGCCGGAGCCATTGCGCCAGGGGAGGTGGGGGACGGCGCAGGGGCCGTGCCGGGGACGGGGCCGTCCCTGGCAGGGGATAGGGATGGGGGTCATGGAGCAGCAGGCCTCCGTGCCACCGCTGTCATGGCCGTGGGGTGCCCATCGCTCACCCAGTGGGAGCCCATGTCCGAACCTCCGCAAACACCAAAAACGTGTGTTTTCAGCAAATGAGGGTAAAAGGAGGGGTTGCCTGGTATCCTAGGTTGGAAAACGCAGCATGGGAGACCCGTGCTGGGGAAGATGAGCAGGACCGAGCCCCCGTCATGGCTCGGCATCCCCACGCTGCAGGGCGCTGCCAGCAGCGTCCATGTCCCTCCTCACCCGATGAAAGCTGGCGCTTGAATCGTTCATTTTAGAAACCAGCACGGCACCTGTTCACAGCAGATGTGAACCGCAGCGCTCACATACCCTTAAGAAGTTTCCTAAGAACAGTAATTAATTGAGTAATTAAACAGCAAAACTTTTAGATCGCTGACCCACTTGTCTCACCTCCCTGTGTGCTTCCCCTCCAAGCGCTGGGTCTCCCAAGCGAGCCTCCTTCGGTAGAGGTGAACCTTTGATGCAGGTATTTAGCATTGGTACGGGCGGTCCCAAGCGTGCGGCAGCGCTTGGCAAAGTGCCACCTGAACTGATTTTAGAGGAACGTAGACACTCCTTGAAATTCTTCAGCGCAATCTGTCTCTGCAGCCGTAACACCTCTCTCTGGGATTCCCGCAGCAGGCGATCAAACTCAATGACATTCAGGCAGCGAGGGTCATCCTGTGGGAAATGAAAACATGTCATCGTGTTGCTGACAGGCTCTAAAAGGTGGAACAGGTCGGGGTGGTGATTGAACATGCAAACTCCAAAAGCCTTACTGAGGAGACACTGGCAAAAACCAGGTAATGTGGCACACAAAGATTTCTGTTTCCTCGGTCTCCAAAGCCTCAAAAGCAGTCACTTTGCATCCCTTATGCAAATACGTTATTCCTCCCGCAGATAAAAACTAGCCTGTAATGCTTCTGCAGTTATCCCGGCGCAAAGCAAAAGGGCTTTTCTAAGTGTGTGCTTTCCCAGTGCTTGCCAGCAGAGAGCGTGTCAGGATAATATAATTTCATTTCCCAGCCAAACGAGAGCCTTAGCTGGTTTACCTCCTTGATGTGGGTGCTGGCATTCTCTGCAGCCCTAACGGTGGCTAGGGCTTTAAATGCTGGAAAGAATGAAGAACATCTGGGATTTGTTCAGTTCTCGCTCAGGATAATGTTTGTTTTTCAGCCATTCTTGATTTCTAACCTCTTCAGAGACAGTATGTGTGGATGGGCCCCTATCTTTAGCGCAAGTGGTCACTCCCATCCACTCCGGACCCAAAACCAGCAGCTTTTGAAGGAAACCAGTGCAATCTTACTCTCACAAAAACAGTGAGAATATGTCACCAGCTTGTTTAATTCTTCAAAGGTTTTCAGATCTCAGGAAGCTGAAGAAACCTGTACCTGCATGTCCATACATACGTACAAAAGCTGGTTATGAAAACCTGTCTTTACAAATATGCTGCTGGAGGAGACATTGCTCATTCCCCTGGAAAGCTCCTAACCCAGTGAATTCAATGCATAATTGGTATCCAGGACAAATTTAATCTGCTTCCCCATTCACTTCTTATTCGCTCTAAAAATAGCGTGTGCTTTATAAATACAATTTGTGTAGAAAACCATGGTTACTCTCACGCTACAAGGGGGAAACTGAGGCAGCATTAATGGGAACTGATTACAGATTCAAGAAGTGAGCAGCTGGGCCTCCTCTGTGCCAGACCCATGTTCAGGCTATCAGGGTAGTAGTTCTTTAAGCAAAATTGGCTGTGGCTTAATATAAAATCTCCCTTCCCCCACCAAAAAAAAGGCAGCTATTCCCAACAGACAGCCTCCAAAGCCTGGGGGAACAAGGGAGTAGAAAAAAAGCTCAGTCCTCCCCTCACAGTTTCTATTATACACGTGCCCTGCAGCTGCCTTGCTGTTCCCTGCAATCCCCCGCTTCCAAGAATCCATGCTGCAAGAAATTGCAGCCTGCTTTTAGCTGGAGCTGGGGTTTGGTTGGAAGCCCATCACTGGAGCATCATCTCAGGAAATCATTTTATCCTATCCTAAGAGCCCTGACTTTGCAAAACAAGGCCAATGCTTTTGCAGTCCGGCATGCAGGGTGTCCACCCTGCCACTGGAAAGGAACTGAGTAGATCTGTTTCATGGCTACTGAAAAATTTGTGCTGATTTAAATACCCTAGATTAAAATTGATTTGGTTACAAACTCTGAGCGTGCACATAATATGTCTGCATATAAACCCCTTCATTGGCATAATGCATTTTGCATGCTGCAGAGAGATTATGTGAATTTTGAATTTTAACTAGGTGAAAATTAAAATTTAATGAGCGGCTTGCTTGGAAGAGAAATTGGAAAAACAAGATCAGACAGAATGATCTCCTCTCTTGCTCTCTTCTCTGCAGATTCCCTGCTCGTGTATCAGTGCCCGCTGTTATGGGTGCCTCGGCAGTTACACAGATGGTCTCACCTGCTGAGCCAGGGTAGTCACCCATGCCCTAGCAAGCCAGCGGCTGAATGCATCAGTCCTGAGGATTGCACCCATGTGTATTTCCTTGGCCAGTAATGAAGCTTGCTCACCCGCCTTTGTCACATTCCTCTACAATTTGTCACTCTCCTGTCCCTCGCAAATTCAGGCTGCCCAGCATGCTCTGCTAGGAAAATCAAACTGCTCTGGAAAGGGTCTGTTCCCACTTCTGTGGGGGTCTGCGGTGAGAAATCAAGAGGACAGGAAGGGAATTTCTTCTTGGTGCCACTGTAGAGTACAGTCAGACCTGGATAACTTTCTCCTATGGTTTAATGCCAGAAGGGATCAGTGGGGCAGCCTGTACAAACAGCAAACTCCACATCATTCTTGTCCAGATGAGATCTACATTAGGGAAAGACTGAGAATCTACCTTCAAACCCATAGTTAAAATGAACATATGGGGAGGTCAGGGACAGAAATAAAGCTGCTTTCAGCAAGGAAGTATTTGTCACCTAAAGATCATGTAAGTAGGGTAGGTAGAAATGTAAGTATTCATTCAGCTCAGCTGGGTGCAGCTGGTTGCACATGACCACATCTGCATTAGCAAAACAGGGGGAATCCAGTGCCAGCCCTAGCGTTACTGAGCCTCTCATGAGAGTTTATTAACTGACCTAAACTGAAAATGTCCAGGTCGTGAACAAAAGATGTATCTGATATGCCCAGAACAGGTTGCTTTAGTCATCTTGAGTGGGAATCATTTCACCTAGCTTCAGATGTCTGCAGAGGCTCCTTTCAGAGTCATCGCAGAGAAGCAGTGCTTTGAGAGAGCAACACATCCAACCAGTTTTAGACATCTGTCTTGGGATGAGCTGAATTGTCCTTTTTATCCCATTGTTTATATCAGCACGTTCTGTGCTGGTGCTGAGGGGAACGTAGGTCACCAGCCCAGGTGCAGGCATCAGCATTGTAGATGGTTTCATGAACACCCACCCCTGTCTAATGATTTGTACCCTTAGTCATAGTCATACAAGGATGCACCTAGTTATCACCAGTCTCATGGTGGCTGTGAGTGCTCAGAAAGCTGCAGCTTAAGACATGGGCTTTAGACTGGTTCTTGGGAACATGCTTAGCTGGTTTACTTTTTAAAGAAACACTTTAAAAGGAGGTCCTGCTTCTACATCTTGCTTGAAGCTAAGCATTGTGAAAAGTCATCCTGTATTTGTGGCTTCTTGGGGTTTTCCAGGGGGTGAGTTTTAGTCACTGCTGAAAATGGCAGCTCAGACCCATGAATTCATGGAGGCACAACTGGGGTGTCCCACAACACACTGTTCTGGAGGGGTCCGGACACCGTCTCTGCCACACACTCACCCAATGTCCCCCATCCAAATCACACACCAAATGCTCTCTGTTTTCAGTCTGCACTTGGGACTAATTGCCCTCACACCGCTTCCTGGAGTCTGGTTCCCATCACTGTGTTGCACTGCTTGTCCTCAGTCACCGAGTGATGTCCCAGAAAGTCTCACCTTCCCTGCGATGAGTTTAGCCTGCAGCTCCCGGCACTCCTGCTGCAGAGCTTCGATCTGCTTGTCTTTCGCCAGGAGAGCACTGGCTTGCTCTGTCAGGTCCTTGGCACGCTGGCGGGCAAATGCTTTTTTACACAGCTCCAGGCTGGAGCCCTTCAGAGGCACCGGGGCAGTTACCTACACCGGAGAGAGCAGCAAGGGAGAAAGCCACATGTGTTGGTGTTCGTTAACCATCACCCCAACAGCCATCAGGCAGGGAGCACTGTCAAGAGATGCAGCCTAGCCCCAAAGGACAGACAAGCAGACAGAGGAGCATGACAGATGTATGAAAAAGTGGGAGGAAAGAGGAAGGGCTGGATGGAGAAGTGGATCAGGGAAGAGGTAGGAAGGAGAAGGTGCTCAGCAGATGAGGCCAATGGGTATAGTCAGCACAGGGGGCTGCAGGCAAGGCAACAGCAGGTAGGGAGAGGAGAGAAAAACAAAGGCAAAAGGCAGGAGAAGGCAGCAGAGAGGAGGAGGGGAGGATGGCAGGAAGGATGAGCATGGGAGCAAGGATGGAGGTGGCCAAACCAGGAAGAGAAATGGAGCTTCTGTGGGTTTCTAGGCAGTGGGAAACAGGGCTTCAGCACGGATGGGTGGAAGATACAGGCAAAGGGGGAGGCAAGAGAGAGCCCAGCAAGGGCCAGTGTGGCCAGGGAGGACTGGGAGATGTTCAGCAGGAAAAGCAGTTCAACTTCACATGCTCCCTGCAAGGGAGGGAAGAGCAAGGGTGGGGACGGCAGTGTGCTGCAGGGGGAGCCGGGCAGACAGGGACAGGCAGCTGGCTGGCCACAGACTCTGGGCAGAGGCCTTGGCCAGGAGCTGAGGCTGCCCGGCTGCAGTCTCCCTGGGATGCCTGCTCTCAACGTGTGCTCCCATCCCTGGGGCCGGCTGTCCCACTGGGTACCAGCGCCATGGAGCTGGAGGAAGGGGCAGCTCACACCCCCCTGCTCATCCCAACCCTCTGGGCAGTGAGGCCACATCCAGTCCCTGGGTTTGTCAGACCCTGCCTCTCCCTGTCCAGCTATTTTTGTCTGCACAAAGCCTAACAATTTGGCGAGGGGGGACTCTCTCCCCTGCCTGATCAGGAACATGGCATCCTCTGTGCAAACTTTTCCTCCCCAGGTCTCCCCGAGCACCTCGCACACATGCGGAAGCTGCGTGCTGGGCCCTGGCTCCACGGGACCTGTGTACCAGGCACTGAAGACAACTGCTGCCAGATTAACCCCAGCTCCTCAGGGCCCCTTCTCTGGGCATGCAGCTGCTGGTCCTGCCTCCAGCCCACCCTCCACGAGCCTCAGCTGTCCAAGCACTTTCTGCTCTTGGGAGACCTGTGCCAGCCCAGGAGCCCGGCAAGTTGGTTCTCCCAGAGCTCACACAGGTCTTAAACTGTCACCACCCCAAAGTTTCACTTGGGGAAAAAAATAAAACAGTATTTATATAGTTGCTGGAGGGTCTGCATAGCTGTTGGATGTATATCAAATGATTTCTCTTAACATAGTATCTGACAAGTCCATCTGGCAGCAACAGTTGCCTTGCAAGTACCAAAACCCCGTGACAGACGGGCGGCGTGGTGCCTGGGGACAGAGAGGGCAGGCAGTGCCAGGAAAACCCCCTACCTTCTCTTCAGCAAATCTTCCACTTCCTCCTTTCTGTCCTAAAGGCCTTGAATTCCCCATCACAATCCCTGGTTTCCTTCCAAGGGAAGAAAGGTTTTCCCATACTCCACTGCAATTAGGAAGCTCATGCAAGTGCTTGAGCCCAAGATCCCACATCCTATGGCCACCTCCCACCACTCCTGCACCGTGTCAGATACTACAGGATTTGCAGCAAGCTGCTGTTGGGTTGGAGAAAGCAAAAACCGTGCAGCTTGCACAGCAATGCAAGCGAGGTGTGGATGGGGCAGAGCAGAGTCTCTCACCCCTTCCTGTTTTGCTTTACCGCACTCCTTTTCTTATTCAAATACTTCCTGTTTCTTTTCGGTGAAGTCAGATTAATTGTTTTCTTGACTTGCTCAGGGAAAGCTGAGCTAATTACCTTAAACTAACACCTTAAGGTAGATCAGCACATTTACAGCAAGAAACCAGGCAGGAGAAAATTGCTCAAAGCCAGCTCCCCACACATGAGCAGAAGAAGCTGGCAATGGCTGGGTTTCATGATTCTTGCCCTGCTGCTGATGTGCAAAGCATGTTTGCTCTAGGTTTAAGAAAAGGGAAAAGAAAAGGCCTCTCTAGCTCAATTGAAGTAGCAAGCAAGAAGTCCCGGCAATGAGGTGCTGTCCTAGCTCAGCTTCCCGTCCCAGCCGTGCCCGGCAGCGGCAAGCCCCCGCACTCACGACTCTGAGGTTTGCCTCCTGGAGTTTCCGGGCTCTCTCCTCCAGGCGCTTGGCGATCACCGCCAGCTCCGCGTTCTTCCTCTTCAGGTGCTTCACTTTCTCCTCTGTCTGGGGGAAGCAGCTCCTGCGCTAGATAACAGAAGGAGAGGTTCAAGGTGAAGCCCCCGCTCAGCTCGATGCTGCGCGCTGCGGGTGTTAGGGGAAGCCAAGGTCCCCGGCCCTGCCTGACCCTCTCTGTGCCCACAGGGCTTTTCCCAGCCAGGGCTTGGCTGTTTCTCCTATAACTGTCCCAACCATTAAACACTGACCTCTGCTCTTGTCGCCTCTCCAGTCACTGAAACCTGTGTTTTTCCCAGTATTCTTGTTAATGTGACCTCTTGGTCCCCATGAGATGCCCCTCACCCCACTCCAGGCTGTCCTGCAAGGTCCCTCTCCATCTGCAACACGCTTGTTGCAGGCTTTGCCTTTCCCGGCTGGGACCTGGCACGTCTCCAGCATCAGCCTGGCCTGACCACCCACCCTTTGGGCTTTCTCTTCCAAAGTCTTCCCAGTTTATTTCCCTGGGGTTACAGGACTCAACACATTGCTGCGGATTTGTGCTGCACTGCCACTGCAAGCTTCGTTGTTGTCCTTTTTCTCATGACACCGAAGCACCAGTTGGGGGGAAGGGGGAGAAAGCGGCAAAGGACTTTATGATGTTTGCAAAGCAAATTTCCTTTTTCTTCCTATTGATTCTGTTCGCTCTTAATCCCCTTTTATTTGTTATCTGTCCATTTCGATAAGCTGCCGCTTGCCGATGGCTCGTTCTCTCAAGGTCGCACCCAGATGTGTTGTGCTGTCTTTTCACATCAGCAAAAATGTCAAGTCAGCTGATCCTTCCAATTATTTTCCTCCCTACCCCTGTGAGATCCCACCATGGGCGCTTGCTGCTTTCACTGCTTTTCTTCAGCCGGAAGACGGAGGCTGATTTTTGAGAGTAAGATTTGATGAGAGCTTACATGACAGTGCTTTGCTAAAATCCAGATGACTGATAAGGGGTAACCCCCCGGCGTGCAGGTCATATTGGATTTATGCTTTTAGTGTAAGAAAATTATCTAAAATATGCACTTTGAATTTGGTGATATAAATCTGAAATGCTGAACAACCAAATTTTCAGGGGCCCAGGGTGGCCGCATCCCCACGCCACAAGACAGCCTCCCTAGGGCTCTCCAAGGATGCAGGAGGGGAACATGCCCTCTTCGTATTGCCCGAGGGGCCTGGCTGCACACCATGGGCCTGGGGAGCCAGGGATGGGGGAGCGGGGCAGAATGGGTGGCCCAGGCTGTGGCAGCCTGGCTGGGCTTTGGGTGCTGGGGGTGCAGCTGGGGAGGAGCCGGGTGCCGAGCTCCCGTGGGAGCAGGGGGCAGTGCTGCACTGTCACCCAAAGCCGAGGCCGAGTGAATCAGTGTTTCTGCTTTTCTAATTAAAGAAGAAACAAGAGTGACTTCCCCCTCCCCTTGCTGTCAGCTCGCCGCTGCCTTGCCCTGTGCCTGCTCTCGCGGTCGGCTGCATTAAAGCCTCTTGTGGTTTCCAGCAGGCAAGTAACACCAGACAAAGATGGCAGAGAGGGCAGCACAGCGTCCCGGCTCTGCTCTGCATCACAAGGAAGGGGTCCTGCTTGAGCCAACGTCGGGTGCAGTGCAAAGGCACCCAAAGCACCCAGGCCCCCTTTGCCCCCAGCCCTGCCCAGCCGATCCCATGTGCCAGCATCTCTTGGAGTTGGCAGCAGACAGCAGCTCACCCCGGCCAGGACTCCCTCCCCACGGAGCATCCCGTGCCTGCCGGCAGCTGGCCCAGCACCCAGCCAGGGTGCGGGACGGGGCCCCATCCTCTGCTCACCAGCAAGCTGTTCTCCTCGGCCAGGCTGGAGCAGCGGTGCCGCAGGTCCTCTAGCGCGCTCAGGAGCTTCGTGTTCTGGCTCACGAGGAAGCCGTAGTCAGTCCCGCTCTGCAAAACAGCGCAGAAGAGGCAAGGCAGGGCTTTGCCTTCCCGGGGCGAGGGGGAGAGGGACCGCAGCTGCACACCCACCCTGGCCTCGCAGTGAGCCCAGCCTGGCTGTGCAGGGAGGCTGGCAGGATCAGGGTGCAGGCAGCAAAGGGGCAGGGTGGAATGTGGAGGCTGATTTCAGGAGGAGGCGAGGGGCTGCATGTCCTTTGGGGGACGAGTGGCCTTCAGGGCCGGGCTATGTCAGCTGTGGGTGACAGCTACTGTCTCCATAGCTGTAAGGATGCTTTCAACTTGCCCAGACCCTCATGTCATCCCCAGCCACTTGCATTTTGCCATGGTATCATCTAAACCAGCTCAAGAGCCAGGCGGGCAGAGCACAAGCCATGACACCCCAGACACGTGCGCTGCTCCCCACGGCTCAGGGACCAGGCAGCTTCCAGCACCGCACAGCTTTCAGAGGCGACGCGAGCTCCTTGCCCCTCTCCCCTTGCCAGCTCCTCTGGTTTGGCCCAGGAGCCCGCCCAGGAGCCAGGCCCCAAGTTCTGCCCTCTCTGTGTCAGCCTCGGCTCCGGAAGAAGGCGACGTGCCAGATTTCTTTGCAAAACACCACCTTAATTTTGTCACATCAAAAGCAGCAGCAGCTCTGCCGGGAGCTGTATATATAGCTTTGTGGTTACTGCTTCCTGCTCAGAGCAGCTCGCCGCAGGCTCGCTGCCGAAGCAGACTCCCAGAAAGTATTTTTGTGCGTTAGCAAAGCTCGTAGCCAAGCTATTGCTTCACAGCTGCCATATGGCAGCAGCAAGCCATGCACCTCAGGAAGACCTGGCCAGATGTTTTCCCAGCAGCCAGGCAGGTCTTGCAGGACCTGCTCCCAGTGCCCAGCAAGTCTGTGCTGGTGCCGCTGAGCGGCTGCGACCTTTCCAGTGCACAGCTCTGCTTCTGCAGTTTGCAAGCCAAGGCTATGAGTGAAACATCCCTTGGCTACCAAAGAAATGCTGCCCAAGCTGTTTTGGTAGCAAGAAGTCAGACAGGCAGCCCACAGCTCTCGCATGCCACTAAGCTCTGGGAGGTCTGAGACCGGCTAAAACTCACTACACTTTTGACCAACACTATCTTTTGGCTTCTCAATGACAGCTCTTGGAGAAAAAGGGCAGGAGACCTGTGCCACAAAGTCCACCCCATCGAATCCCCTGGCGTAGCTACCGTGCCCATGCCACAGCTCTCACAACCTCTCATGCCTGTATGGAAATGCCTTAGCAGAGCAGGGAGGGAAAACACAACTGAAAGAAACTGAAAACCAAAAAAACCCACCCTCAAAAGACAACACCCAGCCCTCCCTACTGGCCTCTTGCAGTATCCCCTGGTCCCACCAGCCCTCTGAGCCACCAGGAGGGGATGGTAGGTGCCACGAGTTGACAGGCCTTGGGCAGAGTGGCTTGCAGGTGTCCACCCTGCAGAAATCCCAGGGTTTGAGAAAGTTGGAGTGAAATGCCCCATGGGAAGAGATTGTACTGCTTTCCACTTGTGGGAAAGCAAAAATATGCTTATTTTCCTCTATTCTTTTTTTTTTTTCGTCCCCGAGGCACAAAGGTGCAGTTACTGCTACAGTCCCCAGGGACGTTGCACCACAGCAGCCCCCAGGCACCTGGGTGCCCTCTCCCACGACTCAGGGCTGCTCCCAGGGGTGGTCAGGGCAGGCCCAGGAACCAAGGAGCTCCCCAAACTCAGCGGCCTGGGGGAGCCAAGAAGCTCCCCTGGGAGCCAAGCACCCTGCCCGCTGCAGTGCTCTGGGCCCAGAGAACCAGTACCACATCCTGTGGCATCGATCCCATCCCTGCTGCTTTACAAGGACAGCGAGGTGCCCGAGAATATTTCCCTATTGCCAGCTCCAGGAACAGCAAAGCACTTCCTTGGGCTGGGCACCCATGCAGGGGATGCTGCGGGGCGGCGGGGGGGTTCCTAGCAGCATCTCCCATGCCGTGCATGGCAGTGCCTTGGGCTGGTTCACTGCCGCCATCCCCAGAGCCAAGCAGACAGCCCCTGGGATGAAGTCAAAATGCATTATTTCCATCTTCTTGCCACTGCCAAGAGGCCTCAAGTTTCTTGTCTGTGCTTGCTTGCACTGAGACAGGCCGAGCAAACTCAGCCAGTGACCTCTGTGCTTGGGCAGGAGCTGGAGAGCTTTTTGCGGATGAGCTGATGTGCTCCTGCCTCTCCCCGTCAGGCAGCTAGGACTTCTGACATCATCAGATCCAGGTTTCTGCAGGGGACAATTAGCACTTCCAGCATGGCAGGGGGATCTTTTGGGAACTTACATCCAAATTTCTGTATTTGAAACCCCTTTTCTGTAGCTATAAAACAACATCTTCATTGGGGCAGCATGCAAAGACTCACAACCACTCACCCTCATCCTACTGGGCTGTCCCCAGTTCAGCTCAGCTTTCTTGCCACAAGAAAGCCCAGGTTTCTTGCCCATGACGTGGCAAAGGCTGGGATGTCCTAGACCACAGAGACCTTTCCAGTTCCCTGGGTGTTGCAGGACCCTTGGGCAAGATGCCATGGAGCAGGAGAGCATGGCTGTGTGCTCCAGGCTGGGGCCAGGCATGCAGCCAAGCCTCTCCCCTGCCAGCACGTCCCACTGCAGCCGCAGCTCCTTGGGGCTTTGCCCAGAGAGGCACAAGGGGCATCTGCAGCAAGAAGACGTGGAGGCAGGAAATCCTTGCCATTGCAGGACATCAGTCCCACGCAGGGACCTCACTGCCTAGGAAAGCTTTGGCAAACCTTCCCCCCGGCACTGGGCCGGCACCAGCTGCATCGGCTGAACCCTCCTCCAACACTGCGTAGAGCCTGGAACCGAAGGACTGTCTAGACGTCATCCCATGCTCATTAAACATTCATTTCCTATAATGAAATAGCTTTTAATTTATTAACCGCTCCACTGTTCCTCAAGGTTCTCGCACTGCGCGGTGCAGCCTTGCTGCAGGCCACACTCGTGGCCCCACGGATGGTGCTTTTCAAAGGGAGCTGAGGAAATCGTTGGGGAAAAGAGGCATGGAGGCTGCCCCCAAAATTACTCTTATTGATAAAGACAAGCAGAAGTGCCAGCAGGAGCCGAAATCCAAAAGCATCCCTCGGTCAGGGAGGTTTTCAGTGAGCTGGAGTCTGCAGGAGCTGAGGCAGAGCTGACACCACGGGGCAGCAGGGAGGGTCTCCAGGAAGTCACGTCCCCCAGATCAGGAGCATCCTCGGCCACTAAAAAATTAACCCAAGTGACATGTTCTTTGTCCATGGGGAAAATTTTCTAAAACCAGAGCAAGGTAGAAGAGCAGCAGGGATGCTGAGGGAGGAGAGCAGACTGCAGCTCCCCTGTGCAGCAGGCACACGTCTTTGAAGCCTCCCATTACAGGGAAATCGTCATCATCTGTCACCTCTTTTGGCAGGTAAAGCCCAAAATACAGTTTCTTCAGGATGCATTGAGAATGAGCAAACAAAGAAAAACCTCAGCAGTGCAGCTGCAAGAAAGCTGCTGCTTTTTCACCTGAGAACTTCAAAAAGCAACGGAGAGCTGCAGCAGCTTTTGCTGGGAGAGGTGCCCAAGCCAGGCTGCTAAATGGGTCACGCAGTCAAAATCCCCCTGGAATGCCCAGCATC
Organism: Ciconia boyciana; assembly: GCF_034638445.1. Classification (NCBI taxonomy): domain Eukaryota; kingdom Metazoa; phylum Chordata; class Aves; order Ciconiiformes; family Ciconiidae; genus Ciconia; species Ciconia boyciana. The sequence continues at coordinate 684,290 of NC_132950.1, forward strand.
CAGCACAGTCTTTAAAGTCCTGCGGAAAACTTGCAGGAAGCCATTTGGGTGACAGTAAATCAAACCACAGCGAGGACGACAGACGCTGCCTGCAGCAGCTGCTCTGCAATGCGGCTCAGGCTGCCCGTGCCTCGCAGCATGGCCTGGCACGGACCGGACCGGCCAGGAGGGCTTCCCCTGCGCCAGCCCTGGGGAACCTGCCAAAGACTAAGCCCAGCTTTGTTGTAAAATCCCTGTGGAGAGCCAGACGAGGAGGAGGAATTTAGCAGGTGGTCCCACGAGCGGGACGTCTCAGGTGGCCTTTGGAAACAGGCGGTCTCATGACTGATTTTAAAACATATACAATTTCAAGATGTCCCTGCGGTGACTTCCCCGTCTCCAGTAGATATGGGTCCAGCTGCCAGGTTTGCTTCACAAAAGCCATCTCTGAAAACCACCCCCCCCCTTTGCAGACACTTTGCAGACCTATTTCCTAGGTGAAACTACATCAGCTCTCCTGCTATCTTGGATATATTAAACCCACCACTTCTCCTTCGTTTGAAATCATTGTCACCGAGCCTCCACCATGTCAAAGCCCTTTAGCTGTTCGTTCCAGCTGACTTTGGTAATTAGTTTCCTTAACTTCTCAGTTGTCGCCACTTGGAAATGAAACGTGTCATTGCCAATCTATTTTCTCCTCTTCCATCAGTTTCAAGGGAACTGGCTCCCTCACAGAACTAAGTTATTTTCCATAGGCTGCTCTTCTGCAGTGCCCTCGCTGCATGTCAAAAGCAAGACAAAAATAGCATCACCTCCTGTTCGGTCAGTGAGCGAGAGCAAACCCCATCCACTGCTGCTGCCGGCACAGCGAGCACGCCTCGCACCACAGCAAGCATCATCCCAGCAGGGGTAAAAGGGCTATTTTTGTTAAAGGTACGGGAGAAGTAAGAGACGTGCCTGGGATGCAGTTGTGGCTATTCTGCCACTCCTTTGATAGGCAGTCTGTGTCCCACAGCACTTGTTCTGCTTCCTTCATTTTGTGCCAGGTTCCCGGTTTCAGACACAAACATCTCTGTTCTTCCGTTGACTTCATGGCGCTTCCCCACCAGCTCCTCGCCCTGTGCATTGCCAACTCCCGTTTCCATGAGTCAGCATTTTCTCCCACTGCCTGTCCCTCTTCCAGCCTACTACTTGCCCTTATTTATGCGATTTCCTCATTTATTTGATTGTTATCACCCCATGTAACAAATTCACGGAAGAAAAAATCCATCTGACGCTATTAACTTCAAAGATACTACCTCCAGCATGGGAAGTGCTGGAGCCACAAATTGCAAGATATTAAGAGAATATTCAAGGGAACATTCACTATATATTTGCTCTTTCTTACGCTTCCCCAGGCATCCTCTCCTGCACACCCTCTGACCACTGCCAGCTCTTCATATGCTCCTCACAGTGTGTTTAAAATGAGATATGCAGCTAAAATTGGAGTCTCACAAATTCGGGTCCTCTCTATCTTTAAAGCCTCTTATGAAAGCACCATCATCGTTCCCAGGAAAACAAACCCAGCTACTCCAGGAGGAGAAAAATCAGCTCGGTAGCCCTGACCGCCCTGGCTCGGCTGTCCTTTGATGAGCTCAGCTTCTCCAGTCTCCCCAACCAGGGAGAAATTAATGTTCCTGCAAAACTGAGACAAGGAGGAATGTGAGTGGAAAATAAACTCTCAGGGCAGAGGCAGAGCATCGGCACTCCAAAATCCAAGGCTGCAGCCGGGTCCAGCGTGCAATGTGGCACGATTTCTCACCTTTAAGAGCAAATCCAAAACACAAGAGGTTTTGCAAGCAGATGAGAGAAAATTACACCAAAATACTGCACCTCTGCTGGAAAGGCAGCTCTGAACCGCTCCTGACATACTGCGCACGCGTTTCTTCACTTTCACAATCAGACATAAAACAGGGCCGTCAGTTGAGAGGGACAGAGGACTTGGAGAAACCCTTTCCTTTCCCCCAAGGCCAGCCTGTCCCCGTGCCGCAGAGCCCAGCACAGAGACCCGCAGTAAGGAGTCCTCCCAGGGATGGACCCAGGGGGAACTCTTGCAGGGGAAAGATCCTGCTCAGGGTGCAGGTGCTCATCTGGCTGAACAACTGCTGGTATCATCAGTCCTCAATTTGCTCCTCGCCCTGCTCTCCAGTGTGGTACAGAGACCTGTAAGCCATACTCCTTCCAGCTGGCCGTTACCTGCCTAAAGCAGAAGCATGACAAGGCATGTGTGGCCCCGGACGGGCTTTCCACAGCTGTCACACCCAACCTCTCTCCATGTGAAACACAAATCATTTTGCAAACCCAGGATGTATGCAGCCAGAAACTGCAGCTGATGATTGCTGGGATATGATCCATCTTGGTTACCAGATAACCCGCAGCACGGGCTTGTGCAAAGCAAGCTCCTCAAGTACAACAACATCATCACCTTCCTGCCCTTGGGTCACTCTGTGACCCCCTGGGCACCCCTGTGTCCCTTGTAGGGTCTTTTCCCACCTACACACCTTGTGAGAAAGATGTCTGCGTTTCATGGGACAAGAAACACCTACAAAGCCTGTTCTACCAACTACCATCTTAACACTGATGTACAAGCTTCTCACTTGTCTCTTATCAGCTTTCAGAAAGATTTGGCCTAGCCCCACTCTGGTAAAGCAGGACTGTGCTCCATCCCCACCACAGTCAGGGGACACTAACAGCATCTCTGTTTCCTTGCACAGCTTGGAAATGTATGAAAGCCAGGCTATATACCATAAAACCTAGTTTGGTTGTAAAATTCAGGTGCCTGATGAGGAGCCAAGACAGCCAAGCTACCTTTTTCCCCCATTGCAGATTTTTCTGGGTGCTGCTGAGCAAGTCATTGCATCTGCAGAGAAGTAAGCTCAAGCAACAGTGTTTCCACTAGAAAAAAGCAAAACATAGAAGAAGTGGGAAGTAAATGTGTTAACATCTTCATTGCAAACACAGAAAGACTTCGCAACCTCTGCTTCTTGCATGCCCATGCACATTGCCAATCATTTGAGCTAAAACACGGGTAGTGGCTTCCTATAGAAATTTTTGGGGCCTTTTGTTGTTTAGCTCCAAGCAAAGGTCAGCCTGCAGCTCCCAGCACTGCAGGCTCAGGCCCAGTCAACCCCAAGGTCTTTGTGGAGCATCTGGACTCTTTTTGGATGCCACGTGTCAGATAATTCTATTTTGTAAGCGTGCAAAAAAAAAAAACCCTGGGGAAGAATGATAAAATTTAGCTCTTTCCAGGTTTGGTATTTTGGTGGCTGGAGCGGGGACGATTGTTCTCTGATATCTCATCTTTCTTGTAACAGAAACTCTAATCCAAAGAAACACTCCCTAGAAAGGCGTGAGACTTTGGTACTGACGAATGCGCTTGGCAACAAAGCGCCTGTTCACAGCGCGTGGCTCCGGGCTGTGTCAGGGCTTCACCCTGGCAAGGCACTGAGCTGCAGTCCAGTAGATGCCCCATCCATACAGAAGTGCCACTGCCCTATAACAGGATCATAGCTTGAAAAGCTACTAGCAGGTCTCCTTCCCACCTCAGAGCCTCAGCAACAGTATTTGTGGTCTCACATGTTTGCTTTTATTGAGCAGAGAGATGGATTACCTACCATGTTCCTACCACACCTACCATCACCTACCATGCTCTTCCACCTTGGAAGATACATCAGGGAGCTGGAGTGGCAGATTTTGTATGCACAGCTCGGTTTTTGCCCAGATGTCTGCTCCACAGTTCTCCCCAACCTGTTCCTGTTTTCCAAATTACTTGCAGTTTCCCAGGGGCCAAGAGCACCTTTTCTGCTTGGGTCACATTGGCTTAAAACCTGTTCTAGTTGCCCAGGCTCTAGCATGTTGGGAATGGCATTCCTTGCCCTTCTCAGTAAAGCAAGAACTCATTTGGGGCAATTATAGGATTTTGTCCTGGACTGAGAAGCCCCAAATCTCCAATGGCTTTAACAAATAGCTAAGAGATGGAGGGGGAAAAAATCATCCCCTTGCACCACTCACAAAAGCCAGAGGTGCTGTTCAGTGGCCAATATGGAAATGTGAACGGCAAGAGCAGCAGAAGACTAACAAACTGATGCCCAAAAGGGTATTTTCCTAGAACTGCTAAGCAGATGGCTGGGATGCAGAAAGCCTGCACTCAGCAGGAGGAGGGCAACAAGGCTGCCAACTGCATGTGCCATTTCTCTTCATGTTATTCCAGCAGGAAGGAAGACTACAGCCATAGGACATCCAAAGCAAGGAAGCAAAGATGTTGGTGAGTCCCCCCTGCCAAAAATTTACAGAGGGTGAAATGAGAAAGACGCTGAAGCGAAAGATCATAGTGCAGTAATGGCCAACACCAACGTGGTGTGACAGCCCTGTCCCAAAACCAGTTTGTCATCACCAGTCCAGAGGAGCCAAGGACACAGTGAAGATGCAATGGCTGGTGTCCCTTGTCCTCCATGTCCCACAGAAGTGACCTAGCCAAGCCATTTGGACATGTCTTTGTACAGAGAGTATGAATTTACTTAGAAAGATAGTTAAAATGAAAATTACCTTCTCCTTCATACAGTCTCACTTTGCCTTTTCTTCCATTTATTCCTACAAACAAAGTCGCACTGGTTCTTCATGGCAGGCAGCTATCTGAGGTTGGCCGTACATTCATAGTGCTTGCAGAAAACATTGCAAGTCATTTGCATGAGGCTGAGCATTGCCAAGACAAGAAAAATTAACTTACTCAGATTTTGAGCAAGATGGAGTATGGCCTTTTTCTAACTGGGATTGCAGGAAATGGTGTCTGTAAGAGCAAGAACGGGCTTCATTGCCCAGGAAGACCTTCTCACCCTACTGCCATCTTTTATTCTGCTGACCTGCCCTTTCTTGTCAAGGGTACAGCTCTACGCACCCTCAGACATTAAATGAATAGTTTTCCGTCTTTGCCAATGGAAAATTTGAAGCTCTTGAAATGCCACAAATTCCTGCAAAAGGCACTGAGCTTATTGTTAAATGCAGCTTGGCCTGAACACTTGACATGGAGGACCTTTACCAGCATTTTATAATTCCTATTGTCTCTGTGCTTTATGTTATTAAGCCTCACTGGGAGCAATAGGTTCTTTTGTGGATATTTGAATTCCTTCTGACTGGGGGGCTCCTTGGTTTAAGCATTTTCAGTCGGGTTTTATGGATTTATTGAATATTCTCAGCTCCATATGTCCTCAAGGGAAGCTGAGGCTTGGCTTTTAAGAAATTCATGAAGATCCAAAGCAACCTCTTGAGATTGAGAAGTAGTCATGACAGCCAACTCCGAGCACCCTAGCTGTGCTCCTTCCTTGTGTGGTTCATGGCATGCCACAACAGCTGCTGAGCTCATCCCTTCTGTAAGTGCAGCTGGGGAGGCTGGGGGGACGAGTAATCCTGGAAAGGAAGGATGCAGGGAATATGCAGAAAGTGAATTACTTTGGTCCTCTCGCCTCCTCCAATTTAGGGCACCAGGAGAGAGCCCTTCACTTCAGCAACCTGCTCCCAAACCGTCCCGAGTTTCCAGGGCCAAAGCAGATCCCACTGGAGCAGCATCCCATAAGAGATGCAGACAACGGAACTCTTGTGGGAAGTGCTCTAAAATCCATCTAACAGCATTATGGGAACTTTCCAATTTCCAGCCAGACTGTATCTGTGCCACTTTAACCCCATTCTCCCTACACAGACAACATTTTTCTCCTTCTCTGATATTCATTATTCTGATTGGGATCCTACACCTGCAGTGCCTAACGATTCTCAGCAGGAAAGTAATTTCTTATCTCCTGTGTCCACACAGAAATTTTGGAAAGCAAGACCAGAACGATTTCAAAGGCCCGGGATCAAGAATACGTTCATGAGAGCAAGCCCCCAAGTAGCATTAGTAACATGGTGGGACACACGTCTGTGCCATTACTCTGCAGAGGAGCTAGGAAACCCTGCAGTGCATTGCAGGATGCAAAGACGCACAGCGAACGGATGGGAAGACATGGGCATGAGTCACAAGGGAAATTCTCACCAGACCTATGGAGAACATTCTTCTCCACAAGAGTGCTGCAGCTTCGGGACAGGGTTAGAGAGGTGGTGGGATGCCAGCCCTTGGAGATATTCAACACTCGCCTGGACAGGTGCTGATCAGCCTCTTCCAGCTCTGGAGACAGCCCTGCTCGGGGCAAGGGCTGGACAGGAGGCTCCAGGTGTGTCCCCCAACCCAGCTCCCTAACTCCAGAGATCCCTTGCCAGTTCCCAGATGGGAGAAGGTCAACAGCTCTCCACCTTCAGCACTCAGGAGGGACGTGAGCAAGAAAGCTGAGGTTAACTTGACCTATGGATAGTCTTAACATTTGCCCACAGACTGTCCCTGAGGCAATGGCAGAGCAATAGTAGTGGAGGCTGGGACATACAGCAAGAGCTTTATCATAAAATCAACGTCTTTAATCAACTCTGTCAGCGATGAGCCCTCAGGAGGCTCTTCCCCGCACCAGGAGATTACTCCCTGGAGGCAGCTGTCCTGTTTGCGTAATGCAGCTCTGACATCCCAAGGACAAATGTCCTAAAGGAAGCCCAGCTCCGGCAGCAGGACACACGGCGTCCGTAGCGCTTGTCCCAGCCTGGCCAGGAAGAGCCATGCTTTTGGAGGGGAGCTATGTAAGCATTCCCTTGTCCCCAGCTGTAACACAGCACTTTGCTACCTAGGAGGTGGATTTGAGGATATGGCTTCCACAGCCCAGCAGCACCAGCACTTGCTCTGCCGGGGACAACAGTGCTGAGCTCTCTCCTGGGTCTGAACTGGAAGCCTTTCACATCACTAAAGCCACTTCCCTTCAGGAAGAAATGCTGGATTTTTTTCTTTTCCCCCAGGAAAAGACAAGTTAACCTTTCAACATCAATGTCAAGAATGGTACCGCCACGGTACCACCAGTACCACCACAGTAACATCACGGTACTACTGTGGCACCACCACAATACAGCGGAGTACCACCAGGTACCACATTGCTCTGATACCATCACAGCACCATCAGTACCATCACGTACCACCATGGTACTGCCCCGGTACACTGGTACTATGACGATACTACCATGGTGCTGCCACAACCCCATGGGAGTGGGAAGGGAAATATTAGTCACCCATCAAGCCAGGAGCCTCCAGGATCACGGGGAAACACTCAAAGCTGCCCAAGGACCAAGGGAAACTGGATGGCAGGTGCTCAGCAGTCACCGTCATAGAAACCAAGCAGGGTCCTTGCCCCCTCCACCACCACCCATGTGCACAGCTGGTGCATGGGGGACCCACTGCAGGGATCAGCTAGAGCTGGGTGCACAGCCCCCACCCCACAGGATGCTGTTTGGCTGCTGGAGCACCAACAAACACCCCTTTGAACCAGCCACCTGCCCCCCTGCCACTCCCAGCCTTCCCACCCCGGCTCCCCCACCAAGACACAGTGCCTACCCCCTCCCTTGCCAGCCAGCTCTCCCAAAGGGAGACAAGACAGTAGGTTTGGCACAACCGATTTGACTCTCGGGTTGGATAGAAAAGAGGGGTGGGAGCAGAAATCCTTCCCATTCTGCTCCCCCATTTTTTGGCTGGGGTGCTTCTGGAATGGCCAGAGACTGTGGTCATAGGCAGACCAAGGACTGCATGGTTCAATGTGGCCTTTCCCTAAGCATCATGATAAACAGCCCTTCCAAAAAGACCCGTAAGAAACTGTGCTTGAGCAAAACAATTTTCTCTCTTGGTGGGTTCCCAGCAGCGCCGTTTCTCCTGCAGGCCGGTCCAGCCTGCTCTCCAGCCGGGCTCAGCAGCACAGCACAGGCTTGGCTCAAAAACCTCCTGCTAAACCCCGATCAGCTCTGCTCAGCTCTTCTCCCCCGTGCTCAAGAAGAACAGGCCAAGAGCTGATTTCTCTCCTATTTTAAAAGCACCATGGAGCTACCCCAGACCCCAGGGGATCCCAGGAAGATGGCTGATTTACCCATTGGAAAGGAGGGCAAGCTGTCCTAAGCAGGACGAGCTGATGAATGGCCTGGATCGAGGAGGTGAGACTCTGAGGGAGCCTTTTGGACTGTTTTTGGAGAGATGCTGCAAGGGCCCGGGCATTGCATTGCCCCGAGGTGCCCCGGTGCTGTCTGCAGGGACAGGTTCCCCCAGGCCCTCCCGGGCTACCCTGAGCAGAGAGGGGATGCTCTAGAAGGGGGTGGCAGGGAATCATGTCCCTGCCGCTACCTGCAGAGCCATTGATGCTGCCGGAGCGAGGAGACGGCGCAGGGACGGCTCAGCCTTTGCTGGTGCAGGGGCTGTGTCCGCACCGGGTGGGCTCTGCCCAGCGCCGGCCCCATCAGGGCTCCGGTGAGACCCCGCGCCCGCTCCAGCGCAAGCCAGGGGAGAGGCAGCTGGAAATCCCTGCGGAAGGGCCGCGGAGGCAGCAGCTCCTTCTCTCGCATGCCGGTGCGTGGCAGCGGCTCTGGCAGCTCCCAGCCCCACGGGGAAGGTTTTGTGGGTGGCTCATCCCCAGCCAAGCGCAGCTGTTTCCCGTGCCCGTCTCGTACCAAGGCAACATCCTCCCGACGCCCCGACGCCTCTCCCCCAAAATGCGCTCCGCCGCACCCTGCCCGCCAGCAAACGCACCCCAGCAGCCGCCTTACCTGGGGGGGTCTGTCTGTCCGGTCGCGCCTGAGCCCGTCCATCGCTCGCAGCGGCCTAACGAGCTCCGGTGCCGAGCGAACCCGCTGCGGGTCGGGCGGGGGGCCGCGGAGCGTCCCCGGGGGCTCTTCCTGGGGCTGGGGTGCTCCGGCCCCCTCCGGCCCCGCGGACGGCTGGCAGCTCGCCCCGTCCCTGTCACCCCCCACGCCTTTACGCGTGTCCAGGTCCGGGCAGGCCGAGGCCGCGGAGACGGCATCGCCCGCTGCCGGGGCACCGCTCTGCCCCGCTGCCGGCTGCGGCGGGTCCGCGCCGGGCACCCCCCGCTCCGGCTCCTGCATGGCTGGGGCAGGGCGCTGGGCTCACCCGCTGTCGGCGAGGGCTCCCCGTGGCGCCGGGAGCCGGCACGGAAAACCCGAAGGCATCAGAGCCGCGGCGGCGGGAGCAGCCCGGGCCGCGCTCCCTCCCGGCGGGGACGGAGGCGGCGGCAGCAGCAGCATCCCTGCGCCGGGGGAGGCTCCATCCCCGCCTGGATCCGCCGGCTCGGCGGGCGGGCGGCTGCCGCCCCCCCCCCCCCGCACACCGTACAAAGGCTGCTGCCCGCAGCCCTCAGCCCCCCGCCGCCCCCGGCCCCATGCCCGCCGCCCGCCCGGACCGGGATGACGTAGCGGAGGGGCCGGGGGAGCCGCCAGCCCCTCACCGTGGCTTCGGGCAGCCCCCGGCGCAGACGCTGCCGAGTCATCAATATTAAGCCGGGCCGTGCACCCCGGGGGGGCCGCGCCGCGCCCCGGGCCGCCAATAGCGGCGGCTCCGCCGGTTTCCATGGCAACGGTGCGGGAACGGGGTTTGCTGCCTATTGATGAGGCCGGGGGGGGGGAGGCGGCCGGGCTGCCCCCCACAGCCCCCGCATCGCCCCAGCCCGCCGCACGCCGGGGTCGGGGTCCCTCAGAGCCCCGCGCCCCGCCCGGATGGGGCTCTGGCTCTGGGGACAGCACCGGCCCGCAGCACCCCGCGCCGGGGGAAGCAAGTCCGCTCCCGGGAAAGGCAGCGGGCTTCTCCCCTTCCCTCCCGCTCCGAGGGCCGCCGGGCAGACGAAGGGGCAGCTCGGCTCTGCCCCGGGGATGCTCGCACGCCTTCCCCCTGGGCGAGCCAAACCGCGGCCCCCCACGCCACGGCCCGGCGTGCTGGAAAACGTAGGCTGGGCCCTGCCTGCAGCGTGCCCAGGGTAGGGGCTGCGGTGGGCAAGAGGCAGAGGGTGGTGTGGGGGTGATGTGATCCAGGGAGACAGGATCCCGGCAGCATAATGCTATAGCAAAGCAGGGCACTGCCATCTCTGAGCGCACACATGCACAGAGCAGGCAGACGCGTGCTCCGTCTCTCTCTGCCTAGCTGCATCTTTAATGAAGATCACCTCATTCATCAGGCCGCACAGTGTTAGCAATGCTCAGGGGAAAGCCACCGGGCCACCCTAGGGGACATGTGTCTGTCCTTGTTCCCCAGCCCTGTTCAAAGCTTGACCCACTGCAGAGCAAGGTTTGATGATCCCAAAACCGAGAGGGGTGGCACAGACCTCATACCACTGCCAAGCAGCTGGGGACAGACCCTGCCTCCCCACGTCCTTGTGTGTGGCAACAACTCTCAGTCCCACTGCTGGTGCCTCCCTACTGCAGGGTGGGGACAGCATTTGGCATTTCACAGCGTCTTGCTCCCTTTGTGGTCATGGTTCTGGCACCAGGAGAGCCTGCTCCAGGCGAGGCACTGCACAGGGGGCCTTTGGTGTCTCTTTTGGACACCTCTTTGTGAGCACCTCCTTTGCAAGCTTCATCAGCACATCCAGATGTGTACTGTGCAGATATGTCAGCTCTTGAAACAGATACCATTGGCTACGTGTCATCTCTGCCTGAGCAGAGAGCGTGCAGGCAAATCACCACTTCATTATTCCTCACCGCTGACTGCAAAGGGCGTAGATGACCCACTTAGATGGAGTCCTGTGCTGTGGGGAGTTACCACCAGGTCTAAGTCTCACATCTCGCAGCATGCAGGAGCCTGCCATCCCACCCAAATCCCAGATCTGAGCTGTCCATTTTTAAGGAGCACATGTGGGGGGAAGCACCGAACTGGTGATGAGCAGCAAATGCAGCCAACAGACCAGAGGGAAGATTCCAGACAACTGATCCCACCTACCTGCATTTTCTGGTACTTGTGTACTTTCAAAACACCAGCTTCAGTGACCCCTTCCCCTCCAGGAACAGCTCAGGATGAGTCCCACCACCTCCCGCTGCTGGGATCGCCCCCTGTCCCTGACCGTGACTGTTTCCCCCCAGGAGACATCAGGCAGGATCTCCAGGTGCTGCACAAGCATGGAACAAGGCCCAGACACTGCACAGCTCGCTGACAAGACAGAACAAGCGGGTTTAATTAGCAGGAGGCAAGAGCCAGCAGTGGGAAGGGAAATGCACCACTGATAAGATCGCGTGGTTGCGAGCAGCGCGCACGTCGCTTACAGCGCAGCCTCCTTGGAAACCCTGCTCTGACACGTCTTGTTTTGCACTTCCACTGCCATGTGCTGCTCAGTCTCTGCTCATCTCATCTGGGACATGCTGCCACCATGGCCCCCTGGGCAGCTTTCTGCTTCTGCCGCTCACTGGTGCCAGACCCACATGGCTCCACAGCACTCCCAGGACCTGCTACCCTGGAGAAAGAGGGGCCAGGGACAACCACCTGGGCCAACCCAGGCTCAGTTTTGGATCTCCTGCAGCCTTCGCTGAAGGCACCGGTTAGGTGAGGTGAAGGCCCTGGATGGGATGTCCACACACACACCCCCACCAACCCTGGGGAGAGGATGTCTCCTGGGGCCCTGAGCTTGGGAAGCTGGAGATGATCTTTCACACCTTGCCAGCCTACACCTATTTAGCCAGCTGGATAAGTCATGGCTACCAGCCATCCTTAGAAAGGAGAGAAGAGAAATTCATCTGGGCTACTAAACACTCAGTGGCTCAGGAGCTCCCTGAGCTGCAAGTCAATGAATTCTTCATGAGAGCTGTGGGGATGGGGTGCTACAGGCATCCCTGATCCTCCAAGCCACCCAGGGATCTGCTGTGGGGCTGTGCTGCCTGTAGAGGAGATGGGCCAAAGCACTTCCTAGGAAGATCCTTGAAGCTTTCCCAGGACAGGGGAAACCACAGGCTCAGGAAAAAGAGGTGATGATATACAGCAACCAATGAAAAATGGGTGATACTGGAGAGCTCAAGATCAACATCTCAAGTCTGGGGAGATGAAAAAGGATCCCAGAAGAGACCTCCAGCAGCACCCACTGCTCTCCAAAGGCATCCAAGGAGCCAGGTCTGTGCCTGGTGGTGCAGGGACAGGGGTACAGTGCATGGTCCCCCAGGGCCTCCTGCCCTCTTCTGTTAGGGAGCAGCAAGGATTGGGCTGTTCCACAGTGGGCAACAAATGAGAAGCCAAATGTGACCCCAGCACACACAGGGGCCTCAAAAACCAGTTAGCCATCCCACAGCTTTTGAGCAGGACACTGATAACAGTGTCCCTTGGCAACCCCCGACAAGATAAGATGAACCAGGACCAGGGACCCCAGCCAGAAGCAAGACGAGGCAGAGCCATGACTACAGCCAAGGCTACAGCATACGTGTGGGGTCCATTCAGGATGCAGGGCCAGAGACAAGCTACCTGCAACGTGGATCAAGGGTCCATCCAGAATACATGGTTGGAGACAAGCTTCTTAAGATACAGATCCAGGGGCCATCTAGGAGACAAGACCAAACAGGGGCTTACCTACATCAAAGCTCAAACAAGGACTGAAGACCCAGGACTGAGCTTAAATAATGCTCTTGGCCCAGGGGCAGCAGGTCCACAGGGTGGGACCCCAGGCGAGGCTGCTCAGGGCAATTAAGAGCAATTAGTGCCTGCTGGGTCCTTTTGAGCTCCTCCTCTGGCTCTGGGGATGGCATTTGGCAGGGACCAGGAGGGTTCATGGGAGCTCCACTGCGGTCTCGGCTGGGGAAGGAAGCATGAGGATGAGCACCCGGGGACTTGCTTCCTTCCTCATGTGGGGATGGTGACATGTATCAGCGCTCACGGGCATCTCCAGATTGAGGTGCCAACGCATTTCCACCTTCTTTCCGTCAGATCCCTGGGGATGGCCCCAGCAAGATGGCCCCTCTTGCCTCTGTGCACGAGCTCATGCTGGTGACTGCAGGAACGTGCAGTGACACGAGTGGGCACCTGGTCTCCCAGCAGAGTCCTTCAGCTCCCGCTTCCCACTCCATGCAGCCACCCTGTGGCCAGGGGCTTGCTCTGACGCCTCCTTGCGCAGCTCCAAGGAGGAGATGCGAGTGGCCATGTTGCCCGCACTCGCTCTTCCCCCCTGATCCTGCCACCCCGAGCAGCACACAGCCGCTGGCGGGACTGTGCCATGGAGCAGCACGGGGACCGAACCCCGGTTAAAAATAACCTAGCAGAAAAGGGGATGTGATGGGCTGGCCCTGCCGGGGGTCATGGTGCAGCCCCAGACGTGGTGGCCCGGCACAGCGTGGCATGGAAATACCATTACATGCACTGGGACTGGTGCAGGAGAAACTGGCTCTTACCCCAGACACCGGCAGGGCCTGGCTGAGTGGCTGTCGGTGCCTATAGCCCTCCCCAGAGCTGCCCCAACAGCGCTGGGACAGGCACCCGCACCCTCCGCAGCACCCGGAGGGGCCTCAGCCCTGTCCCCTGCCCAGCTCCGGGCATTTCTGGGTCTGCAAAGCAGCAGGGGCCGGGGACCGTGCAGCCTGCCCGCTTCTGCGGCACCAAACAGGGGCCAAGGGTGAATGAGCCGGGGTCCTTCGGAGACCAGGAGCTCACCCCGCCACGGAGAGGACACGTTTCCTTGTGGAAACCTGCTAACATGCGTTCAGCATGGAGGGAGGGCACTAAAAAATGGAGCTGTATTTTTTAAAAAAAGAAAAAAGTAGCAGTTTCTGTTTTGCTGCTCTCAGCAAGAAACATGTTTCCAAACGTCTCTCCCGGCAGTGAACGCTGAGTGGCTGTAATATTCGTAACCACAAAAGTCCTCGATCAAAAACATTCGGTATTTATCCTTCCTAATTGAATATTCATTATTAGGAGGTAAACTTTCAAAACTTTTGCATGTTAAAAACATGGACTTGCTTTTCCTTTCCAGCACGCAGCAAAATGAAAGCTGCTCAGGGCGGTCTGCACTGGCTGCTTGGAGGGTTTTTTTAGCCCTTTTTCATTTTTACTGTTTAAAAACTTGCCTCCTTGTGACCATGACGACAGTTTTGATTTGATTTTTTTTTCCTTCCGCATCCCCTTTGAACAGTCACAAAACCAGGGAACGTGGGAAAGCTGGGACAGCGAAAAGAAGCAAAACACCCCAGTCCTTTCTGTCCAGCCTTGGGAGCGATCAAAGTGAAAGAAAAATACCCCAAACTCAATAAAATCCCCCCCAAACACTCCTGAGACCAGCACAAGAAGTTCTACAAAATGTGGAAACTTTCCATTAACATTTGGTCTCAAAAAAGGAAAAAAAATGTGTATTTTTAATATATTTTTTCTACTATTTTTAGATGCCCTCTCCCACAGGCAGGAGATGGGGAGACAAAGCCAAGGGTGAAGATGCCTGGGGGGGTTCAGGAGCTGATGTTTGGGGAACAGGGACCCTCTTCCTGCGTCCCTGGAAGCCTGGTTGGTTTTAGACCCCCCCCAGGAAGGACGGGCCAGGGGCGCGTGGCTGGAGGGAGACCGGGACCACAGGAAGGCCTCTTCGCTCCACATGGCCTTGTGACCATGGCCGGGGCTGCCGCAGGACGTGGCAGCTTTGCTGGTGAGCCTTGGGGGACTGAAGGTGAGAGCCCCATGTCGATGGGGTGAGATTTGTCAGCTCCTCTTGAGCTATTTCCACCACCCCCACCCATGGTCCCACCAAGGCACCCCAGGGCTTTGAACATGGTCTCCAGCAGCGTGCAAGCTCGTGGTGCCACCCACTGTAGGATAACCCTGCTGCCCGTGGCCCTGGGCACTACAAGTGCCTCTTCCCCGGTCTTGCATTTCCCAGGAATAGAATTAAAAAGTCCACAAGTCAATGCCGAAAGAGTTTTATTTATCAGCCCCTCGCCTCGCTGCACCCAGCAATCATTCGGCAGCACAAAGCCATCCAGGAGCCCCCGTCCACCTCCCGTGCCTCTCTCATTGCATGTGGCCGCCACCACCCAGCTCCTCCCAGGGCTTCGCCATGTGGAAAATAAAGATGGAGGGAAAAAAAATGGGAATTGGAGGCTTTGCTACCTACCTGGCCTCCCAGCGTGGTGCTCACTGCGACCCGACGGGCCCCTCCGCCATGCGTGTGGGGCACCGGGCCATGCGACCCCTCTTCCCCACGTGGCCGGTGCCCAGGCGCCAGAGGGACAGCAGGGACGAGCAGAGCATCCGCAGCCCAGGGAGGGTGGTGGTGCCCATGGGGCGAACGTCCGAGTGTGGGCACCCTCCTGTGAGCCGGGCACAGCCCGTCCTCCGCTCTCGGACCGCACGCAACTCGTGACGGGCACATGGGTCGTGGCGGTGCTCTCTTCTCCGTAGCCCACAGTACACTCATCCATAAAGTAGGAAACACTACACCCTGCAGTGCTGTTTAGTAGTGCTTTCTACTTTATGGGTGACTGCACTGTCTCTCAGTCGGTGTCCGGCGGTTGCTCTCCTCCGGCGAAGTGCTCGCTTCTGCCCGTGCGGGGCCACCTCCTGCACCCCACGTGGCCCGGCCATGGGGCCACCTTTGGCGTCAGCATGGCCAGGGATGCAAATTGCAGGGCTGGTCTTGCCCCGGGGACAGAAAGCCTCTGCCAGCATCACCTCCCGCCTCGGGGAGCCATGCTGGGCATGGGGGACATCCTCGTCCCCACAGGGGAGATCCTGCCTTGTGCTCCCTCGTCTCCCCTAAAACCCCATCCTGGGCACAGGGGACAGCCTCACCTTGTCCCCAAAGCAGGGAAGCCACCTAATATCCCATCCTGGTCATAGGGGACAGCTTTGACTTGTCCCCAAAGGAGGGACCCCACCTCAGACCCCATCCTGGTCATAGGAGTAAGCTTTCACTTTTTCCCCAAGGGGGGACTCCACGTAATACTCCACCCTGGTCATAGAAGACCACTTTGACTTGTCCCCAAAGCAGGGGACCCCACCTCAGACCCCATCCTGGTCACAGAGAACCCAATTGCCTTGTCCCTGCTGGTGGGGACCCCACCTCAAACACCATCATCCCCTCTCAGCCTTCATCCTGGGCACAGAGGGTGTGTTTGCTTTGCCCCCGTGGGGACACCCCCACCTCACACCCTATGCCATTCACAGAGGACCCCCTTGCCTTGTCCCCACGGGGGAGATCCCACCTTGAACTCCATCATTGCCCTTCAAACCCCATCCCAGTCTCAGAGGACCCCCTTGCCTGGATCCCAAGGGTGAGATCCCACCTCAAACTCCATCATTGTCCCTCAAATCCCACCTGCATCACAGAGGCCCCCCCTTGCCATGTCCCCACGAGGAGGCCCTGCCTCAATGGCACCCTGGTCACAGAGGACTCCTTTGCCTTGTCCCAGTGATGGGGAGCCCATGGCGAACTCCATCCACGTGACAGGGACTCCTTGCATTGCCTTGTCCCCATGGTGGAGACCTCACCTAAATGCCACTCTGGTCACAGAGGACTCTTTCGCCTTGTCCCCATGGTGGGGATCCTATGGCAAACCCCATCCTCATCACCCTTGAAATGTCCCCATGGGGGACCCCACCTCATCCCCCCATCCTTTACCGAAGACCCCCTTGCCCCGTCCCCCTGCCCCTGAGGCCACGGGAGCTCCGTGGCCTGGGGCTCCCCACCTCGCCCCATCTGCCAGCCCTTTCAATGCCCCCATTGCCCTTCAGGACATGTGGTGGGGGTCACCTGGAGGTCCCCGCACCTGAGGCCATGCAAACCCCAGCCGCAACAGCCTCACCTCACCTACTCCGACAGCCTCCGCATCCACCCGGTCCCGTCCCCACTGCCACTGAAAACCCCCTGGATGGCACTTCTGCTTCGGGCACTTCCTGCCTCCGCCCGCCCACCAGTGCGACGCCTCCTCTCGTCCCCCACCCCCCCGGGATGGGGGGGCACCCCCTTACCTGCCATCGGCCCCCGCACCCACTGCCCCCCTCGTGGCGGGATCGGGGCCGCAGCTGCCAGCACCCCAGGAGACCCCATGCTGCTCCTCGAGCGCCACGTGGGCACCTCAGATGGGTCCCCCCATTACCGGATCGGGGTGTGGGTGGCCCACGCTGGGTGCCGATGGCCCATGCCAGGTGCCGGTGACCCACGCCGGGTGCCAGTTGTGCATGCCAGATGCTGGTGGCCCACGCCGGGTGCCAGTGGTGCATGCGGGTGCCGGTGCGGTGGGGTGCTGCATGGGGTGATGGTGGTGGCTGGGGAGCAATGGGCCCCTGCGGGGAGCGGGGCCGCTTTTTAACCCCATCCTGACCACGTGGCCCCAACCACAGGAAGAGCCGTAGCTGCCGAGGAGATAACGGTGCACGGTCCCACCCAGCACCACCCCGCAGCCCGACCGCAGCTGGCCCAGCCGTGGGGCGAGGGGCGGCCACCGCCGAGCGCCGGAAGCACCGGGGGCCGTTGCAGAGCAGCCAGTTACGCTCTCCTGGGCTTCGCTGCTGAGAGCGACAAACATGTTTTTGCAAAAAAAAAAAAGAAAGAAAGAAAAAAAAAGGCTGTTTGCACAGGGTGACAGTAACCGAATCCCCCCCCCCCATCTCCAAGACTGCGTGGGGGCTGGGATGGCTGCACGGCTCCGCCATGTCCCCTCGCCCCATCCTGGTGTTGGGACCTGCACAGGAGCGCGACGTTCCTGACCATGGAGAGAGGTTATGGAGGGGCTGGCAGCCCATGGCGGGGGTCTGCAGGATTCAGGGTGCTGCCTGGTGGTAGGGGTGAAGCAGACGGGGATGCGGGTGCCAGCAGGCTGCGAGCCCTAAACCTGCTTTTTAGGAAACGTGTTGCCCAAGAGACCTCCTGGAACCTCTCACCCGCTCCGTGCTCTGCAACACCAGACTTCCCCCAGCCCTGGGCAGCTGTGATGGCTGACAAGGACATGAGGCCACCAGGAAGAAAACTGAAAGCCGCGTTTGCAGGGTTTGCATGCCTGGGTCGCAATGGCCGTCACTCCCTGATGGCACTGGGGCTGGAGCAGCCGCGGGACGTGGAGCAGGGGGAGTTTGCACAGCCAGCACCGTATTGCATGCCAGAAGGATGCCCTGCCCCAGTGCCAGGTGAAGCTGCCCATTAAACTAGATTAAAAGCTACAAGCTAAATCCCCAAAAGTGACTGTAAATGGGACCGCATCAGTCCGTGCAATGGTTTTCATGCGGCTCTGCAAAAGGCTCTTTTTTAGGCCAATGCGATTCACTCTCTACGTTGATAATGTGGACAGAGTAAAAAAAAAAACACGTTACTGGTGAGGTTTGCAGAAGGCAGGGGAAGAGCAAAGTCAAAAATAACTGAGCAGTGGCACACTCAGAAGTGATTTGACTTGAGCAGCACGTGCGCTGACAACGGCAGGTAGAAGGGTCTTTGGCGGAGAGGGAATTGGTCAGGAAACTCTTTCCAAACTGAGGTTGAACTGCTCAAAGAGTTTCACTGGAAAAAAACACAGAAATGGCTGGAGCGAGCCTGTCCACCTGCACAGCCAGCCCCGTCCCTGAGCCTCCAGCCCTGGCTCCCACCCTTTGCTGGCCCTGTGCCTGTCTCCATCCCTGGTGGTCACTGGGCTGGGGGACATCATGCTCCCCGTGCCGGTGAGCAATTCGACAGGGAAATCTAAGCAGCCATTGGTGATGTCTCCACAGGGCCCGTTCGGCAGCCGACGCAGCTCTGACCCGGGAAGGCATCCCTCTGCCTCACCAGAGGCATGTGGCGAGCAGCTCCCCACCGGCAGCAGAGGCCACCATGCGCACAGCTGGTCCCACGTGGAGCTGGGCTAGGTGCCTCCTGAGCTCCCTGAATTAGCCCTCCTGGGGACACCTGAAGTGTGTGAACACCATTCTGGGTGTGTGAACAGGTTGTTCCCAACCCAGAGACCCCCCTGGAGACGGCGCTGTCAGCCACCTTGGTGCCATGGGACGGTCCCCAGCAGTGGTGGGTGCCATCATGGGGAGTCAAAGTTGCACAGCGTACAGGCACCCATGCTCTTACAGCAGAGCCAAGGAGCCTTTTTGGGGCAGCCAGAGGGAGCTTTGGTCCCAGAGGCGCTGCTGAGGGACTTTCCCCTGTGCTCCGGGGTTGAGGCCACATTTCTTGCAGTGTGCCTCGCTCCGACAACAAGCTGGCCCCTGCTAAATACAGAGGGCTGGGAGGCAGGGGGTGAAGGTGAGAAGCCAGGCCCTCGTGAGAAAAGGTTCATCTAAGGCTAACCATGTTGCAAAGCAAGATGAAGATGTGTTTCCTAAAGGGGGTAGCTGGGAGAGACTGTGCCGGCGGGCAAGATGTCAGGGGGCGGGCGAAGCACATGGCCGGTGCCAGGGAATGCTGCGGGGACCACAGTGGGGAAGGAGCTGTGCCCTCCCAAAACGGGGCTCTCCAGCAGAGCACTGCCCACCGCCTGCCCGTGCTGCTGCCGGCACCCAGCCGAGTGCCGGTGTGCGAGGAGCCGTGTGGGAGGGCCGCGGGCGCCTTCCCGGCAGGGAAGTGGGGGGAGGCGACGCTTCCTCTTTCCCCAGCTGAGCACGGATGGGGGGCACATGACATTTTGGGTGTCCCGAGCTGCTTTTCTTCTGCCAGCAGCAGCCACTCGCTGCCTGCGCTGCCTCTCAGAAAGGAGGAAAGCAGCAGATCTGGTTCCTCGGGCTCAGACGAGGAGGTCTGAACGTCTCCAACTGATGATGAACTTACCACACATCCCCTGGCCATTGGTTAATTTTACTGACCAGCCAACGAGGCTGAGGGAATTTCTACCCCAGCCCTCGGCCCCGGGATCGCTGGTCCTGCTCTGCTCAGCACGCCCAGCTAAAATAGCTCCCAAAGGGCTGAGAGCACAGCGGCTTTTTGGTGTTGGGGGAGGCTGAAACAGCTGCTTTTCTCCCCCCCCCAGGGACCTCGTGAGAGCGTCCGGTCCCCAGCGCTCCCGAGGCTCCTCTCTGCACCCTGCCCACTTGCTTGGCATCACCCAGGGGCTTGCTGATGGACCCCAGGGTGCTGGGTGCTGCTGCTCCCTGGGGTGCAGCTCCCTGGACCCGCTGCAGCTCCCTAACCCAAACCGTCTCCCACCGTGGCACCAGTTCCCCGGCTCTGCCCTCCTCTGCCCTTGTCTTGAGGCACCCAGATGTGGGTCAGACACTGGCAGCATCCCCATGCACCCAGGGGTGCCACCCAGTTTTTGGTCTGTATTGAGCACCAAGGGTGCATCGCCGCCACCACCCCCCAGGTCCCAGGCTCCCCACTGCCCCGTGGGACACGGGCTGTTGCTTTTCCAGTAACTCTCCCAGTATCGGTGAGCACAGGGGAACGGGAGCTGGGGGCTCGGGGGGCAGCAGCGCCGCTGGTCCCGGCCCACAGGCAGGGGGAAGGGCCCTTGTTGGGCTGCGCAGCCCGGGTGCTGCGAAAGCGCTGATATTTCTTATCATGCCTTGCAGCAACTTCCCCTCCTCGCCTGCGGTCACGGCGCTCGCTGCACGCAGGGGAAGTGGCGGCCAGGACGGCTGCTTCAGCCCCGCGCTGTGTTTAAAGGAGACGAACTCCTGCCGGCGCCCTGGCCTGTGGACCCAGCTCTGTGCCGGGGGCAGGCAGCTGCCTGCTGCCCAGCCATGCCCACATGGCTCCCGTCCATCCAGCACCTCATGGGCCTGAGAGCTGTGCTGGAGGATGAGGAGGAAAGGCGTGGTCTCACCCACAGCCTCCCTGAGCCCCCTCCACTGCCCTGGGGCCAGTGGGAAAGGGGGTCTGCTAGCCACTGGGTCCACAGCCCCAGTGGCATGGCCAGCCAGTAGCATCTCCTGGCCATCATTCTGCCAGACCCCAACAGAACCATAGTGCCTCAGTTGTGTCCCTGTTAACACTGAAGCCTAATGACTGTGTTCCCAACACAAGCCACCATATCCCCTCTGAGAACGGGGACAGAGGCACAGGGATGGGCACAGCTCGCTCTGCCTTGCAGCGCAAGGGGTGGCCTCAAAAAAGACCCCTGGGACAGAGGGCTCTGACCTGGCGATGCTCCTGGAGAGCGCACCAGGAGCTGCTGCACCAAGGAGGGCTGCTGCTGCACCAAAAAAAATCAGGGGGGCCAAAACCAGCTCCTGAGAGCTCTTTGGATGGGCAGAGCATTGTTTGCCCACCACCCTGCCAGGCACAAGGAAGAACTGCAGCACCTGTGGCATGGCCGAGCATCCACCCAAAAGAGAGGGGCTGCCGTGCCCGCAGGGCTGGGCTCAGGCTGAGACCCATCTGGCTGAGCCACGTTTCACCACTGCGCAGCAGGATGCCGGCGCTGGGCAGGATGCTGGGGTGGGCTCCCCATGTGCTCCCAGCCTGACCCCGCTGCCCGCACCCTGCCTGTCCCCCTGGGAAGTGCCACTGCCGGCGGGGCCGGGGTTGGAGTGAGGCCGTTAAAAGTGAGTCAACTAGAAACTGCCGGGTGAAACAGGCGGCAGGCGGGAGGCAAATGAGAGCGCGAAGGGAAACCTCAAAAAGCCGAAGTGACGCGCTGGGGCGGGTGCGGGGGGACACACGGGTTAACGCGGGCGCCTCGCTTTGCCCATATATAGACAAATCGTGGCCCGTCTGCGCCAATGACGGGCGCGGGACCGTTGGGCTGGCGCCAGCGGGGCACAAAGTGCCCCGTCATTTTCCATGTCACCTGCTGCAACCGGCCTCGCAGGTGGGGGAAGGGGAGGCCACGGGTCTGGGGGCCCCGGCGCCCCCAGAGAGGCCCCCCCGGCACCCGGCGCCGCACTGCAGTGGCACAGATGGCCGCCTCCTGTTTTCCCCTTTCCTGCTTTAATCCAAGGGTTGCACAACCTCCCGGGGTGCTCTGCGCCAGGGTGGGCCTGCTTGGGCTAGAGGATGCTCCGGGACAGAGCCCAGCAGTGATACAGGGAAGGAGGGATGAGGGCTGCCCCGCCGGGCTGTGGACCTCCCAGGGCAGGATAGGCTCAGGAGATGCGGGGCTGAGCTTTGTGGTGATAATCCCTCCTTTCCCAGCAGTCCCTGGCCCCTCCAGGACAAGGCACGGGAAGAACTGAGCATCTCCGAGGTCTAGAGACCCTGAGGAGGGGGGACAGGCACCCAGGGCTGCCAGGAAGCATCTCCCCAAACCTGGCATTCATGGCACCTTTCCAGACTGGCTGGGCCAGGTGATGCTGGGAGAGCGGTATCAAAGCCCTTAGCCTGGCCAAGGGGCCAGATCCTGCGGCCACCAGGGCGTGCTGACACCCTGCCCTGTACCATGCACCTGGGCTGTTTGGGGACCCACCAGAGAAGGTGCAACGTCCTTGCCCAGCGTGTGTGCCAGGGCTCTGTTTGGGCATTCAACGGCTCTTCTGCAACTGCCTGTGCAGGAGGACTGTTCCCTCGGGGGGGAAAAAGCCCCTTCCAGCCCAGCGCCTGCTTTGGGCAGAGCCTGGGTGATGCACATCTGGCCAGGAGGAGGAAGGACAAGTGCCACCTGGGATGCAGCAGGAGGTCTGGGAGAGCTGGGGACTGGGTAGATACCGTCAGGTTCTCAAATCCCTCCTGTGACTTCAGCTGTGGTCTTGCTTTGCCATTTGCCCTAAGGAAACGTGCCCTCAGCACCCCCAGCAACCTCCACCATCACAGTAGGATCCCACTCTACCCCACCAACCCTTGGCATCTCCCCTTCCCGTGATGCAGAGCTACAGAGGCAGACCAGGGAGGTCAGAAGTCTCAGCCAAGAGGAGGTTTGGGACCCTTCAACCAGCTTCTTGTGTCCTCCTGGTCACCAAAACCCCAACTCTGTCAGCAGACCAGTGGGTTTAGAGATGTCCACCATGAAGCATCTTAGGGCCTCTTTGCAGACAGCACTGAGCTTGCAAGGGGTGGCAGTAGCATCTTCACAGATGCCCTTTGCAGGCCTGCTTCAGGAACCGATGGCCCACCAGCCTGTCTCTCCTTCACAAAGCAGAGCCTCCTCCTTCCACTGCAATTCCTGAGGAGCAAACACCCAGAGGACCATACATCAGAGCTCCCCATTTTCCCTGCAGATCCCCTCAGCAGGGAACACGTCCCAGTTCCTCACCCACCCACCTCCATCGCCAGTGCACCAGGAACCCCTTGGGATGGCACATGTGGCAGCCATGCCTCGTTTTTGCCACGCTTTGAAAGCTTTCGTAGCTGCCTGCACTTCCAAAACCTGTGCCTGTCCCCTCTGCAGCCCGTCCAAACGGCTGCTGCTGAAAGCTGGCCGTGGGCCCCCTCCTCTCCCCACCACATCAGACACACTCAGGTGCCTGGGTGGCTTCTGCCCATGGGCCCTGACACAGAGGTGATGGGCAGGATGGGCCACCTGTTAACAGCATGCACCACAGCTTTGCCGTCCTCGCTCCAGCAGTGTTTCACCCCGGCCCTGGGCAGGCAGCACGGGCACCAGGAGGACAACCTAGGTCATCTTCCCCTGCACCTCCACCCTGCCAAGGTCCCCTCAGCCAGTTTCCAAGGAAAACAGTTTTAAGCTGGGGTTTGTTTTGTTCCCCCCCACCCCCCCAGCACCTACTGCCAAGGGTCTCTGCACCCCTGCGGTAACCAGCCCCGCCGGGAACACAGGGACAGCTGAGAGGCACCTGGAAAAGTCCGAGTCCACACGCTGGAAGGCAGCGAGGCAGCAAGCGAAAGTGGATTTAGGGCGGAGCAGGCCTGGTGCTGCCGCAGCCAGCCCCGGGCAGCACCTCTGCCTGCTGGCCTTCGCACCAGCACAGAGGTGACAATGGGGGAGGATGCCACGGTGTGCGCAGAGCAGCCATGGGAGCAAAACTGGTGGGGTTCACCCCGCCTCAGCCATAGTCCCCCTTGGCCAGAGCCCAACGCACTCTAACACACGTCTCCCTTCATCTGAAGCCCAGCTTGCCCAAGCTACAAGACAAAGGCCAACGTGAGCCGCTTTCATCCCCGGGCGGTGGGGAGCGGTGTGCGTGGGCAGGTCCCCATCCCCAGGGCGGCACGTGGAGGGGCCTCTGTGCAAGTGGGGATGGCTTGGCCGGGCATTTCCCAGCACCGCCGGCAGCTGCTTCACGTAGAAACACCGTGTGCTCTGCGGTTTTGGAAAGTCACTTTTCTCACCCAGAGGGAGAGCCAGGGTATCAGTTCTCAAAACCCGCACGAAGAAATCCACTGGCTCGTGCTTCCTGCCTGTGCTGCCAGGGGCTGCCCCAGCTCCCCCCGCTGCCCGAGAGCTGCCAGGCTGCTTTGGATGCCAAACCTGCAGGATTTTCAGGCCTGGCTGAGAAATTTTAGCGTCATTTGGTGCAGGGGGAGGAGCCATCTTAAATTGACTCAGATCTACAGCTCCCTGCCCGGTTGACGCTTTCTCTCCCGATTACAGCCCGGGCTGCCGGTGCACATTTTTCCTCCAATTTCTTCAACGTGAGAGCTCCCTGCCCTACTTTTCTCAGCAAATAAAGCTCTGCATCCGTTTGCTTTTTGCTGCTACAAAACCCTGGCAGCTCCAGGGCTGGAGTCTAACTGAAATGCTCATTTCAGGTGCTTTGCAGAGGTCCAGCGCTCAATTCCGGCAGCCTGGGAGCAATGAATCACTTGGGCAGCGTGGGCTGGGAGATGCGGTGCACGTGTGGGCGAGCGAGCAAGCTCGCAGGGAAGAGGCTCACCGAGCCAGCCCAATTAGAGGCACCAGGTTCTTGAAAGCACTGCGAGCTGCTGCAGACAGAGGAGGTGCAGCTCTCTGAAGACCACCAGCATTCAGCCCGTTTGCCTCGCTGTTCTGGCTCTATTGCTCTTGCACTGCAGCCCCCATCAGTCTTAACTCTATATAACCTGGAGCAGTTGCACTTCCTCACACAGGGTGAGGTCCCTGTGGGGTTTACAAGCCCCCTCATCTTCCCCAAGAGGCACAGTGACAACGCACTCTGCTCCCTGGAGACAATTTCCCAAGCAAAGTTCCCAGCCCTGGGCAGTGACTGTGTTACTGCAAGACTGCAGCTACCCAGGAAGGGAGACGTGAACCACCGTGCCTGCAGACCCACACCCAGACCCTAGCCAAACAAGCCCACCCTGCCCGGGGTCCTGTGCAGAGCCCTCTTGTCACCTCCTCTGCACTGTGGGGCAGGGGACAAGCTGGCCTGGGTCTGGGGAAGGGGTCCTGATGTGCCTCCAGCATTGGAGCAGCTCCAGCATGGCCATCCCCATCCCTGGAGCCAGGGAAGGGGGACACAACCTGGGAAGCTAGTAGGGAGTGAAAGGCGCTGTGAAATACAGCAGAAAATGGGAGATGTGCCTCAGGTCTCTCTTGCTCAGGTCTATCTCCAGCAGCTTCACCCCAGCCCATCGCCAGGCTCCAGCCCCGCTCCACAAAGCCGTGCTGCCACCCCGTGGCACTCGAAGGGTGAGGCTTCGAGGGCTGGGCATGCCAGGGTGGTTGATCTCTACCATCCCCAACATCCTTCCAACCTGGTTGGAGCCAAAACCCCGCTCCCCAGACCCATCTCCCGCCAGCTGGAAAAAGAGCCGCCCATCTCATCCTCCTTGACCACTTTCATTCTGAACCTTGTCAGCTCTCATCAACCTCACACGGCTGCCCAGACAGTGCTGGCTGCAGCTTTCCTCGACCATTCTGCAGGGGATGAACGTGCGGCAGGGGATCCCAGCTCACCCTGTGCCTGTCACAGCATGGCCAGTCTGAAATTGCCCTCCAGGGCCCAGAGGTCCATGCCCAAAATGTCTAAACCTGAGCATCTTGCGGAGTCATGCCCTGGGCCACCGGGACAGTCGCACCTCTCTCCCACAGACCTGACCTGCTGGGCACTTCCAAGGTACATCTGCCCCGTCTCTGCAACCAAGCAAGCCTGGAGGATAATTATCAGGTAACTCAAGTGCTTTGGACATTCACCAGGGATGTGTGAAAATCCTGGTCAACTCCCTCCTCTGCTCGAGAACATGAACCTGCTGCTCCATCTTCCCAAGAGGAGGGGCTCTAACCACCAGGCCAGGGCCTGACGCACTCTCAGCTCTTCCCGCAAAAGGCGATCTGCACCTGGAGGCGTCTGCTGGAGCCCAGAGCCCACCACCAACTTGACTTGGTCCTGGTCTGCACTGAGCAAATACTCTTGACTTCAGCATCATGTCTGCAAGTCCCTAAGGGAAACGTGGTTTTAAGACATCTTTCTCCACAGTGTTTTGTCTCAACTAACGCTGTGGCCCCCACACAGCCCCCCTGTGCTCACAGCAGTCTTCTCCGGCCACACATCTGCTCCGAAACCCCACAGGAAGCCATGCTCTGGCTGACCTGTAGCACCTGGGACTCTTTCTCGGGGCCAGCTCTACAAACCAGAGCAGGACAGAGAGCAGGTCGCCTCCGCACTCCTGACAGTGTCACTCCCCAACAGCGATGCATTCCCTTTGCTGCAGCTGCTTTCATCCCAAATCAAATGCAGTTTTCAGGCTGTATTGGTTTTCCACTATTTGTTTACAAAAACCAAAAATTGAGCTTTCCAGCTACAGAATTATCTCAGGAAAAAAAAAAAAAAAGCTTATTTCACAATGCTACTGATCTAGGACTCTGCCCTTGGACAAGCCACCTTTGTGATCAGTGGCTGCTGCTGAACTGGAACAAAAATTAAGCAAGAGCCATGAGCTAAGGAGACCAAATCTCCAAAGGAGCCCATGCAATGCAGACACTATCCAAGCTGGCACTGGGAACAGCCACACCTCTACAAATATGAGGCTGGATGGGTGTTTGCACCCCTGCTTGTCCGTCCCTCCCCTCTGCAAGGCCCAGGGCTGCCTCCCAACCACTCCAGCAATGGGCTCATCTTGCTCTGCCTGCCCTGAAGGCCAGCAACGGCCACTTGAAGGTCCTTCAAGCCTGCTTCCTTGTCCCTTGTAGAGGACCCTGCAGGCCCAGGGCACCACGACCTCCAGATAACTACCTCTACATGAAATACTTAACATCATCTTACCTATTCCATCCAGCCATGAGCTGTAAGGCACAAATTGCTAGTCTGCTTGTTCCTACAGTGAAGGATGCCCCAATTCAGCCAGGATCTCCCTCTCGAGGCAGGAATGTGGTCCATGGCACAAGAAGTGATGGCAATCGTAGGCTCTGAACAGTCCGGCAGGCAGGGGGCTGAGCGCCAAACCCCTCACCACACCATCCGCTCCCTGCAGCAGGTGAAACTAGTGACGGAGTATACAGATGGACTCAACTCTGACGAGGCAGTATGTTTTATTGAAATATTTACACAGCTATATCCCAGCTCTCCTCTTTTCCACACCAACTGTAAAAAAGCTTGTGCATCACCACTGAACACCACTTTCCCAGACCTACTCACACACCCCCCTTGTCAAGGCTCAAAAAAATGTCTATGGTCTGTGTGGGCAGAGCGTGATATTGGAGTCCAGAGGTACTGAGCGAGAGGAGCCGAGCCAGCAAGCTCCCTCTGAGTCCAGGCTCGCTTTCCCACATGTTAAAGCTAAAAGGTTTCGGAGCAGTGCCCCGCGTGCCTGCTGCCTCTCTGAACGCAGCACCAGGGAATCCTCCAGGCAGCACAAGAGCCCCTTAGGTTTTTATAGCTGTGTCTCGGGACTTGTAAGCCACGCCACGGCTCTTCAGCTCTCGGACGATCCCTGCAGCAAGGAGACAAACACGTTTCAGTACTCTCTAGGGATGAGGAGCCCTGAAAAAATCTGGTTGCTCTGTCATGTAGCCTTCATTGCAGAGATCAAGAACTGGACAATCATCTTCTTGATTTCTTCCAATAGAGCTGTTCAGAGTGTTCCCTCTTCTAGTTTAAATGCCTAGATAGAGCTCCCAAACATCAACTCTTGTTTTGCCTTGGGAAAGAACCAGGTAGAGATTTTATTTAAATTATTTCCTACCTGAAAATGTCTGAATGTTATGACTGTACTGAACAGGTCAAGCTCTTAAGGGTACTTCTTAAATCTTTCAGTCACTTCTGTGACCTGCCTGCATGTCCCACCTTCTCAGTAACCCCTGAAGAACAGGGATAGCAGAAGAGCACCACGGGGTTCAGCACAGCTCTCATCAGCGCCACGCACCAAGGGACAGCCAAATGACAGCTTGCAAGGCCCACGAGTGCAGCCTGCTGGCTACCACACTCCCCAGTCCTCTCGCTCCTCCCCATGATGCAAGGATGGGGCGAGCAAGGCCAAAGGCAGCATCTCCCACCCATACTCCCTCCACCTGCTGCCCTGTGCACCCTGCCTGCAGCTGCATCGAGCTCACGCCATCATCTGCTGCACTCCGGTTATTTCGGATGTGCCCAAAGCTGTGCCAGCAGGTCTTGGCTTCAAGCCTCGTGATGTTCCAGCTCCTTCCCAATGCAGATGGTGGAACTCAGGTCAGAAATAAGGAGCCTGGGATTCCAGACAAAAGCACAGCTTTCACCCTGGGGATACGGGGTTGCAGGACTCCTGGGAAGGGGCACAGGTTAGGAGTCTGCTCTGGGGCTACGTACAGGGCAGGGGCTCTCAGCCAGACGGATGATGCAGGTTCTGCATTACAGAGATAAGGCCAACCATCTAAACCCTCCATTCCATTTATAAATGCACAAAACCCACCTTAACATAAGCCCTCAGTGCAGTATGATGATGGAAAGGGGTATCTGCTCACCAAGATTGCCATAACAGGACTCCATCCTGCAAAACTCTTTTATATGGACAAACCTCTGTTTCCCTGTAGCTGATTGGTTTGAAATGCGCCCTCTTTCTGGAGTCACCCTTTAATCACAGTTTATCCCTCTGACAGCCTGCCTGGTATCACAGGTTTTAGTCAGCAGCACCTTCAATATCAACTTCTGGCCCACATAGTGCTGAATGCCTGCAGGTAGAAATCCTGTCTGCAGAACCGAAACCACCCTCCCGTTCAGCATCTCCTTCTTGCAGTCACCTCACTAATCCCTTCACCCACACGACATGTGCTCTGTTCACAATACACAGTGTTCACTGAACCCCCCAATCCTGATTTCATCACACAGGTACAGTGCAATGCACCGCCCAGTTTGCCACCTCAGAGATGGCTACAGCCCCAACACCTAATGTGCAGAATAATCCCTCAGCTGCCATCCATGCAGGAGCCTCCCCTTAACACAAGCTGGCAGCGTTACCTTGGGGCAGGCGGCCGGTCACAGACACTGCGTAGACACCCGGCTTGAAGTTACCTGGGGGAAAGAAAACACCAAGTTACCCTGCACAGCAGCAGCCCGGCGGGCAAGCATCCCTGCCAGCCTCCACTGATGCCCCCTCACCGGGAGCAGAAAGCCCCTCCGCAGCCCGAACTGCAACTTCCACCACCCCAGGGAAGGGTTTGCTAGAGAAAAGGGATCTTCGGCTCTCAAACCAGCTGGGAAAAAAAACTCACTGATTCGCTGCCACTTGGAGACCCAGCTGTCCTCAGGGCTCATCATCGCGATGATCCTGCGGGAGGGATGGGAGTGAGGTTTCCCGGCCAGGTGACACCGCAGTGCCACCACGGCGTCCCCACGCACCCCGGGGAACGCGGCCGGCCCGGGCCCGGGCCCCGGCCCCACTCACCCGTCGAAGGAGGAGCTGGTGCAGTCGTAGACCATCTCCCGGTTGCCCTTCATCTGCAGGTAGGCATCGCAGTTGTCGCAGCCGTCGTACTCGAACTGGTCGATGGTCTGGGGGGGACGGAGGCGTCAGCGCGGGGCCGGAGGTGGGGGGGGGGGCAGCCGGGACCGGGGCGGCCGCAGGGGCTGGGGGAGGGAGGGGAGAGCCGGGCAAGGCCGGCGGGAGCCCGGGAGGCCTGCGCCGGGGGAAGGGCAGGAGCCCCGGGACGGCGGGGAAGGCCCGTCCGGGCGGGGAAGCGCCCAGAGGCCGAGGCAGGCCCGAGCCGGGCGGTAGGCGCGGGGGGGAGAGGGGCCCGGGCCGCGGCAGGGAGGCCCGGGCCGGGCGGGGGAAGGCCCGGGCCGCGGCAGGGAGGCCCGGGCCGGGCGGGGAGCGGGGCCGGGGCCGGTCGCACCTTGACGAGGGAGCAGAGCAGGCAGGCGCGGAGGTGCCGCAGGTCCTTGGGCACGGTCTCCAGCGCCATTCCGCCGCCGCCGCCGCCCGCGCTTCCGCCGCGCAGGCGCAGAGAGGGGCCGGGCCGGGCCTGGCGGCGGCGGCGGCGGCGGCGGCGGCTGGGCTCTGCCCGGGGGCCCGCAGGGTGCGCCCGGGGGAGGCGGCCGGGAGCCGGCGGGGGCGGGCAGCGCCGCCCGGGCGGGCCCCGTGGCTCCAGTCACGGGCAGAGCCGGCCCACGGGCCCGGGCCGGCCGCCGGGCCGCGGCCCCCTCACCGTCCCAGCCATTTCTTTCCTTTGGCGGCGCAGCCCCGATGGCTCGGTAGAATGAACAAAATCAGGCGAGCAGACCGGGTACGTGGATAAATATATTAGTAAATAAATATATTTCTGAGCACATCAGCATATTCACACATCTTTGTTTCTATCGGACATTAAATACACAGTTTTGCATATATATAAAACGTATTCTTCCTTTTTTGGGGGTCATAATTTATTCCCAAGCCCCAAGAGCCAGGACAGACTCAGCAAAAAAAACCAAACAAAACAAAAACCACCAACAACAAAAAAACCCCTATATTCACATTTCAAACGGATCTGAACATCATGAACGGGAGAGCAGAGGCTCTGTGCAGGCAGGGAGGAGGCCCAGCCAGCCCGGCCCACGGTACCGTCTGAGGGGTGGGAGGTCGGTGGTCCCCGGGGAAGGGCTGTGGCTTCGGTTTCGAACAGAGGGAGTTCAGGATGCTCTGGCTTCCATCAGTTTTCAGCTGGGAGTTTGGACGCAAGGAAGGAAAATGAGCTCTGCTTCATTGCAGTGATGCTGGAGGAGTTCGGTGACGGAGCCCAAGGGTACTGAGCACTGAAAAGCATCGCCCAGAAGCGAGAGGTGCAGGAACTGAGAGGAGCTGCTTCCCATTTTCTCAAATATTGCTTCTTCCCTTCCAGGCAGCCAAGGATGGTAGTCCATCTATTGAAGAGGATCTTAAAAACCACCTTCCCGGAGAGTTCCTCCCTCTCCTCCCACCTGAGTACCCACCGAGGCAGACCTGCACACTCATTCAGCTCAGCAAGCCCCGGGGAGAGGGCCCAGCATCTAGGATGGCCGTTTTCTAGATAAAAAGGAGCAGCAGCATAACATCAGGAAAGGAAAACACTTTAAAGCAGGCATTGCCCTGCACAGCCTGGTAATACTGCAGTAGGGAGTGGAAAGGGTGCGTTAGTGCTGACCACTTTCTCCAAGAAGCTTGGGGCTTGCCGCAGATTCAGAGCCCTCCTTTTTTTTAAGGATAAGGAGGGAAAGAGAGGAGGACTTTTAGACTACAAACTAGATGCTCGTTGCTTTGAGGCAGTGAAATGCATCCCTGGAGGCTCTCAGCCTTCTTGACTCCTACAGAAACCAGCGGGAGCACCCGGCGTCATGACCCTCCCCTCTGCAAAGTCATTTGAGCCCTCCAGGATGGTCAAGGATGTAGGGAGCTGGCTGAGACAAGCCATGGACCATGTGCACAAGAAGTTGAATGGGGGAATCTAGACCTGCTCCCGTTTTTTTTTCCTCTAGTTTAAGACTGACTTCCCTGCAAGGGAGAAAACATCTGCTTGCTCTGTAGCACAAGCAAGAAGAGCCTGGAAAGGTTAAAATATAATTCTGCTGGGTTCTTTGATGAAAGAAATTCAGCTCTTCTTTAGACTGAAAGGTCCTGCAGTGGCTCAGTCACAGGAGACACGAAATGAACACTAGCAAGGGAATAATGTTTTGTTTAAAACAGTGCTATTGGCTGACTTTTAATACCATCACTTGAATGTCAGTGGCTGATTAGCAGCTGGGACAAAGATGCCTTTTTCAAAGATTAAGGGCGGCAAACCCCATAAAAAGCTTTCCTCATTAACGAAGGAAGGCAGAGGCAGGATTATTCTGAACTGGGACTACATAACCAATGCGCTCTGTTGAACTGGAGGAGAAGCTGCTGCTTCAAAGGAAGACACAGAAAGCTTACTGAGCACTGAGCAGATGGGGGAAGTCTGTCCCTACACCAGGTTTCAAATTGTCAGGAGTTACCTTCGGCTCTAGTGTTGTATCCTCACCAATGCTTCATTAGCATTAACTCTGGAAACACTTGGTGCTATATAAATGTGCGCTTCACGTGAGAATCTGGCTAATTCTTTGGCCTCAATGATCATTTAGGGCAATGAACTCAAAAGTCTAATTCCCTACTGTATGAAAACTGTTTGGGTTCTATATGTTTTGAATTTGGCAGGTTTTATTTTACTTGAATGTCCCCAAATTATGGGATGCAGGAAAAAAGAGCTAGTGACATTCCAAAAAAACCCCCACAAATGAGAGGGGGAAAAAAAGTGATAAACCGAGAGCCTAGCAATTTCTCAAGTTTTCTCTCTCCATCATCAAAATGTTAGAAAAGGCAGAAGGGTATTTTGAAAAATTCCTTCACAGGATCATTTCAGGTGTCTCAGGCTGGGTAATGGATGGGGCTCTGCTCTGCATTTATTATGGATGCTTTTGCTGGGAATTTTTGCTGTGTCTTGGGGCAATGAGGGAGGAAGGAGAGAAGCAGGAGCCACATGAACTCAAGGATTTTCCATGACTGCTGTGATGGGGGCATCTCAGGTTTGAAATATGCTCAACAAATGAGTTGCTCTTAACAGGGCTGGCCATCACACCTATTTTGAGGGTAGGTGGATGAGTTAGAAGATGAGTGAGAGACTTGTTCACATTGCCAGATGAGAGGGTGGATTCTTTGCAATGGAAAGAGTCTGACCCAGCTCCTTCCCAGAAATGCTGACGTCCCTGTGTCTTCACCTCTCCTGCTGTGGCAAAATGCAGCAAATGGCCAAGATGGCGTCAGCTGAGGGACAATGAAGTGATCAAAAGTGGTGAGAGCTGTTGGTTTCCAATGAAGTCAGAAGAAGCACCTTGCAGGGCAGACCTGTGAGTGGTGAGATGGAGAAGAGCTTGTTCCTGTGTCTGAAATAAGAGTGGAAAAGTTAAATGAAGAAGTCTGGCTTTTGGCCTAAGTGACGAAATGAAGCCAGGAGCTACCAGGCCACAGAAAGTCATTCCTGCAGCTTTTGGTCTCGAAGGCTTGTTTATTTTTGAAGTGTTTAGCAAAACCTTCTGTGGCATGAAGATGCCAAAATAGCAGCTTGCACTCACTCTGCGAGCTCTCCAGCCGGTGACTCCCAAGACTGGTCTCAGAGCGAGCCAGCCCACGCAGACAGATGCCACAGGATAAAGATGGGCTGCCTGTGCCTTCAAAGGAGAAAGGGACCTGGAGAACAGCTCTGTGTTTGTGTGACCATCGCAATGTGGGAACATGTGAGGAGACCACAAGTGTCACATTGCTTATTTGCAGTCTGCATCTTGGCGTGGGCCGTGCAGGTCAGGGCTGGCTATTACACGTTGCCTGTGCAGAGAGCAAGATGTGAGCTCCTCCTCGGCTGGTACGCTGAACATCTTTGTCCGCTCCAGCTCTCCAGTAAGCAAACAGGTCAGTGTTTTACTAAACTGAGTGTTCATGGACATCCTGGACCTCCTCTTCAGATCCTGCATTCAAAGAAAAGGAAAAAGAAAAGTGTCAGCTACAACTAGCTGCACATTCCCGGACTCTGCAGCTGCTGGGGCCTTGACCCTGCAATACAGAGAACAGATGCTGCAGTGAAAGACACTAAGTTTCTCCCAGTATTTTGGAGGGACTTTTCTGGCCACCTCCCCAGTCAGTTTATTCCTCTAAGTTAAAGCACAGTAAAACATAAAGATAAGATGTCAAGCTACTCTTTAAATATTTCAGAAGATACAGGCTAAGGGCATGGTACACCCCCTGATTCACATCGCTACTAGATGTTTGCTTTTGAGGCTTTTTGATGTTTGCTCTTTGAGGAAAATCTGTACAGCCGTTTTAAAAATTATTAGCAACAGAACATAACACCAATTCATATTCACACTGTGCCACGGCAGCACCGTCCAGGGACAGGGGACAACAACAACAGAAACTCCAGACAACAAAAGCAGACTGCAAGTGATGTGTGCGTGCAAGAAAGGGATGGCACATGCATTTCACGGTGTTCAAGACGTTGCACAAATTGCTTCTGAGTCCCAAACAAACCAAACCCAACAAATGGTGGTTGGCCACAAATGCCAATCCCTCATGCCCAGCCAGCAAGGACTGCAGCTCATGCTCTTCACCAGCCCCTTCTGCCTGGTGAATTATTGACAGGCAAGTGCTGAGTAGTTTACTTTGAAACGTTCAACGTAAGGGCTGCCTAGAAATGGTGCACACTGAGTTACTGCTTCAGATAGTCCCTTTCTCGCTAAGTGACTGCGTGTTGACACACACATCACAGTCCCTTTCCCAGATGTCTCTCAAGTCTGCCCAGAGCTCTCACGCAGGGTCAGCATAGCCCAGTAAAGGCATACATGCATTATTTTTCACATTTCCCTTTTCCTGAATGTTCCTGAGATAAAAAGGAAACAAATGGCCATACAGATATTCATAGAAAGCAATTCAAAACAACTTTTCAAAACAGTCACAGCAAATTCTTGTTTGTTATAAATCACCAGCGGTAGGAACAGGACCTCTGAAAATTAAATATATGGGAAGAAAACAAACAAATGAGATTCTGCTTTGAAAATGTAGCTAATTGACATGGGAAAAATTAATGCACAGAGACAGCGTTACACATATATATAGGTGTGCAGGCATGGCCAAAGTACCAGAAGACAGAGTTTGAGCATATCTGGTATTTGTGATTTGTGTCACCAGTACATTGAATAAGCCATTGCCAACTGCTTCTCATGTACACCAGCTTATGTGCAATGCAAAAGAGACTGTACAGCTTTGATCACTCTGTGATCAGTCAGATGCCCTGAGTCTCAAATAGCATTATTAAAATATTTTCTGAAAACTATGCCTGTGTGAGTGTCCCCTGTTATACAAACAGAAAGGAAGGTTAAAAAGTCTTGAATTGGGAGAGGTGGTAGAGCCTCAGCTGCTGAACTGGCCATCGAGACCCACACAAGGCAAAGACCTGAAGGAGCACACCTTGGTGACACAACAGAAATCTTGTTCTTTGGGTATTAGGTTTTAACGGTGGTCTTTTTCTGCCCTCTAATCCCTTTCCCTCTCTCTAGTAAAGATCAAAGACATGACATGAAAGGGAATGGCTAAGAGGATGAGCAGGAGATGGAGGAGAGGGGGAGGATGCTGACAGCATGCTGCAGGAGGTGAGATTTCCCAGAGAGAGAAATCAAGAGATTTCATCAGCCTGTGCTGGGAGTAATCTGGCTGTTCTGGGATGAGATCCATGCATGCTGGGGTTGTTTAGGAAGCCATCTAGCTGTAATTCATTGCTAGTTGTCTGACTTCTCTTAAAAGGATCCATTCAGCATTGCTTGAGGATTGATTCTTCAGTGAAACAACTCCCAGGTATAGTCTCCCAGGCAAGAGCGGCAGGGATGTATCTTTATGCAAACCCCACCAAGAAAAGCTGGTGGAGGTGCTCAAGGAAGCAGCATAAACTCCAAGATCATGCAAGCATCTTTGGGATCATCTGCAGCGCCTTGGCGATGGCTGTGGGCAGCGTTATTCCCTGTGATGCCAGTGCATGGCACTGCCTGCACAAGTGGAGTCTCTCCAGGGGCTGTGGACCAAGATTCAGCCTCCCCTTGCAGCTGGGCGAGGTAAGCCCACACCTGGAGGGTGCTGCATCCCACAGGAGCACCGTCAGCTTCTGGAAACCCTGGTTTAGGGACTTCCTGAGCCAGAGAGTGTATTTGCATCTCTGCATTTGATAGCTCTTGATCTAGGCTCTCTCACCCATTTTACTTCTGGCACCTACATCCTCTGGGCAATGAGCACCAGTTTTGCTACACAGCGTGTGTTACCTTATTGGGTGTTTTAAAGCTTCTGGTTCCCATTTGATGCCACCACTTATTTTGTTATAAGCACCAGTGAGTGTCTCTTATCTGCCTTCTCCCCTGCTCTCCTGATTTCATATCCTCTCTTTCATATCTGCTAATCATCTTTTTCCCACATGAAAGTCTCTATATTCTTTCTGTTTTCTCAGAAAAACTTCATTGTTGTGATTGTACTCGATACCTTTCTGCACTTTTCCCAAGTCTGCTATATTCTTTTTTGAGAAGCGGTGATCAGTGGCAGATGCTAGCTGTGAAAGCACCACAGACTTACACAGCTGCATAATGGCACTTTCTGCTTGTCCCACATTTGTTGCCAGCTAGCTCCTAATAATAATTCGATTTTTACTTAGAAGCGGTTCTGCTCGTGTGTGGCATTTTGTGCTACTTACATGGGATTTCATCCACCACTCTATTGCGTGATAACTCAGCAATGGGAGATCCTTCTGTAATGCTTTGTGATCAGTTTTAAAGCTGACAATCCTGAAGGATTTTGTCTTTTATAAACTTTGCTGTCTCCTTATCCAGGATATTTATGAGCTTCCTGAAAGGTGCAGACAGTTGGAGAACTCTACTTTCCTCCTTCTCCAAGTAACTCCTCCATTAAGACTGATCTGCACTTTGTCTCCTATTTTTTAGCAAGTTATTTACCTATGAGAGCACCTTCCCTTTTATCCTTTGAGAGCTTCATTCCCCTAAAAGATCTGTGAGGCGTTATCTCTCTCTACAAAAGTTGTGTTGCCTCCTCCCCTGGTTTTCACATTTAGCCATGTGCCTACAAGTCAGACCCTGTATTTGAATTTTTAACAATTTGCTTGGCAGGAAAGTCAGGCTCATCGTTCTGTGGCTTCAGCTATTTCAAGCTGATATTGCCCTCAGCTCTTTCTTCTGGCTCTGGGCATGGGTAACAGATTGCAGTCCACGTTCATGATTTAGCAGTTTTGTGCTTGAGCCCCTGCACGATGTGCAGGGGAGTGATCTGTAGCCCTGGCAATTTGTTACTATCCACTTTATTGATGCATTTCAGAAACACTCAAACTGGTGATTTGATTTATGAGGGATCCTGTATCCCATGCTCTGAACGGAGATGTGGCAGGGTGAGAACCTCCTCAAGCACTTCCACTCTGATCACTAATGCAATAAATTCAGTTTGCTCTTCTGCTATGCAGTTACAGCCCTTGAACATCCCTCTTAGACCTGCATTACTCCCTGGACTTGCAGAGCCTCTGGCAGCCTTCTTCCTTCTGTCGGAGTTGAAAATGTTTCCATTAATAGCCTCTCTCTTTTTCACAAGTTGTTCATAGAAATCTTTCCTGGCCTGCCTCACTGTGGCTCTGCACTTAGCTTTGCATCCAACTCTTCTGATTTCTTTCTCTAGCCACACCTTCGCTTTGGAAGAACGGCTTCTTGCTTCTAATTGCCCTCTCTGCTCTGCTGCTTGGCCAGCCCTTTTCTGGGGCTTTAAATGATCCCTGTGCCCAAAAGCATCTTATTCTTTTGACTGCTTCTTTTAGTATTATTTGAAGAAGATTCTCATGTATGTGTAGGCTCCTCTTTTGCAGGCTGTGCTAATGCAGTGTATTATAACCCTAATACCATACTCTTCCTACTTAGGCACAATTGGGGGTTTTTGTGTTACTTGACATTGGACTTTACACTCTCCTTAAGGCATAGTGTCCCTCCCATGCCACCAGAAGAGACACACTCTTCTCCTCTCTGTAATTTCACCTGGGAATTACAGGGTCCCACTGTTTGGTTTTTTTAAACTGGGTTTCTGAAAAGTTTATGTCAAAACTTTGATTTAAAGCTGGGCTTTCTAATTCATCCACTTATATTTTTAGCCTTACAGCATTTATCTAGAGGCATATATGCATTCCTCCTTGATCTCCTTGTCTATTTTTTGTGTCCTTCTCACATGGGACTGTCTATTGAGATTGTTCTTTGCTCTTTTTACTTGTTCTCTATTGAGTTATGTCCAGTCCCTTTCTAAGATAAAGAACCAATGTGATTATAACTCAGAGGTTGTGTTACGTCAACCAGTGTGTTTTCAGCTTGATGGCTTTTCTGCATAAGCCCTGCATGAGCTCCCTTCAGCTGTCCTCAGTTCCTAATAAAGTTAAATCCTTCCTTTCTATGTATTTTCTCAGTCTTACAAGGAGATTCTGACTCTCTGGCTGGTCCTGAAAGCATCCACAGAAGCTACTGCAGTCAAATAGACATAGAGTCACACTGCTTTCAAACACATTGGTCCTTCTAGCTCCTCGTAAAGGGAGGTAAGAGGGAATGAAGGCTGTGCGTGCTTGGCAAAGCACGCTGGCACTGGCTCTGGGTGGGTGTCAGAGAGCCTTCCCCCGTCACGCCATCAGGAGGTGGGCACAGATCTGGGCTGCTGGGGTGGTCTACAGAGAGAGAGAGGCATTGCAGCACGGACCCTTGCAATGCCCTGGATGCTGCAGCACCCAGTGCCCCACGTTAGGTGCACAGACTCCTGCTCTGGTGGCTTGGGGAGTCCTCCCAGTTTCTTTTTGAAATGGGAGCTCAAAGCAACTCCTGAGCAGCCTGCCCTCATGCCAGGAGGGCTCTCTCCATGTGGAGGTCCCCTGCTGTGATCCTGGGAGGGCTGTGTCCTGGCGATATCGCTGCCCATCGCCTCCAGCTCAGGGGACATCAGCACTCAGAGCTACCTGCAAACCAGAGAGACATCTCTGCCCTGCTGCCTCCTTATCTCTCGAAACGGCAGCATCCCTCCGGGCCCTTTGAAGAACCTCCTGTATCACCTATCTGCAGTGTCAGGCACTTCTGTGCCTGGGAAAAAAATCTGTTCCTGGGAGTCTGGGAGCCCAGAGTGCCACAGGCAGCCAGCACCGTGCCCCGTCCAGCCTCTCCCCCTTCCCTGCTCCCTCCTCGGCAGGCGCTCCACCACCAGGAGCCTGGGTGTGGTGTAGGGCTGGATAGACGAGCATGGGGAGGAAGTTATTATCTCCGTGGCACAATGGGCACGGTGAGTCACAAGTTTAAGGCCAGCATTTTAACAGAAATTAGGCAGCTAGATCTGTATTTGGTACCTAAATCAAAACGATTTGCCTGAGGACATGCAATGAGTCAGTGGCAGTGCGAGGAAGGGAGCCAGGCTCTGCTCGGAGCCAGCACCTGCCCATGCTGACTCGCAGGTTGCTGTATTCAGAGGAGCCTGAGAGAGCAAGACCTGGGAGCTAAACTCAGTTAGGTTCTTTCAAACAGCCTCGTCTCAAACGCATTTTCCCTCTCTCGGCAAGAGATGTAGGCAAAGGGCCAAACTTTAATTACGTCTGATTTCCAAAAGACACTAAAAAGCAACTCCCACGCAACAGAGGCAGGTGAGAAATGAGGGATGCACAAATCCATAAACTCATTTAGTCTGTTCTCCTACTACCACCGGCCATGCACACTTCCTTCCTTATTGATTCCACTTAGCTGGGGTTGGCTAAAACAGCTAGAGCCCGATAAGCCTTAATGATAATGACTCTGCCACTAAGACATCCAGACTGATGTAAGGACACTGAGAAATGCAGTCCCACCCTTCCTTTGGGAGATATTCCAGCTGCTACAGATGTTTACTTAAAAATAGCCACCTTATTTCTCATTTGTATTATTTTAGGATGAGACTGCAGGGTTCGGTGCACTCGTTAACAGACTTGCTAATCCTTCAGGCCATCATCTCCAGACAGGTGAGCTCTCTCAGTGGCCCTGCAGGAAAGCCCACCTTCAGCAAACCACCCTCATTCACCTGCTTGCTGTGAGAAGAGGCAAACACCAGACTCACTTACCCTGACTACCCTGCTGAGACGGGCAGTGAAGGTGAAGACTCAGACTGTGTCTGGGGGTGCCCGTCCCTGAGAAATCGGCAGGAACCATGCGGTTTCCCTCCCGTCCTGACAACCCCTCCTCCTGCTTTTTCAGCTCTGAGCTGGACTGCGGCACTAAACACTTCCAGAGCGGCCGAGAGCCCGAGCCGCAGGGCGGGGGAGCGCTTGGGATCAGGGGCTGGACTTCAGGCGAGCAGCGGTCGCCAGCGGGATGGCCGTGAGGAACGTGAGCGTCGCAGGCTTTGGGCAAGGCTGAGTCCTCAGGCAGGAGAGAGGGGTCAGGCTCCAGGGGACACTTTCTTTTCCTTCGGTGATGACGGCTCTGTAAGCTGTGTCTCGGGGGCAGCGGGACGGGGGATGTGCCAGCTGCTCCCAATTGTCTGTTGGCATCTACACTGAAGTCCAACCTGTTTGGAGAAGCAGAGGGGGCATGAGGGGGCTCCCGGCCTTGCTGGGGACAGGCTGGCTGTCCTGCTGGAGCTGCCTCCTGTAGCACAGTGCTGCTTTCCAGAGGCTGCTGACAGTGATGGCTTTTCTCAGTCCTCTTTTGTGTCCGAGCGCTGTGGAAGCCAACCTTGGCCCCAGAGTACCGGGATTTGCGCTGCCCAGGCCCCTGCCCAGCCCGCCCGGGTGGACACTCCGCATCTCTTCTGTAGTGATGGTGCTGGTGGTGGTGGTAGTGGACGTGGCTGAGCACCTGGGGCTTGGCCGGAGCAGCACCCCCAGGCACCATCAGGTCCAAGGACCTGGGCCGCGTCTCCCTCGGCGGCCGCGACTGCTCCTGGCCGTTGTCTGTGGTGGGTCCCTCTGAGCTGCAGTACACGAAGGGGTCGTAGTCGCTGCTGAGGGAGCTGCGGAACGTGGAGCAGCTGCCGTGGATGCCCTGCAGACTGACGTCCGTGCAGTTCAACATGGAGTCACTGGAGGAACCGTGGCAGGGCCCCGAGCTGGAGTCGCTGCCCGGCCCGTCCGCCAAGTACCCGCTGTGCTCCGTGAGATAGCTCTCCCCAGAGCCGCTGCTGTTGTGCTGGTGCCCGTGGCCGACCCCCCGGCGCAGGGTGGGTGCACGGTGCTGCTTCTGCACCAGGGCTGCCTTGAGCCCCAGGCAGGGGGCCTGGGCCTGGAGAGAACAAGTCCTGTGGGGTGGCAGCGTCTGCCCGCACGCCGAGGGGTTGGGATGCTGCTGGCTCAGCAAGCCCGGGGCCAGGGGGGACGGGTGGCCGCAGGCGAGCAGAGAGGTGGCTGGCCTGTAGGGCATGTAGTGGATGGTGCCAAAATCCAGCTGGGAGAGCTCTGGAGAGTGGAAGAAGGGGTTGCCATGGGCTGGCTCTGGGGGAAAGCTCCTGAGGTTCCTCTGAGGATATGCGTGTGGGAGGTGGTAAAGGGCATGTCCCGGGTGCTGGCGGAAAAGGTGGAGTCGCCGTCCGGGCTCCATGTCCCGAGGGGCCAGCCTGGAGCCAGCAGCCGTGGCCTGGTCCGCCGAGTCTCTGGCTGTGGAGAGAGAAGGGAGCATCCAGCATATGTCCCACAGCCCAGCTGCAGTAGCCCCAGCACTGGCGAGCCTCCACTGCACTCCCACTACGGTCCCACGTCCCACCCATGCCCTGCAAGTCCTCACTGCCACCACCAAACCGCCCCTGCTGCCCCAACCCTCAGATCCCACCTCCCTTCCCCGCAGGTCCCAGGGCTGGAAACCCCTCCTCTTGGTGCAGGTCCCAGCCCAAGCCCAGCACCTCACTGTACACTGCGGGGCTCACAGGCACAGGGACAGGGACACCTCTCCTTGCACACACCGCCCTGTACACCCATGTGCACAGAGACACATGCTCCTGCTGATGCAC
The DNA here is from genome assembly GCF_034638445.1 of Ciconia boyciana. NCBI lineage: Eukaryota > Metazoa > Chordata > Aves > Ciconiiformes > Ciconiidae > Ciconia > Ciconia boyciana. The sequence continues at coordinate 725,830 of NC_132950.1, forward strand.
CAACTGTATGCATCGCCCAAGGGTACATGGACCTTCTGGGCACAATCCCTGCACCCAACCCCGTCCCTGGCCAGGAAATGCTGCGTCTGAGCCCTACCAAGAATATTGAACATGCAAAGCGGACACGTGTGGTGTTGCTGCAGCCAGGGGTCAACACACTCCCGGTGAAACTCATGGGAGCATGAGATGATCCGCAGTTCCTAGAGAGAGGTGGAGAGAAGGAGTGTGAGCAAAGAGAACCATGTCCCAAGACCTGGATGGCTCCTTCTTGATGGAAAGATGTCTAATGGCGAGCAATCTGCAGCCCAGCTTTGCATGGAGGAGCCTGTGCAGCTCTGGTTCAGCTGCTGTACAGCTCTGGTTCTGGTTCAGCTGCTGCGCAGCTCTGGTTCAGCTCTGGTTCAGTTCTGGAGCAGCCTGGCAGCTCTGGTTCTGCTTGCTGCGTCCAGCTCTCGGGTGTGAACGTCCAGAGAGGTGCTAGCCCTTGGGAATGGTGGGGGTTCAGGCTGAGTGCTTTGGAGAAGCAAACCCCACTTTTGCCCCATTGTTTCAACATGGATGTATTATGGACATTTTACCCTACTGCGACAGCTGGAGAGCCGTCTTCAGGGAATCTGAATCTGCAGGCAAGTGACTTCAGCAGGGGCAGGGCTTTTTTGGCCAAGGGGCAGGCAGACTTCCATCGATGCCGGTCCTTTCCCAGCCCTCAGGAGCTGCTGAAGGAAACATCCCAAGGGCCTCCCACCCCTGCCTGCTCAGCTGCTCAGCTCCCACTGCAGCTCCCACCTGACTGTGGCCAGGAAGCTCAGAGCCACGGCTAACCAGCAGCCATGCCCACAGCCTACCTGGCCCTCGCTGAACTCCTCCAGGCAAATCGCACAGACCGGGGCTGAGCTGCAGCTGCTGGCTGAGTCCCACCGTGACGCCGGCCGGCACCTTGCCTGGTACTTGCGCGTGGCCAGCTGCCCGATGGCCTGCATGGTCTGCTGCTGCACGGAGTCCTGCCAGGGAGAAAGGGGCTTTAAGGAGAGGCTCAGCCTTACATTGCCATACTTTTCATTGCCCTTCCATTTTCAAAATGGGATTATCAGGAATTTGAGGGCGGTACTCATTTCCAGAGGTGACTTTTTGTCTAATGTGACTTAGCCAGAGTAGGCTTTGTCACCAGCAGGAGAGATCTGGCACTGGACATTCAAAATCACTCAGCAGTGCTGAATTTTTGAGCCCCAAAGGCTTGTCTTGGTATAGGACAAATGGGGTATTCTCAAACCTGGAAATACATCTGACTCTGCAAGATGATTATTTAATTTGTTAGTTTCTATTAAAAATACTAAATCTTCTACTCTCTACCAATACAGACAATACTGTTAAAATCAAGAGCTTGTGGGCCAGCTCTGCAGCTTTGCGTGCTGGGGCAAGCTCTGAAAGGTGCTGGGACTGCAGGCTGCAGTGCTGGTGGGGCAGCAGGAGGAGAGCATGGCCACCGCACGAGGGATGCTGCCAGCCCATCTCAGGATCATTCCGCTCATCCCTGGGCCGCTCCTGCCTCATGTGGCCACATCTTCAGTTCACACAGAGGCGCATTTCCCCTCCCAAACCGTGTCTGTTCCTGCCCTTCATGCATTTCTGTTTGCTTAGACACATCTGCTCCATGAGATTCCTACCTGAGTCCTGTTCAGCTGGCACTTTGTGCGGACAACAAAAATCAAAATGATGACGACCACAGTGCTGACCACCGTGAGAAGAATCCACACGTCGTAGTCTGGCTGTTGGATAAAACAGGAAAGAAATTACTCTTGTGTGGCAGGGGTGGGATTTAGAAGCTAGGCAGGGGAATCGTGATCTCTTCCTGACCATCAGCCTTTGAATACACGATCCTTGGCCAAGCTCTACCTCTTTGCTCTTTACAGGTAAAAGAAAAAGGGTTCAGTCTTTTCTGCACATTCCAGCAGGAATGGAATTTCTCTGTCTTGCAGCAGCTCAGCTCCCTAGAGGCCATGGTCTAAGGTAGCACAAGATGAGAAAATCAAGGCTTGGTCTCACCTGAAGAAACAGGGAATCCCCTTGCCTCACTCGTGATGTTTAAGCACAAGAAACTAAGCTGAAAGCGCTTTTGAGCCTTTATTTGCAGCATGTAATCTGAATGCTGCAGACAGGCAGCTCCTGCAAAGGGCTGACATCTCCATCCCCGGGGAGGAAAGCTCAGCATCTTTGGGAAAGTCCTATTCCATGGCACAGTAGCTTGGGAGGGAGGATACAGAAGGAAGTGGGAATGGTGTGTCTCTCACCCAAGCTGGTGGCTCCTTGACCTCTATCTTCACATGGGCCTCTCTGTTCTTGTTCACAACGCCCATGAGCAGCTCAGCATCGTGGCCCCTGATCAGAACCACAGGCTGACTCAGACCTCTAGGCTTTCTCAGCTGTAAAGAAACAAACACAGTGAGAGATAGTCCAGAACATCCTGAAACAAGGACTATCCCGGTCCCTCAGGCATGTCTGGTTCCTCCAGATGCTTCTTGTGCACACTTTAGAGACTGACTGCTCCCCCAAACTTGCACTATCCCTCTATGATGAAATCAGATGGAAGCTCCTCCTCTTTTACCAACTCTTCAGCACGGCTTGCTTCATTTCCTCCAATGGTGCCTCCTCGTGCACAACTGAACACTGCTCAGTGTCTCACAGGGCTCTTTCAAGCCCCTGTGCAAAAGTTCTTGGTCTCTCCTTTTCCACGTGGTGACTGCCAACAACACTGCCAAGTGCTGCCTTCACTACAGAAATGCTTCCTCTTCTCTTCCTGTGAGACCCATCTGTGCTCCCCCTCCTCCCCCTGTGATCTGCAGGACATTCTGTTTGTTTCTGATCATACCAGCCGTTTTCCACCACGGTCCAGGCAGCCTGGCACGGGCTGGCTCAGCAAGTGTCCGAGTCTGCCCTCTCCTCCAGACTGACCTGACTCAGGGTGGCCATCTGTCCCACTAACCACTTCCCATACCCTTACTGAGCAACCTCAGCATCACCTCATGGGCCTGCACTCGCTGCTGCATTTCTCTGGCATCAGAAATTAAGTTGTAAGTGCATGAAAGAACCACAAGGGATGGATCCAGCGAGCAGGAGTCAGCCCAGAGTTTTGATAAGCTCAGGCACCAGCTCCCCTATCTGTCCTCTTATCTAATGCTGGATGCTTTTCATTATCCCTTGATTATTTCGATGGGGAACCTATTCCTTTCCAGAGATGACAGCAGTGTTGGTGGAAGGGACCTCTGGAGGTCTCTAAACCAATGTTAAACTTGCAGCAGGAGTATCACTAACAGCGTAGCAGGGTGGCTGTGACTTTGGCTTGAAAACCTGAGAAATCATCTTTCCCGTAAGGTACACCAGGGCTGTATGTACTAGATGGGATCGGGTCATCTGTGACTTCCCAAGCGGAAGCGTCCAGCTCTGGGCACAAAAGCTCAACTGACCAGACAGTGTCCTTTAAGAGCGGCAAGGTGCTGTTTGCAAGCTGCTGGCCTGCTTGTGCTGTGTGGAGATCTGGACATGCCACGGAGTGAGCAAAAGAGAAAAGCACTGTCTGTGTGCATGGATGAGCTGGGTAAGAGCTGACGTTCAAAGCCAGCCTGCAGTATCCTCCTGGGACCTCCCACTGCGTGTTGGTAGCTGGTGGGCCCTGACCTGGGCACATTTTGGGATGGAACAGGGGCACTGTGGTTTAGCTGATAATATCAATGGGGTTTGTACCTGATCGGCAGCGCTTTCGTCATCGGTAATGTCAAAAAGGATCGCACGGGCTCCACGCTCCCCCGCCAGCTTTGCCTGTCCAAAAGAACAGAAGCTTCAGGGGACATTTTGTATTGTACATCTGTATTAACATCTACCATGTCGATATGTATCTTCCTCCCTGGCTCTTCACAGGAGAAGGAAGCACGTGCTGCTTAGATTGAGAAAATAGTTTACACCCTGGTTTCTGTACTTGTGTTGAGCTGCAGTGCCTGCTCTTGCTAGAACTCTGCAGTTCATGGACGGTTTCTCCCTATAGTTGTGGAGGCAAATTATATGGTGGGCTTGCAGTCACAGCAATCCATAAACCTAAACACCAAATTCCCCAGCTGGCTGTGCCATGTGCCCCTTTGCTTCAGAGCTGGATTTGCTGGGGAGTGATCTGCAGCCCCATTAGCCCTGCTGACTGCTACGCAACCCTCCCGTCCCAGGACAGCAGGAACCTCTGCAGGTCCCCACTTCTCACCGTGCCTGCACCAGCCGCGGGCCGTCTATGGGCCTGACTCCCATACACATTGCTCTCCCTCGTCCCCGACCCCACATTCATCAGGGAGAAGCTCAGGCGATGCCTGGGCTGCAGGTCTGGTCTAGGATTAGGAGTGGGATGGCTTTTCACAGCCCACTGCTTGCTGCAGTCCAAGAAGGACAGCTTTGAGACCCACCCAAATGAGTATACATGCCACCCCGGTGAGGTCAAAGCACACTGCCTGGAGGACCTTGCGGGGTCACCCACATCCTCCCACCAAGCCCTTCGAGCCCTCCAGGCAGGCAGAGGCAGCCTCTTGTGAAAGGGAGACGGGAACGTGAACAAAGTGCAGGGCTGGGCCGCTGTTACTCATGCGGAGCCCTTTGATCTGCGCGTCCCCGAGCGCCTGTGCAAACAGGGAGCTGCCAGAGCTGCTGCAGCAGTTTACCCACTGCATTGCCAAACCCCAGCTCAGGGGCCGGAGGTCAGTGCCGCCGCTTCCCAGCTGCAATATCAAACGCAGGGTGCCGGCTGAGCGAAGGGAAGGGGCATTCCTGGCACAGCAAGTAGTGGTGGAGCAGGTTCCGCTCCATCCCTCGCTCACAGGTGCTGGTCACCTCCATCCACCTCGTCGGGGAGAAGCTGGGTGCCAGAGGTGGGTGTCTGGGTCTGGGGACAGGGACGAGGATGTGAATGGAGGTGCAGACAGTCGGGAATATCATGGAGGCAGGGCTGAAGGCTCTGAGTTGCTGGTAGGATTTGACACTCTTGGGTTTGGTATACCAGATGGGGAAGCTGGAAAAGTGGAATCAGAGGCTTGGGGCAGGGAACAGAGACTGGGGTCCTGCCTGGGATCAAAGGAGCCTCAGCGTTTGCCAGCACTGAGGAAGAAACAGGACTTTCAGGTAGTGACTTCCACCCATTGGAGCCAGTCAAGCTTTGAACAATGAACAGCTCTACAAAGATTTTATCCTGCTAAAGACACCGACGATGGGGAAACAAAAAACTGAGACTGGACAAGTGACTCTTCCCAACATCTTTCTGACTCCTGTTGCAAAGCACACAACTTTTGTTCAAGCTATTCACAGCCTGCTTGCTGCAGTCACTTTCTGAGTGCTTACTGTCTTTGTGTCGGATTTCTTCAGCCACATGGCAAGGCTGACCTCCCTCTTTGAGGACTGAAACACTTTTGGTGCAAATATGTATTTACAGGATGATTTAGGAGGTTTCAGCAGTCTGTCAACCAGACTTGCAATCAATGGTTCACTCACCAAAAAAATTACAAATGAGGCATCAGAAAGAAAAATAAATCACTTCAAATTGATTCCAGAGGTATTTTCCATGCCTTCCTTTCCCCTTGCAGACCAAACACCTCCCCTACTGGTTTTAGCTTTGGATGCTGAAGCAGTGCTAGAATTTAAGAGAGGAGAAGCAGAAAAGTGCATCAGGTGGCTGGTGGCATTATCCTCATGCTGGGCTGGACAGGGTTGTCTGTGTGCACTGCTTGGCTGGGTGACAGCTAAAGCAGAGGTTATGATAACACTTTGCACATGGCTATTTTTATCATCATTGATACAGCGCTGCAATTCAACATGCAAAGGTTTACCACAAGAAACACATGCCAGGAAAACAAGGCTTCTGCTCCAGCAAGCACCAGCCACATCCCACAGCTACATCCCTGCTCTTGAGAAGCGTTGTCCAGGGATTTTGAAGAAGAGATCTGTATGATGTTGGAGGGAAGGAGCTTGGCAGAGGCTTCAGGAGGATGGAGAAGCAGCCAAACAGCAATTGCAGGGGGATGGAGGAACCAAGGTACAAGGCAGGGCCCGGGGATGTGGCCAGCTTAAGGAGCATCTGCCTGTATTTCATAGCTAAACTAGCCCTATCTGTGGGGAGAAGAGTTGTGAGCCTCCCTGGGTGAGATCTTGGAGCAGGAGTACCTGCAGGCAGGATGGCAACCGATGTCACGTTCAGCTGGATCTCAAAATCTGGTGTTGGATTTGGCTCTGGTAACAAAGCAATGATGACTAAAGGCCAGTGAACTGTCACTCTATGAAGTCATGAGCATGGCAATGAACTGAGGGGTTTATTTGCTTTGGGGGAGTTAGTGGTCCTGGAAAAGGGATCAAGGCTAGTGAGGATGACCATAGTGCAGCAGCACACCATGTCTTGTCCTTGTCCCTGTGCAGGCCTTCCTCAGCCGATCCCTGGACTCGGTGACACGCTGCTACTTCCAGTCCTGCGATCAGAGACTCAAAGATTAAGGAGAAAACTAGCAAAGCAGTTTTTAAACCTTTTAGGTTCTTAAGTGGAAGATGCGTCTTTGAAGCTGCTCCTTCCTCCTGTTCAAGATCCTCCACAGTAGCTGCACTGACCAAACCAGCCATTGCTGCCCCCACCCCCAGCATCCTCCCCTGTGAGATGTGTCAGCCTGGGACCACTATAACGCGATGGTCACGTCTGGATGGACACGGGAGAGTTGGAGAACGCAGCTGTGCTCCCTAGGCACCTGCAGAGCCCTTGCTCTCATCTCTATCATGAGGTGCACTGAAGCCCTTGGGCTCACTCTTTATCCCACCATCCTCATGCATCACTAACACCCACAGGTGGGACCAGGCCATTTTCCAGATGTGGGGTAACTGATAGCAGGCCGATAACTGCAGCACACTGCCTTGTGCTAACAGCTGGCATCAGCTCCAGAGCAGCAGCAAACCAAACTTAGGCTTCCACCCTGGTCCAGAAAGGGATAGGCATTGCTGCCTGGCTGCCCACGTGGCAAATGTGGTAGATGTGGTGGATGTGGTGGCAAATCCATCACAGCATCACATCCCTTTCCTTGCTTTTGTTGCCACAGCCTCTGCGAAAAAAACTGCTGTGCAGGAACAACTGCTTGGTACAAGTTTTGCCCACCCTCTTCAGCCGAGCTGCAGGGAGGACAGAAAAGGACCCTGTCCCCATCCCCAGCATATCACTACCAGCAGAAAGCAGACAACAGGGGCGGCATCACCTGAATGCAATCCAGATAAAGCCAAGAAGAGCTAAACAAGGTTTTTTTCATGTTTGTACAGTGCTTGTGGAAAATAACACAACATTTAGTACAGAGACAATAAAAGGATGCAGTGAACCACTGAAGAAAAGACCAATGTTAGCCTTATGCACGCAACTTTATCAGAGAGACAAAGATTTTAAGGCTTAAAATGACCCTCGCTCCTACCTGACTTCCTTATTACTGGAGAATTGTACCAGTGACCTCAGCTTTTGACACAGTAACTGCTGTTTCACTAAGGTACCTCTTTCACAGGAGACCTGATCTGAAGACCTCTGAGATCTCCCATCCCTTTGTAGGGCGGATGGTGGCCCACACTGTTAAAGAGTCACATCCCACCACTAGTTCGTCTGGTTTGCATTTGTCTGAATTGCTCAGCACTGATTCTTCATGTGCCTCATCCAGTGAAGTATTACAGTATCATTTTTAAAGACAGGACCACAGAAGATGTTTTCTGTGTCCATGTTTTCCCACAGGACAGAGGACACGGGGAAACACAAATCCCCCCAACAGGCTAGCAAGCAAGAGGAGGCTGCAAAACAGAAGGGGCACAAGGCTGCCAGGCAATAAAGCGTACAGGGTGCTGGGGAAAGGTCTGAGCTGTCCCAGAGCAGTCAGCTTAGGGAAAACTCCACACCTTTTACAAAGCCAGGCAGTCCAAAAAATGAGGAGGGATGGGTATTGGGGATGGCTGGCACAGTGTCTCTCCCAAAGGACCCCTTCTGCCAAGGACCCTGCTCTATCCTTGTCCTTTTCTCCACCTTCCAACAGCTCTTTCCTACCCTGCTGCCCCCTCCTGCTCTCACTCTTTCCTGCACCATGGCTTTCACTTCCCAGGTTGGTGCCATTGGGGGCATTTTTGCACCTACCTTGTTAGCCAGTGACAGGCAGGGGTTGGGATCCCGATCCGGCTGTTCAAGCTTGACAATGGTGATGAATCCCGATTCGGTGTGTTCATCCTCGCTGGTGTTGCACAGGGACAGTGGGTGGGACTGCACGACAAAAGCAAAGGGAAACTCAGATCTTGGGGCTCCGCACTGCAAAGGGTGGCTCAAGCCTACCACAAACTCTGTGCCACAAGAACCTGCCCAGAGGGTGTAGGACACCGCTGCGGTGGGCATCACCACCGCTGCTACATCCCATGGCCCTGTCTGAGTGTCAGTGAGGCTTTGATTGCCATAAGAAGCAAATCACTGTCAAACTTTTGGTCCACAAGGAAAATGTCCCAGAGAAAGGTGGAGTTTCTACCTTTCTGGTGGCTGTACTCAGGTCTGACTTTGTCCCAGTCACCGATATGCAAAGTGAGAGCAGCCTGTGAGACCACAGCCCTTGACTTGGGGGACAGAGCATCCCAACAGTGCAGGTCCTGGTGCTGCAAGGACTTCCAGCATCCTCAGGCCACAGGAGACTCTGCCTGCAGCCAGCTTGCTCCTGCCAGCCCTCTGGGCAAGGCAAAGGGATCACAGCAAAAGCAAACTTCTGGTGCCCTCAAAGATTCAGCAATTCTTGCTTCTCAGCCACCAAACTCAACAACTTTATGATAAATTTGCAGAGGAGAAGCCAAAGGAAGGAGTGAAAAACTGAAAGCAGGTAGAGAAGTACCAGGAATGAGAAGGGAGAAGAAAAGATCCCAGTAACCACATCCCCAGTGAGTCCTGGAAAAATGTTCATCAGCTTGAGCCAAACCACTGGCAGTGGGGAGCTGAGACGGGACAGGGTCGAGGCAGCGGGTCTGGGTACACACCTCTGCTGAGCATCCTACAGAAGGGGATACGGCGTGCCGCAGTGTGTTGCGGGGACACAAGCTGTGGGGCTCACTCCCGTCAGTGGCACTCGGTTTGGGTTTCGGTGGTCAAGTCCACTGGAGGTGAGCCTGTCCTGCTGCCGGGGCAGGGCTCGGATGGGCAGTGCCTGCTGCCCATGGCTGCACCTCATTCCTGTGCATTCACCGTCATGATGACATCCACTGAGTGCTGCTCTGATCCCTGCCTGAAAAGTGCGTAATTGCCTCTGATTTTCCAGTCTAGCGGTGGAGGGACAGTGGTCTCGTGCTGGATGGCGGGAGGTTGAAGGAAACTGCAATTCGGCTATTGGCTCCCTCTTGGGAGTCCCATCATCTTGCATGAGCCCCCCCAGCTCTTCCTTTAAAAGCCGTCTGGCTTCCTCCTCTGTGACTACATTGTGGTGTATGGAGCACACTGGTTATGGTACAGAAAAGCCTGTAAATACTAAGGTTGTTGGACAGCTTTTGTGACTGCGTCGGTGTGTGGAAGTGCGGGCAACAAGCAGGAAAGCTCAATGTTGTAAACCAGGAGGATTAGGGCAGGCTTTGTATCTGGTGTCCATCCAGAAGCATGCCCAGAAGGCTTGCCTACCCTGCAGGTAATCCTGCAACAGCATCCCAGTGCTGTGCAAAAAAGGCCGGTGTCTTGGCAGATTTTAAAACAGGGGGAGGAATTGTCAGAGCAGCCAAGGGACACCCCTCGCTCTCCATCCACACTAGGCCATGCCATGCCACCCCAGGGGCTGCGAGGCAGCGTTGCTCCCATCCTCAGGCTGCTGCGTACCCCAGCACGGACCCGGGGCACCCAGAGACCTGGGCTCACCCCTCGGCACGGGGCTGGCAGGAGCTGGGGAACAGGGCAGGCTGGGAAACAGCCAGATGATGTTTCCTCCTCCCTGCCAGCTGCTTATTGCAGAAATCCCGTTGTGGGGGAGAGGGAGAACAGGGCTCATTTCACCTAACTTCAGACATGCCGATGTCACCTTCTAATGTCTGAGCGGGTCGCAGGAACAGGTCCTTCAAGGGAGCGCGACTCACCCGAGCTGTTTTAAGTCACGTCCTTCAGGAGGAGATGCACCATGCCCATTTCTCTCTGCCGACAATAACGAGTGTCGGCGATTCACTCCGATGCAGCCATCTGTATGGAAGCCTTCAGAAGCCGAAGGAGACAAGCAGCACCTCCGCTCACCCAGAGATGCAAAATGTCCTCGTTGGCTCCCTGGGCACGGGGAGCGGAGAGCTCTGCCTGTCGGAGCCTCCGCGGCCGGAGAGCTTGGGGTGGACGGCGCCAAAACGGGCTGGGGCTGCTCCAGGTGCTGGGAGCTGCTCCAGGTGCAGATGGGAGCATCCTGCCCCGCATCTCCCCACCAGCCCGGCGCCCACCGCCCCGGGGGCCCAGAGGTGCCGGTCTTCGCCCCCGCAGCCTCGGCAAAGCCCCCGGGGCTGCAGCAGGAGCTGCCACCGCTTGGGGGGGCTCTTGGCCGGATCCTGCCCCTCCCCGCCGAGCCCGGGGGCCGGGCCCCGCCGCGGGGCCCCCGGGGGTGGGGGGGGCCGCTCCCGGCCGCTCCTCCCGGCCGCGGCCGCCGAGGTGCCCCCCGGAGCCCGGCTGGAGCCCGGCGGAGGGTCCTGCCGGAGACCGCAGCTCCGGTGTCCCCCGTCCCCGAGCAGCCCCCGTGCGGGCTGCCCGCCTGCGCCCACCCGGCCCCGCGGGCGTCGGGGCTTCCCGGGAGGGTGGTGGGCAGAGGTGGTCCCTGTGCCCGCCTGGCCGCAGCCGTTAGCAAAGAGCTGGCACGCTGCTGGCAGGCTCGGGGGCCGTTCTGCGCAGCCTGCGCCGTGAAACAACCCGGCACCGACTCCGAATGCACACGCACCCCGGCACTGCAAAATCCCTGCAAAATCCCAGTGCTACGTTTCGTTTCGTACCACTGAGTCTTGGCCTACAAAACAAGAACAGGTCTTACAAAGCCGTGAAAGCGAGTTTAAATGGTGAGGATTTAAAAAACAAACAAACAAACCCACAACCACAGACATCTGCAAATTGCCTAGATTTTGAGGTAGGTAACACCTACGGTCACAGGGGCATAAAGAAATCAAACCCCAGACTCTCACCTAACCTTCAGGAGCTCAGAGACTGAGGTGTAAGAGGTGGCACCACGAGTATGAGCTAAGACATAACCTGCTACCCTGTAAAATACTGCACAGGGTAGCTCGGCACTGAAGAACTGCTGCAGGCCTTTGACTGGCAGTCCCTCATCCATCTTTCTCGTGGGGTCTTCCTCTCTAATCCATAGTGATACTCGAAGAAAAATGTCAAAATGCTATATAATTTAGACTTCAGACTTCAAGACGCTAGAGACAGTGTAATTGTACCAAGCCAAGCACCATAAACTCTAGCAATTCAGGTTTCTGGGGAAGCAATCCGATCTGTTATGGGAGCGCTCAGGGAAGGCTCCCAAATAACCCCGTGCTTCACTCGAGCAACGGCAGGCGCTGCCCCCACCAAGACCAACTCGGCATTGAAGTGCCCGTGATCCCGCTGGCTTTACCAAGCAATGTCATTACTTTTATACTCTGTTTGCTTGACTGGGAGTTCTCCAGCTTTTGGTTAATATATCATTTTAATTATCGCAGAAAAACACAAAACAGGAAATGCAAAGAGCGTGTCTCGTGATACTTCTAATAATTCAGAGATAACCCTCCTGCTGGTGTTATCGAGCCTTCACCAGGTTGCTCCCGGAGCTCAGAGGAGCCCAGGCCGCTGGCGCTGGGGAAGAAGTCGCACCTCCCGGCGCTGCTTGGAGCTGTGTCCAGCCCTGGGTGGGAACGGCTTGGGGTGCTGTGACGTTCCTGGGGCAGTGACTCTACAGGGCGAGGGACAGTCCTGCGTGCTGAGCACAGAGCAGCCTCTCTGTGACGAGGATTGCTGGGCCTGATCGCAGCCTTAATGATAAACACTGGGAATAAGACCAATGAGCTAAGCTTCTGCAGCTCCAAATGAGCATCGGGAGCATATACAAAACGCTGGCAGCTCTTCTGGAGGGGGACCCAGTTGGTAAATCTGGAGAAGACCTGCTGATGAATGCACCAAAACTTCCCCTTTGATTTTCTATTAAGACTGGGCACTGTGGTCTTCTCCTCTTTCCCTCTGGGACACCCACCCTCCCTGGCCAAGCAAGGGTCCCTTGCCTCGGGCGTTCCTGCCAGGGCACAACTGCACCCACAAAGGGCATGGCAGGCAGCCGAGACAGCACCGGGAGAGCAACAGCCACGCAGGATCCCTGTCAGCCGAGACCCTTCCTCATGTGGGCAGCTGCCTATGGCAGCTGAGGCAGACTAGTGGGCCCCTCGTTATTCTGTGGCGAGTCCCTCATCAGACAGTAATCACTTCTGGAGGCTGAGTCCAGGTGCCTTTCTCAGCACTCTGTACAAGATGACCAGGGGACAGCTCGGGAGGATTCTTCTTTGTGCAAGGGACACATGCATCATCCACCCAAGCGACATGCTCCACTCGCCTCTGCTCCAGACCACCTCTTCCCTCTCTTCCTACCATCTTCTCCTCCCGCTTGGTGCTATACAGGCAACTCCTCAAGCAGCAGCAAAGCAGCAAGACCTGGCTCTTACTGTCTACATCCTACAACCACATTTCTTGGCACTTCCACTGCCCCTGACCCTTGCATTATGAGTATCATGGCTGCACACCGTGCTCACAGGACAAGAGTAGGCTCAAAAAATAATCTAAGGATGATGCGGAAAACCAACTATTATGAGATTCCTCAATGCACAGGACTCATGCCCCAAGAGGTGGCCCTGGCTGCAGTCAGGATCCCTCACTCCCTCTGAAACCAGACCCGTGCATACGTGGCTGCAGACGGGCTCACTGACAGCAGGAGCGAAGGGTTTCTGACGGCAGAGCATCTCCCACTCTGCTGGGCTGGGCACTTCTGTAGCACTGACTGCCACAAACAAGAAGCCATTTCTTCTTACAGAAAGCCTCTCTGATCTAGTAGACAAAGGACAGGCAAAATCCAGTCACTGGAGAGAGGAGGTATGTTCATATCCAAATATCCAAAATTAGGGAGGTCTCATGCACGTTGCCTAAATCCCACCACAGTCCGGAACCAGCACTCCCTGCTCCCAGGGGCTCCCGGTCAGCAGCAGGACCCCGATGAGCGTTACGCTGGATCCCACGGTGCTGCTCCAGCTGGGGCTTCCCTGTTCGAAGTCACGTCGATGCTCTGCCAGACCCTTCTCCCAGGATGATCCCTGCCTGGCTGTGCTGCTGGGATCCCACAGGTGGGGTTGGGATTAGCTAGTTCCCTGACAGGGTTTGGACCCGCTCTTGGGCGATTCAGCCCTGCCAGCTCTGCCCGGTACCCTGGCCCTGGCACTGCTTCTAAGACACTGTCAACCAGACCTGTGAACCCCCTGGCTTTGTCACTCCATCTCTCCCTGTCACCACATCCCTCCTGTCACCCCTTCACCAGGATGCAGAGCTCCTCTGCATCCCTATGTGCTTGCTACCACTTTTTTTGTTTTCCTGTTTCCTTACCCTATGGCATCTCCTTCTTTTCTACCTTTTCCATCCACACCACCGCTCCTAAAATACTGAATTTCTCTTTTCTACCCTATCCTTGCCATCTTTCCCACTTTATTCCGGCTAGACCCACTATCTTTACACCAACCTGTCCCTCCCACCGTGCCAGCACCACTCACAGGTTGTACCGAGCAGCCAGGAGCTCCCCTGCAGAAACGCAGGGGACGTGGAAAGGTCCCGGGGAAAGCCAGGCATAGAGACATGCTTGATTCTCACTTGGGGGCTTCATTTATAAAACAGTAGAAAAAAAAGATGACCCTGAGAGGTCATCTAGCCCACTTTGCTGCCCGAAGGCAGGATCAGCCAGACCTAAAACATTCCTCAGAGACACTCGCTCAACCTGTTTTCGAGACCTCCAAAAAGGGAGACTCCTCACCCACTCCAGGGCTGCCTGCTCCTCAATGCCAGAAAGTATTTTCTAACGCCTCATCTGAATCGGTTTTGCTGCAGTCTAAGCCTATTAATTCTCACTGAATCAACTATGCCCATGGAAAAGAGATTATTTGCCTTTTTTCCCCCCAAGAACCATTTAAACATTTCTGTTCACAAAAGAGGGACAAGGGCTGAAAAAGGACTCAGAGAAGCAAAGTCCCTTACAGCCTCAGTTTTCTCTGTAAGGGAACTCAGAGTACTTCATACCCTTCCTTCATGGGGGATGAGTCAAAAGGATTGATTTGATTTGAAGTGGCAGTAAAAATTTTATAACCAACCAGTAAGGTCGGCATGGAAAAGAGAGGAAGAGAACAGGACAAGACAGTGTTCACCAAAGGGCTCTAGAAAAATCACGGACTAAACTGGTGAACTGTTAACACCAACATATAACTCATCACTAAATTGACCACAATACCAGAAAAATTGCAGGTAGCAAATACCAAGCTGAATTTGAACAAGCTGAGAGTGATGCAGGGAGTGGGAGATCGATAATCCTGACTTCCCTGCCAAAAAAAAACGATTAAAAAACAGCATAATGAAGAAAAGGGAAGAACTAACAGCGCTTTGGAAAAGGAGAGCGATGCTTCACAGACCCCTGGGGTTCCTCGAAGCAGTCAGCAAGTGTGGGACTAAAGGTAGTTCAGTTAGTGCCGTACACTTGTATCTCCTCTTCTGTTCTCCTACAAGGTCAAGGCTATGGAAGATGACAGAATATCATGCAGTACGGCCCAGGGTCATCTCCAGAACTAAGAAGAGAAGAAAGCGGGTCAGCCTTTACAATGGAGTGAACTTACCAGGACAGTCCCTGAAGTAAACTGTGTCGTCCAAGTATTCACAAAGGGCTTGGAAAATGAGAGGAATGGTGAAGTGGCCGAGTTTTTCAGTAATACATAAATATTCAAGTTGGTAAATATTAAAACTGGCTGCAAAGGGATCTCATGATACTGAGTGACGGACTGATAAAAGGTGTTAAAAAACGCAAATATGAAAAAATATATCTAGCTATTTTACTCAGGGATGAGCTCTAGGTTAGCTGTTAATGAACAGGAAAGATCTTGGAGTCATTGCGGGGAGTTTTATGGAAACCGTTGTTGAATCACCCAAAGCAGTCAAAAGGCAAATAGACTGTTAGGCATTACTGTAAAAAATGAATTAAAAAAAGAAAATCTACTAGATAAAGCTGCAGCGTGTCAACATCTTGAATATTACAAGAAGTCCTGCTTACTCCATCTTAAACAGAGGGCACTATTTCTGTACAGGAAGAGATGAAGTGAGCAAGAATTCTTCAGCTTAGTACAGATGGGATACGTTAGAGCTACATAAAATCATTAAAAATATGGAGAATTCATGGAACAAAAGACCGCGAAGAGCTGTTAAATGCAAAGATGCGGACACCAGCCCCGGCTCAGCCTGCCGGCAGCCGGGGAGCTGCAGAGGAGCATCACTTAGTATTTGCCTGCTCCCTGCGCATTTTGGGGCTGCACAGGGGAACTGCAGACATGGGGGTTCTGCCCCGGGTCTGGTGCACCCATGTGGGCAGCACCACGGGCTGCACACTCACCTCCCTGCTGGAAGACTTTTGCTACAAATATTTGGGCTAGAAACCAAATATTAGAATAAAGCTGAGATTCATGATCAGTGCCAGAGAGCCGGGAGAGCTTCTTCCACCCCAGGGGCTCCTGCAGAACCTTAGCAGAGCCAGCTGCTGCCTTCGCTATGGGGGACAGCTGTGTGACTTCTGACTGCGACCCAGCACCAGTTCTCCGGCCCTCCCTCTCGCAGGCATGCCAGCAGCTTGAGTCCCACACAAGACTTTGAGGGAATACTCAAGCGTGCAGGGCCAGGAGAAGCATGCAAATGATTTTGTTCAGGACAGCAAGCCCTCCCACTGCTGCAGCTCATGCCAGGAGCATTCTGCATATGCTGTTGGTGCTGCAGTCTGCAGTGGATGGAAATGCCTTGTTGGAAAAGCTCCTTCGCCGCTGAACTACATGACAGAACAGAAGGAAGCCTGGCAGCAGTGAGGAGATAAGCAAGGAGCCTAAGGCATGGCGAACAGTGGCCTTTTGAGGGTACGCAGCATCTTGGGCATCGCCATGCCATGTCTGCCTGTCGTTCAGAGATGCTCACTCCCTGCTGACCTGCTTGCTTCACCCAGTTGTGCCGTGTCACTGTCACAGAGCATGAGCTCGTGAGGGCAGGATACGAACATTTCTATATTTGTGGATATCAACGTCTGGCTCAATACACCCTCTTCCCTGCTGGAAGTCTGTCAGTGAGGCTCTGAGCTAAATAAATTATATTCCTTCATAGGTTTATATTCCTTCATAGGCTTCAAAAGCGCAAGTGGAAGTGCTCTACTACCCTCTCCCTGTCTTTGCTGCTAACACTGACCTTGCTGTGAGAATTATGGGGCAAGATCCTCTGCTGTGGTCTATCAGGAGATGAAGACAGGGCTAGGATTGCCGCAGGAAGGAGCAGGGCAGATGTACCACCTCTAAAAGCCAGATGTACCACCTCTAAAAGCTAGATGTGCACCTGCACGGTGCCTCTCCCAGAAGTGTCAGAGCGCAGACACTGTCACAACTGCTGGCACCAGGGAAACCTCTGGGGACCTCTGCACGGCCGGGCTGGAACAGGGCACGCGCGCTTCCCTGGTCTTCTCAGTTAGAGGCCGCGTCACCGAAGCGCTGACGGCACTTAGCAGGCTCAGTCTGCAATGCGGGGCAGCGTTGTGCTCCCGTGGCACAGGGCAAGCCCAAGGAATGCTCCTGCCAGCTACGCTGCCCTGCTGGGACACCCCAGTCATCAGATCCTCCTCCCCCGGTCTCCCCCAGCGCTCATGCTGTGTGAACGTCTTTATTCCTGTATAAGAGAGGCTCTTCCCAGTTTATCTTAACCCCTCAGCTCTGTCAGCTCAACAGAAGCCCCTCTTACACCAAGATCACTCCACTATTCAAGGGGACTTGAATTGTGTAGTAGACACCTGTCACTCTACTCACAGAGCAGCAGGAATGAGGGAACACTACCAAAGGTACAGGAGATGCTGCCAGGAGGCTGGCATGCAGCTACAGTGGAGCTGAAAAGTGCTGTGGGATGCTGCTGGAAGGACATAGGAGAATGTGGAGGGATGAGGCAGGGAGATGAAGTGGATGTTAACCGTGAAGAAGACGGAAAAGGCTGGTTGGAAAAGGAAGAGAATGGCAGACTGTTTCAAGGGGCCCGAGGAAAAATGGCACCTTCCATGACTCCTGGGCATGAAGCTTAGCCATCAGGATATGGGGCTTTTTAATTTACCTGCATAAAGTTTCAAGAGTTGTTATAACAGCAAACACACCTTACCCACATGTGAGTCACAGACAAACATGTTCACTGATAACAAACGCATTATTCTTAGAGAGACTCAGACAACCATCCGAGTCCCCTGAAGGCGTGGCAAGAGGTGGGAGAGGAGACAAAGGATCTACAAGCTGCCAATGCAATACTCCTATGCTTGTTCCCTTCCACGTGCTCATGAGGTTCACTGTCTTTGGCCCGTCTCAAGGGTCAGCAGTGCCCAAGGGTTTGGTACAACAAATCAGTCCCTAATCAATAACTGCATCTCCTTCTCCTTTTCATTACAAAGCTGGTGAGCAACAAAGAGAAGAGCTGAACCCCAAGAGGGAAGTTTATTTGATTATCACATGTGCAGGATTAGATGGTTTAGGTGAGTCACTAAGTCTGGATCTTTTCCGTCTAATTGCACAAGCATGGCGATGGTGTTGGAGAAAACTCTCACTACACACCTCACTGTCCTACTGATGGCTCTGCTGAAGTTTGATCTCCTATGGACAGAGAGGTCCAACCCAGGGGAAGCAAGTGTCACTTCTTCCAGCACAGCCACCACGATGATAGTATGGGCCAACAAGGAAATTTTTGGCAACATTTCATCACGATGTCTGGTTAAACTCTCTCTCTCTGGCACACACATCCATTTTGGAATATCAAAGGCAAAGGGAGGTTCTCTGGTCAGCCCTGACTCACACCACTAAATGAAAGTAAAGGCAAGCTGGCCCAAGTCACGGGAGAACAGCTCATGGTCCTGCTGCCTCCAAGCACACTGAAAGCAGTCTGGATTCAAAACCGAATGAACAGCATCCAACCCACGTTGACCTGCTCACCTCATATACGTTAGAGAGCTCAACTTGCCCCCACTCTGGGGGACAATGCCACTGGCAATCTCCATACTTCAGGGTCCTCTTACACGATGACATTCTGCACTGTGCTGACAGTGGTTGGAGGTTAAAACTATTCCATAAAACTCATGCATGTCTTGCCCCTCAGCAACAGCTCAAAGCACTGGCAAAACCCAAGCTGTGCAGACAGCATGGCAGCCCAGTGGCATCCTTCCTACCACTCGAAGCACAAAGCTGTACTGTCACTTGGGACCAGCTTAGGGGTGGCACAGACATATAAGGTCTTCCCCAACTGATATGTCAAGCACCTTTATAAGGAGACAGCTCTGACCCTAAAAGCAACTCGGCAGTGATGGGCCAGATACAAAGACTCACCCAAACCCAGATCACTTTACTGCAGAGACTGGAGTATCATTTCCTCAACCAGCAAGTTCCTACAGTAGGTTTCAAAGTCAAAGCCTTGAAAGTAGATGCCAGAAAGAGCATTCTTGCTCTTCGAGAAAGGAGATAATAGATCTAGAAGAGCAAAGACTGACAAGGAAATTCTCCTTGGGGCAGATTATGCCATAATTTCTTCTGAAGCATCACACGTCTCCAGGAGGGCTGAACTCCTCCTGGAAGGAGACCATAGGGTTCTCCCAAGGTTGACGTGGATGGGGGAATCCTCTAGGATTCTTCTGAAGATGAAACTCAGCAGCAGTGCTGCCTCCACTGTTGCTTGGAGACTGCAGGGCCCTGACGTGGACCTGAACCACCATTGTGGCCATTTCTGGAGAAACCAGCAATGTTCCAGGGAAGCCTTACCTGGTCACGAGTGAAACATGGGCATTTGTCACGATTACACATGAACTCGTGAGCACCAGGGAAAAGCTGCAGGCAGGAGATGGGCATGGGGTGGAGGAGTCACCCCTGCTGAGCCTTCCCGGCTGGCGCTGCGCCCCAGGGGGAACACGGCCTGATCCCCTCCCCCTTGAATATCCCTGGGCTCCACCGCCTCAGCCAGGTGCAGAACAAAAGGAAACTAATGATTTAGTTATTGCTTCAGCGCCGAAGGTTTGAAGGTCAGCCATTCAGCGCGGCGCTCATTGTATGACCGAGTACTGCCTGCACTGCCTGCCCTGCCTGCAGACCTGCAGCTACAGTCGGCTCAGCAGGGGCCGGTACTGTACGGCTGGCTTCTGAGCGGGGAGATGAAAGGCTTTTTTCTAATGTAATAACTGACGGCCTCTTCAGTGCCGTTTGAACTGTTTACAGACCGAGTTAACGATTACAGGCAATGTGTACCTTGGCTGCTGCCCAAAATTCTTACCCGCCCGTCAGATATTATCAAAGAGCCCTTCACTGCTGGCCTGGAGTCCTTCCAAAGCACAGCGCCGAAATGCCGGCGTAGAGGAGGGGCCTTCGGCGCTCGATCACGAAACCCAAGCTAGAAAGTCACAGATCTGCTCTGGCGAGGTGTCCTGGGGACCGGCCGCCGAGTCGCGTAGAGACACAGGAACACCCGACAGGTTCCTAAAGCCCCTCGTGCCCCATGGGTCCATGCAGGGTGGGCTCTTCCCTGCAGGACATCACCTAGGGCTTTGCCTGTGCTGGCTTCCAGACTTTATTAGAGGACACCACACAGCCCACGAGCTCTGGCTGTCCAGGTTTCCCTCCCTGCATGAGGTCGCTGCCGTCCATACCTCGTTCTTTACACGTAGCCTGGGTGGTTGTGTTAATGCTGGTGGTTACACAGCTTAAAGCTTCTCCTGCCAAAAGTGTTTTCAACACCCTCATGCCTAAGAGTGTGGACAAGAACAAACCAGGTGGTGGGAGATAAGATAAAATCACTTCCATTGTTATTTGTAGCTGGAAAAATGCAGGTGTAGGTATAAGGTCTGGCTAGATTTGGGTTAGAAAACAAGCCCCAGCTCTCTGGGGCAAACTGCACCGAGTCTGGAAATCCCGTTGAAATGAAGGGATGAAATCAAAACTGGCAAGCTGCTCTAATTACAGCTGAGTAACACAGAGCCACATTCAAACAGCACCAAGGCTACAGAGCAAACTGCTTCCGAGGCAGGAAATACCGCAACTGCAGAGGACGGCCCCATCCTACTGATGGTCCTGCACCCACGGAAACCTGGGGAGGTTCAGCGAGAGCAGAAGCTGATCTCTGCGCCGTGCATTGCTCCTGGAAGTTGCCTCAGAGGCAACTTCCTAAACACAACTAGAAAAAAAATTTAAATCTCCATTTCAGATGGAAACATGCATCATGGACGATCAGTCCCCCTTACCACCAAACTTCAGGCGATAAAATGCTATTTAATACTGTTCACTAGACCGTCTGCAGACTGAGCTACCATGGCTTCAAGGTATCTGCAGACCACTGTTAAAAACCCTCTGCTTCAGTTCAGCCTGGAGTTTAAAAGTCCCAGCTACACCAGCAGCATGAACTGATGCATTCCATGCCTACCAGGAGGCTGCACCAGTGCTGGTATGCCATCATCCAAAAGCTCTTTGTAGAAAAGGCCAGATAATAAAAGTATGAAAATTTATGTTAAAATTTTGCTCCTGTGTTCCCAAAACGAGGCATTTTGTCCTGCACAAAAAATGCAAAAGCATCTCTCTCACAGGCTGACAAGAGATGGAGTTTCCAAGGGATGCTTTCCAGAGAAGGGCTAATGCCTTGACATGGTGCCAGTTGTGTGCTTGAAGTATGATGTATGTCAGCAGGTCCCAGGCATAAGGGCAAAGACTGAATAGCTAAAGGAATAAATTACTTGCTTTTTAATGACATACCATATCGGCTTCCCATTGTTTTATTGCTCAGGTGTAGTTTTTTTAAATAGGGATGAGAAAGTGGCTGGTGAAGGACACAAGTATCTCTCTTGTTGGATGTTGTAGTATTGCCAGGAGACAGAAATGTAGATGCAAATATATTTGCTGTGATTTGATTCAATAAAACTTGCTAGTACAGTGCAGTACACTACAAAAATTGGTTCCTCCTACGCTTACTTGCTAAGACATGAGTTCAGGCCCTCTGGGATCTGCAATTCCCTGGCTGCTATCGATGACATCACTGACATCTAAGGAGCTGCCGGAATGCCGAGAATGCAGCTCCGGGCTCCTGGGGATGCTGAGCTCATTGGCTGCTACAGGAGGCACGAAAGATGGGGTGTCTGGGTCGCAGTCCTGGCTCATTTACAGCCTTCCCCTTCCAATGTACATGCACATGCTCTTTTCAAGGCCACACAACACATGGTCACACAAGGTTGCACCAGTTTAAGCAGGAAAGTTGGAAGTGTTTGAAAATTTATTTCACCGATGTCTTCAGAAGCTGAGCAGAAACGAGAATTTCAGCACAGGCACACAGGGTCAGACCCAAAATTGACGTAACCCTGTGACCCGTCTCTCACAAGCCAGTAGAGATCACTCAAAGAGTGGTCTTCCACTTTTTATACCTTTCCAGCATTACTGGAGTTACTGATCTGGAGGACGTACCCAGAGCAGGGTGGTTAACAGCCTGAAGGATTTCACAAGCACACCTCGTTCCCTTTTTACCCATTTATACTTTCTTCCACAACATCCTCTGCAGATGAACTCCACAAAGAATTTCAGCTAAGTCAATAACTATTTTTTTTCTTACTTAAGATATTCTCACAGGACAATTCTAAGCTCAGTGCTCTCAGATGCACCTTCGACCATTACCATCCTTGCTGTGTGTAACCAAGCTTGCATCCTGGGGAGTCCAGTCACTGAGGGTATCATCACAGATGTTCAAAGAGCTGGGCTGGCATGCTGAAAGGAGCTTGAAGCAGATAAGCATAAAACTCTTCCCCTTAGTTTCATCCTGTTGGGAGCCTCTGAAGACTTCAGCATTCATCACCAAAGGGCATGTCTCCACGCGGAGGTTCTTAGGGACGAGGATGACACAGCTCTTGGCCCAGTACTCAAGAGGCTGAGGCCAAAAAGGTGACGAAATTTCTGTTTTCAGCCACCTCTGCTGCAGTGTT
Source organism: Ciconia boyciana (assembly GCF_034638445.1). Taxonomy (NCBI): domain Eukaryota; kingdom Metazoa; phylum Chordata; class Aves; order Ciconiiformes; family Ciconiidae; genus Ciconia; species Ciconia boyciana. The sequence continues at coordinate 748,095 of NC_132950.1, forward strand.
CAGAGCAGCACGGAGCTGCGAATACGCAGGATCAAGGACAAATGGGGCAGAAAGTGAAATAACTTCCCTGCTCAACAGAATGTGATCCAGTAGAAGATTACCTACCCGCTGTCTTTACTTGAGACCACACAATAATTTGACCAAACGTTATTTTAAAATGGTACAGACTGACTGAGCTCTAACAGCTTTTTTCACTCTGCAAAATGGGGAGGGAGCCATTCGCAGACCATTTGTTTGAGGCAGTGAAAGTAGGTTAGTTGCGACATCACCTCCACTGGAGGATCCAACGCTCGCCAACCCGCGTCTCCTCGAGAGGGGACAGAGATCCAAAAGGAGGATGAGTGCCAGGATAACGAGGACATCTGGAGTCACAGTAGTTAGGACTAAAAGAAGTTCAGAAAGGAGAAAAGCTCTCCTGCTCTCTCTCTCATCTCTGGTTACTGCAGATTAGGAGACACGAAGGACAGAGCTGCCAGCCTGACACCTGCCAATTCTGCTTTTTTTCTGCTTTTTTCTTAACAATGACGCTGGTCCCTGCCAGAGAAAGACCACTGGAAAAGAGGGTCTAGCACTGTCTAGAGCTCAGTGGTAAAACGACACTACATTGTATAAAATCAGCCATCTACACCTTGAGCCAGTTCATGCAGACTCTGGTTCCTAGGCTTGATTGCCTTTTCTCCTGGGTCTGAAGGGTGGAGGTGGTTGTTGCAATCATAGATTCTCCCTCTGTATCTGCTGCTTTTCATCTTGCTGTGCTCCCCCTCACCGAGGCAGGATGTCTGATCAAGGATTTATTACACAGGCATGCCGAAAGCACAGAGAACAGTTTTTTAATGTTGTATCTCATCCCTCCATGCCTTAGGACTCCATACTTCTGCCCTGATGGCCTCTGAAAATGGCAGGTCCCCGTCTCCCAGGGAAGGAGAGAGCTTGTTCTCACAGCTCCCATCGCCAGAGCCATGCCTGGTCCACGCGACGTGAATTTGCAGCTCTCTTTGCAGAAAGCAAACTCTCCATACAGCTGTGCCTTGCTGGCATTGGCGTTACCCCATGGAAACTGCTGAAGTGCCTGTTCACAACTGTCTGCAAACTCTGGAAGGGGCAATCCTTTGTTACAGCTCAGTTGCTTCTCCCCCTGCACGATTCAGTTGATTTTCCCACCAATACTCCCTAACGTTACACTGAACAACGTGCATTTACACTGCCCAGTACACCAAGCCCTTGGTTTCCTCATGCGATCTGCATCACTGTCACTGTGTAAGGACAAAAAGCCATTGTAGCCAAAACCTTAAAGCCTGCGGAGCACTGCTTCGATGGTTTCTGTTGTATTAGGAATCAGTGCAGCACTTGAGAGCACAGGGATAAATCATTAACAAGTCATTATTGTTCACAGGTATTTTTGGCAGGAAACCACTGAGGTCAACATGGACAAACTTCTGTGGGGCAGTGGGGGTGGCACTTTTCCTGGAGAAGCATTCAAATCCTCCTCTAATACCAAAAAATAGTCTGGAAGTGACCTTCCTTGCTGAATCTAATCGACATGAAGTGCCGCAGCCCTTCCTTCCCGCTCTTCTTGGCCTGAGCTTTCTTCTCATGTCTGTGATCAAGTCCTTATGTCCGCAAAGCGCCTGCCATTCTTCTGGCACACACGAAATGACAGTGCTGTTAATCACGAGCACCCCTCACAGCGTGCGCAGGCTGACAGCCCAAACAGTGTTTCTCCTTTACCAATCCTATAATCTCACAGCTCGCATCAATCACTTCTGCTACCGGGGGCTGGGGAGTTCCCAAAGGCTGCTTCTTCTCCTAGAGCTCTGTCCAAGGATGGCTTTTCTCATTCTTTGGAAACCTGCAAAGACGCCAATTCCGTGCAACTGTATCAATCATTCCTTCCATCCCCAGCAAAAATCATCATCTTACTGGGCAATACAATGCTCCTGCTCCTGCAGGGGCACATGTGTGTGTGGGGAGGAAGTATGAATCCATATGCCGTTTGCTCCCGTGGCCATCGCTGCTGGCAGACAGCTGAGCAACCATCGATAGCCCTCTCCATGGTTAATATTCTGGAGGCTGATCCGTCCTCACAGCTTCTAGCACTGTCAGACACTCCAGCTCCATGAAACTATTTATTCTCGTTGTCATTCAGTTTCCTGCTTCGGTGGCCAGCTGGCCACTGACCCCATTGCTATTTAGCTGTTGTAAATCAACTGCCAAAGGACACTTTCAGAGCATCATGATGTGGCAATCCCTCCGATTATGTGGATGTGGTCGTTTTAAAATTAAGTAAGCAAACAATTCTGACACAAACAGCTCAAAGGCTGTTGTGTGTTGTTCAGTGTGTGCTCCCGGCTAGGAGATACAACATCAAGATGGGGCTGCCTTTAAAGCCCTAAAAATCTCGTACAAAATGCTATGGAGTCAGCCCAGCTGCTCAGACGGTTGCGTGCCCAGCCAGTTCTGGATGGCTTGGTGGTGATTTTTTTGCTAAGGAAAAGTATTTTCAACTTTGACATTTAAAAACCACCTTTCGTAAGCACAAAAAAATTCCTTTCCAAACTCACCAGCTTCTGGACACATTCATGGAAGCCAAGAAAACCAGTCAGGTAACCGAGTCCAGCTCCTGAGGCCATGCTTCCATCTTTCTATAAAAAATATTGACGCCACCACCACAGACCCAGGCAGGGACATTTGTACTGCAAAGGGAAGCAACAGCTGCTTTACAAAAGCCTGAAGTATGGTCAGATAACTCAAAACAGTTTTTGTGCCCAGCCCGAGGTTGCCAGCCCCCCCACTGCATGTCCTGAGAGTGGAGGCTGTGCCTCCACCTGGAGGCCCTTCCTTCTCTTGACGTTCCTCAGCAACCTGCCCACCACCCTGCCCTGTGTTCATCCTGAAACCACAGCTGGGCTGTTTGAGCCTCAGCTTGTGCTGAGCTTTGAGAAATTTTTGCTTTAAGAGGCTGAAAACATACATGTAATGGCAGTCTGAAAGGGCAAAGAAATGAACAACAGTTACTGGCTTGATGGTAGGACTATGAGACCTGGGCTACGAATGAGGCTGTAATATGCACAGAAATAGTGGAAATAGGATTTGGAAGCATTAATATTTCCATCACTTAAGAGGAGACAGCAGGGACTCTCTCTGTGATAAAAAATAATAAAAGATTAATAAAGGATAAAAGTTCTCTATGTCCCACTATAAGCCATTGTAGCAGTGATGGCAGACGGGTAACTGCTCCAGGAGATGCTGATGGCAGCTGTGTTTCAGAACTGGTAGAGCCTGCACGCTGACCGCACGTGTGTCACACTCCTGAGGACAGGAATGACGTCTGTCTGTCCCAGCTGCAAGGCCAGCTGTGTGCCATGAGCATTCTCCAGTACCTCCACTGGCAGGGACAAACTGAAATCTCTTGGTCACCCGTGTCTATGTGCTGCAGTTCTGAAAACTGTGCACTGCAAAACCCATGGTATGGGTTTTCTTCAGGGAGAAAACTTCCTTCTTTCCCTACGTTGTCCCACAGCTCTTGAACCTGATGTTGATGAGACCTTCCCGGGCTCTCACAACATCCCACTTCTGCACCTCTGCACAGAAGAGAAGATTCATGACAGGGCTGCCATCAAGTAGGGCTCAACTAGACTGTTTTTTCCCTGGAATAATGACCAACAGTGTTCAAAGAAAATCCTTCTGAGTTTGACACAGTCCTATTGACTCTGAGGTACAGCCCAAGCTACCATCAACATTTCAAGGATCTTCATGTGATGGAGCACCCAACAGAGTCCAGTCACAGAAGCTGCAGGAGTAACAGTCTTCTCAGCCTACCAGAGCACATACCAGGGATCCCCCAACCCTTTCTTTCTAGGGACTGTTCCTTTTCTGGCATTTTGTCCAATTACTCCCACTCCTAGAGCTGCACCCAAGAGCTTCACTGACTCTGGAGAGCCCCCAAAATTCATCTGTTCCATCCCAGCAGGGCTGTGCCACTGGCTGCCGTCCCCTGCTTCCACGACTTCCAGGCTCCATTTCCCTGGTCCTTCAAAACCCCTTTCATACCCCAGGACTGGGGATGAACATCAAGTTGATTATAAAACAATTTCTTTTGTTGATAGAAAATTCTTTGCAGGGCGTGAACAGCAGGAGAAAGAAAGGACTCCTCTGAACTGCGAGCTGGCTGGAAACCCCCGGAGGGCAAGAATCTGATCCCTCGTCTTTGAGGAGCGCAGGCCTGTCTGTACAGGCTGCAGGAGCAGCCGGCCCAGGAGAGCTTTGTGTGTGCAACGCCGACAATAACACACATCAGCCCTCTCCCTGCCAGCGCAACGCGCGCGGTTCATTAACAGCCTGCAGTTTCTGCACCGTGCACATAAAATGGCTTCGTTCCTCCCGTTTGCACCCCTGGACAGACCCAGTCCTCGTCACCCCGTTAATCCCCTTCCGCAGAGGCAAACCTCCTCCCCAGCGTCTCCCAACCCACCTGCCCCGTGCAGCCTCCCCTGCCTCCCTCTCCGCCCCCGCATGCCCTTTGCCAGCCGGATCATCCACCCAAAAATAAATCCTCTCCCGCTGCACAAAACCTACCTGTGCATCCTCCCGGAGCTGCTCAGGAGGAAGAAATCCTCCATCCACTGACCATGAAACCTGGTCAGGGACACCCACCCACCTACTGAATATCAATACCCCACCAAATCACTGCTGCTTGCAGATGTATTCTGCAGATGCCACTGAATAATCCGTGACTGTCTAAATCGACGCTTATAAAAAGAAATCCTGAGGATCATAAAGTGCCACCATTTTGCAAACCGGGCAGAACATGTTCCTTAGGAGCAGGTAATTTGTTAATCAGTGCTGAGATTGAGAAGCCAAGCTTCACAGGTTTCATGTTTTTCAGCCCTATGAAGAAGCATCGTTCCTGTATTTTTCATAACAACTGCTGCGATTTGCAGACTTGGGCAGCCAGCCCTACCCTGGATCAGCCCCATCTTCTTCCCATGAAGACCAAAGTCCTTCAAAGTGGGACTGTACATTTCAGTAAAATAACAGATACAGACAAAAAAACATCAACGATGCAGAAATCTTTAAGAATGGGTTTGAAATTCCCCCTGAAGATCTCTACATCATGAGTAATGGCAACACCACTAGCCCACCAGCATCTCTTGACATAGCCATGCCATCCCGAGCAGTCCAGTTAGGGTCGGACCCGTTCCAGCACCGTTTGTGTCCTGCACCCAGGAAAACCCACGGGTGTGCTGGCTGCCCCTAAATGTGTTTTCTTTCTCCCTCTACTCCCACCACACAGCTTTGCTATCGGGTTTCACGGTCTCTCATGCAGTGCTACTAGCTAATATAATAACATATATACATAATATATAAACTAATAGCTGCATTCCAGCTGTTCTGCTGCTCACAATGTTCAGTACCAGCCTCTGAGCAAGGAGAAAGCAAAGCCAATGGACCTGGCACAGGGGGAAGGAGCTGAAACTCCCCATTTCTGGACCCCGGCATTGCAACTGAACCTGTGCTGAACGTCTGCAGTTCCCTTTACCGCCTCATCACCTGTGGCTTTCAGGTGGTAATGTGGTCCTCATCAAAGCTGGGCAAGAGTTACCACAGCTGCTCTCCGCTTATTTCTGGTGGCAGCCCCCCGGGTTGGGGCTCTGCTCGTCCCAGTACCCTCCAGCCCACCAAGGCACTACAGACAGCCCTGGGCGGGGATTTTCCTACAGGCCAGTTACAGCCTTTTCTGCCGTTCCCATCCTTTCTGCAAAGAACACTCTGTGCTCGTTCCAGCTCCCCTGCCGCAGCCCCCGTGGTCCTCTGGCAAAGGATGCCCTTTAAGTTCGCGTAGCTTCAAGCTACCCTGGGTCCTGCCGGAAAGCCAAGGTGGGAGGAGACCGCGATGGCCGTCCCGCTCTCCCCATCGCGCCAGGGCTGAAGAAATGCTCCTGCTTGTTTCTCGCCCTCCTGGCTTCAGCGTAAAGGCCCTCTGGTACCTCCATTGCCATCTCACACCAGCAGCCTTGACTTGCGGGCTGGTCCTCGCAGTCTGCCGCAGCTGGGCTAGCAGGAGGCGGAGGGGACTGGGCAGGGGGGAATGGAAGGGCTGGCAGTAAGGGAAGGTCTGCTCAAGGAAGCTCAGCTGAAGTCTGATTAGGAATGTGACGGGAGCTGAGAAGAAAGTGTAGGGTGTGGAAAAACAGGGAGGACAAAGATTGTTTTGGAGGAGAATAGGTCCAGAGCTCTGGGCAGTTTCATTAGAGGAATATTAAGTAAATGAGTCAGAGCTTGCGGTGCCTCAGGCTCGGGAAAGCTGCTGCTGGTGTGAAGGGATGGCAAGGGAAAATGAGGTTCGTGGCATGCTGTCTGCATATGAAATTCAACCATAACAAAACAAGAGGAAACATGTTGCCTGCCTAATACTTTTATTAACATTTGCAGAGATTAAGTACTGCAGACGTTCGATTGGTGCCTCCGTCTGTACCGGATTCAAGCTCTGCCTCTGCCTCGCTCTGGGCTAGCGACTTAAGTGAGTGTTTTCCGATTCACTGCACTTTCAGAAGGCAACGCAGAGCACTGGGCGCTCCCCTCTCGAGCAGCACCCACCCCACCACGCTGCTCTTTTAGATTCCAAAAGTAATTTTGTATGTCAGGCTTTATGCATTCGTAGCTGGAATCTGGATATAAAATTTGTCTCTTAATTCCTGCACCTAAATGGGATATTGCAGTGATATCCACCATGCAAGAATGCTATGTGTATCAATAAATGTATATCTTATGTCTATATATATATATATGTACGTGTGTGTGTATATATCTATATAGATATAAATATCTATATATATCTGTATATAAATATCTGTGTATATATATATAAATATCTATCTAGCAAACACAAAATCCAAGCCTGAAGTTAAGATGGGTAAAACAAAATGCCTACTTTTAAATGAGAATATTTATTAATTTCATGAGCTTCTGGGAAATTCAAGGTAAGGAAGTTAATCTAGAGGATACTGTAATAATAGAGATACGGGAATAATACAGTATGCTGTACTGATGTATCTTTAACCGTATGAAAGAGTTCCAAAGATCTGTAGGTTGAAATTCCATGCCTGGATGGAAAAAAAAAAATGTATCAAAGCTACCAATCGACCACCCATCCGAGGTGATGCCAGAGACCAGGAAAGGCTGAGGGAAGTTAGGAAGGTTACAGAAGTGGAAAAGCACAGTATTAATGGGTGACTTCAGTCATCGCCATACAGGCAGGGCAAATGTTGTATTGAGGTCTGACCAAAAGACAGCTTTAGGTATCTTTATCGACTTCCTTTTGGAGCAATTTGGAGAAACCTCCAAAGTAGATGCAATCCTGCATAGTACACAGGGTTTTTGGTTGAAGACAGATTATTTCTGTAATAGTGACCATTATATATTCAAATTGCCCTATTTCTAGGAAAGGAAAATATAAATAAATAAATAAAACAAAATCCTCAAACCATAAAAAATTCCAAGAATAAGGAAAGTAGTTGGAAAAACATTTTAGAAAACAAATGAGAAGGTAAAATGTTTCTGGGTGATACTGAAATTGTTTAGAGATCTCCTGCTAGGGGCTCAGAGTAAACCTACACCATCGAGCAAAGGACCCTAGCTGGACCTCAAAAGCCCAACAGTGAACAATAAAGGAAAGGAGAATACCAGAAGGAAAAGGCAACCCTTGAAAAGTGGAACTTGCATCCAAATGATGAGAGCAGAAAAGACTGTAATCCTGGCAAGCTAAGGAGACTGGTCAAAAGAGAAAAACATGCTAGGGGCTTACATACAAACAATAAAGCCTTTTTCAACACATCAGAAGCAGGAAGCCTATTAGTGAGTTTCTGTGGCTAACAAATAACATAGGGAATGAAAGATGCACTCAAAAAAATATTTGCAAAAAAAGCTAAATGAATTGTTTGCATCATGGTTCACTACAGAGGAAATCAGGAAGTTCCCATGCAGAGCGTTTCAGCTTGTTCATAAATTACTTGGGAAAGGGTAAATTAATGAGGTGACAAAATTTGCAGATGAAACAATATTTTTTTGAATTATCCAATCTCAAGCTGATTGTGAAGACTTGCATGAAGGATCTCAGGCTACTTGGCATACGGTTTAATGAGCGACAGGATGCCAATAGCTCCCACCTCCTCCCATGCTTCTGGCCACACATTCCCCGCTGCTTACCCAGTCCTTGACTTCTCCATGAGCTCATTTAGCTTATGAGAACATCAGAAAATGAACCTAGCAAATAAAGCTGAGCATTTTCTGCAGTTTTAATGAGTTGGACAGGTGTGAGAAAGGGTCTCACAAGGCTGAAGCCACAGCAAGCGAGGGATGAGTTATGACATGGAAAGTAGGGGTGGGGGAAAGCAGTAATTAGGGAATAAAGAGAGAAGAGCAAGTCCTCTTCCTTTCAGCAGCAAGGAGCCATCGGTTGGGATCAGCTGTACGTGTAACTGCAGCTTGAATGGCTATGCGATAAAATGACAGGTGAAATTCAGCATCAGTGAGTGCAAAGGGATGTGCCTGGGAAACAATAATTCTAACTGTAAGGACAAAATGATAGGCTTTAAAATAGCTAATTAAACTCTGAGAAGATCCTGGAATCATTCTGGAACATTTTCTGAAAAAATCACGCTATTTGTGTGCACTGTATATATTTTTTTTCTATACATATTTCTGCACTATCCAAAAAAGCAAATGAAGTTAGGAATGTATGGGAAAAGAGGACTGGGAAATACCGTCTGTGGTACACTTACAGCCAAACAGTCCATTCGGGAATGGTCACCCTATCTCAAAATAGAAAAATATAAAAAAGTACACAGGTAGCAAAAGTAGACAAGTAGCAACAAGGTGTGGAATGGCTTGTGTATAAGAAGGGTCTAGCATGCTCCACCCAGAAGAGGACAGTCTTGCAAAACTGTGAACATTGTAAATAATACAAATATAGAATAATTATTCACTATTCTTCATAATGCAAGGATGAAGGGGGCACCTCAAACTACTGTCAAGTAAAAGGTTTAAAGTAAACAAAAATAATGCTTTTCACAGGCCCAGAGTTACATTCCCTGATGAAAGATGATGTGGAGGTGGAAAAGATCCAGAAAGCCATGTGGGCAAGATCCATCCTGGCTAAGAATCCAAGTGTCCTGTCTGTCATTTCCAGCCTAGGTGCCCCCAAAGCCACGGACTGCTGGGATTTGGGAAGGCAAACCCACCTTGATCTTTTTCTCCTACTGGGCTTTTTCTCCTAACTTCAAGCATCTACCACGTATACCTATGTATGTAGCCCACGTACTGCTGAGCTGGTTGCCTCACCTGCCTTTAAAGACAAATCCAAAAAACCCTGTGCCCTTATAACACACGGTTCATTTGCCCTGCGATAGACGCCTACGCTGTATTAGATCGGTTGACCCCAAGAAGTCCCAGTCCTTTCCAGTGACTTTCCACAAAAGGAGTAAAACTCATCTGCACACAAGAGAACCTTTTGGAGGGACCTAGTCTAACAGTATGGACTAGATTCCCTGAAGAAATAAGCATCATCACAGATCTTATTTTTCACTTCTAGGTAAAGACACGTTTGACTTCATGTTCTCCAATAAATGTAAGAAAACTGTTCTTTTAAAACCAGCAAAGCAAGTCACTCTCCTACACAAAACTTCTTATCCTAAGGAGATGATGACAAAGCAAGCAGTTTATGAACCCATGGTAGGTACCCATGCTGCTCAGTGTGCTGATGGAAGAGGTTCAACTATCTCATAGGCTAATAAACAACACAGAAGAGCCTACACAGACTAAAACTCTGGACTCGGGCTTTCGTATTTCCTTTAAATCTGGCTCCAGGCTTTGGTGTCTGTCATGGTTTAGCCATCAAATAATTAAACCAGTCACACAGTTTAGCAAGGCTGGGGTTATCATTGGTATCTCTCTGGGAAGCCGTAGAAGAGGCAGCACAGTCGCTCTCCTGTTGTCCTCAGACTGGTTTAGCTCATTCTTGTTAACCTCCCTTTTCAGCACGTTTGCAAGGTCACTGGACACCTTGGAAGAGTGAAGATGCAATACAATAATCTGTATTTGGTTGGCTCCAGACAGTATTACACCTATATAAACACTGACTGAAAACTGTCCAAGTAAGGCTGAAACGGTATTACCAGGCAGTAAGAAGAAAGAGAAAAGGCATTATCAATTTGACTTTTGTTCAGTTATCCGAATTTACAACCTTGGTTTCTCATTTGATCCTGAACTTCCAGTCAATAACGGGCAAAAGTACATTGCACTCTTATGTTACTACAAGGTAGCCATCTCCTTGCTTCTTGATGAGATTGCATCGCAGTTATCTAGGTATTTTTTTATCAGTCAAGATCACTGCAGTGAGCTTTGAGGATGCAGAATAAAGCTGAATACTTGCTTAGCTCATTTTAAGAAAGCGTATCACATCTGGCTTCAAGAGACAAAATTGTTTCCTAGTTTATTTAATGCAGAACTTTAATTATTGCGTTTTAGTCATAAATTCCTTTATGGTTTGAATCTTATATATACTCAAACCTATTTATTTTTCTATGTTGCTCTGCAGCAAGTCAGAACAGTGGCAAACACTGAGTTTATAACACCTGGACTGAATTTTCGGAGGGCTAAATGTTTTGAGTGAAGGAACTTTGAAAACCTGAAAGAAACTCAATTCCCACCTCAGTGTTCGATGATGTCAAATTTCCAGGCATGTGGTAAGCATCTCTGTTTACAAGGGTTGTGTCTTCGGGGAGTGAGTTCAGAGAAATTAGTACTTTTTTTTCCATTTGATGCTCTGAGGAGCTTTTAATGAATTACCCGAGATGATAATACGATTAAGTGAGGGCTCTATGCACTGGTGTATGTGGGCTGTACACCGGTACCTTGTAATAAATGAACAGAAGAGCACAGGAAATCGGTCACTAGAGAAGGCAATTACTGAAATGAAGGGGAAATGCACTCAGAGATGCTTATCTTGTTAAAACATGGTGGAAAACAAAGCAAAACAAAACCATGAAACTAAGAGAAACCTAAGGATATCAGCTTACAGGTGCAGCCTGAGTGGAAGTGACAGATATATTTTCCCTGTAAGTACATCTGAAAGCTGAATTCCTGAATTTACTCTGAGCTCTGGCAAAACACAACTGAGTATCAAAATTTAAAGATGAAAGAAAATTTACTTTGAAACTCAAAGTTCTCCCGCTCTGCCAGTGCTCACAGATGTCTTCTGTGCAGAAATCAGCACTCAACCAATTCAAACAGGCTATCTTTTTTCCTTCTAGATGACATTTTTGTTTTAAAAACTGTACAATTTCTGTACTGCAAGTCTTCATCATTGTAGCAGTTACAGACAAAATGACACAGATTCCTTCAAAGCTGGGTGAACACATCACTCAGCTGGGCTTTGCATCCACTGAGCATAACAAAAAGAATAACTTCTACAAAAACATTTGATAAACACGGTATTTCAGTTAGTTCTTTACAGCAGTATTTCCCATTTCTCAACTGAAGAGAGAAAGGGAAATTTGGCAGAGATGCACTTTCTTAATGAATAATTCAGGTATGCGGAACAGCCAGCCTTCAAACACTCACATGGACAAGACTCTACACACTTAAGTATCCACAGGTGAGGCATAAGGTGCAGAATAAATCAGAATGGCATTCAATATGCATATACACCGTTCTGTTTTCTTCACCCTGCTCTAATCACTTCCGTTTAATCATCTAAATTGAACTGAAATGACATAATTTAAGAACTCCCTATTTAACTGGAAAAGTCAATCAAATGGAGAAACTTAGATTACTTTGTTCCAGCAATCTTGCTGTAGGTAACACAAAGTCCTGCACCACCATAAATAACATCAAAAACAAGGCTTGCCACCAGCTCTGATGTCTTGGCCACATGGGAACAATGGACATTTTAGTACGTCCAGATACAGTCACAGCCACCAATATAATACAAGAACGAAGAGCTCAGAAAATACTCAAAGGATGAGGGACTTGTACCCTTGAAAGCACCGACTGTGAAAACAACCAAAGGTCAATGAAAGGACAGTATCATGACGAAATAACAAATGAACATACACTGCCAGTGTGATATCATGGTCAAAAGGTCAAATGTGATCCTCTGAGTACAATGTAGACTGAGGAGACTGAAGATCACAGGAATCGCCATACTGGATCAAAGGAAATCCTTAACTTACACCCAAACTACGGACTAGTTTGCACGGCCAACAGGGAGCCAGACTGTCACTAACCACTCCAGACGATGTGATCCCTCCACCCGGGCACAGACAACCTACAATTCAACATAAAATCTTCCTAAATCTCCTTCAAACTTGTGCTAACGTAAACACATCCCCAAAAAATCCCAAAAGGTCTTAAGTGTCAGTCAGCAGCTTTCACCTGGGTTCTACAGGACTTTTCAAGTCCTAAATAAACTCTAGAGAAGCACAGAAATATTCACAAAACTTCTACAGTTCTTCAGCTCACCTACCTAAATCCATGTTCATACAAATGCTTAACCAGAGTTTATAAGCTATTAAAAATCTCTCAAAGTTCTTAACATGGTCAACAGAATTAAATAAACATAAGGAAGTTTGCCTTCATGGAAACATCAGGCTTCTCAATACTGGCATTCATCTTGTTTACTCAAAGCAGTATGTCCACCCATAAATACCACTAGTTTCATTTCGCCTTTTTTTCCCCTCACTTCATAAATCATGGCACAAGTGTCAGATTACTGCTGTGGAAGATGAAAAAAAGTTTACCATCATTCAGTAGTCTTCTCTGAGATGCACTTTGTCAATATGTATGCATTCAGTATGGTAAGCATGGATACGCTCTTCATTGTGGGCCTACAACTCACCCCAACCACAAAACTTCGGTGGAAGTGGAGAGAGCAGTTAATGTGGATTTGTACTATCCATCTCAAAACAGCCCAATTACTATCCCGTTATCTTCTTTTCTTCTTCAAATGACGACCCACATACACATTCAGAAGGTAACTCCCAAGCAGTAATTCCCTCTCTGTCTCTCCCCACAGGTAAGTGGGGAGGGGCTTCTCAAGCATTTTAGAAAAGTCTGCAAACCACAATCTGCCTAATTTGGCATCGTTCCTGGAAGTATCTGCAATGGTGTAGAGTTTAATGGAACTCTACATGCCAGCTCTGCAGATGTCAAGAATGGAGACATCCTCTGGAGAGGCTATTGTACAACTTGACCTTAGATGGAATTTTCTGATGGCCAGAGGCACGAACACTTAGGCAGTATCATAACATCTCCTGATACAATATGTTATGCAATTACCAGTATCACTGCACCTCTTTATCTCCCAGTTCACGATACAAATGAACAGAGGCCACCTGATGGGTTTGGTTCTGTGCAGACAGGAAGGAGATGGTCTGCTTGACATCAAATGTCTGAGGAGACATACCACTTTGTCCATGAAGGTCTGGCGTTTGCTGGGGGGAAAAGAAGGGCTATTTTCTGGCTCCAGTGAAACTTAGATATGACCTCAGGAAAGCATATAAGAAACCTTATCTGGGAAGGGGGAATAAAGACACTGGATGTTAGACATTTAGCAGTGGGCCTTTCTTGCCCTCTGGCAGAACTTCTTGCTATGAGGAAAGTCACATTTAAGCACATGGTTAGAATAATAAACAAGCTGCCACAGGCTCATGTTATTGCGCTGCCTGGATGGTGAGACCCTGCTTAATATCCCATGCTGGGATAGTGGTCAACACTCTTTTACCAAAGCTCCATACAGAATTTTAGGACCACGGGGTCAAAGAAAATTGGAAATCCCTCAGACTGACAGAAATAGTTGCTCAGGTATCTGCACTGATGTAATCTATATGTTACTGCTCATTAGTCCCAGTGAACAATCCAGAATCACTGAAACAGGTCTATGTAGGGACAAGAGAGATGAGTCAGGCTTCTTCTAATAACAACCATTATCTAGCACCAAAATCTCGTGGAGTTCAGAGGATGGACTGGAGCAAATGTCTTGACTTCTGTGCAAGTCAGTCTAGGAGGATGGGCAAGCTTCTCTGATAACTCTGGCTTCAGTATTCCCTCAGCCTGTCCCAGCCAGACTGAAGTCTGCAGGATCACCACTAATGCATCTTGCCTTATCTTGCAATAGGCTTTCAGGGGAAGAAGGATTAGATAGATATCAATTAATCCTTCAGACTACAGAACCAAGAACGCGTTTACCAGGAATCCAAGAAACAGGCTGGCCTGTACGCAATGGAGCCAGTACTTGTTGGCATCTGAGGAAAAGAAGTCAATTTTGCAAAACCTCTAGCTTCTGCAAACTGTCCCCTCAGATGTTATCCCTCATTTCTGATTTGTAATCTGTCAGCTAAAACAGCTTTCTACCACTGATATATATTCAGCATTCCCATTGCTGGGTTCGCACCAGGCACACTGGATTCCCTGACTCCATGGCTTCCGACAGAAAGGACGGGACCTCAGAATATCTTGTTTGACATTACCTGAACATGAGGACTTTAAGATGCAAATGGTATGGTTGGCAAGGGTTTGAAACTATTTCTGACTTAACACATCAACTGGTCTTCTTGGTGACCAAATACCTGATGTTCTCAGGTTACCGTGATTCACTCCCTAGGCAACGAGAGAGGTATATGTGCCAACAGACCTGTAAAAAATATATATTCTCTACTATGTAGAGAGGCTCTTATTTCAACCACAGGAATATCTGACTGTTATTGAGACACGGTTATTATAAAGAGGAGCTGACTTCCCAGAGCATGTGCTCTACCCAAACACTCTGGTAGGTATCAAAGATGCAGGCTCTGTTGCCTACAATATACACAACGCATTGGGAACGTGAGGAGGGGTGAATACATCCAGTGCTAGTAAGCAGTCTCCTGCCACAATGGTACCTTGTGATAGAGGTCCTTGAAAAGGTCAAGAAGCTGCAAAATTGAACAGTATACATCTCATTCATGCTCCCTAGCACTGACTGGGTGCTGTGGCGTTTGGCCCCAGCTGGGCTCCTAGTCTGTGCCAAAAAATGGGAGGAGAAGAAGAAGGACAGAAATGGCAGAAACAGGTGAAAGGAGTAAGACGCCTTGGTTATATCCTGAGATCTGGTGCACAGGAGCAGGATGTTGCAAGGTGCACTCGAAGATTTAGATACACAGAACTGACAATAGTTTTGTCACAGGTACTAGAATTCAGCATTGGCTAATGTTGTTGGAATTATATTCCTGATGAATGCACCTGATACTGGGGTCTTTCTGCCAGTACCAAAGATAGGATTCCTAAAGAACATAAGCAGCACGTGAGTTCTTCCGTGAGTTAAAGACATGGTGCATCCTACTAGCCTGCACCCTTGAAGTCTACACCCTTGAAGAAAGTCTTCCATAAAGACAGTTACCTCTTTAGGAAGACTAGACTTCTGAGGGCACACTGGATGTGCCAAGTCAGGAGTCACAAGAGACACAGCCAGTGTTGCCTACAGGACAATTCTTGCTATTCCTGAAGGCTACTTAGAGCTGGGACAATGTCATCCCACTATTAGGAGGAATATACTCAATTGAGCACTTAATCTAATCACAGATGGAGAGCATGCAGCAAGCAAATAAAATTCAATAAAACAATTCAATAAATATTACTTAGCCACCCTGCTAGAAGTTGGTTGCCCAAACTCTGAACTTTGCCAAAACTGGAATATCCAAGCTGGGGTAGCATAATTCAGAAGGATAATGGTTGTCCATTCTGCACTGAAAAGTGCAGATTACTCAGAAAAAAATTAAGAGGGTGTTTGGTCTTTTTTAAACAAGATCCTGAGAAATCTTAAAGTCATCTTGGTACACCTGCCAGACAGGAAGATAGGCTTTATTCCAAAGGGGCACAACAAATTTATGTGGGATGACCATCATGAAGAGGCCAAATGTAGCTATGAAGCTGTTAAAGATGAGAATTAGCAGTGAAGGTTTACGACCAAGAACTTCCACATCTCATCCTATGTTCATGAGATACAGCCAGCCTGGCCCTACCACATATGGGACTGTTTGCCTCTGTTGCCATTGGGGTTGAAGTTACTGTGCTACTTCTCAAGGAATACAGGATTTTCTCCTCCATTACTTACACATTTCAGGCTGTAAGTGAGCAGAGCATGGCTGGATACAAAGATGGACAAGTCAGAGAACGCACAGACTCACTTGAGCCATTCTGAGGAGCAGGCATTGCTCTGAAAAGTAAGAGCCTATAGCAATATTTGGGCTGATATTTCATTAGGTGAGTAATACTGCATTAAAGAACAGACAAAGGCAGGGGGCATACATGACTAAATTACAGTGGTTACTATCCCATCAATAGAGCACAGTTCACGGGATCATGCAGATTGAGGGTGACGAGGGATAAGAATGGAAGATATGAAGGGCAAAAGTGTCAAGGGCATCAAATGCTGGTTAACAGCACCAGTTGAGGGCTATGTGTTGAGGGGATTTGCAACAATGGATCCCAAGGAACTGTGTGGTGCCTTCTAAGTGAATGAATAGCTGAGCTCCAAGTCACTAATGGATGGTGAAGGATGTACTTATCGCAGGTACAGAGACTTGCCCAAACAGAGCAGAGGCGGACTGGAAGCCTGGTGCTGAAGGTGGTGGGCCTAACAGCTGAAAAGGCGCTCCGTAGAAGATGAGAATACAAGAACAGCAGTATGGATTCGGACCAAAGGTCCATCTAGCCCATAATCTTTGCTTTGACAGTTGCCAACAGTGGATTTCTGAAGGAGAAGTAAGAACAGGACAAGCATGTAGGGCTTCTCCCCAGAACACTCTCCAAGCCTCCAGCAAGCTGCATTTTATAGACTTCCTGAGGCAAAACTGGTACGGGTTATTTAATAGCCGTTGATGGAGTCTTCTCCCATTTGTTAGTTCCAGTTGTTTTTTGAACCTCTGTAAACTTTTAGCATCCAGAGCAGTTCCTGCAGCAAGGAACTGTACAGGTTAATTGTACAGTGTAAGAAGAGCACTTCTTTTGGTCCTTTTGAACCTGGCTACTACTGGTTGCTTCATGCGATGTCCCGTTGTTTTTATATTGAAAGAGGCTAACAGTCAATCCCTATTCATGACTCTGTAGAGCTTTTCATATCACCATTTAGCTTCCACTTTGCCAGCCAGAAGAGTATCAGTCCAGTTAGTTGTTCCTTGAATGAAACACATCTTATCCTTTTTCTTATCCCTCTGTTCTTCTCCAAACCTCTTCCAATGCTGCTACATCTTTTTTAGAGGTGTGGAGAACGGAACTTCACACAGTATTCAACATGTGGATGTATCCTGGATTTCTACAGGAGCTCAAAGATATTCTCTGTTTTATTCTCTCTTTTTTTCATTCCTAATGTTCTCTTTGTCTTCATGACAACCACCAAGCACTAAGCTGACACTTGCATGGAACAATCTATTGTAATCACAAGATACAGTTTCTAAGTGGTAATGGACAAATCAGAGCCCAGCACCTTAATGTAAAGAAAAGACTGATTTTCCACGTGCATCTCCTGGCACTATGTAGTCTCATAAGGTTCTTCTGCGATGCTTCTTAGCTGATCCTTCTCCATTACTTCACATTAGTTAATGTATTGGAAAGCTCTAAAACATTACCAAGCACTCAGTTTCCATGTGCTTATTGAACATACAGGACAGCATGGCTACCAGCACATGCACCTGCAGAACTATAGTCATCAGCTTCTTCCACGGTGAAGATCTGCCAGTTATTCCTACCATCTGCTTCTTATCTTCCAATAAGGATTTATCCAGGAGCCTCCTTCTTATTCCATGTCTTAGTTTCCTTAAAAGCCTTTGCTGAGGGACTTGGGCATTTTGGAAATTCAGCTGGACCTACCCAACTGATTGACTCCTTCAGTCCACTTATTACACTCTGCATTGTAGTTTCTACCAACTTACTCCGTACAGATTTTACAGCATACTGGTCTGGGCTTTCGTGGATGACTTGAAGCCCGTAGAAAAACTGGTATCACATCAGCCACCTTCCAGTGATTTTAAACAAGAGTTCATATACGTAGTTAATAGTTCAGCGATTTCATCCTCCAAAGCTCTTGGGTGAATACCATCTGATCCCAGCGACTGATAATGTTGATTTTGTCTATCTACATCACCATCTCACCTACAGACATTTCAGCTTGAGACAGATAAAAGCACAAAAAGAATTGCATTCCTTTTTCTGCTATTGGTTTAGCTGCCCTAAGTGCATCTTTTATATTTAAATTTTGTATAGGTCCTACAGATTGTCAGGCAAGCTTTCTGGCTTCTGATGTGACTGAAAGGAATCTATTATTAGTTACTTTATCATTTGCAAGCTATTTCTGGTTTCCTCTTTTCAATGTGTTTTTAGCTTGTTCCTCTTTTTCTCATTTTACTGAAATTTTTACTTTTTCAGGATGCTTTCATATACTTTCTTACCCTTATGTCTAGGTATGCCCATATCCTTTTATAATTTTTCAAGTATTTCTTGAGAAGTACATTTGCTCTTAATTCCTACTGTAGTGCCCTTAAATACCTTCATGCCAACTGCAAGGATGTAACTCTTAGTTGCCCTCTCAACTTTTTTTTAACGAGCTTATTTGATTTCACGTAACTGACCTTTCTGAATTAAAACACAACTGTGGACAACTTTTTGGCCTCTCTCTCATCATCTTTGCAGGAACAAAATACATTATTGTCACTGTTACAGAGCAGCTTTTCAAAAGCAAGATTTTGAAGGAGGTCCTGGAAAAGGCCAAGGCCAGCATTGTTTCTCCCCTTCTTGGTCCCGTCTAGCAGCTCCCTGAAGTGTAATGGATGTAGTTGAAGCTTCCCATAATCTCTGCACTTCCTGCCCCTTGATCTCCCTCAGTCCACAGAAGTTATCGGCCAGTTGAAGGCTCTGCAATGTCATGTGGACCCAAGATGTTCCATCGGGTGTCTTCAGCAAGAGAAAGCTATCGCTGGTTTTCTCAGGGAAGAAAAGTCTTTGTTTTACCGCGAAAGCAACCATGAAAGAGGCAGTCAGCAATGGAGCATGAAGACACAGGCTGGCACCAACTCAGGCCACAACTAGGTGCTACTGTCAGAAACGGCACGTGGTGATTTCTCAGCCAAGAACCTACACAAATTATTTTGATGATCTTTTCAAACATAGGGCTTTATAGGACCTGTACAATCCCGTTGTACAAGTACACGGGATTAGTCTATCACCCAAACAAATCAGGTATCTGCATCCTTCATGGAGGTATGTACTTTGTACAAAGTTTACAAACAACAGCTTTTTGTACAGCCGTCTTCCTCTTTAGAGATGAAACAGATGTAAAGGAGGTAACAGAAAGACCAAATGATCACAGAAAAGAATGGAGGAGGGCAAAGTGTTGGAGGCAAATAGTGCCAGGCAACAGCCTAAACCATTTTGTGCACCAGCAGTGACCAAGAAGACCACATATAGAAAAATAACAAGAATAAACATTGTGCTGAGAAAATGTAAGGGGCAAAGATAAAAGAAAGAAACTTTGGCGAGTAGATGAGTAGAAAAAAATAGCTGAGGGGAACGATATCACCTGGGACGTCTTGAAGCTTACATGAATGAGACCAGATGAAAGAGAGGGTGATGGGGAGGACAGAGACAGGAGTTTTGTGGCCCTAGGGAAATGTTTAGACAAAAATCTCTGGCATTCACATTCAGGGACACAAGTGCACCCACAGCACCCACACGTGCACCACACATGTGCACCCACAATATTAATATTTTACCCAAGATCCTGCACAAAATTAAACTAATGGAAGAACCAATGTTCTCCTTTCACTACCTAGGATATCCCCTCAAGTTGTCTCTTCTGTTCTACCATGGAGCAACCTCCCCAAACCCTTTGTCAGCCACGGTCTTCACTGCACCTGCTCTGCTCGATTATTGGGCTTTTTGGCCTTTGTAAGGAAAACTGCTTCACGTCCGTAATAGGACTGGAGTGCTATTCATTTTTCATATCTGGATCCAATTCAATCCCAATGTCTTTCTCTCCAAGCTTCTGCAGTGTATGTATCCCTTCTACAGCGATACACCAGCAGCCTTGAGCAAATCCACCTAGCTGAACAAAGACCCCATAGAACAACAGCTGCTGAAGTGCTTTAGAAGTAGGAAGTCTACATTCTATTCTTTCATGTAATTTTGAACTAGAATTCGTATAGCATTTGTCAAAACAACAGCAAATTTAATCCCCAAACTGCTTTACTTACATTTGAAATGAACACATATCATAAATGAGTTTGGTACAAAAACTTTTAATCTGTTTCATAGAGTTTATGGCCAGAGGAATTAATTCAGCTATGTAGTCAGAGTTTCTGTATATGACAAACCATTACATTTCTGACACTATCCTGATACTGAGCACAGTAATACGCATTAGATTAACCCATTTGATCACTGGAGACCAAATTACTGAGACAGAGAACAAAAGAGAGATCAAAGGGCCACTAATGCCCTTAACTAGCCCCTTTAGGGTTAGGGAAGTGACGAGGTGAGAATACATCCGTTGATCTAGGCAGATGATTCATGTCTCAAGCTGCAGAGGAAGAGGATACACACCCAAACTTTCTGATAATTTGAACGGGGTGGCTGCAAGGGGGAGAAGAGTCTTCCACTTAAACCTGGCAATCTGTTCCATCCTGTGCACAGGAGTAACCCATACAACCTAAGCGTATTTGAAACAACATTCTCTCTACTACCTTTGAACACTGACCCATATGTTTTAGCGCCTTGTTTCGAGGCGAGGCCAATCCCTGATCCTCCTAAAAAAAAGGTGAAAAGGTCCCAAGACAGCTCTTGGCCAACTCCCGCCTGACCCGTGCTGGCAGCAAGCCCGAAGCTCTGAAGCATGAGATGTGATTACGATTCCTTAATGCAGACTGAAATTGCTATGGGCAAATGAAAAGCAGCACAATGCTTCCTGTTCTTTACAGCCGGTTGAAATAAGGGAAAAATAAACAGGTATTAAAAATAAATAAATAAATCACAGAAGTCAAAGACAGAAGAGACCACCATGACCATCCACGCCATTTATGCCTACTTTATACCCTGTCCTCCTGTCTATACCTAATCTCAAGACCTAGAATGGAGGGAAGCCCAAAAGGGTGATAAAATATGAATGTGCATTGCTCGAGTGTGATATACACTCCTGTACTGAGGTTCGGCTTACAACTCTGCTTTGTTTATAAACCAAAATTTCATATATTTGACTCTTGGCAACCCCTGCAACACAGATTTTTATGATACTGAAGACAGACAGACCTGAAGATCAAACTACACTGCACATTTTCCATTGCACTTCTTACTTTTTTTCCGTTTAGGTTAAAACTTGCTTGTTTTCAGACTAAGTAAGACTTCTGGGAAAAGTCCACAGAAAGCTTTTAGGCATGTTTGAGAGCTCTATGCATGGAAAAATACAGAGATATAATACATTAAAATGCATGTAAATTTTTGTCCAAAATAAAGTCTAATACAATAGAGTTCTCTTTGATCATACGAAGTTTGTGACGTTTGTATTACTTTGATAATTCTGAAAGTTTTCATTTAAAAATAATGAATTCACTTGCAACTCAGAATAGCCTTCCATAATCTGTATGAAATGCCTACCAAACCTTTAGTTTTATGGAGGCACAGAACAAAAAGTAGTTTCTCTAATGGTTCAGAACCATTTCACCCACAAATCCAGCCTGGCTACAGCCAACAGGAACGACTGAGGCCCGTTTCCCTTCTCCTGTAATCTCACCCCTCTGCCAGCTTATCTTTGGGAAATGTCCACTTGCTCCTTGGATATATTCCAGGATGGGTGTGCATGGCCAGAAGTCCTCTGTTGACTGTCACTCACTCCAGCCGTGTTGATTTAGCCTTCTGACCATGTATCTTTGCTCTGCTGCAAAGATACTCCTATTTATGCCTGCCCCATGTAATTACTTGGGCCTCCAGATCTGTTATCTTTTAAGTACTGAAAATCTTCAATTCAGGATGGGTCTACACCTACATGTGTCATAAATAATTCTACTGGGACAACGACCAGCACCAGATGGTGCACTGGGGATCTGGAAGATCCAGTTTAAAGTTCTTCAAACTCCTTCTTAAACAGAGAACAGTTTCCCACCACACATTTTCTGGGTCAGGAAAGGAGAAGACACACCATGCAAAGCTCCAACTCAGCCTCTGCATATGCTCAAGAGAGGGATGGAAGTTCAGAAACAGCCTCTAAGCTGAGCTTTTTCTAGCAGCTAACTCTAGCTGAGACTCCCTACTCTGCATCTGGATTTTAATGGCTCACCTTTCAGATACACTTAAATCCTATACTAATACTAATACCATACTAATCTGCACTGCAGGTTATACTATATACTATGCCAATCCTATACTAATACTGTATGTCTGATTTTTAGAAGATCTGTTTTGCCCAAATGGTTTCTTGAACACTACCAATGTATTTGTATCGGGTTACTACTGCCTTCTTGATTCAATGCTTTCTATGTTTCCTGAGACTGCTTTTACTTTCCTGAGTAGTATCTATGTCACATCTAAAGATATTTTTTTTAAGCTGTAGGAGCCGTTCGTCTCACTGTTTCACTCTAGTGCAATTTCCCGTTTTAAAGGTTAGTGTCAGAGTTCCACTTGGTACTTAGGCAACAAATTTTATTATGCTGCAGTCAATACAAGTGACTCAATTATTGCTAGCTTTTGAGTCAGTTCTTGCACATTACTTAACACTAAGTCAAGAATATCTTTCTGTGTACTCTAGTACTAGCTGTTCCAAGAGGCAGAAATTGCTTCTTTGAACTTACTCTTATTGTGCTATCTGACCAGTTTATTCACAGGTAATTTAAGTCCCCATTATCATTTGGTTAGACTTTCCCACTTCTTTGATCTCTGTCAATATTATGCACTCAACATCCTTTTGTTGATCCAGGAGCTAGTAGTATAGAAGACTTACTAATATATTTACTTTCTTATGGGTTGGGAGCGTAACCCTCTATAAGCAGTTAAGTAGGTGATTATAATTCTCCAATAGCACTATGCATTGCAACATTGGAAACACTCTCCCTTTCCAGGATTATCATGTTGGGTTCATTGTAGCAATTTCAAGGGTTAATTATCATTGCTGTTATGAACACGCACCATGCTTCTTTTCCGAATATATCTATGTTTGGTTTTCAGCTTCTGAATTATACACAACACCTAAAAAATGATGATTCAGGATCGTCCTCTAATTCTCACTCATTCCACCCTAAATAGAAGATTGACTTTAAAAAGAATGTTTTTTAAATAATTTGTTTATTTGGTGGGAGAGGAAAGAGGATAATCCTTGCTTTTGGGGTTCAGAGCCTTTAGGGAGCTTGTTCTGTGTTCTCAAGGTTTTTTCTTGCAGTCATAAGTTTAAATAATGCGCTCAGCGGGTAAATGAAAGTTGACTTTCTCCTACAATCACCTAACTGTGTAACTGCTAAGATTATATGGAAATGAAACACAGTATTGTGAGACTTGCGATAAAATAATGCCTGTTGGGAAAACTGATGATATACTTCTGCCTGCTAAATAAGATGAATGTTCCACTGTTCTACATACCTACATGGGTTTTACGTGTAGGCATGTAAGGTGATTGGTGATTGATGATTGCTTTGCCTTCTCTACAGTAAATACAGTAGTTTGAGTTTATCTCTTTTTAAATATCCTTGTTTGGGACTTTTCAGAAGAAGTCCAGGCTACTGCAGTAAGCTCAACAGAGATCTAAACTTCCAGCCATTTGGAAACTGCAAACTAGTTCACAACACTACTTCTCCTGTGTTAGGCAATAGTTAATGCTCAGAGCATGTGCTCTCTGAACAAGCTTGAGCTCGGAACAAGCTTGAAGATGATTTCTGTAAGAAGTCTAAGGTGTTGGTTTTTTGACCTATAAAGTCTTAAGCGGCTCTGCCTACTTGAGAAATTCCTCTCCCTTTGCATCATAGTGCATCGTGCAGAGTGCCAGAGGTAACACTGCCTGGGTTAAACTGAAAGGGGCAGATGGCAGGCAGGTGCCAGGCAGCTGCCTGGCATCCACCCACTCACCCACCACTGTTCAGTGACCTGCAAAACTGAAAATACAGAGATTTCCCAGAAGAACTGGTCACAGGGACAAGAGGTGTGAGGAAGAATTCGGCATTGGGGTTATTTTATTATAGGTAAAGGAGATATTTTTAAATTAGCTTCTAAGAATGTAACACACTATGATCAAAGTCCGTTTCTGTAGGTGATCCTAGAGAATATGGCAGGGAGAAATGAAACCAAGAAAGTGTTCTGGTAGCAGTACATTTGGTGAGGCTTCATCACTTACGTGCAGGATTTTCTATATTAAATTAAGGATGTATTTCTAAAAATCTATTGACCAGAACACTATGAAGATAATTATAAGTTAAAGAGAACTTTACTTGAATATAGGGCTAGCTCTGCACCACTTATCCTCAAGCAATCTTCTTATACCACTGAACTAAGAGAGCATTGCTTTGAAAACAGGACTGGGCCATCCACTCTTCTCTTCCAAGCTCGGCTCTGCAGTTTGTGTTCTCCTGCTATGGGCATGAGGGCTGACTGCATCTTACAGGGTATGACATAACCAAGAAGACCTATCCAAAAATGGTGTAAAAAATAGACTTCTTAACTCATTAACTGTAAAGATAATCATGTTATGTACCTAAATTACATATAAAGAACCAATTGTGCAGGTATGTGTGAACAGGCTTAAGTTTATTTAAATACGAGTTCCAATGACATCAAAGTTAAGCACGTGACCTAACGTTTTTGCAAGATTGGGATGTTGACAACGCATGTAAAATGAGATGTCCCAATAAAGCCTAATTCAGGTGTATTTAATATCCAACTATCTGAATGCAAACTAAAAATAGTTCCTCCCATTAATTTCTTACTTATTTTGTACCTTAACAGTTATGGCTCCGTTTCCCATTTTGTCTTTCCAGAGGCAGGAACCCACTGCAGGATCAAGACCCAAACAACTTTAAACGGCATTTTATATTCTGAGTTTCGATATGTAGTGGCAGAATTAGAAACTACACCGTAAGATATACACGAGAGGTCATAGGTACACTTGACTAAGCTTTCCCAGAGCATGGTGCCTGGCACCGGGCAAACATCCTGCTGCAGAAGGCACAGCCTGACCCCCCGATCCCAACATTGCCACCTGAAACCAGACCCGGATGATTTTCTGCACTGGATTCAGTGGGATACGGAATAGGAATGATCACCTGCGCACACATAGTGGTGGAATCAAGGCCTAAAAACATACACAGTGCAGGTCAGTATCTGTGTACACAAACTCAACAGATTAGATTAGTGTTTCCCCAACCCTCTCCATTTTGAGGATGATTTTTAAAGGATGAAGTCCATTTGTAAATCTAACACTATTCACGGCTTAGTATTCAAAACGTCTCATTTGTGCCGCTGTGACGGCAGGCGATACGAAAATCCCACTTTGTATCACTGCACTTGGTTAAAAACATCCACACATCACACAAGAGGGGTTATCATCCACTCATTTCGAAAAGGTCCACACTCTATACTTTGTGCTCAGTTGCAACACCACTGTAGTTTTTGTAAGGAATAAATATTGACTTTCCTGGACATTGCCTCACGACAGAACAGGACCTTGAGTACATTTGTCTAAGATATTTTTTAGCCTGGTAATATAATTTTATAGCATAGCTTTCGTTCTGAGTAGTTCAAAAGGCGTGGAAAACAGGCTTTATAAATGTCACAAATTGCCCATTTTCATTTTCAGACAGGTGACCATGTTCTAAAGCTGGCTCAACTGTATTTCTTTTCTTATAAGACTATACAAAATTTATTACTATAATTTAAATTTCCAAGCTACAAATTTAATTAAGATTACAACATACCACATTTGGAAAGTCAAGACTGGAAAAAGCCATGCAAAAATTAAGATTTAATATTAATGCAGGCTATTTTGCAATTTTTTGTTTTCAAGAATAATGCACATGACTGCCGAGCAAATTACCAACAGAAACCGGAGAGTACACACCATGCCTCAAGAAACTGAGCAAA
Source organism: Ciconia boyciana (assembly GCF_034638445.1). Classification (NCBI taxonomy): domain Eukaryota; kingdom Metazoa; phylum Chordata; class Aves; order Ciconiiformes; family Ciconiidae; genus Ciconia; species Ciconia boyciana. The sequence goes on from NC_132950.1 coordinate 774,231, forward strand.
AAACTTAAGCACATGCAGGAGATTGGTCTGTTCACCGAATAGCTCAGCTCTGTCTCTTAGCAGCATCTGCACCTCATGGCAAGATGTTCAGATGCTCTCTCCTTAGTAAAGGCCACAAACCAGCATTAATTTCACTTATAAAAATACCTGGTGGTGACACCACAGGAACCGCTGTATGGGTAAAATTCAACTTTCAGGTACAGGCAATACAAAAGACAACAACTAGCCGGGTCAGTAATTCTGGTGGGCAAAGGCTGGATGTGTATTTTAGCTGTAACAGAACCCCAGCTATCAGCAGAAGTGTGTAGAAAACCTTATAGATTTCACACAAAAAAAAAAAAAAATCATGTTTTCTGTCAGATGTTTAGCGTCCCAACATGTGACTCGACACACTCAGCTTTATAACATCAATTAAGATACACAATAATCTTCATGGGATCAACCAACCTCATGCAAAATTCAACATTAACACAAGCACAGCTACAGATCATGACCAAATGAAGACTCAACCCGACCCCTTCTGCCTCAAAACAGCGTGCAGGGCTGGAGAGCAGGAACACAAAGGAACAAAACACACAGGTGGACAGCTCACATAAAAAATGCCTCATTGCTTCGGTTATAAATCTGCAGTCAGGAAATAAAATCAAATGCAGCAAGGAGAGAAAAGGGGGGAAAGCATAGGAGTGGGAAGGTAAGGCAGATGGAGCTGGATAAAATAAAGCTGCTCTTACCTGGAGCAGTTTTCCTTCAGCTGGAGTCACCTCAGCAACGTTTGCAAACTCCCCTTCCAGTATGATTGGCTCCACTTTCAGGGGGATCACCCTAATGATGGCTTTCTGCGCCGCCGACCTCTCCGACTCGACCGCCGCCGCCAGCACCAGCCCTGTGTGGCCAAGTCCTGCCTGCAGGGTCGCCATGAGCAGCCAAGGCCAGAGGACAGCCAGCTGCAGCTGGGGGCCAGCACTCATGCTACCAGCTGCAGCAGCGGGCTCCGGCCACACATACCGCTCAGGAACGCGTCCTCACCCTGCGGCGGGCTCCAGCCGTCGGCAAAGCTCGTCGGGTTTCCGAGCGTGCGGTCCCAGCGACAGGGAGGCGGGAGGAAGAGCAGAGAGGGGCTCAGTCAGCGCCAGCACTGCTTACTGGACAACTTCTCCGGTTCTCACCATCACCGTTTCTCTTCCTTGGTGCCACGTGCTCAAAGGCCGCTGGGAGCTCAAAGGCATATTTTAAACAAACAAACTAAAAAAAATACCCTAAATTATGAGTCCCTCCTCCAGCAGATAAATCCGGAAAGATCAGTGAAACAGGTTGCAAGCAAGAAATCAGTTCAGATATACAGTAACACCAAGGAGCATTAGGAACTCGTCAGTCTCACAGAGATGAGGCACGGGGAGATCTCCCCGTGGACGTGGTGTCCTTGTGTCTCCTGCCCAAGAGTTAGGAAGATCCACAGGTTCAAAACATCCATCTCAAGTACCCTTGAGAGACACCTCACCTTCTTGCCAGCATTTCCCACAACGTAAGCTCAAGCTCTTTACCTTTAACGTTATCTGCAATTATCGGTATCCTTCTCAGAAATTATGCAGGAGGTATTTCTTGAATTTATGGTGAAAAGAAAGTTTGCTTCTGTACCGTTCTCTTCCAAATCGAGTTGATCCCTTCCATCCTTCTCGTGCCAGAAGTGCCTCATTCAACTTTGGAGATCGACTTTATTTTTCTCCTAGCAATCCATGTTCAGAGTCTGAGTCCGGGTGCAGTTCTCGAGGATAATTAGTAAAGCACGGAGCTTCTCTTCATATTTTCAGGTTCCCAGGAAATAAAAAGGCCCCAAAACACTTTAAAAGTTTAGATACAAAACAAACAGGTATCAAGCAAAAGGTTAGAGCATATCTGATTTCTCTCGCACTATTTCTGTGCACGCCTGAGTTCCGGTATGACCACTTCCAAGCACACATTAAGAAGATCCCGACTAAAGGCCCCACAAAATAAAATATAAAGTTCCATGGTCTGCCCAAAGGTCACATGAAACATATCGAGGAGCCTTCATAACTGGGAGAATTTAGACAGAAGATATTTTCAGTTAAAACCAAAGTTACAGTGGTCACACAGCTATGAAGAGAAAAAGTGATTTAAAAAAAAAAAGAAAAAAGATCTGCAAACCTGTTAGGCGGTGTGCCTGCTGGAGTCCACAGGGGCCGGGATGGATGGAAATGTTGCTGTAAATCCTAGGCAAAAGTTATTTCCAGTAGCTTAAGAAAACCGTGTGGGTCTGATGCTGTTTGGTTTGGGTCTTTTAAAAAAAAAAAATTAAAAATTTTGTATTTATAATAAAAAAATATTAAAAAAAAATAGAAAGAAATCTCTCTCGCACACATGCAGCAGGCAGGTAGGTGCGAGTGGAGCTCCGCAGCCCGAAAGAGAATCCAGCAAGATCAAAGGGAGAAAATTACTGCAGACAGAAAGCTCCTGGGGCAGGCATGGCTGAAAGTGAAGTGTCCGCATGTAATCTACAGACCTGAGAAAAAACCCAGAAACACTTCGGAAAAACTCCTCGAAAATACCAAAGTCTCTCCTCTCGCTACAGCAAACGCAATTATCGGCTCCAAACGCAGGGAGCACGAAGGAAGACGAAACCTGGAACATCAGCGGCGACCCGGCAGCGAAGCCCGGCAGGCTGCCTGACCATTATCGGGGAGGGAAACCACTCCAGCAGGCGCAGGGGCTGCCAGCCGCCGGACAGCCCCGAGAGCTTCTGCGGAAAAGCCTTTCTTCCAGAAAAACTCAGGATCGACACTTCGGCTCGACCCCCGGCGCAGGCGGGCTGCGGCTGGCCGTGTCCTCCCCCGGGACGGCCGGCGCTCTCCTACCTGCTGACACAAAGTGAGGGTGGAGCAGCCGGAGCCGCCGCCCCCCCCGGGGCCGGGACCGCGGGCTCCCCCTCCCGCCCCGCCGCCCGCCTGCAGCGCGGCCCGGCGGCGGCTGCCGGTGCCCGGGCCTGGCGCGGGTGGCGGGGCACAGCGGCATGGCACCGGGCGCCCAGGGGGCCCGACCCGGCGCCCGGCCGGGCGCCCGCTCCCGGCGGAGGGCGGGCAGCCGGCGTCCGGGCCGCTCCCCGCGCCGGAGCGCCCCGACTGCGGCAGCCTTGCGCCTCCGGCCCCGGGAAGGGCTCCGGCCGTTTCAGGCGCTGCCTTTCTTCGGCTCCCGCTAATTTAGATTCAGTAGCCCTTTTCGAGTTGCTGCTGCGAGGAGGTTTCAGGTCAGGCTGATGTCAGAGGTCTGGAATTCAACTGTTATTCTCCTCTGACATCACTGAGAGGTGAATAATACTATAGGTCAGACCTATAACCTCAAAGTAAGGTTGCAACTGGAAATCTGTAAATCGGCATGTGATGGAGTGGCGCTTCAAGAGGACACTCAGAAATTAAAGCAAAAACAACGCACGGTGCGCAGAAAGCGTACGATCCAGCCAGCCGTTCTGGGAGTCGTTCGCTATCGCTCCTGGTGCTCGTGGAAAAGCGCATTCAGGAAAGCGAACAGAGCGATGAGGGGGGGGTTGTTACACACGCTGCCAAACTAACCCCTGGAGTCACTCCACAGAAATTAGTAAATTACGCTAACGAAGAATTGGTCCACTTTTTTTTAAACTTGTCCAAGTGGCAATGGTTATTTGTTGATAGAAGTGTCAGCAAGAACTACTGAAACACGAAGCATTGTTTTCAACTATGATACTCTATCATTTGTAATTTAAAACACAGAGAAAATATAAATGCAACACCCATTTCGGTTTAAAAGCTTAATTTATTACAGATTACTGCAACCATGCTGCCTAAGCAGGGGTATAAAAGAACATCCTCGAGGTAAACCAAATCCCACTCTGTTCCCATTAACAAGAATATTGTTAAAAACCTTTTGTTACAGAAGTTACTTATTATTATTTACTGACCAAACTACATCCACGTTAAGGTGCTGAAATGCTAGACATTCCATCTAGAGTTACCTGAGACTTGTGAGGCCTTGTGCAATATTATACTGACTTCCTAAAGCAGCGAGTGCCCTTTCTCCTGCGCTCTCTCACAGTACGTCAGTGAGTTGGTTAAGGATAGAGTTTACATGCACGTGTATCCTGAAAGTGCAGTACTGCAGGAGATCCAGCTCCATAACCCTTTAAAATTAGCATATTAAAAAATTTTAAAACTAAGATTTCATCATTTGTCTTTAGAATCATAGAGCGTTAAGACACTAAGCCTCCCCTAACTTATATCTCCGAAAGTATCAAATCTTTTGGTGGTAAACAGGAGCAAGCAAGGTAAGCTAAGAAGTTCCCTTTGTATTTTATTTGAATTAAAGAGGTAGCAGCTCCAGTTTGATAAGGCTGAATTCCTGTGATCTCCATCTCCTCACACCCTGACACCAGGAAGGCTAGCCCGATGCTCTCAAACCCTGTTACTATTAATGGCACAAACTACCACAGGATGTACAGACCGACCACTATTTCCATGGTGTATTATCCAACGGCCTCAAGCCGTGTCAGCTGGGGAGCACAAAACCAAACTCCGGTGACAAAGCTGCAGCAATGTTATCAAACATTTTTTCCTTTTAACTACCTGAACACTCTCATCCATTTAGAAATGCCTTCCACATTGTTTCATTTGAGGAGGAGGATTTGAAAGTAAGCACCTAGCCTTTCACTATTCACGCCAACTAGAATTGCACTGCACGTATGTAATATATGATGAAGGATAACAAATCCGAGGACAATCAGTATGGTAACACTCCCACTCGCCCTACCTAAAAGCATCCTCAGATTGCATTTGTCTAGTTTGGACTGCTGGTGAATAATTAAAGGTTTCGCCTCCGTTCACCCTGCCGCTCAGTGTTCATGTCAGACATCCTGACTGTGGCTAGAAGCTACACAAAGCTCTGGAGCGCTAACTGAGGGGGGGATCCTGATAAATTCTCTCTGCTCCTTTCCTGTGCATTTTGCTCAGGGCTGGCTCTAATCAATTATAAGAGAAGTATGAACATGCATGAAGCAATTAAATTTATGTTTTAAGTGCTCTTCCACATGTGCTTCCCTAATGACACAAATATAGAATATGCCCCCTTTATCCTACATAAATACAAATGCATAGCTATTAAAAACTTAAGTTCTACTAGCAATATAAATACAATTATATCTTAAAAGTTAAAAATTTACTTTGAAGACCTATTTAAAACAAAGTACTAAAACAACAAATAACTTATCATTACAGATACCATGAGAATCAAAAGAAAATTATTAAAACAGAAGAATTCCCCATTAATGAAAAAGATCAGCAGCTGTCATATGTAATGGATACCCACCAGAAAGGATACACTTGCTGCTGAAACAGAGCATTGCTTTAGGAAGGAAGAGCATTTCCTGGTTAATCACTCAGAAAATTAGCTCATCTTTCCTATAGCTGCTCTCCTGAAATCCCTGACCCATTCAGGCCTAGCATCTTGTGACTTTCCTACCCTTTTGTTTCATACACAATTCCCAGTAAAAGGCCACAGTATGACTTCAAGCAAAGACAGCGAGAGCACCAAACACCACCTATGCCGAGTATACTGTAGCTTCCAACAAAGTTAAATAAAAAGATCCCAAATACAGCACTAAAAACAATTTGCTTCCCAGTAAGAAAGTTTTGAGAAAGTTTTTAAGGCTTCAAGTTTACAAAAAGTTCAGACTTTCCATATCTAAAGAATACAAGCAGCTAAGTAATTACTTCATATTAAATACTCTGACCACTAGATGCTTTATAACTTGACAGGTAGAAAACATAATGGAAGACGTGTAAAAAATGGAGCGACTAATATCCTACACAGTTAAAAAGAAAGCAAAAAAACAGAGGTGTTTTTTTTAAAAAAAAAACAGTCTAAATGATCCAAAGTGCCTGTTGTGTGCAAAGCACTGCCGCTGGAGTCTGACAAGGGAACCCAGCTGGCAGCTGCTGCACATTTTCACATACTTGTCACCCACTTCTCACTCTCTTGTTTCTTCCTGGGGAAAGTACCCCCGCTTGCAAGCCACGTCTACCCGCAGATGGAGATCTAGGAAGAAAAGGGAATGCTGAGTAAGTATCAGTCCTTGTCTATGTTTCACTTGGCAGCATACATAGCAATTGTACTTCTAGCAGGTACTATAAAATATGGCCTGAAAGGCAGGCTGTAACTTGAGAATTTGAGGCCTACTGTTTAAAGAATAGGAATTATTCTAATTTTGCAAAATGTTAAATATAAAATAACAACAAAACAAATCACAGGAAAAGCGCTCCCATTCTTCAAGATATATTATTTATATGTGCACTCACTACCATGGATACCAACTGCCAAATGTTCATTACTATAAAACCCTGGCAGGGTCTACAGAAAGGCCTGTTCTGCTTGTGACATATACCTTCATTTATCCATAAAAGGCACAATTGCCTCAAAGTACGCCATAGCTGGTGCCAAGATCCTAGAGAAAACTCGTGGTATCACAGAGAGGGCAAACAAGAGACTCCTCTTTTGGAAATCACTTTGATCCACAGCAAAATGGAGATACTTCCAACGTGTGGCCAAACCTTGCAGGTCAAGAAAGTGAACAAGTACCCTGATAAAGTCACAACAGCACTACCACTGCAAACGTCACCCGTGTGAACTTTAAACTCTAAACAGACACATTCACATCTTAGGAAAAGTACTCCAGCCCTTGCTCTTTTTCTGTACTACAAATTCAGGCCTAAGAGGCTCCAGTTCTGCACTGTCTGACATTCGCCTCCTGCCAAAGCAGGCTCTGTTGGGAACAAATCTTGAAAATGCATAGGGATGGAGAAATGAGGGGGCTAGTAACAATGCAACTCTGAATTATGTGAAGTTAGGAGACAGCATCTAACATCCACTCATCCAAAACAGCAGACTGCCAGGACAGGTAATTTGAAAGTCCTTCCCTGAATATATAATGAAATAAAGGTAATGGCAACTGAGCTGGAGCAAGAAGCTGCAGTTCAAAGTCCTGAGAACAACTTCACTTTGGGCTTCAGACAGGAGATGTTGAAGAGCTCAGGGCCAGGCCTGTCCCCACATTAACTCTTAACACCTTTGTAGGAGATCTCACTGTGACCTATTAGGAACACTAATGAACTCAATGAAATTATTTTTGACTGGAAGGTGTAGGAAATAGTTCAAGTGAACATATGATAGCTTGGGAGACCTTGCCTGAATGAAGATTTGCCCTTAGCAATTGCACCCATAAATCTATTCACCTTGCAGTGAATGAAAGGGAATGCATAGTGACACAACTGTAGGGGCATAGGAGCGGGTGGTAAATGCCTAGGGCACCTTGTGGCGTGATAATGATGGGTTCATGCAAGTCAGTAGCATCTCAGTATTATGTTTGTGTTCTTGTAGCAAAAAAAATTAGAGGAAGTTGCCAGATTATTTGAAGGACTAGACGACACAAAAAATATATGGCCAGCCATTGAGAAAGAAAGCTTTTTCCTTAATGTATCGGTATCAGCTTAAATGCTTAAATCCAGAAGTTACAAATTCCACCTGCTCCGCTCCGAGATCCCTATTTCCAGAAAGAAGGGCTGCAAACAAAAATTTCTCCGATTGGAATCTGGCCTTCTTATGTACTTTTTTAGAAGAGGAACCACAAACCACAGAATTAGGTCCAGTACAGCTATATTCACTAGCTGAGTGTACCTGTGGAGTACAATGCAGAGGAGATGGGGAAGGATACGTGGAGAAGTTACAGAGGTCCTATCAATCATTCATGAAGTCCGAAAGGACTCCTGTTGCAAGTGTGGATGCTCCCAACATAAGCAGACAGATTTATTCCAAAAATCCCATTTTATAGATGAGCTCAACTAGAAAGTAGTGGAGAAAGAAGATGCATCATTGGGACCTTCAAATCTATGTCCTAAGAAAGAGCCTGGGGCTGAAAAAAGCCGTCCCTGAAAGGTGAACTATCCCTCACACCTCAATGTGATAAACATCCCAGGAACTAGAGAGCCATACCCAGTGTCTCTCAAGAGAAAGAGTGGGAAGGGAACAGATGACACAGCCTATACTCATTTGCAATGATGTATCGTGGTGTTGAATTAAGTTCTGCACCCTCTGTTGCAGCCTCTGACTCCTGGGAGGACTCACAAATAGTTCTTCTCCTCCTACCAAGGAAAACAGTGTCCCTCTGTCAAATTGTCAGGTACAGAGACAACTAGTGCATGAGGAGGAAAGATATGGTTAAAGCAAACACTTGCATTCACAACAAAGAGGAGGGTTCTTCACCCACTGTGTAATTAACCTATGTTAATGACATTAACTTACAAAAAACCCAGTGGATGCTAAATGTTTGCATGGCTTCAAAAAGTGACTAGAAAAATTAATTGAAGAAAAGTTTACTGAGACCTTTTCTACTTAACAGTACAAAAATGCCAAAGATACTGTTGGAGACGGGACAATGGGCTAGAGAGACCTTTCATCTTGACCCTGGTTGGCAGGACGTTCTCACAACTGGTAAACTAGAATTTAGCTGAGAAAGTTGAATAAGTATATTGTTTTTCATCTGAAGAAAACAGATAACCTATTTCAGTGATTTATGGTGCTGCACAGATGGGCTGGCAGCTATGGAGGGAAATCCTGGGGACTGCATTTTAGTAAGACAACAGCTGTCTCTCTTGCTACAGGATAGCTGCAAAAGGCAAAGAAATCTGGTCTAGTTCTTCAAAGGAAAGCAATGCCTTTTCCACAGGGAGGGTTTGATTCTTGGCTCCTTTGTACAGATTATCACCTTGGTTTCAGCCCAGGGCTGCTCCCAGTCACAGAAGTGACTTTTCCTTCCATCTTCATTGCAGTGGCCTTTGGTACCACATTATGTTGGCTCTTGCTGTGTGATATCTAGAACTTGGTGTCACCACATAATAAAGAAAAGTGAATCATGTCAGCAGCCTACTGAAACAGATGGAAAAAAAGCCTGCTCTATAGCAGGACACGTAACAAAGTGCGGGCTCAGAAAACTTGCAAATGAGTGCCCAAAGGAGAAGAGGAAGGCAGACAGGATTCAATCACTTTCAGAGGATAAGCTGTGAAGAAACACCTGGAAATTTTCATGATACAATATTTTGGCACAGGAAGATTAAGGAAGAAGTTGTTTCCAAAGACCCACAGAGGAAAGGAGGTACTGACAGAAAAACGTAGTCAGAGCAATAGAAGTCAGCTTATATTTAAACCTGTTTGCTTCCGGCTCACAGTTGAAACACAGGAGATGGGCTATGCCAGCTTCGAGGCTTGTACCACGTGCCCAATTTATTTTGGGCCAGCTTGAGCCTGCTCATGTTTGGCTCAGGTCTGCTGCCTGTCTCTACCCTTTACAAGTACACCAAGACTAAAAGGTACCACAGTGGAAACGTAGACCTGGATGACTATCACATTTCCCAGAGAGCAGACTCTATGCTAATTGTTACTAATTAGCATTAGCGTAACCGTGTTTCATCTCTATGGAACAATCCCATGGAAACGCTTTCCAAAATGTTCCTGTACATAACTTTACCACTGGCATATTAAGCAAATGTTTTGCTTTAGATATGAAAGCTGAGAAGTTTGCTAATTATCCATGATACCAGGAAGTAATTGAATAAGAACTCTCAATTCTGTGTTTTAAACAAAAGCCTGTCTCTTTCAAGATGGCATCCAACCTTTTTTCTCATCTTCCTGACAAAAATACTTTATTACTTACTTAAATGTTTGAAACTGATGGACGTTATGAGCTGAATTATTAACTAGCATCACTATCTGGAATCTAGAAACTACCCTTTGAAGTGAGCAATAGCTCTTCAAACTCTACAACCAGCTCTTTGATGAACAGCTGTAAGGGAAACAGCTTCTTGCGAGACTTGCAGGCTGCACTAACTCTTCTTCTAGAACAGATCTGAAGTACTCTCTGTGTCCTCTTATGACTCTCTAATCTGTGGACATTTAGGTTTTTCCTTTAGTTACTAGATTTGTGAATTGTTTGGCCTCAGATATTCTGCTGCTTGTTTTTCTCATGTATTTCAGCATGCACATCAGCAGACTGGTACAAAATTTAGTGATCTGAGACAAAAGGTTTGGACTTCTACACTAACTTCATCAGTTTGGTGGCTTTTTTCCCTGTTATTTCAGTACTCACCTCATTACTCAGTGTTTCCTTCATAGCACTGTCACCCTCCAGCAAACATATCTATGGACTTCATCTCAGTATTGTGACATCCAGGTTTCTGACACAACTCCCAGAGCTTCAGGTTTTATTTACTGATATGATTTACACCCTTTTCCACATAAGTGTACTTACACTGCAGACAATAACTAAACTATTCTGATCTCCCCTTTCTGTAATAGTTTCAGAGTAGCTGTCTCAGAAATCTCTAAAAAAATTGAGAATCTCTTCTTACCAGGGGACTTGCCATCGTGTGAACTGTGTCTCCTTTTCCTGCATCCAGGTTTTACAGATGAATCTGTCTCTTCTACAGATTTGTTCACAGGCTCAGCTCCTGAAATGAATTGTCTCTCTTCTGTCTCTGACGTACTAGATTCACATTTAACACTAGTATTTGCCTTAAAACAAACAAACAAACAAACAAACAAATAAAACCAAAGATCACTCAATATTTTCTTGTAATCACTTTAGGGACAAAATAATAACTATTCTTCTCCACTCCAAAAGAACATCTCGCAAGTGTTGAACACCGCCTAGATGGTTTACATAATAAGTGTTTTTAACTCAGAATTAAGGTTGCCAAATTGAAACTCAAGCTCTTACAAAATGTCATACTAAGCAAAACATGAAATCACAAAACTAAAATATACAAAGTTAGGGTACATGTCCTCACAGTCTGAGCTTTGCCCTCAGTTATCAAACTAGCTACAAGAAATAAGCTAGAAGAAATCCAGGTGCACTCACTGTTACCAACACGTGTATTAGTAATGACAGATCTAGCTCAAACAACTTGACAGAGCTGTGTGATGCAAAACTACACATGCGAGCCGCACATTTTTGGTTGGAAATCTTACCCCACCCCACCCAATTGTTAAGACATTAAATTATAATGTGTTGCTTGCTTTTTGGAGCCCTCTGCTGCTGCTCCATATGTATTTTGCAGGCAACCATTTACTGAACTGGTGTATTTCCATGATCATGTGGCAAAAATCTGTAGGTTAAAAAAAAAAAAAAAAAGGCACCAAACAACCAAGTTATGTTTCTATTCCACTGAGGAAGTAAAGGCCCAAAGTTAAGCACTTGGAGTTTACCTTTAGACAGAAAGACATTCTCACTATCACCTGTTCTAGAATATTAATCTCTTCTGCAAATATCCTATCAATCAATACCCTAAAGATGAATGATTGTTCAGAGCCTGCAACATTTCCTTCTAGTAAGGTAAAAAAAGCTTTTGAAAACTGGTATGTGTGAGTTTACAGAAGACAAAAGGTCGTCACACTTGGTAATAAGTTATTAGTAATTCCAAAAATCACACTCTCCACCTTGAGTCTGTTGTTACTCAATGTTAAACATATAAAAGGCAATGTGTATGCATATTAACAGAAATACATATAAAATCTTTGACAAAGTTGTATAATAATATTCAAAAAGGCCTGTGTGAATACAGTAACTGCATACTCCAGGGAGAGCTAGTTCCCCCAACACGCCTCCTGCACCTGCTAGATACCTACTTTACTGTAGTATTTGTTCTTTGAAATGTGCTGTCTGTATGTATTGCATTAGCACTTTTAACAAGGCTGTGTGAAAACCATTTGGCTAGCAATGCCTTTTGTCTAAACTGAACCACAGCTCCTTCCTAGGCATAAAAACAAAGAGAAGGAAGGAGGACTGTAGTTCACTACCTTCACTAGCTAGAATCCAAATTTCGTGAGTGATGATCTAAACCTCTCCATTCCTGGTGACATTTACATAACAAGTTCTAGAAAAATGGGTAAGGAGCCTGCACCAACTAGTGAGAGAAGGGAATATTTCTCAAATATCCCTGACTTGGATACTCCACTGGACAAATGTTCTTGAAACAATTCTACAAATTTCATTCTTTAAAAAAAAGAGAAAAATAGATACACTATGAACTGAAGAGCAATATCAGATAGGGGATGTAGAAATCAAACTGCATTGTTTGATAAACAAACAAACAAATGCATATTGGCATAACCATTCTTAAGAAATTATTACTAGCCTACAGGCTGGAAGAAGTCTAGAAACTCTGACTAGCAGTTCTTCTAAAAAGGACCTGGGGATGCTGCAGTGCCCAGTAAGGCTAACAACACCGTGGGCTGCCCGGGTATGAGCATGGCCAGCAAACGGAGGGAATTTCATTTCCCCCTCACCGCTGAACCTGTACTTGCAATGCTGTGTCCAATTTTAAGCCTTACAGTTGTGTGTGTGGAAACTGAAGAGCGATGATACTGCATAGTACCCCTTTCAGATTCCTTTTTATCACTGTGTTTATAGGATCTTACGCACCAACTCTCTAGTAATGTAATATAAAAAAGGCAGTAATAAGATTTTCATCCTAATAGCATCAGCCTAGCCCACACAAATCTGGTTCCCAAGTTATCTCTTTTTTTTATTGTTTGGTTTTTTAAGTGAACGTGCTTCTGACCATGGATTTACCACATCTGTGGACAGACTCTTCACTCAGGCCTGTAGTTTCAGAGTCCCAAACGTTGTCTGGCGGAGAATCAGACAAAGCTACCAAAGCTGACGGATGTGAATGTTTTGCCTTTTCACTTCAATTATTGAAAAATGCCAAATCTGCTGCATCTCACTGGTTACGTGACTTATGAGACAGCGACTGGACTATACCTATACCCAGCTGGAACCACGATGAGAAGCTAAGGTACTAAAATTAACAGCTCACATGAATAGGGTTTGCTGGATTAACCTTCACCAAAGAAAGCAACAGTTTCAACCTTCAGATAGGTATACTGCCAAGGAGACTGAACAAAATAGGAGACATTCCTCTTGACCAAGCATTACAGAAATGTTGTATTTCCACTTTAAGAAGAAAATAAAATATTTCTTATGAGTAGGAGTGGAATAAAATATGCCCATTAAAGGTCAAAACCTGTAAAAGTCTAGAACAGGAATTCACTGAGGCTAAGAGGACAACGCTGGATCTGAACTATTGAACGTAGTAACTCTTTTCATGTAAAGAATTGCTCTTTAATTTGCTATCTTTTAGGAAATCAGGAAAGCAGAATAAAGCAGGTTTTTACTAAACAGTTCTATGAGGAGGACAGTTCAAGGCTCAATATCTGTCACAAGAGCAAATGCTAGGAAATACTGTGAAAGAAACAGAGAACAAACCAGCAAACATCTTTGTGCCACTGTAAAAATGGGTCGTTTTCCCACAACTTCAATGCTTTCTTCATTTCAAAAAAGGCTGTAGTAGAAACGGATGAAGTTGAGAACAAACCCAAAGCTAACCAGAGGTGCAGAGCAGCTGCCACGCAGAGGAAACTACAGCAGGACTGTACAGTCGGGGAAAAAGACTACTGAGGAGGCTGTGATATGAGATCTGTAAAATCACAAGTGACATGCAGTAAGCAGCCAGGATGACAGTTGAATATCTCTTCTGAGACAGAAACCAGGAAGCATCACATGAAACTAGCCACAGCCATGCTCAAAAGGAACAAAAGGAAGCTCTTTGTGCAACAGATCATGAGCAAAGTATCTCTTTGGTCAAAGGATACTGTATGCTAAAACTGACATGGTTTCAAGGGCTGACTTCAGTCCACAGAAGAGAAACTAAGATTAAGTATACAGTATCATTCCAAGTCCTCAAGTTGAAAGTAGTTGGAAAGTATAAGGAGGAATGCCCTGTTCTATTTGCATGCCTTGTTCTTGCTCTTCCCTATGTATCAGATTACAGCTATTGTCCTGAGACTGGGCAAGACGGACCTTTGATCTGACCCAGCAGAGCTGTTTTGATGTTCTTGTATTAACACCGGAGGAATTTGCTCCTCCTGGGCTGCTACACAGCAGAATAAAACTGTCCTCTGTGCACAGCCACTATTCTGCTGTAGGCTTGCTCTGAAATACATGGCACTGACAGCTACTGAAAGCCTCAGAAGGCTTCCAGATTCAGGGACAAGGAAGACAGCAAACTGTAGGAGCCTGATGGGACTACAAGCACAGACGACGCCTCTGGAGCGTTCTGCACCTGCCATGATCCCAGGCTCTGGAAACACCATGAGCCAAGAGGCAGCTGGGGGGTTAAGTTAACCTTGCCTCTCTTGAGCTATGGAAGAGGAGACTGGTAAGGGAAAGAATATTTCTAACAAAAGGGGGGAATCCATCAAACAAAAGGCCTGATCGTTCCTGAATTCCTCTTCAACACAGGGTAAGCCCCAGTTATTTAACCAGTTAACGTCCAGATAAACAGACCAGGACCAACACTGGGATTCTCACCAGTTACACAAGCAACAGGGCCCCAAAATCAAAATCCCTCTCCCCCCAACAACTCCGTGGTTCACACACTTCATCCCTCAGTTCTTAACAAGGGAGTTTGGACCACAAACTCCAAAGGCCTTCAACAATGCTAAAAACGCACTTCAAAAGTTGTCAAAACTGACAATGTTTAAAGTGCGGTCAACACTTAAGATAACGAGTACTCATTAAGGAGTACTGCCAACTCTGTAGGCACTAGCACAAGGACATGCTCTCCTCTACACAGCACTGAGCAGAACAGTCTGGTCTAGGCTTGAGCTTTGCAGAGCCTTAATCAGAATAGACATCTCTTTCTGTAAAGATACCCAAGAGGAAGATGACTAAGAACAATCAAGTTTGCACCAGCTGAGGATTTCCAAGCTATCAACTTTACTGAAGGCATCAAGATACCTATAGCACAATAGAATGCTAGCTTCAACAGATATACAAAAATGAAATTTTGGGTGCCTACATGCAAGGTAGGTCTCAAGCAGCAGAAACAGATGCAGTCAATCTCTTGCTTTTACTTTGTTTTCAAAACAAAAAAAAGTAGAGCATGCCTTTGCTGCCTTAACAGACTAACATCTAGAATGCCCCTCACTGCACGAGACCTACGATTCTGCATACAGGGAAGACCAGAGACAGGTAAACCAAAGTACAATTACAACTTGTCAGACACCACAAAGTATAAATAAATGCAGATGCTTTATACCATTCAAATGTCAATAAATTATACTTTCCACAGAAAAAAGAAACTTAATAACTGATTGTTTATCAGAAACAATCTAACCATTTAAATTTTAAAAAAATCGTTGCCTTCAGTGGCAATTCTCAAAATACTTTTTTATTTAAGTATGCTATAACCTAAAAAAGCTTCCACTTCATCCCCATGAATACACCTGCACTACATATTTCTCCCATGCAAATGAGCAACCTAACTTGGCCAACACAGGCTAACGCATCTCATGCTCATTAATGTGCGATACCTTTTCATCCCCTCTTCTTTTTTAAATCTTGCTTTACCAAGCAAACCTGTCACTGTCCATTAAAAGCTTAATTAAAGAAGCCTTTAGTTCTTAAGCAGGCAAGAATATTAAAAAGCTATCAGTCCATACCCTAGCATTACTATCTAATATAGTTATCTCAAAAAAGCTGTTGTTTTACCTCCCTTTACCCCTTACCTGCTCTGGATTGAATGGTCCTTCCTGAACAAACATTACAGAGGACTGAGTTGGGCAGTGGTCTGGTTGTTCTCTCACTTTTTCATGTGCTTCCTGTGTGGTGATAGATTCTTGCACTATTTCAGCAGCAGCACTTTCTACAGACACAGTGGTATGGGTAGCACAAAGAAATTCAGAAGGCTGTGATGGAGAACAAGTTACTCCTTGATCTGCTCCCATCACAAATGATGTATCTGAAGCTACAGGAGTAAGAGATTCCAGTTGGCTTTCCTCAGTTGAGGAAGGTGTATCACTATTCTCACTATTAACCAGCAGTGGTTGACCTCTGTTAGACTGAGGGGTTGAACACTGGCTCTCCACAGGTTCCACTTTCACTATTTCAGCTTCGGGTGATGAATGCATCTCATCAACAATCTGAAACACAGCTTCAAGATTTACTTCTGTCTTCTTGTCTTCATCAGATGTATTACAAGGCCAGTTAGAGGGCAGAAATTCAGCTGCGTAAGGTGACTGCACTGGAGGACTCTGGAAGAAACAAAATACAGTGAACTTTTATATCAAAAAATTACAGTGGCAGGACGTGTATTGGTTCTGTAAGGCTTCTGAAGCGAACCTGAACAATCAACTGAAGTGTTCATTTACCCAAAAGCTTGAAAGATTGTCTGTTATTTTCAGTTAAAACAGCAGGTTTAGTTAAAAAAAAAAGGCTACTACTTTGTCCTGGTTTTCATTAACCACCTTACTCTTGGCACGCTTGCTTTCTTCTATTCACTGTCTATCCTGGAGAGAACGGAAGGTTACTTACCAGTACCTCTGTACTGCTTCAGATGCATTGCCTGCATACTCTGTGCACTGCAGGTACAAGTACACCTGAGTATTCAAACCAGAGACTTCCAGTCCCAGTAGGACCTGTGCGGTACATTAGAACCACTCCCCTCACGTGCCACATGTGTGATAGAAAATGATAGAGCAAATCTACCTGCCTTCAGTTCTTCTAAAACTCAAGCATACCTGTTGTGTCTAAAAACAGCACAAACCACAAGATTTTTAAGCAAGAGAAAAAGGCATGTATGCTGTAAATGTGCATATGGACAACACAACTTGAGGAACTCACAGTTACTTACCAATAACATCTTTTTCCTCTTCAAGTGATTGTCCATATACGCATCCACACAAGGGGTGATTCCCAGGGATGCACCAGTCACATAATGAATGGGAGTTCAGACACCTATGAAAACAAATACTGTAGAACTGCCCTGTCTGTCACAGCCTCACCTCCGGACACTCCTGTCTCGACACAGTGTCCCACAAATGCATGACTCCAAGTCTATATAAATCTGTATAAAAGCCCTATAGATCTTCAGGTCAGAAACACTTCTTGGAGAACCTGTAGAGGCTGCCTTTGCCATCACAGAGCAGGTCTGAACGCTTCTAAAATATTTCACTGTAATGACACTGCAAGATGACAGGACACAGTCAGCAATCGAATGATAATTTTTTTAGTAGAATTCATATAAATCAAAGAACATTTAAAACAGAAAGAAGACAATGAAGAGTTTTTCAAAAGCAGCAAGTCCTACCCAAGTGAAATGATAAATCACATTTTAACAGCCAGTGTCTATACTGCTGTTTCTTCTGGAGATGACTCAGAGTTAAAGGACACTGGAAGGGTAATTTCTTCTGACAAATACGAGTCATATAATGAGGTTGAACAGAAACTCAGGTATATTTAAAATACAGTCTTATTTTGGAAGAGATCTAGTATGAAGGATTAGTCCTTAGTGCCTGATTATCCTCAGACCTTCTAGCTGAGGTAATGGTTAATAAAAAGCTACTTCCATAGATTAATAAATCGGAGAACAGGAAGCCACAGGATCACCTACTAGGAAAGCCATATCAGATCAAATGCCAGTGAAGGATTTGGTCTCTCAGCAGCATGAACATCAGAAGTCCCTGAAGGAAATACCACAAAGAGATGAGATCCCTTCCTCTGGCTGTATGAAGTCAAGTCCTGTTGTGGATTCATGTAGATGTGCCAGTCTGCAGATAGCCATAAACTTTGGAGGGGGAGGGGGAAAGAGGGGAAGATAAAACCTGGAATTTGAGAAATTTAGGTTAAGTTCAGCAAAGTCTTTTCATTAAAGGCAAGCCACCTTTATCTTTTTATGATACAGGTTTAAACATAGTTCCTTTCATTTAATATTTTTTTCAGTTGTATTTTTTTAAATATTAACAGAGTGTTTCACTTTTGTTGCATTGCTTGTTTATTGTCTTAAGCAGCCAAGATTTTAAGTAAGATCTGGGTTACAAAGTCAACTGTCCAGGGAGGAGATCATCCCTGCCAAAAACAAACCAACCAACCAACCAACCAACCCACACTGCAACTTCTTCTGCCTCTTCTTAGGGGACCTCAGCTTGAAGCTGTTACAACACATATCGTCTTCTTGGATGCGCTATAGGATCTCGTACACATTTCCAATAGGAGAAAGTGCCCCCACAAAGGTACAATTTAAATCCTTTGAGCTCAAGAGGAAAAATGGTCTAATTCAGCGAAAGTGGTGAAAGGGAAGATGGGCATTTCACTTAAGATTAGCATAGTGTACACAGGAAGTAAAGCACAACCACACCTTTGCAGGGACTGCTAGGACTAAACCAATCGTGCTTGAGTGCTTCGGCAATCATTCAGAAGTAGTTCAGGTTCAATTTCATTTTGAAATAACATGGCTGATTATCATTCCTATTACAAATAAAAGCAAACCACTTAGGACTGCTTTTAAGGTCAGGAAAGTTTTTCTTCTTTTTTCTCCCACATTTATTTCTTCCATTTCCAGTTACCTCTTGCTTCAGTTCCACAAGGAAATACTGACAGCTTAATAACAATGCTAATTACAACAACCAAATAGCAGGGCTGCTAGTAAAAAAAAAAAAGGAAAAAAAAAAATCACTAAAATCCAAGATGCAGCCTCGGTTCACACCTATGATAAAGCAGCAGGAAAATACTGCGCTAATGGTTGTGAGATGCCAGAACTGCTGTTGCAGAAGACAGCAGGAGTTTTCTCTCACAGGACTCATTCCTCTCCAAGGATACCAATTCATCACACTGATCTACACCCCACTTCAGGAGAACCCAAACAAAAAAGAGTATGAAGCTGTTCCTGAGCTCCCAGTTTTGTAACCAGTTGTGATGAGAGTGTAATAGAATCTCTGAGATATGTAATACAAACCTCTGAAACCTTGATTTCAGAAACCTGACAAGAGATATACCTACTATGTCTGGGTATAACCATCTATATCCCCTTGCTGTTCCATGCGCTAATTCTCTGTAGCTTCTTCTGGAGAGCAAACTGCAGGCCGATGGACATTTACTTAGTGGCCTTGTCTGCCCATGTTCCAGGCAGGGTCACCTAGCAGTTTCAGCAGGTCAGGTGTGTACTGTACAAGCCCAGCAGCTGGCCTCCAAGCCCTGAGAAACTGTACCTGTCTTAATCTCTGCTGAATGTAAAGTAATGCTCTCTGCAAGACTGGGTAAAGACTAGCACAAGGTTTGTCTAACAGTGCCTGTTTTTTCCTTCTGAGACCACAAAGCACTGTCTGGATCCAACAGAAACAGGGCTGATAATCAGCTTGCTGACTGCCAGTGTGCTCATATGGCTTGCCGTCTTCTGGACTGGTCCAGCAGTTTTGTATAGATTTTGTCAGTATTATCTTGTAGGCCACAGCGTGATCAAACAGCCTAAAATGCCCTGCAAACCACCCTTCGACAGCATTGCACTGGATTCCTGCAACTGGTGGAAGATATAGAGTGGAACAATACAATGCAAAAGTGCTATTTTTTGTGAAGAATGATAAAAATGCTTAGCCAGCCAGGGTTGGTGAATTTTACTGCTTTTGAGGATTTGTGCCAGTGGTTACTGACGATCAATACACAAGCAGGGCAGGATGATCAATACTGTAGCTGGCTGCATCCCTCAGCAGAAGTTTGGGGAAGTATCTACCCCAGAGCACACAAAAGGTAAAGCGACTGTTCCCCAAAGCTCAGTGAGAACCACAGGCAAACCGCTGTCTTCTGTACCATCTGCACAGCCCCTGTCACCATGTTCCAGGAGAAATGATCTATGCTACACTAAGACTCAGAAATCTCAGGAAGTCCTGTTGATCCATTCGGTACAATACTTGTGTTATCCTGCTCAGAGACAGCCAGTTACTGACCTGGTAGAACTGATTTATGCCACTGCTTGCTTTTGCTGCTTTTACCTTCCAGCAATCTCTGCCCAGATGCACCAGCAGCTGTTGACTGGGAGTTCACTGGTTAGAGTTATATTATCAAAGCACCCACTAGTAAGCGGCCTACATCTCTTTTGACTCCGCACGCTGCCCGTGGACTAGCTTCTCCAAACAACTGATTTTTACTAGACTCTTTGGACACTGTATTTATGTGATCTTTCAGTCTAGCCACAACAACACCCTTGACGACTCCTTTGGAATGAGTTGCTATCCCAAACATTGATCTCAGCCTTCTGAGATACAAACTTATTTGACTGTGACTTCCCATCACTGGGACTGATCTTCATGTCCTGGATTAAAAAGAAGCTCATGATGAAAGTGAGAGGACAAAGATGCACTGTGTGAAAAATAATTATTAGTGTACCAATGGCATGATTGG
This sequence comes from Ciconia boyciana, assembly GCF_034638445.1. Classification (NCBI taxonomy): domain Eukaryota; kingdom Metazoa; phylum Chordata; class Aves; order Ciconiiformes; family Ciconiidae; genus Ciconia; species Ciconia boyciana. The sequence goes on from NC_132950.1 coordinate 794,551, forward strand.
TCGGTGGCTATTTATATCCTCACACCAACTTGTTATCCGGGCCATAACCTGGCCATCTTGGATAAGCTTATATAAAAAAAAATCATGAATAAAAGACAAAGGTTGATATTGGCAAGACAGGGAACTGGACGATCAAGCTTGGGTAGGTCAACCCTTTTTCAACATACATAAGCATAACTTGCTTTGCTTGTCCTCTGTGAGAGAAAAAAAAAAAATTATGCATTATGCTGTAATAGAAAAGGAAGCCCTTGCATTTTTACTTCAGATCTTCTGATATTTGATAAGCCAGGCCCTCCAAATTAGGTGCAGTTTCCACTGAAATTATATAAAGCATTTACAGTCAGTACTGTAGTTATCTTTAATAAGACATCTCTGAGGTGGGGCCAATTCCAAAAGTCACCTTAGTTTTTCTCATTCATCAAATGAAACTCAGGACTGCAGAAAGCTGTCTGGGACAAAAAAGTGGAGCTGTTTCCCAGTATTTTCATAATATTAAAGAATCTGATTTTGTCCAGGCAAGGACATTCTTCAAAGATAAACGTAGACTTGTTAACTAAAACAAATTCTAGTGAAGTCAAGCAAAAAGCTTATACAGAAAAAAACACTCCACTGATGAGGACACCCACTATGCTGCTACCCTGAAACCTAACTTGAATTACAAAACTACCCATTTAATGTTCAGTGGTTCTTTGAAATAGGTATTTGTAAACCACATTACTTTCACTTTCTCAAGCAGATCAATTTTCAAATTTATATCCTTCCAGAAGTCCATACACCTATAGTTCTTTCGTACAGTCTCCTCCGCTTTCACCTGATTTCAGTATGCTACACTCACCTGGAAAAAGCTGCAGTGGGTGTACGTCGAAGCTGTAGGACTAGCACAGCCAGTCAGAGGATCTATGTGGGCAGGTGGTGAACAACACTGCAGTGCAGCTGCAAGAATTCAAACACAGCTATCAGACTCCAGAATTTGTGTTTGGTATGCAGAACTCTATTGCTTACTTTGATTAAACATTTCAATAATCACACAGTAAACTAAATTCCAGAAATGTATTATTAGCTCCCAGGTGATTTTAAGACTGATTTCTTCATCTTAAAAATATTTATTCTAATATATGTGTACATATATTAAATATATATATTGTAAAATTGATATACACACACATAGAAACTTCATAATCACAGTCTTTCGTATCTTAATATCACCTTTTTGATTTGGCTGCTTGACTTTCTCATCACAACATACCACAGAAAGTGGATTCATGTAGGAAGAGCCTAGATGTTCATACACACACACACTCTGAAATTAAACAGTGATTTCATTATAAAAAGCAGCTCTGTAGATGAGGCAGTATTCAGCAGGTATTATTTTCTGGTGACACCCAGAGATAATTTAAAAGTAAAGGCATTATTTGCAGGACAGATAATCTTTAAAATCTGCAATCATTCTGAGAGAGAGAGAAATCCTTGATGAAATCAAATTCAGTCCAATGTTCATAGTAAGTAAATGTAATAAGTATAGCTTGAGATGGCAAACAGATCAGATAATTTATTTGCAATGCTTGACACTTACGGGGGATTTCACATGAGACAGTTGCTATGATAACCAATTTTTTTTTTTTAGTATCTACACCTATTGAGCTTTTTAATATGATGCTGCTGAATTTTTGTGCAGTTTGGAGCAACAAACATAGGAGCTAAACAACACAGAGAGAGCTAGTGGACATCCTTCTAAAGAAGCTTGAGATATGTGTATGACTCATGTTACTTCAAAAGCTAATTCTGAGCAACTTTGTGATGAAATCTGGACATCTTTCAGAAGAATATTCTATGACCTGTGAACATATTACAATTCTGGATGTTGCCAAAAACCTAAATGATATTTTCACTCACTGGAAACTCCGAAGTATGTTTACAAATCCCAGAAAACCACCAAAGAAAACTTTTGAAGGGCTATTGTAAAAACAGTCCAAGAGAGCAATGACAAAAGAGAAATTTCTTGTAACCCGCTAGAGTGATTCTCTACACTTTACAAATAACCTATTTTCTAAGAAAATAAAAGGAAGGACCTGAAGGAAAAAAGTGCTTGTGAAATAGTAGGTAAGTGTAAAACATTAAGTCCAGACCATATGCTATAAAAAGTTACAAGTAAAATATAAATGACAGTACTCTTACAGTCAGTAGAGCTTATAGCAAAAGCAACTCATTAATCAAACAAATTGTTATGTTTGTAAATCAAAGTGAAGAGAACAAAAATAACTGTGTAGAAGACTAAACTGATGACTGATTCTGAATGGTTCTGAAATGCACAACGTTGCATAAAAAGCATGGTTTACACTCACAAGAACTTTTTTTTGGCCAGCTCATAGGCTATGGCAGGGACTGATCTAATAGCAAGAACAACTGCATCTGTGGAAATATCATGGGAGACACAAACGTAGTCTTAACGGTAGTCAGTCAAGAAGCAAATCCAACATAAGATGGAGGCCAACTTTAGATAGGTACCACTCATCACCCATAGTCACAAAACAACTTTTTAAATAACACTGAAGAAAGCATTTACTGATGGGCAGTGTTATCAAAGGCGAAGGTGTCGATTCATTTATAATACTTCAAGGCTTCAAATTGAATAAGATTCAACAAACATACCTGCTTCACTCACATGCTTTTGTCCTACCCTGTTAATTGGAGAAAAGACATTTTGAAGCTCTTTTGTCCAAGGTGTAGTTATCCTAGTCATACCCTGAAGAAATTACCAGCTAAAGCACATTCTGTCACCGGCTGTTATGAAATAACTGACAGTGAACACAGATCTCATTTGAATACTAAGGAGACAAGGATGAATGGCATCTTACCGAATAAATGAATATTTACTGAATAAATTAAGAAGAAGATACAGCTCCCTCCATCAAACAAGATGGATCTGCCTCAAAATAGATTTGGTTTCTGCCAAAAAAAAGAGATGTATTTCTGCCCATACATCTGCCCATCCCCAATATCTTTGGATATCCAAAGAGGCTGCAAAGAACTCAGGCAAATAAATCAATACTTTTAAAGGAAGTTATTCAGAAGTACATTAACAAAAACTTTATAAGCAAATACAAGCTATAAATCTGACATGTGAATAAGAAAAATTAGAAGGAAATACAAGGGAATAGAAAATCGGTTGACACTGGATAATATACAAATGGGGAGGAGTCAACAAGACTTCTTTTTGTTTAACAGAAGTCACCCTTCATTGCCCTTTTGAAAGACCTCCAGTAGGTAAACAAATATGGATAACTGTGATCTTGCTGATTTGATATTTAGATTTCCAAAAAGCTTTTAACAAAGTCATAATCAGAAACTCTTACGAAAACTGAGCAACAACAGCATAAGAGGGAAGGCTGTACGTTTAAAAAATAAGCTGTTTTAAAGACACAACACAGAAGATAGGAATAAATAGGCACTTTTCACAGGTAAGTGAGGTCACCAGTGGAGGTCCCCAAGGACCTGCGCTGGAATTCATGCTGCTCATCATTTTACTAAAGTACTTTAAAAACTGAGTGCGTGAGCAGCGAGGTGATGCTTGCTGATAATACCAGGTTACTCATGTCAGAAAAGAGCAGTCAGCTATGAAGATGTGGAAAAAAACCCCCACCATATGAGTTTCCCAAAGCCACCACCCACCAGATAAAGCTCTGCACTCGGGAAAAATAAACTAGTTTCACACAGAAAATGATGGGTTCTTAGTTGTCAATCAATAATCAGGAACTAGATCTTGGTATTACAGTAGATAGTTTCATGAAGCTATCAGCTTGACACTGAGCAGCTGTCAAAAAGACCTTCAAAATCACAAATGTAACAATCAGATTGTTAGGAAATAATAGAAAAGCGAACAGAGAATGAAATAGGAACATTATTACTCCACTGTATAAATCCGTGATTCACCCATACCTTGACCACCGTGTATATTTTCGGACTCTACATCTCAGTAAGAAAATAACAGAACAGGTTACAGGGAAGGCAACATGGAGGATGTACAGAACACTTTCCTGAAGGAACAGCTAAGTGAGGCAGGACTCTCCATTCTAGAGAAAATGCAACTGAAGGAACTAAGATAGCAGTATTTAAAACCATGATCGGTGCAGTGAGAGGGATATGGATATAGACACATTCACACAAAAACCAAATGGAGATTTAATGAATATACAGTAGGGTCAAAAGAGACAAGAAAAGGTGGCTCTTTACACAAAATGCAATTAAGCTGTGAAATGAAGTCCTTGTCACAGATGTTGCATATGCCACAAGTCTACATTGGCTGGGAGAAATAGACAAGTTCATGGAAGTGAAATCCACCGAGGGCTATTAAATACAACTCGTGTTATGGTTTATTAATTCCCAGAGCCCACACTGTTGGAGTATTTTGGAAAAGCATCAGTCCATGCTTGCTCTACTCCTGCACTCCTCCTTGGGATTACTGTCAGAGGAAATTATGAGCTATAGGTACATTTGGTCTGATCAAGGCGAGCATTCTTGTCTCCAAAGCAGAGAACTATTCATTAGAGAATTATTGAGGCATTCATTAAATCCTGCTTTCTCAACACTGGAAAAATTGCATGAATTGTATAAAAATAAGCACATGAAACTTAGCTGGAGGGATGACAATATTAACGTCACATTCTTATATACATCTTCCTCCTCTTGAGACAATATTATTTTGTGGGCTCTCAATGTTTCAGTAGAGAACAACAAATCAATTGTAATCTTTCCTGAAGACATGAAGGCTACAGCTCTACCAGTAAACTAAATGCATCCAGATCCATTATCTGGCACAGAGTCTGTTAATACTATTAAAATCTCTTACACTTCCAAGTCAAAACAGCCACATCCAAACAGCCTGTTGGGAATGGTTCTGAGCCCACGCCAACCACTGAACTAAGCACAGCCCTTTTGGGGGAGAGTGCTAACCAGGCTAATGATCTAACGATAGAGCTGAGCAAGACACCCAGGCACTTTCCTGGCAAAGTCTAATACAGTAGCATAGACACAGACAGCTATGCTTGAGCTCAGCCACAGTTTTATCAAAGATGTATCTTGCCAAATGTATCTGGAAGTTAGAACCTAAATGTAAATAAGATCTAAGTACATCAAAAAAGCTCCATGCTTACAGTTTGATGTGCACACATCTGTACTGCATGCTTTTTACAGGTTCCAACACTACACGCAAGCTCAGGAAAGCTGAAAGCCCAAAAATAAATGCAAATCCAGCATGATCAGCAGCAGATCTTTTCCGATCTTGAACAACCATCATAATTTCTCCAAAGATCTGTTGGAAATTGAAGGAACGCATGTATCTCCTCTATGCATTGAAGACAGCAACAGACATTAATAAGCATTATTATCAGCTCAGCTGGGCCAAGGGGCACGAGACTGACACTCTCCAGCATCTTCCATTCCACGCAAGCACGCACTACATGGGAGATACCAAGGAAGAACCTTAAGACCATCCTTTCATTGTGAACTTATCATGTCAGGCCCAAAAGTTATGCCTAAGAGAAGCTAGTTACTCATCAGACAACTGGGTCAACAGTACTCAAAGCTGTGCAGGAAATTCGGGAATGCAGCTGTGCCTGTTCCTGCCAGATCAATTAATACATCGGAATGGGCCTGAATACAAAAACTACGCAAGCTCTGATCCTTTACCAACCAAAAGACTGATGAAAATGAAGATGATACCCAAGGTCTCCTCAATAAGGGAAAATGGGAAAGACAATGTTGTTTGAATGTAGACATTTAGGTGGGATTAATTGCCTTACTGCTACATAGACTCAGATGTCTAGCAGTTGTCCACTCTCTGCACAGTCAATGAACAAATAGGCTCATCAGAAAGAAATTAATTGTCTTCCAAAGGCATATGTCTAAGAAAGTTGGAATGACTCAGCCTCTGGGAGGTGCCTGTTTCTCTCTACCGGCTATATATGTAATCTAGATGACAAGCCCAGGCACGTACAACTAACTATTATACATTCAGATGAATCTTAGGCAAGATGAATCCTACAACTAGTTTTACAAGTGCGTTACTAATGCATCTAGCCTGCTTTTCTCAAAGGAAAATATGGTGCTATTCATGCTGTGTTAAAACAGATGTTTTCAGCTGCTTATTTATTTTAAGAATCCCCTTTGGACCGTGTGAATTTTAAGCCTTACATACAAAGAAAATTATTTATCTTAACAGAGGGTGTATCATTCAGAATAACATGACTACTCCTAAGCTACCACTCACCAGAAAGGTTATCATATGTAAAGGAACCCTACAGCCCCAGATGTATTTGAAAGGCATGACTGCACTTGCAGTGTCAGGTGGCACCAATAACTAACATTTCTCACATAGTCTCCTTGACTGATTTTTCGTTATTAGGACACTCTCTGATAATAAAGCTTCACTGCGTTTCTTTGATGCTATCCTACTACTATCAAAGGTTTTGCAGATAGTTGAAAGCAAACAGAACTAAATCCTTAAAATAATTATGGTCTAATGCTAGCGGGAAAAAAAGATCCAGATGAGCATCTTTTATTTTACTGCCCTTTCAACAAGAATCATAATGAAAAACCAGGGAAATCTTTTTGTTGCTGAAGTTAACAAACAAGTTTGAATATACATAAAAATAAATCTTTTCATAAAGTTCTACTTTGATTTAATTTAATGGGACTTCAAAAGTGAAATGAGAAGAGTCAAGAATAAGATTGAACATACATTCTTTAGTCCCCTCACTTATGAAATGCATATTTTAAGATTAACTATCACTTTCCAAATAAGCTAATCTTGGTGCTGTGCTTTCAAGATGAAGGAAAGCAGACTTTTTCATGTGGACATATGAAGAAATACGCTTTCAGCATTCTGTATGTTATAATACACAGAAGAAAGGATAGTGGAGAGATTAAGAGATACACAGGAACAGAAGTAAAAACACTGAGACAGTCCTAAGTGACAGTGAAAATTGAAAGATTTATAATACTCTCTAGTGAAATGTCAAACATCTTCTCAGAAGTACTAATTAATTCATTGGAGTTTTCAAAAGCCTCAGATTCCATAAGTTTCTCTACTTTAGTTTGAATTACACCTTAATTTTTGTACCTTTCAAAATCTGGTATGCTTTCATCATGCTCTCCCCTGCCACCTCCCGCCCCGGAAATTCTACCTGTACAACACAGCCATTTTATTCTTTAAACTTTTATAACTCCAGTGAGAGAGACTAGCATCATCCAGTCATAGAGCTCTACATATTCATGTCTAAATCTACACTAGTCTCCCTCAACTCCTCTACAGTCAGTACTGCAAAATAGGCGCTTCCAGGACATGAGTAATCTCCCCTCAAGACAAACTCTAAACCGAGCTCTATGAATCGCACCCTAGAGATGCCCATTTCCTTCCCTTGACTATAGAAGAGGTCTGGGGAACAAGTTGAGATACAGACATCTAAAATTCAGTATGATTAATTTCAGCCTATGCTCTGTAATGGACAGAAACATGAAGTGGGGACCACCTCCCACCTGAAGCAGGTATTCTGGATGGGGCTTTGAGCAACCTGGTCTAGTGGAAGGTGTCCCTGCCCATGTCAGGAGGATTGGACTGGATCATCTTTGAAGGTCCTTTCCAACCCAAACCATTCTATGGTTCTGTGATTCTCAGGACACCCTGCTCCTGGGAGGAGACTTAATAGTTTGCAGCTGGTAATGCAGGCTCTAGCCACCACAGTAATCTTTGCAAATAGCACAGGGCAAGGAGCATATGGCAGAAGTTGCCCGTGTCTTAAACATTTAAGAGTGTCCACAAGAAATTCCTAGCTCCTCAGAATCCTTCCTTGACCAAAATGATGTTACGGAAACTAGTGATTATTGTCTGAAACATTCTCAGCAGAGGTCTCAGAAGGCACGCACAAAAGACGTGAAGATTTCACCGTGTACTTGGAGAAAGACAGCAGGCACCACATGTAGGATTTCTAAACAGGGATATCTATCTTAGTGAAGGTGCAGCTGCCAAGGGAGGAACACGCAGAGTTCCTGTAGTTTGTTCAAGGAAAGAGTCACTATGTTCTGAGTTTCAGAAGTTTTAGAGAAATTTTAAAAAAAACAAACATACCACCACCCCCCAAAAAATAACCTATCACGTGATTTTTCCAATTCAAGGTAAGGGCAAGGAAAAGAACAATAATTTGCTTCAACTTATCTTCTGAAGAACAAAAACACTTAAGTGAGACTGAAAATTTTAGCAGAAACATTTTAGAAACATAAAAAAAAAGACAACATTAAGAAGCTAAGCAAGAAAAAAAATTACTATATGAAAATAGTATGAGCAGAATGAAATATTCTACCCAACACTTTTGACTGATCTTCAACTTTAAAAACTCAACCTGGGAAAACATGAGACCAAGGACTCGTATATTACTTTTCAACAAGTTCTCAGTGCTTTAGTATCATCATCCTAGTTTTGCTTAATTAAAAAACAAAAGAAAGTTAGCCTAACACTGACTAGTTGTGGAGAAATGTTTTTCTCCTTGCCCTTTAACCTCAACAGAGAGGCTATCTGGAAAATCACCAGGGGACACTCAAAATCTGGAGGAAGGACAGTAATACCAAACAGAAAATCTTTTTGCTTTAAAGGCCTCTCTTCCTTTTAGACTTTACACTTTTTATGTAATTCTCACTTGAGACATACATATGACAGAGCATTGTAGAAAAACATTTTAAAGTATCACTTTTAAATATCTTTTTGAAAAGCAAGTGCAGAAATTATTTTCATACCTGTTGGATGGTAGGCTTGTGAGTACTGCATTGAAGATGCGTAGCTGCTGTATTGTGGAAGGGAAGTGGTAATGGTTTGAGACCCTTGCTGAAGCGGCAGAAGAGAGGCAACAGGCCGGAGTGTGTATGTGACCTCTGTTGGAAACCTTTGGAGTACCGGAAAGGCAACCCCTTTATCTGGAAAAGCTGAGGAAGCCCCATGCCCTGGAAGCAACCCAAGAGAGCCCTGCCATGTTCTGGAAGGGACTGGAGTCCGATCTAAACTTTTTGTCGGTAAAGTGCCGTGGTTCTGGGATGAGGTCGACATGTAGGAATAAGGAAAGAAATTGTCTCGATGATAAGGTTGAGGAAACTGTCCTACAGTCAGCAGTCCTGCAGTGGGTACAAAATAAAGTGAAACAAGTGTTAAGGAAAGGAGTTTTCACAGGCAATGAAAGGCAATATGAGGAGCCAAGGCTCTACAACATTATTTGGGAACACTACCTTTGCTCTGATATACTTAACCCAGAAACAGACTGTATTCTTACACCTGAACATGCAGTAACTGCTGCAGTGGCATATTAGTGCAGTGCCAACACACAGCTGCCTATGTAGCATTCAATCTCCTTAAACTTGCAGTAACAAGTTATCAGTATTTAGAAATGTGCTATAAATCAAAATGCGTAGTAACTTACTAAACCAAACAAAAGTAATTTAGAAAGTACTGTGTGTTAAATCAGACAATATGTTAAGGAAAAAAAAAAGGGAAATCATAAACACTCCAATGCTGAAAGCTCATAGCCAGCTAAGGGAAGGGCGATGTCAAAATCCTCCAAGTGACTTTGAAAGTACTTTATGACAAGTCATTTAATTTGTCAAGAAAAAAAATTCAAAGCCAACTTTTTTCCAGTCAGCTCAACTAGTTCAGTTTAGACTAAAATATCCCAAATTTTGCCATTTAGTTATTTCCTAGTATTCCTTTTATTCTTCTCTCAGTTTCCTCTCTTAGTCATTCATTATTTCATGGAATGGTATTTGCTCTTCTACCGCAACAGCTCAAGGTTGTGGTGACTTTGTTGAAATGCTGACAGTAACACTGAGAACGCCTATGCTCATCGAACTCCTAAAAGAACCACTGCATTTGTGACTTTTCCACAGCATTGTATATAGCCATGCTAATTGAAAGTTCCAGGATGGTTGACGTTGATAGGGTTTATGTAGAAGCCAAGCTTTCTCAGACCTGTAGTTCCCAGTTCTCACTCTAAAGGACTTTTTAAAAAAATAGCCTCACATTTACCTCTTTCACTCCCCTGGTGGGAACTAATTCAAGAAGTGGGTAACATACAGTCGTTATTCCTCAAGTTCATATTAAGTCATTAAGAATCACTAAATAAATACAACCTGGCCCTGAAAATTTACTAAGAGTTAATGTATAGGACCGTTCATCTCCTGTTCAGTATTGTTACCATATATAAACAGAGAATGAATAGAGGTATGAGAATTCCTTTGTTTATATTTTACCTTTCATTATCTAGTTTTAATACATAAACAAGACACCACAGAATGCCAAGTTACGAAGCACCAGTTGCTTTACAGGAATTGCTCCTGGATGTTTAACCCAGAGTTACGTGCTGCAAGACATTTGGAACAGACTGACGATTTGCAAACAAAAATATCTTTTATCTATCAAATTACCTCACATTTACAGCAAAGACATGCCCCTGAATAGTCAGTACAGCGTGCACAGTAAATTGTCAGCCTGTCAGAACTCGACTGCATATAAAACCCGACGTCTTCCTTGTTTTTTCTGTCTTTCTAGAAACTGAGACTCCTAGCACAAAAGCTCTCTAAAACTGCACCCATAAAAACAGAGGTCAAAAAATTAAAAGGCTCAGTCTTTCTTAGCATTTACTCTAACAATGGTCTGCATTACATCAGTCAGACCAGATTTCGTTGAAGAAGTCTGTAATGACTCATCTTAGTCTTAACAATGTTAACACCAAATCTTTAACTTAAAAGCTTCCTAGCCTCAGTATTGAAGTAAGCTCCTTCCCTTCTCAAATGCTTCATTTTGTTTTCTTGGTGTTACAGGTGTAGTTCTACACACATCATAGAAACCACATGAATTAGATGACAATTCCTACTCTGAAACAGTAACCAAGAATAAGTATCATGATAGCCTACTCTGTTCTAAATGCAGGTTGGTACTGCAGGAAGCAGTGCCACCAACTGCTTCTCCCCTTCTCCTGGTCGCAGTCCTGCCACTTCTCCCGCGCCGAGCCTTACAGCCCTGCACCCACGTGGTGCACCACCCTGGCCCGAGAGCCAGCCGCAAAAAGACTGCTCAAGTCTTCTCCTCAGACCGTTGTGCTGAGCCAACACAGCTGCTGTATCAGCTGCAAGGAAGATGATGGTTGACACGCAACCAAGGGAATGGGAAGCAGAACTGCTCTTCTAGTAGCAGCCCACAGTTCGATCAGACTAAGAGCAGTACAAAACAAGATATTCACACCTTCCTTACACAGCATCAACTACAATGCTCTCAAGCTTATATGGAATTTGTGGAATAATCCTCTGAGAGCTCAGATTTGTCTTGGAAAACTCAGATCCTCTCAAGGAGAGTTAGAAAGAAAGAAAACACGTTCTAGGGCTTTTCCACAATATTATTTTCTATTTAGCTCTCACCTAGTCATTCAATCCTCTTTAAAAACTATCTAGCTTGTAATTCTTTTTCAGGAGACAACTGACAGAAATCTTACCACCAGGTCTTTTCTCCTTTGCACAAAACTGACAGGATGCTCTAATTGTCACTTCACATGGCCCATCGTTTCACACAGATTTAATGAGAGCTTATTAAGCATCCCTACCGACAGGCAAGGAGGAGTAACGTTCATCTGGTAGAGCTGTGTCAGCTCCACAGAGATCAGGCAAGGGTGTTCTTAGTGCAGTACACACCAGGGACTGTATTGTAGTCTACAGGCAGACTGAAACACATGAATCATGTGACCCATGCTTACTGGCAGATCTACCTGCATGAAGAACAACCGTTTTCCTACACCGGGTGAACTGAGTGGCCACCAGCAAGGACAGGTAACCCTCCTCCCTCAGGGGAGTGCAGATTTTCAAGCCTCATGCCACCCAGCGCTTGTCAAACCCACCATGGCCCCCGCATGGCCCACCCCGCCTCACCAGGCCTGTTGGCCTCGCCGAGCGTCGAGGGCGGCAGCAGCGGGTCCCCGTGCAGCGACGTGCCAAGCAGCCGCTGGAAGCGGTTGGGCGGGCGGCTGGTCACCTCCAGGCCGGCTGCCATCTTCGCCTTGTTGGCGCTCGTCAGGCGCTTCAGGTGGACGAGGAGGTCAGGGCGGTCACGGCGAAAGTGGGGGCTGTGGAAGTGGTGCAGGGGCCCAGCAGAGCTGCCGCCATCGCCATCGCCACCCCCCAGGCCCAGCGCAGGCCCGGGCCCCACCACGCTGCCCACCGGCCCCATCACCACCTTGCGGAAGCCGTAAAGGTTAAGCTGTCGGATGAAGCTGGTGAAGTTCCTGGTCTTGAAGACGTCGGCGGCTCCCGCCACCCCATCGCCGGCCGGCCCCGCGGTGCAGGCCGGCCCCGCGGTGCAGGCCGGCCCCGCGCCCAGCAGCTCGCACTCGAAGAGCGGCTGGTCGATGAGCAGCCCCTCGCCGCGGGCGTCCCAGCGGATGGAGCGGAAGCTCGGGCTGTTCACCAGCCGCCACAGCTTGGCCGGGAAGTTGTTGGGATTGATGAGGGCGGGCAGCCGCGGCTCCTCCATGGCAGCGGGGGCGGACAGACGCAGTGGCCGCTCGCGCTCCAACGGCCGCCGCGCGAGGGCCGCCCCGCCCCCAGCGCCGGGGCCGGCCCGCGCACCGCCCGGCACGTGCCCGGCTCACGACGCGCTGCCCGCCGCCGCCGCCGCGCTCGGCCCCGCCGCGCCGGTGCCGGCGCCCCCATCCCCTAAGCCCCATCGTCCCCTCAGCGCCGGTGCCACCCCAGCCCCGCCATCCCCCTCAGCCCGGCCAGTCCCCTCAGCCCCGCCATCCCCCTTAGCCCCCGCTATCCCGCTCAGCACCTACAGTCCCCTCAGCCCCGCCATCCCCCTCAGCCCGGCCAGTCCCCTCAGCACCCACAGTCCCCTCAGCCCTGCCAGTCCCCTCAGCCCGGCCAGTCCCCTCAGCACCCACAGTCCCCTCAGCCCCGCCATCCCCCTCAGCCCGGCCAGTCCCCTCAGCACCCACAGTCCCCTCAGCCCTGCCAGTCCCCTCAGCCCGGCCAGTCCCCTCAGCACCCACAGTCCCCTCAGCCCCGCCATCCCCCTCAGCCCGGCCAGTCCCCTCAGCACCCACAGTCCCCTCAGCCCCGCCATCCCCCTCAGCCCGGCCAGTCCCCTCAGCACCCACAGTCCCCTCAGCCCTGCCAGTCCCCTCAGCCCGGCCAGTCCCCTCAGCACCCACAGTCCCCTGAGCCCTGCCACCAGTCCCCTCAGCCCGGCCAGTCCCCTCAGCCCCGCCATCCCCCTCAGCCCGGCCAGTCCCCTCAGCACCCACAGTCCCCTCAGCCCTACCACCAGTCCCCTCAGCCCGGCCAGTCCCCTCAGCACCTACAGTCCCCTCAGCCCGGCCAGTCCCCTCAGCACCCACAGTCCCTGAGCCCTGCCACCAGTCCCCTCAGCCCCGCCATCCCCCTCAGCCCGGCCAGTCCCCTCAGCACCCACAGTCCCCTCAGCCCCGCCATCCCCCTCAGCCCCCGCTATCCCCCTCAGCACCTACAGTCCCCTCAGCCTCCGCCATCCCCCTCAGCCCCGCCATCCCCCTCAGCTCCTCCAGTTTCCTTTAGTCCCGCCATCCCGCTTAGCCCCCACAGCCCCCTCGTCCATCGCCTCAGCGCCGCCGTCCCGCAGCCCCCACTGTCCCTTCAGCCCCACCGTCCCCTCTCAGCCCCTCTCAGCCCCACCGTCCCCTCAGCCCCGCCGTCCCCGCAGCGGCCCCCAGTCCCCCTCAGCCCCGCCGTCCTTTCAGCGGCTCCCCGGTCCCTTCAGCCCCGCCGGCCCCCCTCAGCCCCGGTGCCACCGGCGGCTCACGTCGGTCCCGTGAGGCAGCGGGCGGCGGAGACCCGGGGGTGAAACCTGCTGCCCGGAACGGCCCCGCCGCCAGCCCGGAGGCGTCCCCGGGGGAGGCTGGAGGTCCCCGAACCGAAGCGTGGGCGGCCGCCCTGCCACCAGCCCGGGCCCGTGGAAAGAGGCTGGGCACGCGGTGGAGTGGGGAACGCGTGTCCGCATGAGGCACCTGCGGATGGAGGAGGACTGCGCTGGAGGGGGCTGCGGCCAGGGCTGTTCCCGGCGGTGGGTCTGGGGTGAAACGATAGGAGATGAAGAGCGGGGCTGAAGGATTAAATTAAATCCGCGGAGTAATACTCTTGAGAGGAGGGTGGTGAACGAGGTGATGACTTCTGCTGATCATCCTCACTTCCTCAGGACAAGAGCACCGCGAAGGACTGCAGAGCTACCTCCCGCTGTACTGGACATCGGGGAAATGCAGTGCCGATAATCCTAACTTTATGTACACGGTGATGACCACTCATGAAACAAATGATGAAGTTAGAGCGGGCATTTGAAAAGGTCAGCTTAAAGTGGGCAGTTCACAAAAGGGAAAAGGAGTTTAGAAGGGAGTGGAAGAGGAGAACAGAACAAATCAGGAATTGTCACATTTGCCCTAAAAACCCCAAATGTGTGCAGTTCTGATCTCCCCCACTCCAACAGGCTGGGTGGAGTTAAAATGGGATAGAGAAAATCAGCAGCAAGGATATGAGCTAGCTTCAACAGAAGGAAATACTGAAGAAGAAATCTTCAGAGAGGGTTTTATTATATAAAGAGGGAGGTAGTAAAAGCATAGGTAGTATAAAGGAGGTGAGCATGACTAACGGACAATGTCAAATAGAAGAAACCAAATCAAGTATTTAATCACAGGGAAACTGGGGAACTAATTGCCATGGGATGTTTTGGGTACCAAAATGTTACTTGGGGGGGGGAGGGGGGTGTGGAGATTAGCTATCTTCACAAAGAATATAGCTCTTAAAGGTGGCAGCTTTGCCACTGCTAGCCCTCGAGCTGGGCACTGGTGGAAGCTCAGAGTTCATACCTGAGGTGTACTAGCACATGTCTGCCCTCTTAAACTCTTCTCAGGGTTCTGCTATTAGCTATGCCAGGAGGAGACTACAGGGACTTTTTTTTTTTCCCCTAGCCTAGCATAACCTTCTTACACTTTTAGAACAAGAATCTGCTATGAACCAAAAGGGGAAGAAGAGCAAGGGGCTGGGAAAGGAAGAGTGTGGTAATCTCTCTCTGCTTGCATCCTACCCCTGGGTCACCAGCAGTGACAGAAGAAAATTATATTCCCCTGTTTTGGCTGCCCTCAGAGCAAGAAAGCAGCGAGAAGATTGAGCACCTGCATATTTCATGGCCTTAAATACATTATCTTAGAGTTACCATAAGATTTCTTAGCAAGAAGGTACAAAACCAAACTCCTCCTTTAACTGAAATATCCTTATTGCTTTGGTTTACAGCACAGCCCCAAACCACTAAGGCAAGTGAAAGTGCAGTAAGTTTCAGAAAGGGGACAGAATTGAATAAACTGATGGGAAACTGTTCCTATTTGTAAACTGAAAGCAAAATCACTCCACTCTTCCACATAGCTGAAGTGAGGAAAAAAGATGTTAGACTGAGTAGCTTAAATATTTTGAGTGTGGTTGCTAACAGAGTTCCCCACTTCAAATTAAAGCTGACAGGTAAAACAGGAAACAGGACAAGGAAAAATGATGATAAGGAAAGATTAGAAGATATTCTTTTTGCCTCTTTTTCAGCAGACCATCTGATTATTTCTCTCGGTCTCTGCCTGTCTTTGACAGATTTAACACATTTATCATTACTCTGAGTCAGTAGCAACAGCAGGAAGGAGCAGAAATGTTGTCCTCAAAGCTAAAATCCTGCACGATAGAAGGATGCTGCTTTACCCAAGGAATTAACTCTAGTGAACTCATGCTGCTGTCTTCCCAAGAGGTTTGGCATTTTTATTTCCTCAGTAATAATTTATTCCCTTAAGAATTATGTAATGGTTGCTCAGTGTAAACAGCCAAAACTTAAGTAAAGCATACTGAACACAAACCTGAAAAAAATCAAGAAAAAAGTCCACTTCACAAAAACCATTTTCTCAGCATTCCTGAGATTGTCTTTTGCATTACTTCAATTAAATGATTTAAGGTTTCTCCTCTCTTCCTGTGCAGCTGGAGTGCAAGACGACTACGACTACCTGATGGCAGGATAGGTGAGTTTTTTATTATATCATCCATAACTCAGGTCAGAGCCAGCAATATGTAGTCCATAACTGAATGAGTCCCTAAAACTAAGGAGTCCCTAAAATTGAAGCCCAGAAACATAGGTCCCTTTCAAGTGTTTCCTTCAGTACTTTGAAGCTGAGCCCGTAGCTGCAGAACAGATGACTTTTTAAAGACAGAATGATGTTTGTCATCAGCATCAGAGTGCTGCATGCTCCCAGCGAAGCCCTGGCTTGCACCTTTCAGCACCTCACTACTCACGCCAGGCGACACGAGACATGATCTTACAGCAGGTGTGGCAGGAGGTACAGCATGAAGGAAACAGCTTCATGGCTCTCTGGCAGCTACTGTGCCACATGGATGGGAGCGCGCTTGACTCGCCAAGCCAGCCTGATGATGAGAAGAGAGATAACGGTCCCTATAGCTCAGCTCCCTTGGTAGATTGGCCTCTGAACTGTTCATGCCTTAGACGTAATGCAGGGGCTCCCCAGAACAACTTATTCTGGGAAACACTAGAAGTTTCCTCTCACTTGGAACAGATCAATAATAATGAAATGGTTTTTAGCAAGAAATGTTGTAGCTCAGTTGGACTTGTTGTAGCTGTTGGACTGCACAGGATTTACAGGTGACATTGTCAGCTGACAACAGTGCCCAGCCTTTTCAGCCAGCCTTAACTGCTGCTTTCTCTCTATGTCTCTTTACATGCATGCTTTTATCTCCCCTCCAGCCTTCACTCAACACCTGCCTTGTCACCCTTCCAGCCCCACACTGACCTACAGCATTCCCTCTTTCTTCCCCAAACGACAGTGCTCTGGCTCTGAAGAGACAGGCAGGCGAGGAGTGCAATCCACCTGGCAGCACAGGTTCTCTCCTCCCCATGGCGCGAGTTTCCTTCACACGCAGCTGTGGGTCTGGTAGCACTACTGCTGCCTCTGCAATTCAATCACTAATTGGGAACTGCAGTGCTATGCAGGAATTCTGGCTTTGTGGACCCTGTTGAATCTGTTCCTCTTCAGATGCTCACCTGTTACAAGTCTGTGATGCTGCATGCCTCCCTTCTTTCAATACCACTGAAGTAAACTATTTTAGCAAATAGTTTACTTACCTGCATTCCAAAGGAAGACGCTCTGCACAGTGTATATCCCGAATCTGTTAAGCCACAGATGTCAGTCTTTATTGCTGACACGGCTGTGCCAAATGCTTTCCTTTGGCAAGTGCCTTTGCAGCCATTAAAAAAAACCCAACAAACCACCACCACAAAAATTTTATCTTTCTGCAAATCTAAATGAAAAGCAATCTGCATTTTTCTGACCACAAGTGAAGATACATTGTTCTTTGCCACTATATCAAATTTTCTAGCTTGTTTTTGAACAATACTACTACTTTATTAGAAGGTGACAGGGAGCCCTTTACAGTCTACAGTCACAAAAGAGCAGCGGCAGTTGCAACGAGGAATACTTTGTCCCAGGACATACAAAGCTTGTAAATACCCCCCCAACCAAGACTCACCCTTAGGCCGCTGTCATCTCACCAGAGCACTCCACTTACCATGGGCCAGCCCAGCAGGTTCACGCAGCACCTGGATTTTCAACGCAGAGTTTGACACAGGGACTCAGAACTGACTGGGTGTTCAGTAAGAAGGAATTGCATACAAACACATCATTAAAAACTACACTTGCGTGGGAGAGTAAAGTTGCGTGACTGGCCTAAACTTTTGAGGGACTGGAGTTGTGTGATGCTTTGGGCAACTTTTTTTTTTTAATTATTTTAAGCATACCGGAGACTGCGTGCAGCATCTTTTATCTAAGGACAATTTGGCATATATATTAGTTTTAACTTAGGAGATACAGCGATACCCATGGTACCATAAATAAATGGCAGTGCCCGAAGTTCACTTTCACAGAAGCCTAACGTTTTGGGAGAAATGTACTACTATTTCTCTCTCACACTGAAAACTGAATGGACGGAAACACATCAAACGCACCCTCACAAGCCTGCATCCTTCTTGTCCGTGTCTCTCACTTTGAACTGTTTCCTGCTCAACCCTCGCAGGGTTCACAAGAAGGCCACAAATCATGTTCCTCTCTTCTGCTTTCATAACCAAGGCTTAACATGTCTCTTCACGTCCCCTGCAGTTTTAGCATTATCTATTAATGGCTTAGCAGATGAATACTACCAACCATCGCAAGCTTGACCTGGCTTCTCACTACACCTAAATCTATGTTTATGTTCTTCAGTGGCTGATGAGATATTATAGTACATCATAAGCAGTTCCGGTTGTTAATTTGCTTAGAATTCATGGCAGTTAGTGCACTGATAGGGGAAGGCTTTGATCTCACTGTGCCAGGTTTAGACACATTTCAGCGCACATATAGATTACCTCAGGGTGAACATGTTGGCAAATTATGGCTTTATATTCTTTAAGTGATAATGCTGTTTTGTGCTCAATAATCATGAGCATTAAGTGCCCTTTGCTGGCGTGGCCAGCCTGACAGTGCAACAGTCATGAGTGTCTCCAGCAAAATGCCTAGATTCAGCTTTGAATGCACAGGGGGAAATTCTGCTGAAGCATTGTCCCCGCTGGTGGTGAGAAGCCAAAGCAGCCAGCCTTCCACTGCCTATGAAGATGACGTTGGAACTGTTAAGACCAGAGCCTGGAAGTTAATCAGTAGACTGTCCTTTCTTGTAAAAACATCATTCATGATTAATATTCAGCAACATTGCCTCCAAAGATGACCTTCTTTTGTGTGACTGTTCCAGGAGCAATGGTTAATTTTTAAATGTGACAAGCTATCTCGCTCCTAACATTCCTAATACAATAAAGTGTTTAGGTACTACCTGTCTGACACGAACACTGACCTGAACTATGGGAGTAGTTTACCAGGGATCTGCTCAATTTTAAGATCCCTGGATGCTTTAAATTGAGGACAGGCTTTCTGAAAGATTCTCTCCAGCTCCACCAAACACTCTAATTTACCTGCATCACCCTTGGCACACCGGGCTGACTGAGCACAACAGTCCCCATCCGTCATCCTGCACAGAGGAACACATCCATACAGCCTACCAGGCAAAAAGTGGTATAAGCATGTTAGCGAAGAGCTAGTGAATCCTGCCTCACAGCTCTTTGGGAAAGAAAAATCCCTCACCGAGTCGTTATGGGAGAGGCTGGAAGGGGCTGGTATCCTGGGGAGCCGCAGGTTTGTTCAGAGGAGAGCAGAGGGCCTCTGAGGAGAAGACCCCAGCATAGTTTGCTTTGTGTCCTACCCTTGATTCTCATTTGTGAGAAGGGATATTAAATTCCTAACATACCTTAAATCAAGGGAAAAGGTAGCAAGTAACAGCAGCCTGGGAAACACTCTGCAAGACAAATTCACCACAGACTAAAGAATGGGGCCAACACAGCAGCACTAATATAGAGATTTTATTTCGACTGTATTGAGTTGTACAGCACATTTTGTTTGTCACAATGCTATTGAACTGATTTTAGAGTTTTTGGCCAGCACATTGTGACGCTGAAACTCACAAGAGCTAAAAGCAGTTTGGACTAATGGCCTGAACGGAAGGGCCAGGAGTACCTAGTTTCTGGCTTCCTTATTGCTTGCAGTCATTCCAACATGTGCAAAACAGGAGCAAATCCAGTTTCTTCTGCCAGCCCAACGGTCACTCTTCCATGTCTGGCAATGACTGCAAGGTACAAGGCAGGGGAGAATCTGAAGCAAGGTGCCTTCTCTTCCCAAAGCCATATTGGTTGTTCCCAGTATGGAAAAGAGGCAGAGTCCAAGTAAGTACAGGGTCTTCAGATGATGCTAGCTTTGCTTGCACTATTGGGATTTACAAAACCAGAGGCTGACATATCAAAGTGCAGGAAAGGGTCATTATTCCATTCCCTCCGATGGAGATGACAAACCATTAGCAAAAAATCTAGGAGATCACAACAGTGTCAAGCACTTTGCCTTGTTAGTAGGCCAAATGTCCTCAACAGGTCCTCCCCCACACACACATACCAAGTCTCAGCTCATGAGGTGCAGAATATATTGGACATTTTCATTTAGCTGGAAAGAAAACCTGCATTTCTGCAAAATGCCCCACTTTCAAGCTCTTCTTCCTCCTTAATATCCACAGATTTCTTAGAAAGGAGGCAGGATGGATACTCTCCAAGGGACTAAAAGCCCACCTGAAGCCCACTTTCTTTCTAAACCCAGTTCCTTTCCCTTAGAATCAGTTGGGATTCCTGCTCTCTAGTTTAAAGAAGAAGTAGAGAGGCAATTACAAGTTGGCAACTCTGAACTTTGACCACTGTACAGGAGACAAAAAAGAAGTCAAATTCAGGAGGCATTTTAGGTAGCGCTGGGGCAAGTCAGAGAGATTGCTTCCACCACTGAAGAGAAGCCACACGTCATGTTTATCACTGTAGCTTGGCTGTACATCCTAAAGTGAAAAGCACAGACCGTAGTGTCTACGTCAGCCAGTGTCCTTCCCCACCCCCGTTTTGGTATCGATGCTTCATTCTCCCTTCTTCGGGTTACATTAAGTGCACAGAAATATATAGCAGCATTTGGACTGAAACCCTCACATACACCAGACAGCACATTCCAGGAGGTAAAACAACACGTTATGGCCTATACCCTCAAGGTATCAAGTTTTCAGGATAAAGAGCAGTAGGAAGTGGAGAGCAGAGGGCAGAAAAGGGGAGGAGGAGCAACACAGGAACACGAGTTCTGTTTCCATGCCAGGAGAGGATCAGGGTGCCATTCCTGTGTTAGCACCAGGCTGTGACACGACCGCAGACAAAGCAGACGGGCAGAGCAGAAGTGAAAAAGCCAATCTCCCATCTCCCCGCAGTGTTGGGGGGCAGGGGCAAAGTCAAGTGCATTCACCAATCCTAGCGGAGCGTGAAAACGGGCAAAATCTGCTTGGCCCATTTTCAGCCAGAATGAATTTCTCTTCAACGCACAAGAGAAAATCAGTTAGTGATGGCTAATGAGTCTTGTTCACCAAGCTGATCGCAAATCACACTCATGGAAAGAGAATCTACAGAACTGCTCCAGGTTGAGGCCCTTCCAAAGCACACAGTCCCACCTGGAGTCTGCCCTCTTCCTTCTTGCACAGCAGCCTGCCTTTGTAGGGGGGGGTTGGTTCTAAACATGCCTTTCTATTGCTTTGGGGGTACTTTGCACAGGCAATATCTGTGAAAACATTGCTTTCCAGCCCACAAAAGAAAGAGGTTGCAATCCCCTCTTTAGCCCTAGGTTGTCAGACTACAACGTATGGGCCCACCAGTACCAGAGTGGGGACACACACTGTACTCTCTAATCTGAGCTCCTCTGCTCCACACTGATAGTAAGACTGCTGAAGACAGTGTATTCAAGCTTGGTGTTCAAGTGTTCACAATTACAGTGGAGGCAGAGTCACCCTTCAAACCCATGAGAGAAAAGGCTGGGCTTAGACAGGTCCCTTGTCTGGCATTCAGCTGGAAGCTGTGGCGATGGGTTTCTTCAGATGTTGGCTCATGAGCTCCCTGGCACGAGACACCTGGATGTGGTCATAACAGGAGTTACAAACGAGGACAGGGTCGTACAACTGCTGATCAGGGATGGGCAACTTCAGATGGCAGCAACCAGCACAAAACACGTTCCCACAGTTCCTGTCAAGGAGCAAGAAAACCAGTGACAAGAGAGCTGGGAACACCATGGCAAAAGTTCAGCAAGCACAAAGGATCAGTTCAGGGGCGAAGTACCAGCCTTACTTATGACTTGTCAACGTGTTTCTTAAAGTATATACTGTGGTCTCCAGGGCAAGCTAACTGGCTAGCACTAAAAAGGGACTAATGGGCATCTGCAGGGAATTTATGAGGCCTAGCAAATAAAGGAAAGACCTAAAACTTTCTCCTGGGAGCTGGAGGGAACAAACATCGCAGACAAGCATTTTGTGAGGTTCACAAGAAACAGGCTGAGAAGAAGAGTGGAACTACAGCGATAATATTGTTTACCTGCAGTGATGCCTCCGTTTGGCCAGCCAGAATTCACAATCGCAGTTAAAACAATGCGAGGCCATGTGGTCTGGAACCCACCGCGTGACCTAGGGCAAACACCAGTCCTCATCAGCTTTCAGTTTGGTCAGAACTGACCAAACAGACCAGGTCAGAACTCACACAGACCAGGTCTCAGGACCCCGGCACAGGCTTTGGGCCACAACAGGCTAGCCCAGAGCGAGCCCATCCCACAGGTCCCCTTCTACCAGACACCGCGGCAGCAGAGGATGCAGAGGATATGTTAAAGGACAAGGGTGGCTGCTCTCTGCCTTGCTTCCAGCCCACTCTCTGCTGCTGTAACCACCAAAGTTAACTGCCAGGAAAGAAACATTCTCTCCTGCTGCTGTAACAGGACACATACCTCAGTCTCCTTCTTATCAACAGGCTCCCAGCTCGCTTCTGACAAACAGTCTTCACTATGATCGGAACAGAAATCCTCAGTGTCGCTGCCGTCTGATTCCTTCAGACATGTCTGCAGAAAAAACAAAGTCACAAATCCCCTCAGCTGCCTCAGTCGCAGAGTCACGGGCATTCCCTGCTCCAGCCACACTCAGTGCTTGTGAGGGGCATGTGGGTGGCTCCACAGCTCCCCATACAAGAGGTAAAGCATCCATGACCATGTAGGAGCCATTGCTTGGCCCTCAAGAAGCAGAGATACCTCTGGGTGGCATGAGGACACAGCACGTGGACAGGAGAGGAACAGGGCTGAGGAAACATAGGAACAATCTTAACCACCCGCTCCAAAAGTAAGAGTGAGAACTGTGGGCTGGAGAGGGCAGCGTGACAGGGGGTGCAGGGACTACTGCTGGCCAGGAGCCATGCTGCCCGAGTTGGGGTGTTAGAGGCAGTTACTTACAAAGTCATCCTCGTAGTCCATCGGAGGCTCGGCCGGAGGGGCGCAGAAGTGGCGGATGTCCAGGCGCAGCTGCAGCTCTCGCACCTGCCTGCGCAGCTGCTCCACCTCCTGCTTGTAGCTGGCCTCGATCTGCCGCAGCCTGTGCTGAATCACATCCGTGGGGAAGGGGAGCCCGTCATCGTCCAGGTAGAGAGGAGGCACAGGAGAAGGGCATTTTGGCGGCACGTGCTTGGGACCAGATGCTTGTTTCAGGTGGCAGGGTAGCCATGAACGGCTGGGCTTCCCTGCGGTGCCTGCAAAATGCGTGCTGATGTGGCCAGAGCAGACTGAGGGTTTTGCACCTTCTCTGGCAGGCCACTGGCCACTGAGGCACAGGCCTGGTGCCCGCAGAGGTTTGCTGCTCAACCTCTTGCTACAGCAGCCATAGGAGAGGAGGTGTCTGGGTGCAGGGTCCCCATTGGGGACTGATGTCACCATTCCTTGAAAACTGTCCCAGTTGGACCCCAGGAAGGAGAACTCGCTGCTTTGGCTCTGGGAAATGGGCTTGCGCCATTGCTCTAGCGGGACTCTCCCCAGCTGGCCAGGCTCCTCGCAGGGCACACTCCTTCCAGCATCGCCTTTGCCGTTGTCTTCATCCGGGCAGGGGATGCCAGGGGCAGGGCCTGGGATGTCCTGACAAGGGGCATTTGATGCCAGGGACTCCTGGCTGGGAATGTCTGGACAGGTGGTGTTTCTCTTGGGGCAGTCTCCTCCATTGGACACCATGTCAGTAGCCTTCAAAGGTTCCTGGGGACCGGTTTCTAACTGCTTTCCAGAACTGGTGGAAACCCTGTCAACATTTTCCCGTCCAGAAGGATTTGGAGCTGGACACATACCATCCAGTTCCTCTGTGTCTGTTCCATTTCCCTTTTCTGCCTCCAGGGAGACACTGCTTGCTGGCACAGAAGCCCAGCTGCTCAGTTGCTTGCTATGCTCTTTGTGCTCAGCACGGCTACTACAAGCGCTGCTGGCTTGCAGGGGAGCATTTTCCTCTTGCTCCTCCACCTGCCGTGTCTCCCCTGCAGCCACCGCACTGCCTTCGCCCAAGTGCAGCTCGGCTCCCTCAGCAGTGGCATGCCGGGCTTCCAGGCCCACCCGGACTTCCTGACAGTGGTTATTCAGGTTTGGATCACTAGACGTGCGGGTCAGCGGGCTGCTGGAGTCGCAGGCTGAGAGCAGGTCATCCATAGATCTTGTCTTTGGTAATCTAGAACCCAAAAGCAAAGCAAATCTCACAACAAAACTGAAACTTCCCTCATTTCAGTCAAAACTGAGACGAGGGAAGGGAAATGTTCCTAATTACAGATCATAGGGTGGGTGGGGAGGGGCGGTGCAGCAGCATGAGCTGAAATGCACAACACTATAGTGTGGCCTCCACAGTCTGCCTGCCTTTTTAGGTGCAGCAGGGAGCTGTACACATTCTTCTCCAAGCGGCTGGGACAATGCTACAGAGCTCTTGCTCTCCACAGGAGAGATGAGAACAACAGGTAAAACAGAGGAACTACAATGAGCAAGGAGGGAAAGAAGGCCTGGTGGGTAGGAGGCAACCTGGGACTGGGTATCTAGGCTCTTACCTGTCCAAACATCTGCCACTGAACTCCTGGCTCTGAGATCCAGGGGGCAGGTAAATGTCCATATCATCCTGTCCCAGGGGATGCGGCGAGGAAGCTGGGAGATACACCGCTGTCCAGACGTGCAGCGCTCGCACGTGGCACACTGGATGCAGCACCTGCAACAACCACTTACGATCAGAGATGAACGCAAAAGAAAACCCCTCCAACCTCTCCCCACACAGTCCCTGGTGCCTGGCAGGCGGAGAGCCTGGAAAGCTGGGCCAGGGGCTCTACTGACCTGCTCGGACCCTGGCATATAGAGAAGATTGTGGAAGTTCTTATTGCCAGCCCGCAGGAGGGACCACACAGAGCAGGTACGCTTGTAGATGTTGTGCATCTCTCGCTCGCAGGGGCTGTTCCCAAGGAAGGTCCCATAGAGGCAGGAATATGTGTGCTGCACTAGCTTCACCTGCAGCATCAGAAGGGGAACAATTGTCACGGCCATTGGGAAACGGCGTCTCCTGTCTAAAGGGGAAACACCGTCCACTCCTCTGGGATGGCACATGCGCTTCCTACCCAGCCGGTCACCCTACTGCTGTCCTCTCTGCCACACAGGGCAGGACAGAGGGGACAGCAACAGGAATCACTTAGATTAAAGTGAAAGCAACAGTCAACTGATACCATACCCATCCCTCTAAGACCCTAACCCGTATTATTTGGTAAGACAGAGATTAATAGCTATCGTTTCCCTAATTTATTTTTAAAAAATGTTTCAAGACTCATATTGCTCCCAGACATGCAAATCAGGCTTTTAATCAAAACAGTCCTGCTGATGGCATCTGAATTCACTGGGCTACAAAGAGACCCGGAGAAGAAGTGATTCAAAGAAACCAGAGAATATAAGACCTTTATCACGATGCAATCTGCTAGGTACTTCGAGCCTGCAGTACCCACTGGGAGGAGGAGGAGGAGCTGCAAGCAGCTAAACAGAGGCCGGCAGAAGCATCACACATACAGAACCAGGTCAAAATACCACAACTGAAGGGCAGGGCTGGACCCACACAGTGAAGGTATGTCAGGAATGCCAGCAGAGAGCCCAAGCACTACTCAAGACACTTTCCCATTTTTAAATAATTCAATTTTTGTTTTCTTTAACACTGTAAAATATCATGGCCTTCCCTCTGCCTCTGCTCGCATCTGGCAAGGGATAAAGAGATGTTTGCATGCATATTTCTTACCAAAAAAGCTTCGTTAAATTCAAAGAGGCAAGGAAATTGCTTCAGAAGCTGATGAACAGCATCCAGCCACTGGAGAAAAACTGGGCACTGCTCATTCTGATCTTCTACCTTCTCCTGATGACCACAGCGATCACCAAACTTGTGACCAAAATCCAGCCAATCTGATTCAACAAGCACCTGGAAGCCCTGTGAATAAAAGAAAAAAAAAAACCTAACTGCAGACACTTTGCTGTAGGCATGTAGCAGGACAAGGCAAGCCCCATCTGCCAGCAATGTCAGGCAAATTCAGGACTTCTGAAGGGCTGGAAAGCAGGCTGCACCAGTGCTTGGTTTGGGAGCAAAGCTACCTGAATGTCAGAGGTTTCCAAACACAAACTAACAGCTGTTATTTCTACACAATAAACAGCTTGGAGAATATGCACAATTAAAGTAAGGAAGCAGCTGAACCTTGAACACAAGAAGTTATTTACCACAGTACTTCAGCAAGCTGGGCAGAGGAGTGAGGTACAGTTCACCGAAAACAGGCAGGAAGAGAACATGGAAAAACCCAACACCCACAACAGTAGCTCTGAAATGCCACTAAGCTTATTGCCAAATGCGATCCTGCTCCTTTCTCCAGAGACCGAGACAAAAGCTGCCTTAACAGACACAAAACAGCAGCATAGCACAACTCATACCTCCATGGTCCTGTAGTAAGGGTCCAGAAGAATCTTTGCCAGTGCTACAATCTGCGGAGTCCTGTCCCAGCCGTCTGAGCAATGAACCAGCACTGGACGCCCTTCTCTGTCAACCGCACTGGAGACCAGCACTGCTGCCTTCAGCATGACAGAAAGGTGCTGCAGCCACTTGGTACTCTCCAGGGCTGAAAGCCAGCTAGAAAGTGTGCAAAAAGCAAGAAAATCGTTGCTTAGCTCTCCAGTGGAAAAAAAAAAAATTTAAGCGAGGTCTTTTTGGAGTCCTTAATGAAAATCAGTCTTTTCTAAAACATGTTCAAGAGGAGCCAGCCAGCCTGGGAATAAGTGCAAAGAATCCAACTCCTAATTTCAATTTTTCCCAGACACAGCTACATTTTAGAAACCCTCAGAGGACACACACAACCAAGTGACACTGAGGCAGTGCTGCAATCCCTTCTGGATTACCAGGGATCAAAATAAGCAGCATTCAAGCACTGTGAGCACTTTCCTATCTCTCCATTTTCTGAAGTAGAAACCTGGGATAGGAAAAAGGAAAAGGGAGGGAAACCCCCCAGGACATTGACAGATATGGCGTCAAACTCGGCTAGAGAACAGTGACTTACTTGCTGGGGTCTGGCACCTGACTGCAGACAGCACGCAGATACTGGAAACTGTTCCGGATGGAGTGGATGTTGGCCATGCCCATGAACACGACTTCACAGTTTGGGTAATACTCTGAACACAACAGAGACAGAAACATTCAGAGAGAGCTGCTGCCAATGCAGCAACTGCCTCCACACACTTAGTTTAGCTGTCCCCTCACAGCACCATTTCTGATCTCCAGGTAGGCAGTTTTTCTACAAAAGCCTTGTGGGCCAGCAGCAATATATCTGGAATACTGGACTTTGCATGAGCAAGAAGGGGAATATGCTCCCAGAGGCTGAGTACCAAAACACTGACCTGACCCCCAGCTGCACTCTAGGACCCACTCAACAAAGCAGGTCCAAGAGGAAGATGTTCTGGGATGTGCTTAGCCCTCTGTACCTTCACATTCGCAGCCGCCTCCCTTTGCTCTGTTGGCCACAGCCGCAGTGTAGGACCTGGCATCAAGAATCAGCAGCTTCTGAGGAGTTCCTGCATTCTCCACGCCTGAACACGCGGTCAGAGACGAGTCTGCAAAGACAGCATAGACTAAGTTCCGGCACCTCCCTCCTACGACAGGGCTCCAGTGCCACCCAACACTGGCCGTGCACAAGCCCAGAGACCCGTCCCACACACCGCAGTCAAGGCATGACAGGGCCCAGATTATCCATCTGGATATCGGGTTTAAACCTTGCCTTGTAACAGCCCGGTTAGCAGCAACATTTAGGTGTAGGAAGCACTAAATAATTCATACATATAGGAGAGAGTGGAAGGGAGCGAGCTGTCTCACCGAAGTCGGCATCGCAGGCCTCGCTGCCGTCGCTGCTCCCGTTGTGTGGCATGCCACCAGATACCTTTACTCCAGGGTTCAAGGCACAGGCTTTGGCAATAGATGTCACAAGATACTCGTCATCAGCATTTCGCCAGCCCCACCAGCTGATTTCAGGCTGGCTGCAGCGTGCAATCACCGCCCCATTGCGCACATGTCTGCAAAGGAAGTGAAAGCCTAATGAAGCCCCCCGGAAAGGTGAGGAACAACCCCAGCAAACTTCACCTACATACAGTCAGCACCTGTCCAGTGCTCCTCACTGCTTTATCTACTGCATTTACTCTTGCATTCAAGCATTGAAACAGGGCAGGGCATTTCAAATAACCATTATTCATAACAAAAGCAGTGACACGGAGGCTGTCACTCGCATCACAGCGGTGAGGAACAGAAGATGGCTGTGAGTAGCACAGGAGCGGCTAATGGAGCTGGAACAGCTGGCAAAACGAGATTGCAGAGGAGCAGGTCACTGCAGTGCTTGCAGGAGTGGCTGTTGCGAACAGCCGGTGCCAGCGGATGGATGGTGGCAGCACCAGGGTCAGCTGCAGCTCACAGGGCCTCACGTCAAGGATCAACGGCTGTGCCCTGGGACTCCACTACCACCAAAACGAAGAGTTTCTGCAGCAAGGGGGAAGCTGCCAGTTGTTCTAGCCATTACTCTACTGAACTATTTTTATATTTTTATTTACAATAATATATAAATAGATATTATCTATAAATATATAAAACATATATATTATTGTACATAGATATGTAAATATTTATATATTAAACCAGAGAGGAGAACTGTAAATAATTATGGTTGTACTTTGGGAAAGTAATAGTTATTTACTTTAATACTGTTCTGTTCTCCCATTCTCTTCCTTTTTTTTTTTTTCTCCTCCCTTAAAGTATGTACCAGTTGTTAAACCATTTCATTTATCACTTGTAAGTTAGAAAGATTAGCTCACTCAGCATCAAACTGGTTAGTTTCTGGGTGGAGGCCTGAGCTGGTGTTTATCAACAACCCCTAAAAATGTGAACCCTACCCTGGCTGTTGCTTATTGACACCTGTCAGAAGGCCTGAAGTAGGAAGTGTTCATTTTTCACATGAGCACACTAGTCAAGTCATTCACAAACGGCCTGGAAAGGGAATGGACGATTAGGTGACAAAGTTGCTGGTGATACAGAATTATCCAGGAGAGCATATGGCTGTCTGGAGAAAGTTGCAAAGGATCTCGTGATACTGGGTGATAAAAATAGAGTATGAAATTTAGTGTTAATAAATGAGAAGTATTTACAGATGATCAAAACATAACCCCAGCTATGACACGGAGCAGTTCCGTACAAATCAGTGGCCAAATCTCAAAGACTTTGAAGTCACTGTGGAGCTCTCAAAAAGCCTCAGCTCAATGCTCAAGAGAAGCAAAAAGGTTAAGAATGTGCTAGCAGTTATTTGGAAAAGAGTAAGACAGAAAATATTATGGCATCACATCTTACGCATCTTCAAAATGACACAAATTTCTCACTAATCCATCTCAAAAAGGGTAATGTAGTACTCAAACCTCCAGAGAAGGGTGGCAAGGACAATCAGAGGTTCGCTATAGGAACAACTTCAGTAGGAAACAACTCCCCACCTTGAGAGTAGGACGAGAATGAATGAGAGGCATAAAAGGTCAGGAAAGATATTAAGACTAATCTTCCAAACTCACTTTTTATTTTTCCCTGACAGAAACACAAACAAGCACTGGAGTGGTCATGCCATACATTTAAGGAAAACAAGAAGTATTTTTTGGACAACAAACAAAACAGACAGCAGACTCACTGCCACAGTGCAATGTGGAAGTATAAATTGGTTCCAAAATACATTAAAGTCATGGAAGGTAGGTCCACCAAATGACCACGAAACATAATCACACATTCTCCTGAATATCTGCTGTCGGAAATCCAAGATACCAGCTGCTCCAAAGACGCACCAGGAAAGAGTACCTGCATACCTATTCCATTTGTTACGCTTCCCCGAGATGCTACTCCTGGTGCCCAGCCCTTCTTGGAGACAGGATAATAAACTGGACAGCCCTGCATCTCAGTTCTTCACAACAGTGCTTGCCCCTCCCTATCCCACCACCCCTCATGCAGCACACCTCTCTGAAGATGAGCTGGAGTAAGAACAAAGATGTAGATAAAGCACCTGACAAACCACATCCAAGTATTATTCTTTCGTTTGTAGGTCAACACCTCTGAAAAAGCTGCATTGGTGGCAAAGTACAGGACGTAACACTCTAGATCCTAAAGTGCACTAGCACAAGCCTCAACCCATCACACAAAGACTGTTTAGCTGCCAGTGAGGGCTCTTAGAAGCACTCTTGAAGGCATCTCTTTCTCATGCCGCCCTCTGATGAGGGGCTCTGCTGTTCCACAGAGGATGACAGTGCCTGTTCATGTTATTTGCTGTAAGGCAACACACCAAGAAAATGCATCGAGGCTTTGAACTCCTCCTAACAGTGGTGCACATTATCTCACCAGCAGCTATTGCAGTTTGCAGGAATGATTTTGCTTCTCAAAGACAAGGTCCCCTTATTCTCCTGAGACAACTTATCAATAAACACAGAAAATGTATTATCGTTAATGACGTCTCATAGATAATGCTGATGAAGACTTTAAACTGAAGACTTCCACGTGTTCAGCTAAGTCAAAATACTGTGAGGTCCTTTTTCTTTCAGTGCCCTCCTCTGCTGCTGTTATGTTTTGCAAGGTGACTTACAGAGCAGTCACTCCCAGGAGATCTATTCCTGTCTTCAGGATCACTCAAGGATGGTTAATGCAGACAGCGGCAAAGGCTTTGTTTATACTAGTAAAAGAAACAGAGCCAAGGTGTGGACTTAAGCACCGGCCTGTGATCATCCAAGCTTGTTTGTTAGCACACCCACAGTTTTTGGCCTGTGCTGATCAGCACTTTCCCAGCCTGAGCACGTTTTTGGGAAATGCAGGTGCTGTGCCAGTGACTGCTCCAAACAGGCTGTTTGGATGTGACAGCACTGTTTTGGGGTGCAGAGGGGAGAAAAAGAGTTTAGCTGTGTAGGCCACTGGAAGTCAGTGGTAGCCTACGTAATGCAATACTCAAAACATTGCCAAAGAGTCATATTAAATTCAGGAAATTTCTTGGTAGCACAAACTTCTCAGCACTGCAGACACTGGGAAGGGATGGCCTTGAGGTAGCCGGTTTCAAGAGACATAATGACGTGCCAATAAACACAAGAAAATATGGTCAGCATCGATGAGCATTAAGTCATCAGCAAGCAGAAAGCGTAGCAGGTACCAGTGGATGACCCAAAACCACAACTGAGCTTGCAATGAGCTTCCCAGGTCAGGGGAGCAGCCATAGCTTGACTCTCCATTCCCTTGCTAATCTCCCCAGCACAAGCATATAAAGCATTTCAGGTCTTTTCTTACTGAGAATTTTTGTGGAGGTTTTCCTCAAATTAAAAAGCTCCTTTCTTGAAACTAGAATGGCAGAAGGTTCCATAGTGTTTTAACTTATGTGGACAAAATTATTTCTTAGGGATTCTCAGTTTAGACTTAATGACTTGAGACCCTTTCAGAATCCAAAGCTGGAGTACAAGGTGCCTTTGTAGTTTATCAGTTGAGCTTTTACTCCCAGATGCATTCAGAGCACAAGGCTAGAGCACATCTGATGCTGTTAGTACATGCCATTTAACCCATAACAATCATCCAGAAAGCATCAACTAATATCTCTCCAGCCCCCTCTCTGTTATTTTCTGGCCATAAGAGTGCTCATCCACAATGCAAATTCAAGCAGCTTAGCTTAACACATAAGAAAGAGCTGAGAGAGGGTTTACAGAGCTGTCACCTAAAGGTTCCCAACTGAGATGCACATATGCAAGTGCTTTCATTTCCCGAGTCTCTGGGTTAAGCTCCTGGCTCACTCTGGTATGATCTGAAAGCCTGAGACAGAGAGCTCAGCCATGGGGCTGCAGCAATGTCCACCGTTTGCCCGCTGCTTCCCTGACAGCCACTGCAGCATGAACGCAGGCAAAGGTGATGCTGAGCGTCTGAGGAACTCCCTTGCTAACATAGTCCCAAGGTCTTCTGAAGGTGGCTGTGTAGACAGACAGTAATAACGAGGAGCGGCTGGCATACAATGACCATCTGCCTCTGTAGTCAGCTAAATAATTAATTGCATCCTTTGCGTTGTTTTAAAAGTGAATTGTGCCTGGAGGCTCCTGCATCTCTACTGTGCATCTCCACTGAGGACTCAGAGATGGAGACCTGAATTTCTGCTTTGCTTAACAGCTAAATTATAAGAAAACTGATAATGTGGTACCTTTGGCGTCACATTTTACAGATCTGACTGTGACCTAATGAATTCAGCCTTGTTCTCCAAAAGCTCTGAAGTCTACCAAACAGTCCTGTGGTTAGCAAGTCCCTGGGAGGCATGCACCTGACCCACCTCTCCACTCTCTCCTAAACTATGAGTGATGAGGAGAAGCCGAGTGGGAGGCTTGTCATTTCTTCCCTTCCCCTTCCATGCAGCACAAGGCACTCCAGAAACAGCCACGGCCCTCATGGACTCTCCTGGCCAGAAGACTTCAATCTTGAGGGCAACGGCTAAAGAGTGCATGAAAATGAGATACACATATGGGCAAGCGCTTGTCCCATCTTGTAACATCACTTGTCAGCATCTTCTAATCTGATCCCAGGCTGCAAAGGGTTGCAGCTCAGCTTGTAAATTACTGGGTACCATTACAGCAAAGCAAGGAACAAAATAATTGTTAGAGTAGCAAAAAGACATGGCTTTGCCCTTGGGTGGGGAGGCACATTGGGACAGTCTCCAGCGCCAGGCCATTTTTAGCAAAAGTAATCACAAATACAATTAACTTCTTAGCTGACTTGGCTACAAAGAGGGAAAGGCTCCATACGATAAGCAGCGCTTATTATTACTCTGCTGTAGAATTTAGTTCTTCTAGAAGAAGTAATACACTGTGTTTTGCCACCATCTAACAGCAAACCGTGTAACATGAAGATGTAGAATTAAGGGACGTGTAAATTGACTGGTTTTGTTTCCTGGCTTTTGTACCTCCCAGGGTTGTCCTTTGTTGCACAACTCTGGTATTTTCAAAGCTTTTATATTTGGATTTACTAATTGCTAACACAGAGTCTGAGGCTAGAAACCATAATGTATGTTAAAACATGCACACTGACTGGGTGCACCTATTCAACCAGTCTCCTAGCAGATATTTTTGATGAGAAACTCCCCCTACCCTGAAAAGCCCTGCTTTATTTGCTGCCTAGCCTCCTGCATCCCCACATATAGATTATTTTTGGAAGGCTGACCAGGGAATAGGTAGTCTATATTTACCAGCTATCGAATCAACAAAGTTCAGCCACATGCAAACATTTCATTATGTTACCTAGATGTTGTCAAACTCTCAGAACTCGGCCAAAACAGAAGTGATTTGCACTTGGGTATTAAAAGGCGTGTCCAGGCCTGAATACCTAGCTGAGAACAGGGCCATACAGTGGGCTTATTTTGGGCAAGATTTCTTTTCAAAGTAGCAGCTAGGCATGTACCAATCTGTGAAAAAGTTTTGAAACTCAAAGGAAGAGAACCTTAATTTGACAAAGTGTTCTTGCTGCAACTCCCATAGGAGGAAAGTCACCCACGTCTTCAGATCTAACTGAAAGCAGGGAAGAAGCAACAGTTACTGGAACGTTGTTTCTCCCTTCTGGAGAACACCCTGCCTTACCATCGCAGACTGAGTGCCCAGAGAGGCTGACATGTGTGCTGGGAGGAGGAGGAGTCCTGAGAGCAGCATGTTTTCAAGTGGGAGGCAAAAGGAATACGCACTATGAGGACCAGGATGCAGCTATCGCTATCACGCCTTGCTCCACAGCCCTGTAACGCGTGCTCTGCTAACCTGGCTTCACAGCACCCTGCACAACATTACAAGGAAGAGGGCAGCTGTTGTGGGTTGGGGGGAAAGCACTGCTTTGGTTTTGTGTTTACCTGTACACCACCACAGGGATCCTTTTCCACGATCTAAACGAAGCCACATTCTCTAGCTCCTTATCGGTGATCCAGACAGGGACCAGCAGCTTCTGGGGATAACTGGAACAAAGCCTGGAAAAAAGAAAGCAGGAAGGAAAGATGAGGACTCGGTAATCCAAAATCTGCACCAGAGAAGCTGTGCAGAGAGAGGCAGGAGCAGCTCACATCTCTTCAAACTCAGCATGCAGGACTTTGGCTCCTCCTCTTCAAAACTGTCTCAGTACAGTCTCAACATGGGAAAAGTGACCCAAAAAATGCTGTCAGGAATGAGTTGAGAGAAGACAACCTCCTTTCACCTCAGGCCTCACCTCCAGGCCCATACTAAGCACCCCAGTACTTCCCAAGGATGCCTTTGGAACATCCTCTGGATTTAAAAATTCGTGAGGGCTTAGGAGAACAATTTACGCGGGGTTTTGGTTTTCTTGCAGCACTTGCAAACCCAGAAACACACACAGCTTCTGGTAAATGATGATCCGCCACTTTCTGCCTTGCAGAAAACAGGTCACCACTGATAAGCTTTACACATTTCTCTGCAAGGAAGGCATAACTCTGCCCAGAAGGATGGCAATGGTGGTTTGGTGTATGCTATAATAAAATGACAGGAGGGAGATCTAAAAGAATATCTTGTTTGGTGGGGTGCCAGAAATCAGATTCCTAATACACATCTGAACACATGCCAGCAGCGAGAGGAATGTGATGGGCAAGTCCCTACCAATCCGGTCCCCTGGGGAAGAAACTCACAGCGTCCACAGCTAATAGCAGGGGGCACCCAGCTCTTCAACAAGCAGAGCTGCAGCACCAGAGGAGCCCCACATCTGAATGAACCTGAAGTGTAAAGCAGCTCAGCTGAAATGGAAATTCGGTTGGGGGGGGGTGGGGAAGATGAGAAAAGGCAACAAGATTGCAAATGCTTAAGTCCCAGGAAAAATATTAAAAACCCAACTGCAGGTACGTTATCAGCAGGGCAAGAGGGGAGCCAAGGGAAGGAGGGGGACAGCCAAAGAGTGCTGGGGGGAAGGGGAGAGAGCAATACAAGTAGAATGAAGCATGTGTAAAAATCCAGGAGCGCAGGGGCTTCCTGGTTACTGCAGCTACTATCCTGCCCCTGCTGCTCGCAGCGTACGCTGCATGCAGGGCAGGCAGGTCAGGTCGCAGGCTTCAGAGACAAAGCTCTGCCTGGACACTGGACCAGCTGAGCTCCAGCAGCCCAGGCAGACAAAGCCGTACATGGCAAGGAACATCAAAGAGCAGCTCTAGCTCTAGGCTATAACCCACATCATTTAGAAGGAATGTTTCAGGGCAGATGGGAAGCAAACTGAGGGGGGTGAAACTATCCAGCTGGTAAGCTCCAGAGGGTGGCCTGGTGCTGCCCTGAGTCCAGGCTATCACAGCTGATGGCAATAGGCATGATACAGCGCTTAGCATTAGTTAGTTTGTGATGATGTTAGCAAGGAACTGCCTGCCATATTAGAAGATGGCACTTCACAGTGTCCAGACAGTTTCTCAGAAAGCCCCAGGCAGAAAGCAAGGTTGGTCTATGGGATAAAAACAACAGGGTGAGGAAGAGGAATCCAGGAAGCAAAATTAAAGCCGTCAGGTAAGAAGCTGAAGACCAGGATGTCTGTGGTAGGATGTCTAGGCTCGGACATCTCTGAAATGCCTCAGATTCTATGTGTAAAGTTGGTCAGGAAATTAGAGAAGCATTGAAGTGTGACTGAGAATAAAGGTATGTGGGAAGAGGGTTAGCACCTATTAAGATCTGGAGGAACTTTTGGAGTAGCTGAGTCTATACAAGAATGGGCTTCATTGAAACGAAAACAGAATCAGTTCCCTGGCACTTCAGACTAAGCATTACAGGAGATGTCTTAAACTAAAAATTGAGGAGATTCAATACAGGAGAGGTTCAGGAGCACATCTTCTAAGAGTTAAGTCACTAAAACTCTGTAGCCTTAGGAAAACAATAAGACAGAATTCAATAAAATTCAAGTAGGAAACAGGACAGCCTCAAGAAGTTAAGCCAAATTTAAGCAGGGCACATAAAAACAGGCAATGAGGTCAAGACAAACAGACCTGTGCTTCTAGGCTAGAATCCCAAAAGTAAAGTAGAGGAACTGAAAAGCCAGGAGAAATGAGTATGTTGGCTTAACAGCATCTTATAAACTTGATAAAAGGAAGATTATTAGTGACACCCTAAATTTCAGAGTACAAGCTTTGTAGGAAGATGGGAGCTAGTGAACAAAGTGTGGTGTGTTCCAGGAAAATGTGAAGGTAAAAGTGTGAGGCTAAGAGTTACCAGCATCAACAAGCAATGCAGAATGTGCATGGACTCAAATCCCAAGCCTAAAGAGAAACAGGATAGCACTGAGACTACACTACCAACCACTGGAGCGACAGTAACAGCATCCACGAGAGGCTGGAAGAGATTCAGAAAAGCTGCAAGGGCAGAAATTGCCATGGGAGCCTTGTGTTGCTTCCACATAAAACGCATAAGCATCACGATAATGCATGAGACAAAGGCGACATTTTTAGGTGTGATCAGCTGCTTCTTGGTTCTACCAGCCAAATAGTACAAAAGTACCTAACTCTTCCTTTGGTCCTAAGCTGCTCCAAAATAGAATAACTGAAAAATCACTTTGTTACAGTATTCATCACGCAGTAGAATTCAACAATATTTTTAGAGGGGACAAGCCTCCCACAGCAGTAACAATCAGTTTCAGAAAAAGGCGGGGGGAAGCTTACAGATGATGTGATGGTTATTTAAACATGCTATTCAATGGTAATGTAAAATGCATCAAAAAGATCAGAAAGAGCTGGCAGAGTTAAACAGTGAACAAAAGAAGGATTTTAGAAATAAAAGGACATCCTTCAAAGAGGGGAAGTGTTTCCAAAGGATGTGAGAGGAGCCAAATGTGCACCTGAATTAAAAAACAGTAAAAATGAGACACATCGTGCAGTTTTTGAGACATGACCTGTTAAGATTAAAACTTTGAAGACCTTTTTCAAACATCCTGGAGGCATTAGCCTGCTACCAAAGTTGAAGGTCTGATAGATCAGCAAGATCACAGCAGAAAATCAAAACTATTTGCGTTGGAGTTCAGCAGAAAAGCCCACAGAGAAGTTGCCAGACCTAACCCTGTTTTACAAGGGACAAGGCACAAGAAGATATTAATGTGGAAACTTCTACAGGGGAAGTTTTAGACCAATCTGCTAGGAACAAGGAGTAACTAATCACCAGGACTAGATAATGCTCAACATTTCTACAGCAACCCAGATGCACGCCAGGTGAATGATTAACTAAGATGTGTAAGCTATTGCTTACATTGGCTTGGGTGCCAGAGGAATGAAAGGTGGCAAACACGATATCAATTTTGTAAAAAGGTCTCTGGGGCGAACGTGGGAAACCACGGGAGTCTGACTTCTGTACAAAGCAACTGTCACAGTTGGTGCAAGGGTAAATACGGTGCACTTGGGAAGAGTCAACACAGCTTTTGTGGAGGGAGGTTGCACCTCACGTATGTAGAGTTTGCTGGAAACATCACTGAATGAGCAGATACAGCTTGTGTGGCTGACAATCGCTTTGGATTTTCAGAAGGGGGTTTTTTGAAATTTTTGTGTGTGGTTTGTTTTTTAACAGGTGGCTCACCAAAGACTTGAAGGAAGCTCCTCTTATGAAACAGTAACTTTGAAAAGACAAAAAATAGTACAGAACTGCAATAGTCATTTTTCACAACAAAGGGAGTGCTAAGAGGAACCATGCTTGCCCCTGTGTTGTGCAATATACTCACGTGTCATATGGAAGAGAGGCCAACAGCAAAGCAACGTGGGTCACAGAGGAGTGGCCTGAAACAACCACACTGGCCCAGAACACAGGATGAGACATTTTTGAAACCGTGAGGTTTGATCCCAGAAGAAGGTGACTGTAACAAACGCATAAATTTGCACAAGCCACACCTATGGACAAGGACTGACGAAGCGTCTTCTTACCACAAAGGTAACAGCCAGTCCAGCGAGAAACATCTTCCTTCACAGAATGCAAAAACCACACGCTTTATTGCTAACGGTCCTTGCAGACTTATTATCTACACATTCATATGGCAAATACAAGCAATTATCACTTTTCCAATAAAAATGAAGGATAGTATTAAAATTTGTAGAGAACTGTAACAAAATAAGACAAAATATGAATTAAGAGCACTTGCAGAAACGAGTAGGAAACATCAGCTGTCTAAACGAGTAAGACAGAACTCCAGACAGCTTCTTCCTCATAAAGTCAAAAATAAATAAAACCACAATTGTAAAAAGATCAAAGCTGGAAAGGAGCATCAACACTGAAGGAAAGGTGAATTTTTTTTCCTTTTTGAAGGAACTACGCGTGCACCGAACCCAGCAGCATTAAGGCCGATATGAAACAACTCTTATCTCAGACAGCATGGGTGCACCAGATGGGGAATGCCAGAATGTGTCCATTTTTCTGGGTGTATAGATCACTGAAGATGTGAGCGCCGCAGAGAGATCATGTCATAATTTTATTATCATTGTATGCTGAAATAGTATACTTTTATCAAGACCGAAGGAGCGGTTATTATATGCTTGTATTGCTCTACTTTTATGATGGCTGTCGCCAGGAAGAAGATAATAGTTTCCAGATAAGGACATCTCAGAACAGACTTGAAAGACAACGAACAATGCCATTACCTTGGAGTATCCTGTCTCTAACAACACTGTTTTGCCAATGCTGGGAAATAAAAGATAAAAGGACTATAAACAGTTAAAAAGTAACTTGATTCCTGTGAATAGAGGCAGGTGGTAATGATCAAAAGCCAAGGCAGGATTTAAAGACACACTCCCCGAAGCAGCAAGAGAGAACTGGTTTCTGAGTTGCACAAGCAAATTACACCACCTTTAAGATCTCGGGATGTCTGCAGGAAGCTGCGACCTGCCAGGATCCCCAGGTAGGAACTCAGCAGATGGAGGAAAGCAAAACCAGGCCTGCATCCAGCTTGCCGAGGTTTTTTTCAAGTTCTTTCTTCCCTGGTTTGGTTGAAAATAAAACATCTGTTTTTAGAGAAGTTGGCTAATTGCTGTGTATTACTGGCCAGGAAGCAAACCACAGATGGTCAGTCTAAGTTAAACTTTCTGAAATAGTCAGAGGGAACCACATCCCAAAATCTAGCAGCAGGAGAATGCCTGACTGCTCTCAAAGACACACAGAGACTCTACCTAGTGCAGGGACCTACAGATTGTGCACTTCAAAACTGACCAGTTCAGGAAAACGATTTTTTATTTGACATCCTTGGAGAAACTGCGTAAATGCCATCAAAGTCATGTTAACAGTCCAAAAGCAACGATGTGGTCAGTATGGCCAAGGAGAAACAGTAAATCAGACCTGAAAACTAGTGCTTGCTGCCTGGATTCCTGAGGAAGAGGGAAGGGGAAGGGAACAGGCAGCAAACTGCAAAACTCGACCAGGATTTCCCCAGGCCAGCGTGCCTGAGGCTTCTCATGGTCTCCACAAGAAACTGGTGACCTGGAACTGTCCAATATACAGATGATGGGGATGCCTTTACTGGCTGAGACATAGAGAAGAGACTGAGAGATCCCAGTCGTTTCAAGAAAAGGATTATAGGGAATGCAGAAATGAATACGTCTGTCAAAGCTTAATAAAATCCTGTTGGCTTAGCTTAATGCCACCTGCTGCAAAGAATGCAGAAGCGCTTCTCCAAGAGCTCCTGTGCTCTTCTCCAGGAGCAGACAACAGGCTGGAATCAGTGATGTGCAGGTGGGAAAGACCTAGAGATCTCCACTCCAACCACCTGCTCACAGGGGACCACTTCCAACACTAGATCATCTGAGACTTGAAAGGCTGTAATGATGGAGAACCCCCACCTCTGGGGATCTGCCCCAGCACTGCACCACACTCCTGGGGAATGACTTTTTTCCTCTTGTGTCCAGTCTGGACCTCCCAAGCTGCACCTTGTGGCTGTTGCCTCTTGTTCAGTTATCTGCCACTGTCAGAAGAGCTTCATTCCACCACCTTTGTAACTGCCTTTCCAGCAGCTGTAGGCTGTCAGCAGATCACCCTTTACCTTCTTCTGCACCAGACTGAACAAGCCTCACTCATTCCCCAGACTTCTGAGCATCCTGAGAGTCCTCTGCTGGCTTGCCCCCAGTTTCTCAGAGCTGAATAGCTACCCGACTTTATGAAAACTTTGTATTTTTCATTTCAAACAGCACGAGCATTTTAGAGAGAACGACTGACCAGAAAGGCAACCCTACGATGGACAGTTCCTCCAAGACTCTAGAATGTCTTCAAGAATGAATTATGGCCACCACATTAGAAACTACCTGAGTCAGCATTTACAATTGCTGCTAGCTCTGATGTTTGGGCTGTATTCCTTCTTCAATTCCACAATGTGAGAGGCAGAAAGGAAAGGGGATCTGGCTCATATGCTGATCTGCCTGAGGCTTATCAAGGCCAGGAAGGAGGATTAGCTGGAGTCTGACTCATCCACTGCTCTGCACGGGAATTGCAAAGGGAAGAAGGTAAGGAAAAAGGAGAGTGGGGAGAGCATGGTGGTGAAACACTCACTTGTAATTGTTGTTGATGTCAGAGACGCGCCAGACGTTCTGCAAGTCAAAGCCCATCCTCACCAGCTCCATCTCAAATCGGTATCTCACATGGTCTCCTGGAAGAGCAGAGCACAGGGTATTTACGGACAGCTAAGCAGAGCTGATGAAATCTAAACATGCTAGTGGCAGCTCCATAGCAACTATCATAGGCTAGAGAGAAACTACAGGACAGCTGGATGGCAGGGATCTTGCTTCAGAAGCCAAAAAGATTCGTCCCTCACGGGGGTTCCTCTGCTTATTTTGTCAAGTCAGATCACCTCTCAGTCTCAGGGCACAGAATGGCATGGAAATAACCTTCCCACATCAATGTGGAGTGTGGGGAGTTAATTTAACCCACTTTTGCCCTTCTGAGAGAGATGGCTTCCAAAGTGGATGTCAGGAACCGCATGGCAGAGGAGTACTGAGCACCCACCCCAGGCAGTTCCTTCTTCCAGACTGCTCTCTCAGAGGCTGACTCAGGGTTTGCTCTCTTATGTTTTAGCCTCGCCTTACAAATCCTGGATATCTTTGTTGCTCGAGTGTCAAATGTTGTTAATGAATAAATACTGCAAAGCTCTTCATTCATATCCTGCAGCAACAATTTCCACAGGTAAGTTTATTTATACTAGAGAATAATACTTTCTTTAAAGGAGAGACAGCAAATATCTCCTAATTGCTGGTGTTTGGGACAAGGTAAACTACGTGTTCTTACCTTTTCCCTACCAGGTTCTTTTGGTATCTCTTTCAGCTATACTATTCAACCCCATCCCTCCATCCCAACCTGCGTATGGACATTTCATTCAGGCTACTGCTTCTCTTCTTTAATACCAGCACATTTTTAAGTCTAAAGCCAGGTTTGTCACTCATTTTAATCCCCTTTTATTGATGCTGAAGCTGTTTAAAGACAAAGCAACTGCAAGTGAACTTTGTGTTCCCAGAGAAGGGAAACTCCCGATCCACACGAGGGCACCATCACAGCTCTGGTTTTCTCTTTATTGATTCAAAGATTTTATTTGTGCCTGTGTAAGAATGAGCCAGACATCTCCACAGACTTGATCACCAGAATGTTGTGGCATTTCTAGGTGTTGGAGAAGAGATGCAGACGGACTCATATTAATTATGCTGCCTCAAAGCTGATGATGTTTACCATCCAGGGACAAGACTGCTTGAGCTCTCTATCATCATGATGAGACTACTAAAGTTTGGGATGTTTTCTTCATTCATAAGGAGAAAGGGAGAGGCAGTTTATGTGTTGCTGGCTCAGAATGCCCTTTGTTGTGCTTATTACTATTATTCCTTTTACTGTGCTTGTTATCCAGCTGCATCTGGACATCAGCTGGATCTATAGACCAGGTATGGGGTGCCCCTCGGCAAGACAAACTTGGGCTACAGCTACAGCAGAACATAAGACACAGCCAGACATCAGTTTATGAACCACAGTTCAAATTGCATTGCTGTGCTTCTGGACAGAAGAGCAGGAAGGGGACAGGCCAGGAGCTTACCTGGACGGCAGAGATGTGCGTGTTGATCCTCCTCATCAACACAGACTCCCAAGCACCATGCATGGTAGGCAAACGCAAAGAGGTCCTCAGGCTTAGCAGGGCGGGCAATGGCTCGAGTTAGCCTCTTTAACCACTCCTGGCACTGCTTAAAGGTGGAAAAATGGCACCTGCGAACCCAAATGCAAATCATCCTCAGTGGGTACGGTCATCCAACTGAGATGCACAGACAAGGAGCTCTGCTCCACTTAACCAGGAAAAGAAACAAAGCAGCAAGTCTTAGAAAAACTGAGTAACCTTGGCCATAAACAGCTCTATTCCAATGGTAGCCCAGAGGGAGACACCAGAGCTGATCACGGCAACGGGCCTGCAGTGCCACCTACAATATAGCAATAAAATGGATACCTGATCACTTTGGAGTCCTTGCAGACGATGTGGAGCTGGAACATATCCCGACACTCCACACTTTCCATCATCCTCAAAGGCACCTGCAAGGGACAGATGTAGGACATGACAAGACGTACCACATAACACAGCAGACGTAGCAGCCTTGCCTGTAGGCCCATCACACACAGTCATGGCTCTCACAATCATGAGCTTCCAGTTCAAACTACAGACCCACTCTGAGGTTTATGAAGCTTCATGACCCAGCACAGAGCCTCCTTCAGCAATTAGTATTCCGGTTTCTACTCTGTCCCTGGGTAGTCTCCCACCTGGGGCCAGTTACTGACTAAATCACATCCAGACAAGCAGAGGTAACTGAGCCAAACAAAAGCTGTAATAAAAGATGGCAAGTCAAGACAGTGAGAGAAAGCCTCAGGCTCCCACTGTCCGACTCTGTTGCTGGTCTCCAGGTAGGAGAAGTCTCATTAAAACTGGCCTGCAAGAGACCTTAACAGTCTTAAAATCACCATGTTTAATGCTTGAATTTAAAAAGAACAGCAAGGGAAAGACCTAATTATTATCCAACAGAGAACCCCATCTACACGCCAAAACACAACAGCAAAAGAGCAACTGCGCAACCAGCATTAACAAGAGACAGCATCAGGCTTGGCATCCTTCAAGAAGCACAGCTCCCATGCCACAGACCACAGAAATGGCTTATGGCCCCCCTGAAATACTGCGAGAGATTATGGTTCAGGCAGCAGGAACAGGCAGATCCAGACTTACATTGATCACAGAATCCTTGAATTTGATATGAAGCCGGTAGTTGGAGATGGCAATCACAGCATCGTTTGCATGGCCAAGATACTCCACTCCCTCGCCCTGCAACACAGTGAATGGGACCTGGAAGGGAGACATCACTAATTCAAGACACATGCAGAGTACTTTCTGCACCGTAAATGCCAAGGGCCATTCTTCCTACTGCCTCCGCAGTGCATGTCCTGCAGGAAGTCATTCACAGCAATGTGCTCTTCATGCACTGAGAGCACGCAACAGTACGAAACAGCACTGGTACCCACTGCCCAGCCCCACGTGATGGATCTCCTTCCAAGGATGCCTCAGGAGCCACTGAGCACCTCCTGATGCCTGATGGAT
This sequence comes from Ciconia boyciana, assembly GCF_034638445.1. Lineage (NCBI taxonomy): Eukaryota > Metazoa > Chordata > Aves > Ciconiiformes > Ciconiidae > Ciconia > Ciconia boyciana. Next base: position 838,213 of record NC_132950.1, read on the forward strand.
AATTACTTGCAGAGGAGAGGTGTGACCACAAATGCTATGTACACCAACCGTGGGCATCTGGCAGTGAGGGTGTTGCATGGGGGCAGAGGGCTATATGGTCCCTGGTTTTCGGAGAGGGTAAACGCAGCTCTGGCACAAGTGGCATGATAAAGGACACAACCTCAGGCACAGCTCAGACATGAGTTGGGGAGTGCTCTGCACAGCTCCAGGCAGAGCCTGATACAATCAGAGTCCTCTGCCCCAGGGCAGAATGTCGCATACATGATCTTGCTGCATCATTTAAATGAAGGGGGCTCTTAGGAGCACTAAGAGACTCACTGGTACCAATCCAGGTAAGTAAATGAATCAAAGTTTTGCCCAATTTCTGCTAACAAGGCTCTGAGGGAATCTCTGTGTATAGTTATTTGTATGACTGAGGAAACTTCATTAAAGTTACCTGTATTAGAATTTTTTTTTTTTTAAAATCCAGATAATCAAGTGTCTGTCTTTTTCCCTATCCGCCCAGACATGCCATAGCTATTTTTAAAACAGGGGATCCTGGCAGGTGGCCAAGTTTGACTTTTCTTTTCTTGTATTAAAAAAAAAAAAAAAAGGCAGCGGAACAGCCTAAAATTCACCAGGTCCCTTTCTCCTTAGCTAAGTAGACTCCTCATTGTTCCCTGAATGCCACCTACACCAGGTGATGCTGGTAACCAATTATGCAAAAAATGTCAGGAAGATTTATGTTTCAGCCAGAGCCCTTTATTTGCCAGACAGAGCATCTGATGAAACAATTCATTACGCTGTAATTAGTACAAGTCAGACCACCTTGTCTTTATTCCCAAGTTGTTTCTATGGCTTGTTTCTATGGCTCATATGCTGCCTAAAAATTGAATTTCCTGGATTTCAGACTTCACATGCAAGTGACAATTGTACTAACAACTTCTCCCTTCTTAAGTGACCTGTACAAAAATAAAAACCTTAGACTGGAATCTGTCTGAATACTCTTTAAAAATGTTAATTATTTGACATTAAGAGAATATACTCTCTTTATTTCTGCAGTTTATTTATGCACGCTTGCCAGAGCTGTTTTTAGTTGGCATGTGTTTCTTCTGCTTACGTGGCTCTTTCACACAGCAACAGAAGGAAGACAGATTAGAATTGGGATGGTAAAACTGCAAGAAAACTGACAGAGGGAAATCCTGGAATAAACTGACAGGTGCCTGAATACAGCTTGTTATCAAGCTGATGGTGTCTTTTTAGACTTCACTTTACATTAAGAAAATAACAATTTACTGAAGGCAAATTACCCTTTGGGAAGGGTGAACTTTACGGTCCTCCGCGCAGAAGACTAAAGCAGAATCTGCTCTTCTCCAGGTAGTCTCAGCTCAGAGTCATCTCAGCGGCTTCACCTCCCGAAGGCTTGCAGACCTGCAGCCTTGACCCCGTGCACCTCCTCAGCCCGCGTTTGCTCCTTCAAGTCAATCCTCCTGTTGCCACGTTTCTGTCCTTGCTTTTAGCAGCACCGTTTACCAAGACGATGCCAATCACAGAGCAAATTCAAGTACTGCAGCAGCAGTGAGAACACACAATGCGAGCCTGGCTTCAGCCATAGGAGGAAGATGATGAGCACTGGGACAAGGTGGCAGTGGACTATGTTAAAGGAAGCAACAAACACCAGGAGGCTTTGGCTCCCACTGTTCAGAATACCACCCTTGCTGCACAGCAGCAACAATACCCAGGTCTCTTTCAAGGGCCTTTTGCAGCAGGAGGCTGGCACCATATGGAGGTTTCTCTTTCCAACAGCTCTGCGGCAGGAAAATGCCAGGAACAACGTATATTAGGGCCAGATCAGTCATTGCAATTGCATGCTATGGCTACACAGAGCACAGACTAGCCCTGATATTTGACCCGTCCCAGAGAGCATCTACCTGCTGCAGAGGGCTACACAGGCAGTGTCACAATTGCTCACTGTCAGCACAGGCAGAGGACAGGGGATACCCAGGATGGCTCTGTATTGCATCATGCTCCAGCTGTATTTCCAAGTGGCAGATGCAATGCTGTACGAATCGCAGCATCTTGGCAGGGCTGGGAAGGCAGGGCCAGGGCGTACAGAACTGCCGTCAGCAGCCTCCACACACACAGAGGGACCTGCCGGTCCAAATGTGACCTACAGCACCGGCTAGCCCACGGCCTCCAGAACACATCTTGGGCTGGAGAACTGCTCTCAGGTTTCACACTACCAGAGTTGAGACTGCTGCATCCCAAAGCTGTTTCTGTTTTCTTACTTCCTTACCTGCAATGACTCTTCCTCCTTTACAAGCTCTTTCGGGGGGAACAAGTCCTTGGCCTGGATATACTCCAAACTGGGAGGGCCTTCCTCACCCTGCATTGAAAACAAAACACACATTGAGACAGGCCCCAGCCAGCATGTGTTACAAAAAGGCAAAAATGGAGGCTTGTGGATACTCTTGGCACCCCGATACATTGGGGATCCCCTGGACCTGTGCATAGAAACACCTGTTCTGCCTCTGGACTGTACTCTCTGCATTGCAGGACCCCAGCAGTTCCTCCAGCTATTGAAGAATACCCACAGCACTGAAAGACTGAAACAGGTCTCCAAGTTCTGTCTCTTCCAACCATGTGGTATCTGGAAAGCCATGCAGAAACACCTCAGCCATGCACAGGATCTTGGACTGATGTTACAGTAATTTCTCATGTCAAAGGTTACCCCACTACCTTCACTATGGCACCACAGCAGAAACACCATAACACAGAGGGTTTCCACCTACAGCTTCAATGTACTCTTCCTCCTCTTACATTCATAAGGACTGCTTTGTTTGGGAGTTTTTGTTTTCACTCTTAGCCCAAAGAAATCTGGGAAGAGCCTGAAGCTTTTCAAGGAGAATATACAAGTGTGAAACATAACCCTGTAACAACTGCATCTAAGTGCACCCAATTCACTACATGCGTTACTGACTGGTGACAGCACCCAAGCAGGGCATTTGTCCTCAGGACAGCTGAATGTGTCTAACCTGCTCAGGCAGACACCCTGGAAAGCCCATAGAGGCCTCAGAGAAGTGGTCTGAGAGGACACACGGAGCCTGGACACGCTATCCTTGGAAAAGTGGAGAGAGTGTCTCAGTTTGGGACATGTGAATCTTCAGTCACTCGTGAAATCTCGGTCTTCATTTTCACCAACCCTCACCCCACACTCTGTCAAACCACCGGCTTGCTGTACGAATGAGCAGCATCCAGACACTCAGGTGAGGACACTCACCCACTTGGAGCCCAGGACAGTGTTAATTCCACAGGTATTCGGTGTGGGAATGTTTTCTTCGGAATGCCTCTTGCTTTCTAACTATAGCTCCTCTAGGCTCTAGCATTTATTAGGAAATACTCTGTTCTATAAGCATTAAATAATATTTTAAAATTAAATATCTTTCTGGTTAAGTCATCTTAGCCTGAACCCCAAATTTCAATCTGAAGAAATGAGAACCTGACCCTCTTGGCTCAGTTATATTTAAAATGATGCTGAATCCCCTTATGTTGCTGACAGCCACTCAAGCCTTGGCACCCACAGGTACAGCCCGTCCTGAAGTGCTCCCTGGACTTCAGACCAGGGCAGCCAGACCCTGCGCAGCCCACCTTCCCGGGTCCAGAGCTACCCATGCACACGCTGCCTGTAGCTAGCATAAAACTTGGCATCAACCTCAATTGCAGGCAAAGGCACTGCCCCTCCTCACCTACTCACCTGCGTGAGGCTGCCAGGGACACACAGGGCACAACACCTGCCAGTTACTGGAGACCAGGGGGCCTCGGGGGCCTCTCCTGCCAGTGGGTTGCTCCGACGCTGAGGTGCTAACCCAGGAGAGCATGAAGGAAAGGTGCGTGCCTGTGTGCTGGTGCAGCAGCCAGGGAGCAGAGATACCCTCCTCTCCCATCACCACTTTGCAGCTCACAAAGAAATCCCAGTGAGCAGCAGGAACTGGAACAGGGCAGTCCAAGCTCTCCACCAGCCCAGGTGTCCTTGAGTCCCTCCTCACCTGCAGCACAGGACGGGCGGGAGGCTGACCATCTCCTGCCAGAGCCCCGTCCCAGGGCATCAGCAGGGTGGGGTGATCAGGACCCTGCTCTCTTCACAAGCCAGCCATCTCCTAAAGCCCTCAAAGCCCATTTAGCCACAAGTCCTTCTGGTGGCCGCCTTCTGCAGGAAGGGGCATCAGATCTCCTCTCAGCAAGAAAACTCCTTTCCCCGAAGGTATAAGAGATGGAGAGCCCAGGATCCCCTCCGACTGCAATGCCCTCCTGGCAGCGTCAGCACAAGAGGGGGTCTCGCACATGCCTGCCTTGCATGCTGCAGCCATGGCGGGAGCACAGAGCTCCCCTGGGGTCGGCTGCTCTCACCCAGTAATTTTCCAGCTCCAGGCAAGGACTGGCTGGAGCCTGCATGGCATGGCACGCTTGCCGGGGCCTTCCGGCCGACTCAACCTGCGGTGCCGGGCGCTGCTGTGCCCTTGGGCCCAGGCAGGGCAGCCGCACAGCAGCGCTGGGGGGCCACGGCATCCTCAGGCAGCACGTGGGAGGGAGGAGAAGGGGATCCCCCTTTGCAGGGGGGCTGCAAGCCATGCCGGGCAGATCCAGGGCAGGAGGATCTGCACATAGCCCGGCCTCAAGGACAGGCCTGATCTAGGGCAGCCAGCTCAGCATGGGAGCTGGAGAGAGAAGCTGGCTTACAGCCCTGCTTGCATGGAGGAGAGGAAAGGGGGGGGAAAAAAAAAAAAGCAGCACTTACAAAGCAGTTGAGCATGGAGCAGGAGACACGGCCTGGCAGACTCATGTTCATTTCCCGAGGCGGCAGCTGGGCCAGGCACGCGCAAGCAGCATCTCCTTCCTCCGGCCCTCTGCTGCTGCCGGCAGCGGCTCCGAAACCGTGGCGCCGGGATTGCCACAGCCTCCCCGCTCTGCCGCGAAGGGCAGGAGCATCCCTGCCGCCGGCGGCCGGAGCAGGTGCCCGCCGCCACCGCCACCGCTCGCTGCCGCTGACAATGGAGGGAGGGAGGGCGGAGGACGGCCAGACTCCACCTACCTCCAAAGGCCGCCGAGCACGGCTCTGCCATCTAAGTGTCTCCCTGACAGGCGAGACAGAAAATGGAGAGACCGACGGAGGGATCACCCCTCCTATCCCCCTCCAGTCCCCATACGCAGAGCCAGCACCCCGCCGACGGGCGGATGCCAGCGACACGTCCCCTTCCTTGCCGAGCTGCCGGCGAGCGGAGCAGCTTGCTGGGAGATGCAGTCCTGGCCCATGGCACTCCTCCGCGCCAGCACCTGCCTCCTGCCGCACTGATGGCGTGTGCGGGAGCGCGGGGAACAATAGTAGCGAGGCGGCTTTGCGCCCTGGCACCGAGCCCTCCGCCCCGGCTGATGCTTTCGGATGCTTAGCTAGGAGCCTCCTGCTGCAAACCTTTGCCTGCGATCGTCCCGCCAGCCCGGCACCTGCCCGCGGTCCTCTCTGCCCGGTGAGGGAGGGGAGGACAAAGGGGCTGCCCTGCTGCTTCCTTACTGCTGAATACTCCCGAGCCTTTAAGTTCTCCTTCCCAGGAGCTCCCGTGCGTGTAGGGAGTAGCTGGATGTCTCTGGCTCCCACCAGCACCCGTGTGCCAGAGCTTGGTCCCTGGTGAGGACGAGGCTCCCCAGGGCCACCACTCCTGTCGCTGAGCACCTGGATGGTTAGCTCCCGCGGGAAGTTTCACCAGCTCCGGTTTAGCAATGGTTGCTGACATTGGGGAAATGCCTCGGGTGCAGGAAATGCTGTGGGTTGAACACCCAGCTCCCTGTCCCAGTCCCCCAGGAGCTGACTTTCACTACCTGTTCTTCGTCAAGTCCACAAGCAAACAGCAAGCTGCCAGGTCACAGCCCACGCCAGAAGCCACAGGACAACAGCCTCCTGGGCTATGCCATCTCCATTTCTATCACTAGCTGCCACTCAGCCCCTCCACCTCCCACCACTGAGCCAGAGTAAGAATCTCATTCTTAAAATCCAAAATTAAAACCAGGCCCTTCATTAATCCTCCAAGGCCCAGGCCCAACTATTTTGCTCAAATCATACCAGCTTTTTTTGCTCCTGGACCATCAAAACAGAGCACAGCCTGTAGCCATTAAGCTCCTCTTAGATGTGGCTGCCCCAAAGCCACCACAGACAGCTCTACCTAGCAATACCGACAGCATCTCAAAAGGGTTTTCTCAAGTCAGATAAAAGATTTGGGCATTTCTCTGCAAAATCTTTAAGGGTTACGTTATTTTGAGCTGCCAAACCAAGGGACAGCTTTGCAACGCCCAGACCTGTTGCCCTGTCACTGCAAGGCAGCAGTGCCCAGGCAAAAAGCCATTCAAATGAACTCCCTTGCTGAGAAATCAAACACACAGACTACCCCACAGGCCACAGTCATGTGGGCTTCACTAGTCAGGGTAAAAGCCCTAGAAGAAAATGTGACCACGCCTGGAGATAAGCCATGAAATCCCATTACCACCTCAGCTCTGTCCCGCTCCACTTACATGGTGCATGGTGGGCAAATGTCGGGCATTGCCCAGCCTCGGAGGCACCCGACTCCATCTGGCACCCACAAACCAAAACACATTTGCATTACACACAAAGCCAACGCATAATGAGAACAGAGGGATACGGACAAGGTTGCGGATTTGTCTTGGCCAAATCTGAGCATCAGGAGAGGTGCCCGGCTCCTTGCAGGTTCTCCTCTGGGGTGAATGCCAGAGCTCTGCTGAGAAACCAGAGCAGCAAAAGGTGGGAGGAACCTTTTATACCAGAAAGAAAGTGTAGCTATAAAAACTGTAAAACCAATATTTTTTTTTTCCTGACATGTATCAGGAGAAAAACAACAAAGCATGTTTGTCAATAACAGCTGAAGCACAGAAATCTCTTAAGTAGAGTCAGAACATATGTCGCTATTTAACTTAAATGCATACAACACATGGCCAGTGTTTATAACATACAAAAACATGGACAAGGCAGGTAAGGTCTGCTCCGACCCACGGCGAGACTTTTAGGACCAGCGCTCAGTTCAGGGCCTGGCACAGGGACTGTTTCCAGCTCGAGTTGCAGAAGGACATTTGTAACCCTAAGCTGCAGCTGCGCAGAGTTAAAAGGTTGCTCATCAGATCATTACTTTGAATTTCCAACCTGAGCTGACCTGTACAGCCACAAATGGATCTCCTCCTGCTTTCACTGAAATATTTTTGCACTTTTAGCATCAGAAAAAGACTCACACATGGCTTAGAAACTTCTGCCCAAGAGCTGAGCGTGGTGCAGAGAAGTAGACCTTGCCCTGAAGTTCAGCAGTGCCTCAGAGGCTTACAGAGTTTCAGGAGGAACCAGATTCAAACTCCACCGCTTTCACCTCTTCCTCCAACAGTTCACAAAATACCTGCTCTCATTTCCATCTAATCAACCGGACAAGGACAGGAGCGGTGGCAGTGAGACCACCAGGTGCCGGGCAGCCTGGGTGGCCAGGCACCGGAACACTGAGTGCTCGCAGCCTTGTTTAGCTGGCTTGGTTAGCTAGAGGGATTTCCTAAATGCCACCTCAGATGCCGCCCTGGCTGAACAGCTGATATTCACTCTGTTATCACTAACCACCACCAGACTGAACAAGGAAGACAAGGTTATTTTCACATAACTAGGCTCCTCTGAGTGTCATACATATGCACATTCATGCAGGGGGAGAGAAACCTCCCTCATTTTCTCCCAACCACAACAATGCTAAAGGTTTCCTGTACTCTGAGGAAGACAGGAGCTGAATATAACATGGGCAGCATGTTCTTAAGGCCAGCTGGCAGTAATTAACCCTTTTTCCTCCCACTAGCAATGCATGCTGTTCCTGCTGCAACTGGCTCTCTCCTGTGCTGCTCCTCCCACCCCTCCATACGTCTCTCCTTGCACACCGCAGGTAAACAGCTTGCAAGCTCTCTTTAAGGTCCCAAAAGGGATTTGGAGGCTCTGAGATAGCACAGTGCTTGGCAAAGATAGGACTGGCACTCAAGGGGCCATCCTGCAGCCTCCAAGGGAGATAATACTCCCTACGGAGACATGCCTGCATGCACCAGGAGCCCAGCCTGCAGCACAGGGGTTCACAGAGGTGAGCTGCCATCTGGTCCCACATGCCCAGGGAATCCGTACTGGGAGCACAGGACAGCCACTGAGATGCTGCCATCTCCCTCGTGGCCTGGAGCCAGTCAACACCCTGAACTGCATCTTTTTGTCAACAGCTAGCCCAGCTTTCTGCAAGATAGGGAAAGGGTGGTTCAAAGAGCAGCTAACACCCACCTGCCACATCACCCGATTCCTCTTTGTGGGTCTGCAGCTCCATCTCTCCCCTTCAGAAATGATAATCCACCCAAGCAAAGATCTGCAAGTGCCTCAAAGAGACACACAGATGTACTGGAGGAGCCCAAACTCCTTGTGAAATACAGGTGCCGGCAGGGTCTATCACTCACAGAAAGGTGGAAGCAAGCAGCCAGATGGAGAGAAGAAGAAAACTGGTCCTGTCCACTGCAGGGAGCTGCCACCACCAGCGCACTGGACTCAGACTTCTGAGTACAGGTATACCCTTCCCAACCCTGCCATACCTTTATCCTCCATTTCTTTTTGGCACCACAAATAAGATTACTGTAAATACTCTTTCATTAGGCAGAGGGCACCACTTCCATCCCTTCTACATATTAAGGGTGGGCTTTTCATCACCACAGCATGGTGCATCACCCTGCAGATGGAGAGGAGGGAAAGCAAGGGGCTATGGCCACGGATGGCAGAGATCTGAATCTGCAGCCCTGTCCCTGGTAGCACATCCATTGCACAGACTGCCCTAATCTGCCTCCAGCTGGAGGAAAAAACACAGGAAAATTGGCAGGAGGAGGTGACTGTCCTGGGCAGGTAGTCCCAGGACATCAGAAGCAAACCGACAGGAGCCAGGGCAGCTCTGCCCAACAGCCTGGGGCTCCAGCAGTCACCGAGCCTTTGCCAGCTGCTGCGGGCTGCGATGCTCCCAGCAGCAGAGGTGTTATCAGGGTACTCTAGTTTATATCTGTCCAGGTCTGAATATTTTCAATGAAGATCAAGGTAGGAACTGGTTCTCTAGATCTTTTTACAGGTAAGGAGGGGAAGGGAGAGACTTGTATCATTTATCTTATCCTAAAAGTTAAAATTTATCCTCTTTCTGCTTAGCAGATACCTACATCAGGGTCAGGGTGAGATGAACTGCACTCAGACACATATTTCGACTTCTCTCCACTGCCTAGGCAGGGGATCTACATAAGCTGATGCAGAGAGCTGACTAGCTGTGGCCACAAGAACTTCTTGTTCTGCCTTGTCTACTTTCGTTGCACAAAGGGCATCTTTGTTTCAGGTCCCTCTACAAAAATAGTTCATTTCCTCAAAGCCTAAGGAGGTCCTTGGGTGAACTGAAAAGCTGCTGAGCCACTGAGGTGGCCTCCCAGAAAAAAAAAACCCTAAACTTGTGTGAAGGGAAGTTATTTTATACCCTGTAAATCAGGACTGGGATGGCAAGTGCCAACTTTTCATCTTTACAGGATGACAGAAGAGGTTATAGATCTGTAATATTGTATTTAATATTTGTTCAGAAAGCTGCCCAGAGGTGAGCACATAACAGAAATATGAAGAAAGAAGCCTTTGAGAAGAGGGACGAAAGGACAGAAGTCAAGGGCTACCAACTCCGTATGCCAGCAAGAGGGGACAAGGGACGGCTAACCTGCAAAACCCAACCTAGACTAACAGTCATGGTTCCCTCCAAAGGGTATGAACCTTCACGGACGTCCAGATGTCTACAGTCCCAGTATCCCCAGCAATAAGAAGAGGGAATGCTGCCGTGGGAGTTGTACAGCGTGCAGTAAGAGCTGAGCCGTGAGCTCCTGGCAGAGCAGCACAGCAGCTTGCACTAACTTACCCACCAGGTTAGTTTTAAGTAATGTATTAAGGTACTGAGTGCTCATTAGGACTTCCATTAGCTAGAGTTAAGGATTAAACCACCACTAGTGCTGTCTTCAAGGTCATTTTCATCAGCAGCTATTCTTTGGGGGAGAAATGAGAAGAGTCTTACAATCAAAGCAAACAAAGCTCTTGACCAACACTAGACCAAGCATTCGTAGCAGCAGAAAGGGGAGAGCAGCTGGTGATCCACATTTGGGGTGCTGCTGAGTGAGGTAGAAGCTTTTGGGCATGCTAACCAGAGGGCATTGGTGCTGTGCCCTCTGACTGCAGAGATCACAGGTAATTAGCTAAGCACTCAGCATACCTGCAGGGAACAGGGTTTCCAACTGACCCACCCAGCAGCTGGCTGAAGAAGTCCAGCCCTGAAGTGCCCGTGGGTCAGCAGACAACCCTGCGGACTATCCATTAACCAGCAACCAACCTTCATCCCTCCCTGCAGACCTGCATTTAACCCAGAAGTCACAACCCTCCAGAGAGGTCACAAGAGGACTCAAAGGAGGTTGTTAAGAGTTTACATCAGCTCTCTACCTCAACCACTGACAGAAGCTCAGGTAAGTAGGTGGAGGCAAGTGCTTATTTCTACAGCTCACAATTATAAGTTGCTTTCTCTCTCTTGCCATGGGAGACAAAAAGCCTATACTCTTCCTAAAACAGTGGGTGACGGGGGTGGAGTTTTTTGTTGTTGGTTTTTTTTTCCCCAAAAGGAAAAACTAACTTAAAAACAAAATCAAAGGAACATTTTAATAAAATATGAAAAACCCATAAATCCTTTTCAGAAGGTCCTTTGAAACTGTGAAGTCATCTTCAGATATTCGTAAGGAGCAGAAGACTCTCTTGTCTAGAAGAAACCAAACCATCTGTGGTTACAACTAAGGGCAGGCCAGGGTCAGGTCAGGATAAGTATCTGTCAAGACACAGGAAAGGAGCACAGTGAAAAGCAAAAGCTTCCATGTTTTATTAAGTCCAAAGTTCCAGTCTACACACCCCAAAAAGAGTACAGGTCTGGAGAGGGATGACAAAAATTAAATACAGCTTCTCTACAGAGAAGATTTTAAAAGACTTGAGCTCTTCATATGTCTAAGGGTAATGTGACAGAGTCCCACAAAATCCCAAAGGGCATGGAGATGCTCACAGGCAGCACCGCGTTTCACAGTTACTCCCAATACAAGACCTGGGGACCATGAACCAAAACAGCATGGAGCAGGTTCAAAAACAAAGCAAGAGGGGCTACTCCGCACAACTTGGCAGCACAGCTCTTTGCTGCAACTGCAAATCTTTACTTAGTTTTGAAAAGCAGCTAGATGAATTCACGGAAGAAAAATAGACCAAGGGCTCATAGAACATTAATTGTTTCTGGATTACCAAGTTGCTGAGCTGCAGATCCTGACAGGTGAGGGCATACACCAGAGAACTGCTCCCCCCAGGCTCTCCCTGCAGCATTCACCAGTGGCCCCCTGTCAACGGGGTATCTGACTAGCCAGGCCTTCGATGGACCCAGCCTGGCCTTTTCCGTGTTACCTGGAGGGACTTTTGATGCATTTTCCATGTGTTTCACTTTTTTTTTTCCATTCATAACTGGATACATCTGCATCAGTCTCATCTCAATTCCATACAGAGAAGTTGTTGGGAAACAACTGTTTCCCAAAAGTTGTTGGAAGCTGTTGTATACTTCCAGTCTGACACCAAGGTAATCTCAACTTGAAGTATAAGACACTTTATCAGGTTACAAAAAGGGCATACTTTCATCTCTCCACCCCAGAGCAAGCTTCTCAACCTGAAGCGTGGCAAGAAGCTCCTCCAACAGAAAGCAGAAGAGATCCTGAAGCTAAACCAGGGAGGATGAGGATAGGGCCTTCACCAAAAATGCTGTGTGTGTGACTACTAGAGCTGACAGTTCAATTAATGTAGAGAGCACATTTCCTTTTCTATTCTGGTTGTTCATAGATTACATGGGGGACAATCCCATAGGAGACATCACTATTTCCTCAAGCAGTCTGCCAGATTTTTTTTTTTTTTTTAACTTGTTTAACCTAAATTTTCATGTCCTCAATTTGAATTTCCAGCCCTTTGACTGTTTCTGCCATTCTTCTCTGCACTCCTTCCAACATAATAATACGCTTCTGGCAGCAGCGAGCACGAAGCTGATGATAATACCGTGTTACTGCAGCAACGCTGAGGCTCCCTGCCCACCCACAGCCCAATATGCAGATTACCATGTGGCCTTCGAACCCCATTCAAACTACCGCCCTAATGACACTTCCAGCATCTTTCAACATTCCTGGTCTCCAGCTTTCTTCCTCTCATCAGATTGTGCGTATTTTGGTTTATTTCTTGCTGGAGGCATTAGAGCACTTTATCCGAGTTTATCAGCAATCTGGCTGTTTTGGCTGTGTTTCAGTCTCTCCAGATTCTTTTATACCATATTTTTCTGTGACTAATTATTGTGAAATTTCTGCTACTTTGGTGGCACCAGAGCACATAATTAACATGGTGTTAAATCTTCACTGAGACATGACAGAGGAACAGAATGAGAAACCCCAGCATTAAGTTTTAAAGTAAAAATAAATCAGTAAGCCACAAAAACTGGATGACTATGTCAGTAGTCCAAGGAGGCAGAAGGGGATTCCAGTCTTATTTACTTTTTTCCCCAGTATATTCCAATAACAAGTTTAGGGGTAAACTTATCCTACCAACAGCATCTTGGCCACAGTAATAAAAGCTCTCTATATTATATTATTATATAAAATACACAATACTATAGCACTCTTTCCCATTGTTGTATTTATTCTCATACATTTAGCAGCAGTACAAGATTTGGACACACAAAGAATGAACAAAACCACCCACAGAGGACAGAGACAGACTAGAATATATACTCACCATCCTCAGACACTGTCCAAAATCTCCTGGTTCAATCACAGCTCACTCTCTTCTTGTTCTTCCACTAGTCTCACCTGCAGCAAAGAAGACACAACCCAGAGCAGTTTAGATCAACAGTAATGATACTTCAGTATGAACACAGAGGGGGGGGGAAAAAAAAGCCCAAGAGCCCAGCACCCTGTACCTATCATTGCCACCCTCTATTTAGTGCCCTCGTCAAGAGCTGTTGGAAATCAGATTCAGCATGACAGGGGAGACACCAAATCCTTTTGGTCAGTCACTACACACAGCATGCAGGACTTGTTACCCATCAGCACACACTGGCCAGTACCCCAGAGGTACAAAACACACACCTTGGGGCAGCACTGGAGGGAGCTGAAGGAAGAAAGACTTGGTCATTATGGTTCAAGGGCCTGGGGAGGATCCTTCTTCACACAAAACTTGGGTGCTTGGAGAAGACGGCTGGTGGTTTGGGGGAAAATTGCCTCTAAAATCAAATCTTGGCTGCCTAGGAGGTAGGGCAGGATGCAAGAGCTCAAAGTGCCACACACAAACTAGCAGCCCTTCTGCCAGCTTCCCCGTGAGCAGTGGGACTGGTCACAGGAGGCGTTTCGTAAGGGGGTAAGCAAAACTTGAGCAAGATCCTGCTCTGAGAAGATCCTTTCCAGTGGCACCAGATGGTCCCACAGGTGATCCTGGGATTTCCACAGAGGAAAAAACCCAATATGGGATCATTTGATCACCAACGTATCTCTCATCTGTCCAAATCCTGCCCTCCGTTCTGCTCCTTCAGCCCTACAGAGGGGACTGAATGACACACAAAGATTGCAGCTGGAAGCAGGTTGAGAGCCCTGTGCCACTCACCCCACTGTGCAGCCCCTTCACTGTGTGCACAAGTAGCGTGGAAATCTACATGCATATGTCCCAACAGTTTTTTAAAATAACAGTGTTTTAAGTGGGAATGTTCAGTATTTAAGCCTAGCCTGAAGATGGCTTAGAGCTCATCAACCAAACCACATTTCTGCCAGTTGCCAGCACCGTACACCATGCCAAAGCTCCAGGAATTCTCAATGTCTTTGGTAAGTTTTGCTGCCATTTGATGTAAAGGTTTTCCTCCTTAGATGAAATACAAGCATTAACACGTGTGGAATTGGAGAGCGTCTAAACATCTTGTGCAACATATCCCGGCTGAGAATTACTTCTCCTTCTGCTGTCAAGGAATCGGGTCGGCTCCAGAAGAGTTTCTGAATACCTACTCAAGGCTTTCCTTCCACTCAGGGATTTCTTTCCCAGACCAGAATTAAGTGAGGTTTGACATCCACACATCAGAAGGCCAAGCTGAATGCCAGCACTAAGGAGTCATTTTTGAAATGTAATCTTCATCACAAGCAAGCAGCATGCAAGTCCTTCAGCACTGCTGCGTGAAGTGGGAGGGAGCTGCAGCAGTGCCGTCAGGAGAAAGGAAAGGGAGTTCAGAAAGGTCTCAAAACTTGTGCACTATATTAACTTACATTTAAAAGCAGATCAGCAAGTTTCAGGAAAGTATGAGAAAACCCACAATGGGAATCAACTTTTTTTCTAGGAAAACAGATAAAGCCAAATACTGCAATATCTCCCTTCAAACCCAGATCCAGCCTGTCTCTTTTCAACTATAAAAACCTTTTCCCCACTATTTAGCAAAGTGACCACACATATCAGACCTCTACTAGATTTTTTTTTTCTCTACGTGTAGCTTACCATGCCACCAGGAAGAGTCACTGCCAACGGGTGACTTACAAATTAGGTCAAAAGCAGAATTAGCAAGGGAAGTAACATGTTAAATATGCTTTGTTCACTAATCTGAAGATAACCTGAATTATTGATACCACTAAATGCCACACGAGTACTTTTCCTGCAGTACACTTTGTATCAATTTACTAAATCATTGCTAATGCCTACTTCAGTTTCTCACTTCCTCCCTTGTAAGAGAAGTCGGTAATCACTAGAAACTGCGATTCTCTTTGGCTACGTCATGTTTGAGGATGTTTCTCCTCGCTCCCATCCCCCAAGCTATTCTTGAAAGCCAGTTGCCCAAGAGGAAGGCAGTTCACTGCAGCCGGGACTCCCACAGCTGCATTAGCTCAGCCCACAGGAATGCCGCCGCTCCTCCGCCCCCGAGGGCTTCCTCCTCCTGGCCGGAGCAGGGATGAAGCTGAAGGGGCTCCTGAGGATTTATGGGGCAATGGAAGCCAGGAGATACCAAAAAAAACCAGGTTCTGCTTGTACCACCAAGGAAAGCCTTGGGCCTCCAAGCACTACCCAAATTACACCCGGCCCAGTCCATCCATCTGCAGGAAACTTCACTCGTGCACTTGTGCAGCTCCACGTGCTCCTCTGCTGGCATCCCAAACGCATCCCCCTGCTTCAGGGCTGGCTGTGGTCCTCCTCCTTTCAAAGGCTGCCATGTTCGACTGGCTCCTGGCTCTGCCGCTGTGGCCAAGCAGCCTCCAGCCCTCAGGAGGGAGGATGGCAGCTGCCCAACACCTCTCTGGGCTGGCACCTACCACCTCTCCTTTGGAAGTCACACACGCGGTTTTGCAGCCACACAAGTAGCAGTTTCCCATGCAGGAGGTTGGATTCCCCCAAAATCCAGGTCAGAAGCTCCCCTAAAATCTCAGTCACAGGGGACAAGCTGGACCCAGCTGCCTGCTATGCCCAGCCAAGGCAGAGGCTGACACTGCTGAATTAAATGAAGAAGGAACCATAAACAAGGGAGAAAGACATGGGATGAAGCTGGAGAGAAGAGAAAAGAGCACGATGCCTTTCACACACGAATGGAAACCACAGCCCAGAGCCTCACGCTGTTCTGCTGCTGTGCAATCATGGGCAGAGCACAGGGCTCGCACCCCACGGCCAGGGGCCGGGCAAAGCCGTCAGCCTGCTGCCCTCCCCATTGCTTGGCTGGAGGGAGGCACAGTGCCGGTCCTGCTGACAAGGCCAGCAGGGTGATGCTGCCTGACACACCTGGATTAGGAGAAGTAGAGAAAATAACTCACTTCACTTGAGCATTTTTATAGCCTGTTTCCTACCCTGGAACTATTAATCTCCGAGCCAAACCCTCAGATAATAAGGAAGTGTCAGAGTTGAGAACACTCGTAAAAATCTTAATTTGCTCTCCCTATAGCCCTCTTGCCCATGTGACTCACGCGTGCTATTGGACGCTTTGTTACGCAACCATGTTATTTCCTCCAGGGATCTTTGCCTCTCCCAGTGTGAAAGAGAGTGGCAGGGACTGAAGCAGCAGCTGTCTTGAAACCTCTGCCCCTGTTTGCTGCAGATGTCAGAAGAGATGCGGGGGCTGTGAGAAGAGAGCCTGGACAGAAGGACTGAGCTCTGCCTGCAGAGCTGGACCCGTTGTCCTCCTCCGGGATGCTCAGCCACCACCCGAGCCAGACGTTTTACAGACAATCAGTGACTATTCTCCATTTTCTGGATTGCAGCTCTGGACTCAAACACCCAGGTTGCCACCCAGCTGCAAGCCAAGTCAAGGTGCGATATAAACTGTGCGTGCACTGGAAAACCCAACTCTCCAAGCAAACAATTAGGCTGTCAAAAAATCAGAAGAAACATTTACTCTCTCTCTGCCTCTCCACATCTCATGGAGGTGCCATGGAAGCATACTGCTGCTTCGTCAGTGTGTATTTACAGGAGCCTCACAGAAAAGCTTGTGAAAACCTTAATAGCCCTGCCTTCAGCACAGCTTGACTAACGACAGCGAGCCAGGCTTAGGAAACACTGAATAAAAAGGAACAGCATGGCCGCTCCCTGCAATCACCTGCTGTTGGCACGCTGCGGGGAGCAGAGGTCTTTTGGGAGGGAGGAAGGATGCCTGTTGGGGCACGCAGGGGTATTTCAGACGTGCACATGGAGCTTTGGAAAGGTGGGAAACACAGCAAGCGCCGATTACGGCTTCCAGCCTCGTTAGCGCTGCTGCGATGCAGTTTTCGGTGCACACCCCAGGCGAGGTGGGTGGCCCCTCTGGCAGCTCCACGCTTCCCGCTACAAGACTCGTTTTTAATTGCTTATAAAACTTCGCCAATTGTTTGCAGTTGGAGCGAAGCTCTCTGCTCTCAGCGCCTGACCCAGGCAGAGATTTTGTTTTAATTTCAGCTAAAATGGTAGAGTTAGTCCTGATGTACTTAATGGGGAAAAAATAAGTCCCAATATTAAACAGGGAACGTTAGAAGAAACAACCAGGAACCCTATTAGCCTTATTTTGATTCCAAACGAAACAAAACAGCCATCTCAAGCCTCTCAACTAATTAGGGGCTAAAAATATAATTGTCAGACCACAGTTACGTGCAAAGCAGAATGTATGGGACAGTCTTTGTTATTTTAAGCAAAATTACAGGTCCAAGGGCTGTTTCTAATGAAGGCCGCTAACAGCTGGTCTTCAACAACAAAGAACTTCACTGATTAATAACTATTAAAAGGAAAAGATTGGGCTACCAGAGCTTAGGAATGTCACAGTAATACCAGATGATGATGACAAGTTGCCAAAATATTCAGATTGCTCTGCAACGCTAAGTGATCATAATTTGACTGCATGCAGGTATAACCAGAGGCCAGGTATGAATTCAGAGACCCAGAATTACCCACAAGATGACGGGCTGTTGGAAAACAGCAGGTCGTGTACCTTAGAGGACCCCACAGTCACCTCCGTGTGAGCTGCTGGACAAGGAGCAGGCAAAAAGTCTACTGCAATAATTTATATAAGTAGTAAACAGCAGAGGCAGCAAATTGATGGCATTTCTGTCCCCAGCGCTGCTGGGGCCATGGCTACAACTGCCTCCAGGTGGCCAGAACTCAGACAGCAAGTTTGAAGCAGAAAATCAAAACCCATCTAGCAATCCAAAGCAAAACAAGCTCACATATGCAGCTTAAAAAAAATAAAAATAAAGAGAAGACTTGTTCAATATGTTTAAGTATTTATGCAAAGTATAGTCAGCTCTGGGCAACTCTGCTGACAAGGATGTAACTCAATCCAATTACTGGTAGATGAAGTTTCAGAATTGGATAAACTCCATCAAGCTTATGAAAAAAGCTGTTCTTTTTACTGCTTAGAGTACTTAAAACGGATCAGATACTTTTTTTTTGTCCAGGTCTGAATACATGAATCCCCACAGGCCTCTGAGTAAGCAGAGCTGCCCCTGATGCCCTCGGCACATCCCACCTCCGGCTGCTCTTCACGAGGAGATCAATGACTCGGGATTACAGACCGCATCTCAGGTTCAAAGTCAACCTACCTGCGAGATGTGGGCAGGGTAAGAGATGTTCTCCCAGGGGAGGAGGGTACCTGCCATGGCACTGCAGTGCTGCACATGCATTACCTGTCCCGAGTACCAGGGGACAGTCTCAGACCAACAAGGAGCAAGACACGGACATCATCTTGCTCAGCCCACAGCACAGAACCACATACTGCCCGAGAGCTGAATCACCCTGGCTTAATCACAGCCACCATGGCAGCTGGGAGAGGGTAACAGCTTGCAAACCCTTCCTGGCCGTCCAATCTAGGAGTCAGTTCATTATTAAAATGCCCTGAAAGTGTTTTCCTTATATTTAAAAACAACCAAGACCTCTTTGAAGACTGATTAGGCTCCTCTTGCATTTGAAGTAGGAACATCTAGGTTTCAAACACGGGATTGCACCTGAGAGATCAGACCAGGACACATAAAGCAGCTTTTTGCAGGACTGCAGAGAGACCAGGGAAAGCTGCTGTAGCCAGAAACACTCCCAACTACATGGCATCATCCTACAGGAGAAATTCACCTTTCAGTCCTCAAAAACATACCCAGATTTGGCTAGTGCTTTGCTCGTCTTCATGCACATTCTCAGAACAAGTTTATACAGCTGTACAGTGAAGATGTCAGAGGCCATTCTCCGAGCCAGCACCATTACTGGTCACGGAGTCACGCAGGTAATATCGGGACAGATTATCCAGCCCTGCTTGACTGATAGCTAGGCATCAAGGGAGAGAGAAACAGTATATGCATGTGCCAGCTGCAAAGGAGGGTAGTTGAATGTGTGTGCATGGATAAGATTACACAGCGCAGAGCAACAGGAGGGCAGAAACTAGAGCCACATTGGGAGAGCAAATCCCTAAGAAAGTGCTGAAGGAGTGACAGAAGAAGGGAGAAAATAAGCAGAGCGAGTTTAGGGAAGGGATTTCGGGAGCACAACTGCCATGGAGTCAAACCTCCCGAATGGTGAAGGGGGTGAGAATAATTTGGAGATTTTGCCAAGCTCAAGGTTTTTGCACCAGCAGTTCTAGTACAGCAGGTAAGGCAGGTTGAGGAGGTGAGGGACTTCAGTCTGAATGGGCTACGTACAAGGGACTTACCATGAAAGTGAGAAAAAAAAATATCAATCACAGGAGGTGAGTTGGAGCAGAAGTGAGCTTTCCCTTTAACAAGGGAGAAACTACACAGCACAGGGAAGGATTCAGAGGCAGATGAGAAACTGAGAATAAGGGGGAAGGGGAATGGTGCAACAGGGAGGAACGGACAGCACGGGGTCAGAGGCAAGAGGACAAACCAGAGGAGAACTTGTGCCTGGTGCAGGGAAAGGAGAAGAGTGCCATGAGAAATGCAGAGAGGCAGGAGGGGACATTGACACAGTATTTTGTCTTTTTCCCTCCAAAGAAACAAGGTCCTCTGCAGTAAAAAGGAAGGGGAAAGAAGACTGGAGAAGTCAGAGGTGTGCCCGAAGCAGCCACGGACCTAATGCCTGACAAAAGCAAAGCTCTTGTTTAGCTAAGACCAGAGCAGATCCAACACAAGCCTTGAGCCCCCAACACTGCAAGCAGGCCTGGCCCCGGAGTGCTGCAACAGATGCACTACTGCCAAAAGTGGGAACGAACATGAGAAGTTTTGGAAAAGTAAATACATGAGAGGAGAGATGGGCTGGAGATAGCAGAGCTTGGGAAGAGCAACGCAGATCCCAAGGGCAGAGACGCTCGTGGCAACAGGGGTCTCTGCTCAAGCTGAGCTGGGGTGAGGACCCTGGGACAGGAGCAGCACCGGGGCACAGGCAGTTTTGGGGTTTGTGCTGGTGAATGGTGTAGAAGTGAGGACTGCTGAGGGTGGAAGAAACAGTGAGAGTGGTAGTCATGGAGGCAAGGATGCAGTAATGTAGAAGAGGGTGTGGAGAGAGCTGGAAGGGGAAATGGGCAAACAAGGCTAGAGCTCAGGGGAGGAAAATACCACCAGAATTTGTAAAATGCCTAACTTGACAGGCTGGGCCAGAGATGCACATGTAGTGAAGACCTGCCACCCCTGTCTGTGCTTCAGGCCCAGCGAATATCTTAGCCTGGGGAAACTATCGAAGCAGCCTAATGACAACTTGTTTTGCAGAAGAGTGAAGAAACAGGGGAGGGGAGATCCTTATGGTGCATCCAAGCTGCAGGACCACTTCTCCAGCACCATTTTGTCTGTCCCATCCTTTCCTCTGCCACACCTCACTCAGCCAGGAGTCAGGAGAGAGGGATACACAGAGGAGCCAGACAATAGTTTATACCATGTGTGAGATGGTGGTGCACAGGCAGACAGACTCTTATAGACTCTAGCTCAGAGGACAGCCCCAGCAAGAAGGGCCCAGAAGTGCCACCCAGATGTCATCAAGGTGTGCAGGATTATGACGGAAGAGAATAGAGCCCAGCACTTTGCCAGACCCCTAACGAGCACTGCTATCCATCACTGCAGTGACTTTAAGCATAATTAATTCCAGCAGCCTGCCTGCCTGCCAGCTGACTCCACTCTTTAAATTAATGACAGTGAAATCAGAGTTTCAAGGGGAAACCAGTAACTGCGAAGGAAGCCCCACATACCGCAGAGCGAGGACCGTTAGCATGCATTACTCAAGACCATCTCCTTTCCCTTACCAAGGCTGTGGCAGCGAAATACCTCGCTCTGCAGGCGAAGCAGCCAAAGGGCTGGGGGCAGCCGGTGGCACCAGGTGGCAGCAGCACACCAGGGATGCTTCCCTGCCAGGTCAGCCTCTGCCTCCTCCTTCATCTTCCTAACGAACTGGCAGAGAACAGGGACTGGCAAAGGCTCTGCACAATGCCACATGCGCTGCCATCGCTGCACTGATTCATTTCCCATCACAGCCAGCGAGAAGCTGAGACACCAGCAGAGAGCGAGACAGGCCCCTCATTCATTTCAATGGCACATGGAAGATCCAGGGACCTAAAGAGCCCCCACTGCCCCTATGCCATCCCCACCCTCCAGGCCTTTCATCCCAAGCCGGCAGAGAAGGCATTCTAAGCCAAGGCTCCAAGCTAACTTCATAACCACTGGCCTAACAGAGACAGGAAGCACAGCTTTGGCAAGCATTTCTAAAGCCCCCTGTAACTCCAGCCCGTTGTTCTCCAGTTTTGTTTGCTTTTCTTTAAAAAAGCAGTTGGGACATTTCGACTCACAATTAAGCCTTTATTCAAGTACAAACAATTGTCTGGTCCCTACTCAAAGCAGTGCAGATGGACCCATCCCAGCTGCAGTCCAAGCTCCTGCCTGCTCCTGGTCCTCTGCCTGTAGCCCTGGAGAGACACGTGAGTGCTGGGCTCCCTCTCGCTCTGCTGCCGGGAGCCCCGTTACCTCTCTCCATACCGCGCCGTGCGCAGATTTTAACTCAATCTCAGGAAGGAAGCAGCAACAGCTTCAAGGAAACGGTGCCTGTGCTACTGAGGTCACATTCCAAGTCCCTAGGCTGGAGAAGCGCTGTCTAAACTGGTCTCTGCGCAAACACTCATTTCTTCTTACGCATCAGGAGAATTTGCCTTTTAATTCCTGTCAACTTGTGGAGTCTGACAGCCGCAGTTTTCTTTGAAAGGCAGTCTTTGTGACTGCAGAAAAAAGCCTGAAATATGTGACCCAAATGCACCAGAAGGCTCAGAAATCAAAAGATAAAGTCCTGAAGTGTGCCACTGCCCCTCTCCACCCCACCTCAACTTTCCCCAGCCAAGCTCACAGGTCTTTGGAGCACCCAGCTGCAATACACTCATACTCACCATCTGGGTACTTTAAAATAATTTCAGCTGCACAGCAGCAACACAACTTCAGCCCAGTTGCTATTACAAATAGAACTTCTATTATTATTTTATACAGGTGTGTAAACATACTCATTCAGTATTATTTTAGAAGTCCTAAGGTTTCTAAGGCATCTGCCAGCAGACAGAGGACAGGACTGACAGGGGAACCATACCCCTTGCTAAAGGCAGCTGGAGGCCAGGCAGGATACCTTTGGCATCCAAACTGGTGCTAGACTAAACTGGTACCTGCCTGCAAGCATCTGAATCCCCTCAGGATTCAATAGAAATAGTGTCTGAAATAAAAAAATATTGCTGTTATTCCAGGTTATCATATGCCCTGTAACAGTCCTGCAACACTGCTGGCTTTAACAGCCCTGAGATGGCCACACTTCCAGCTCCAGCTGTCTCCCCTCAGCACTGAAACCCCCGGGGCTGTTCTGCATGTGCTGCTGACCAGAGGCACAGCCCAGACCAGAACCCATGCACCATCATTCACAAACAAAATTTCTAAGAAAGCCTGTTTTCTCCAAGGGTAATTTTCCTCCATAGGAAGAAAAATGAACCATTTTTTAGTTACCTGCATAAACATGTATATGAAAAAGCTACAACTGAAACTAGAGCAGGCCTGAGAGGACAACAGAGCATCCAGATTTCTTCTCTTGACTCACCCAAAGCAAGTCACCCAAACCAAGCCCAGTTTCCCTGGCAGCCTCCCCGCAACCAGCTGCACTGATGAGAAGAGGAGGATCCTGAGCCAGGGTCTGCAGCGCTGACAGCGACGTCCAACCACTTGAAATGTGGCTGGGAACACACATCTCTGCTGAACGCTCCTCCCTGCTCCTGGTGGAAACCCAGTTCCTCTCTGAAACTTGCAATAATTTCACCATTATCAAATTAAGTACACAACTCCACCTTCCACAGGAAGAACACTAAAACAGAGCGATGAACATCTGCTCGGGGTTTCTACCATCAAGCTACAGGAAGACAGATGACCACAAGATGAGAAGAAAAACCCTTGAGAGTTGTTATTAATAAGTTAAGACCTCACTTAAGACCTCACTTTCTATTACATATTCTTGAAATCTCTCGCTTTTTGCTGAGCACAGTCATCCAACAGTCAAACCTGCCAGCTCCTGCAGAAGCGCTGTGTTTGCGGGCAGCTTCTCTGGCTGGTACGTTACGACAACAGCCTGGATGTCCTCCTTCCCTGTGCCACTGCAGAGAGGAGCCCTCTCAGGGCTTCATGTTGTCACTGCTGCTCTTCCCAACCAGGCATATACAGCAATGAACTCAGAAACCTGCACCTCATGAGGCTTTTTCTGGGGGTGGTATCACACTGCTCCCTCCCAATACCAAGCAATACCTAACCTGGCCTTTAACAATTCCCCCTTCCCACCCCAAGCCCCCGAAATCTCTGATTTAAGAAGGTTAAACTGGAGCCTCTGGTCTTTAATTTCTAGATTACTTGGAGCCTTCAAAAATGTTTTGCACTTTAGCAGTGGAAAATCATGTGAAGGGACTGCCTTGCACACTGACCTGCTTTCATTAATAAACCCACCTCAAAGGAGGGCAGGACAGCAAGTTCAGGTGAGCTTAATTGCTACCACCTCTGCTCTCTACTATGAGCTTAACTGTTTCTAAAACCAGTACTGTCCATGACAGCCTCTCAAAAGGCACTCTTAGAAAGGGAAATCCCCAGCCAGTCAATAAAAGGAAAGAGAAGGCAATTCGATATATATAGCAAGTCCCCTGCTTATCTAGCAGTAAGAGCTCCACAAATTCACACGCACTGTCCCTTCCCCGCTGCCAGCTTCCACCAGGACAGGGTATGAAGATGGCCACATGACAAGCTTGGTACTGAAAGGAGCCTGAGGATTCATACTCATCTGCTGCAATTCATACAGGTTTTTTTAGTGCTAGGAACAGAGCCTGGGATTTCTTCCCTTTAATAACTGACTGTATTAAAACTCATTAAGGATCAAATTCCTGCCTCTAAAAGGTTAGGATAAAAATGAAATGCATCAGACTTACTATATCTAAACACAAAGACAAATCTCAGGAGGCAAGGGGATTTTTATCATCTTTGCTCAAATATGAGATAGTCACCTTCCTCCCAGCAGCGCATCATTGACACGCACAGATGAAATCACATGGCTGCTGAAACCAGCGGCAGATCTATTGGCAATTTCAGCTGAAGCCAGGTTTTCCCCAGCACTGCGTATTCATTTCAGCACACACTCTGCAACGCAAGCCAGCACCCAGGGCTGCAACACAACAGCTCTGGGTGCTGGCAGTAATGGAGAACAGGCAGAGTGGAAAGCTGCATCTTTGAAAGAAGTTGGAGTCGCAGCACTTGAGGAGGCATCCCGCTTCCCATCTTCTGTTGCTCCAGTAACAACCCTTTGCTCTGTGATTTTTGGGGGATAGGAGGAAGCAGGAGCAGCAGCACAGCAATCCGCAGCACAAGTGCAGTGGGATTCCACCCGCTGGGCTCCCTGCTCCCCAGGAAACTCCAACAGATGAACCGGCTGCTCGTTCGAGCTTCGATTTTGACTGCTTCATCATTAGTAAAACATGCTGAAAATGTGACTTCCTCTGCTACAAGACCTATTGAACCTTTTCTGAAAGGTCTAAGTAACTTCCTGTTGTATTTCAATAAAAGAAGGCAAGCCCACAGATGGAACAGTGGGTCTCATACTTCTGGAAATTGCTCTAGTAGAAACATCTATAGAAGAAGGAAAGATGCAGTAGAAGGGAGAGAAAGGGAGGGAGGTAGGGAGGGGATTTCACTTTTCATCAAGCCTGTGTGTTATTATAAAACAAAACCGTCTACAGGATGAAAACACTTTTCCTTCCTCTTTTGCCTCATTTAGCAATGGCAATGAAAGCTCTGCACAGTTTCCTAATGAGACAGTTAGAAGATCTGCACAGAACTTCTGCATTCAACAGTTTTATATTAAAAAATAACCTCCATTTACTCTCCTTGCTGAACAAACCAGGCTCTGCCTAGGATAATCTTATCCAGCATCCAAAGGTGCTTGACTACCCTCTTTCCGATGGAAATGCAGAGAGCAGGCAGTAGAAAGGTATCCGTCTGCCCGCTGGCATGCCAGAAGGGGTGACACTCCCCAGACAGCAGCGCTAGCAGACTGAATATATTAACTTTTAAAATTACAGAAAGGGGAAAGAGCAAAGAACAGAGTAGGTAAGAAAGGATCTCGTGCCAGTCCAAGGAAGTGCAAAGGACAGGAGGGAGGGGTATGAGTCGCTTGCTGGCACGTACCAGCCCTGGCATCTACTCCCCCTGTGGATCTGCATCCAGTTCGTGCTGGCTGCCTGCCGGTAACGTGGCATTCCCTCCAGCAGCTGCCTGCAATATGTCTCCAGGCTGCCCTATAATGAGCACAGTACCTTGGATGCTAGAAGCTACCGGCTGTCCTAACGGGAATGGTCAGTGGTGTGAGTCAGCCACAGGCACAAGAAAGGACATTACCAATTCTTCAGACAAAAGCACGCCTGTTCATTCATTTCTTCTGATCATTTATTTGTCTTAAAGTAGAGAAGAGCAGGGCCTGCAAGTAAGCCCCTGCACTAAGTCCATCAAATCTCAGCCTGAGGCAACTCCATTAATTATCACTTCCTGCACCAAGTCTCATCCCTCACCTTCAGCAAGCAGAAAAGCTCCTCTCCAACACGGTTCTTCATGCTAACCAACCCCCTGTGCTACAAAAAGAAAGCATCTGCTCTTCTAGGGTTGGCACCCTGATAATTCACAGTATCACAACATTACACAGGAATACAGAGTGAACATCATCGCTTAATGTTTAAGGCAAAGGTTAATTTTGCCCAGATCACCTCTCTGAAAGACACTGCCTCCCCAAAGCTCCCACTCGGTATTCTCACCAGACACTGCAGACGCCCACTTGAAGGATCACAACTGCCAGGCTGAAGAACAGAAATGAAGCTGTCACAGCCGTCAGGCCAACATCAGCAGAAGAATCAGAGCAAAGCTGCTCCAGCAACAACTATGCTTAAGGTACCGTTTCCACTCCAGGCAGAGAAGCACTTGACACTGCCCTATAAGATGGTGCAATCTGGCAAAGCTACAGGGAGAGTCTGGGACTTGCTCTTAGGTCCCCTCAGGGATTTCTGCATGTACCTCCAATACCTGGGAGTCTCCCACCACAGCCCCTTCCCTCACCACAAGGCTTCTAACAAAAAGATTGTGTATTCTTGCTGCTAGGTGCCCTTTAGTTACAACTGCCACTAGGATGACGCACTACAGGTTCAAAACCCCCTGCAAAATAGGGACTTCACGGCTTAAACAAGCACTTCTCCTTTGAAATCAAGGTACTTTCTCTTCCCATAGGCAGCTAAATCCAAACATGAAACCCCAGCGTACATCAATAACAGGCAGAGCCCAATATACTTTTCACCTGCCCAAGTTAGAGGCAAACAAGGCCCTGAGCAGGGCAGCAATGTGGGAGCTGGAGCAGGAATGGAAAGGATACACAGCACTGGATTATCCCGGGGATGATAAAACTCCCTAAATCTAGTAATAAAATTACTTTATAAAGGCACTGTACCACATGAGCTCTAGTACCAATCCAAGCCTAGCAGCATCAGAGCTGGCATCAGTACCAAAATTCACAATCATTTGGTTAACAGACTCAGCTAGGCTGCAACTTCTTTGCAAAGACCCACCCCTGACCTCAGCTCTGTCCCTCTCCCTGGACACGGTGTTATTCCCTCTTCCTGCAAAAGGGAAAGAGGCAGCATGCAGACCCCCCCAGCACCTTGTGAAAACCAGGTCCACAGACAGAGGAGTTGCCTTGCTGCAAGCAAGATGAGATTTCTCTTTGCCCAGACACCCTCTCTCTATACCCACATCTACTTGCTGGGTTTGCATACATATCCATGGCCTCGGGATATCATCAGGTCGCTGGAGAAGCTGTGCAGAAACAGGGAGCACTGGGAGCTTTCCATTCCTAGAGTAGTTGCCTCTTGTCAGCTGCTTGTAAAGGGCGTGGATATGAAAAACGCAAGCCGGTAGCTCCACTGACAGAGAAATATTAAACACTGGCACTTTCTAGAAACAGAAGATCTCCTGTCTATACCAGGTAGGTCATTAACAGCCTTGTGCAGGTGAGAGAGATGCTTGCAGAGGACTGAGAAGAACCGGGCACATTGTCTAGAAGCACAAACGATTCAAATACACAGAATGAAAAGCTGATAACCCAGAAAGAGGAGACAAAGTTAATTGCCCTGCAGGGATCCCAGCCATTACGCTGTCTAACCCATTGGGACTGTAGGGAAATGGCTGCCCAGCAGCACGGCAGACACAGAGGCAGGCAGATACTCATCACACCAGAACTCAGCAGCAGTTCCCCAAGTCACGAGGATCTCAGCTTTAAAAAAAAAAGGCAGCATTGAACTATAGCATCAAAGGAAATAACTCCCATATACAGAGGACATGAAAGTATCAGGCTGTGACAAACCCTGAAGTCACACTACTCATCACATTGGAGGAGCATTGGAGAGGGAACGAGGGGCTGACAAGAGCCCAGACATACCCAAGGGTACAGGAAAGTTGACAACAGGACTCCAAAACAAGAACTGTACTTCAGCACAGCCAGAGGGAAAATTTAACACCCCAGGTCACTGGTAACAGAGTGGACACAGCATCCTCAGCAGTACATAAAGCATCTTAAAAAAAAATCTCTGATGCTTTCAGAGGAGCTCACCATATCCCACTTCGCTGTGCATCTTCCCACCAACCCCCCCCAAACACGTTACACCTGTACTTTCCGCATCCAAACACAGCCTTCTGCCCCACCACACACACAGACTGCTCCATTTCACATCTGACTTCAGCTTCCCCAAGCCTTGTGCCTGAAGAGACTGACTTCCACCTACCCAAGTCTGACCTTCAGGGCAGCACAGGCTTTTTAGTTTGCACCCAGATACCATGGGCTTGGTCCAAGGATTTCAGCAGGATTAGAACATTTTATAGCCTTTGGGAAATTCAGTCTACCCTTAGAGAAGGAAGGCAGAAGTGCCTTTGGCACTGGGGCAGCTGCAGCCCTGACCTGGTGGGAGGCAGGAAGGGGGCTGTGCAGTCTGGCCCAAAAGCAGAATCAAGCACAAGCCCAAACAATGCTGACTGGGGTGAGAGCAATGACTCCAGGGCTCCTTCTGTCCTCCTAAACCTACCCCTGAAGACCCCAGGTCACGAGGAGCCCATTGGGTGATGATGCCACCACATGATACCAGCAGGCAAGCAGTGCTGCAGGAAGCATGGGCACCAACCCCAGCTCTGGGCTGGCAGCTAGCCATGCTCTCCCCAAGTACCCTTGGTGGTATGTTCTCAAAACTGGGTGTAGGTACCTCATAAACCAGATACTAAACAGGGCAACGGCTTCTCTCCTTCACATTAAAATAGTGAGACAGAGTTCCACCTGGCTCTGTCATGCTGTGCGCTGGTGGTACCGAGTGCTATGTGCCAGTCATGCTCCAGCAATAAAGTGCACTTCTGCCAATGACTTTGAAAGATTTTTTTAAAAAAATTTTATTGTGAATCCAGGCAGTACAGTTGAAATAAGAGAGACAACTTAATAGATTTATGCTGGATTGCCACAAGGCACTCATCCACTCGGAGGAAGCCGGCTACTTCAACAAGTTTCTAGAATAAAACAAAACAACAAAATGCTCTGAAGCTTCCAGAAGGAACAATGCAGACTGCACCACTCGCGCAGAACAGTCCTCAGTTTCAACAGAGGCCATCAGAGAAAGACTGGCAGAGCCTAAGCAATTGAGCTGGCTGTAAAGGAGAAATGCTTTGAGGGTCCTTACCATAAAGCTGTCACTCACAAGCAGTACCATGTCCAAGCACGTTCTGCCAGAGCGAGCAATTCCACAATTTCATTTTGCAATGAAGAACTGGTCAGGTTGGAAAAGGAATGATGACTCTGCTTTCCAGCCATTGCTGCCTGAGCCATGAAATGGAAGAAAGCTGAGCTCTAGAGAATACCCTGCTGTGAATGCGGGCTTAAGTTCAGATACAAGACTTTGCCCCCAAGCAGATAAGTTGTGAGCCCTGTCTACCTATGTCTCTGCTGCCAGGACAGACTTCTCCAAAGAGGGGTGGAGCTGACAGCGGTTAGCAGCCTCAGCAAAAGTCACCAGATTTGGCTTCTTGCTAGGTCTCAGACAGAGGTGCCCAGTATATAGCCTGTACTTTGCTAGCAGAACAGTCCCATCCACTTTATTCCTAGCTAACTCCATTACCAAGGCTGAGGTAAATCTCAGTCCTCATCACCATCCCTCCTGTGAACACCATGCAATGGTATTCCATTCCATATCCCATTAATACTCCCGATCCTCCACAGTGCGATCAGATCCGCACCCCTGCAAGTGATAACATATTTCTTTCCCCCAGGAAAATAAATATTGGCAAAAGCAAAATTCTATTGTGCATGCCCAGGACAGCTGACCTTCACGGGGTTTATAGTGCATGAGATCAGCTGTATCAAACACGCTGTTGAGCAAACACTCCACCTAGAAGATAAGCAATACAATCCATGAGGGAAGGAAGATTGGTATTGCTCTAAACCAGAGACTAAAAGGAATAAGGCACCTACAAATGCACACAACATAAAAGGAAGCCTCTGAGGCCAGTAACTTGATACGTGTTGAAACAGAATATACAGACATGTAACCCTCCTCTCTTGCGATAGGCCCTGGGCAGGCTTCTCCCTCTTGAAGAAGAAATTCGAGGGCATCAACTGAGAAAGAGCAACAAAGTCAAAATAATAAGTAACAACAAAGTCGTTACCACTGCTAAGAGCAGGAACCATCTGTTTAGTTTTGTTGTTGCTATGTCCCATTGTTATCTCCCCTAGGAAAGGCAAGACACTGCTTTCAAATCTACTGTACACAGATCACTCAGGTCTGCAGAAAGATGCTACAAAACAAATCCCATGCAGAACTATTCCCACGATTTGATCCCCATCCCCAGCGAAGTGCAGCAGCCCTGGAGAAGGGGAAGAAGCTCTTCCAGCTCAGAGGCAAACCCAGATACATCAGAGTGAATGGAGGCTCCACGCCAAAACCTCAGCATGAGGAAAGCTGAGCACAAACACAGCGGGAGAGCTGTCGGGGAGCTGTGTTGGAAGGAGTCTTGATAGACCCTCAACTGCCACATGCGTCAAACCCTCTCAGCAGCCGTAAGACTGACCAAACCAGAGATAAATGAAGCAAAGCTGGAGGGAAATAGATGGTAGGTAAGGGGGATGTGTGGGCATGGCCCAAAAAAGACTCCAAGAGCTCAGGCTTAGTGAGAAGGGCTCCCTGGTACCAGTACATCCTCTCTGGCAGGAAAACAGGCTCATTTCAAATGGGATTCAACCACTGAATGTGTTTCAGTTTCATTTCAGCTCACATTCCCTGTTAAAAGAGCTGATTTTCTTGCACAGGCAAGGAACCAGGCACCACCCCGGTGTACACAGCAGCACAGTGCATTACTGCTGCCAGAGCCTTTCAAATCAATCACAACGTCTAAAGCTCTGGCTGCAAAGCTGAAGCACCTCACACCAGGGCAGTTTCCTTCCTCGGAAAAATTCATCATCTCCGATGGAAAGTATGCCCGATTTCCTTGGATTTGGTTCTGGGCTGCGAGGTGCAGATGCAGTTGTACTTGTGGCAAAGGCAGAGAGCAAGACAGCAACCAAAAAACATGTGCTTGAAAGTAGGCCTGAACAGGCATTTACTATTTATAAGCTAATCATCTGATCCCTCCTAAGGGAAATCCTATCCTTTCGGGCTGTTGAGAGCGCGCGTAACTGCACAGTCTCCGCAGGACTGCTAGGGAGGAACAGAAGGGAGCAATTATATCAGTGAGGAGTGCACTCAAAGTGCCCGGACAAAATTCCTCCCTGCTCCGTAACAGCACAGGCATCCTCCTGGAGAGCAAGCCAGGGATTACGAGCAGGGATTAATCCGTTATGCTAATTTGCTAAGAGCAAAGTAATTTTTTAAATAGCTCTCATCTCCATTCATCGTTATCTAAAAAGGGCTCTGATCTAGTTCTGCAAATGTTGATGTTTTCCTGCAAGCAGTGATAGAGGAGTCTCATGATAAGAGCCGGCATCGAAATCCAGAAACGCCAACAAGCAGAAAACTGTGTCTGGATGGAGCTACCTTGGAGGGTGGGCAAGCAAGGATGGAAGAGAAAGGTATGAACTTTCATAATTGCTTGCTAGTTATTAAGTCCTGGGGGAACATTCCTGTCCTGGGAAGTTAAGCGTGATAGTATACAGCACTGTTTTTTTTTTTCTCCTGTTCACCTTTCTCCCCAATAAAAATAATCTGGGTTAGATTATACTGCTTGATTTTCTTGTAAAACAGTGCTCAGTCACTTCCAACACAACTGCACATGCTCTTTCAATGCAACACCACACACACCCCAAGAAACAATCTCATTTTCTCTCTAGCCTCTTTATTTTTTTCACTTACCAACTTATAACTGAGAACAACTCTCTCCCTCAGATGACAGTAGCCTCTAACGACGAGCTGACAACACAGAATAGGAGTGGAAGTAGCTCTGTCTCAAAAAGCACAGATTAAAAGCAGTGTCTTCGAGAAGGAGGCCCAGCTCCCAGAGCAATCCTCACAAACAGGGCAGACAAGAGCCATCCAGGTCTAGTGCCTGCCTTCAGGTGAGCAAAGGTCAGCAAGATGCAGGAGGGGGAATCGCTGCACACATCATCCCCTTCGCTCCCACCAGAGCCGGGACAAGGGCGACTTTGAAAAGCCCCAATGAACAAAAAACAAAAGCAAGCCAGTGCATATTTGGCAGATCGAGATAACAATAAAAGCTGGCACAGCAGCATTCTCCAAAGCCTCCCTATCATGGTAAGATCTAGCCCTAAAGCTTCCCTCGATTTTGGTTTGGTTTCTGGGGTTTTTTTTGTTTGTTTGTTTTTTCCTTTTAGCTTGCTACAGATGAATCTGACAGCTAACTGACACTGTCAGCAAGACAGAAGGGCTGGAAGGACATTGCCACAAAACTAACAGCAATGATACATCTGAGGAAATTTCCCTGTTCAGGCTCTTTCTGAAAAATCAAATAACTGTCACTGCCAGTGTAAACAGATTTCTGCGAACACAGCAAAGGAAAGGGGAAACCAGATGTTCCTAGAAATTAATAACTATAAGTAAAACTTTTAAATTTATTTTCCAGTCTTCATCTCAGTTTGTTTACTTAGATATTCATCTTCCAGCGAACACACTGAAAGACATTATGGCCACCTTACAAACTCCCAAGCAGAGCAGACCACAGAACTTCCCAGGCTGTTAGCTGAGCTGCAATACTTGCCATTGCTTTTATTAAAAAAAGTATTGAGGCTTGATGTAAAAGTTGCCAGCAAATACAAAGTCATCACTGACTTTGGGACATTTGTTCTCACGCTTGATTCTCTATCACTTAAAAATATATGCTTTAGTTTCTATGCACACACTCGTATATGACCACCAGCCATACTGAATTCCCACAGTCCAACTTCTGTCCTCCACAACTACAAACAGACTGACCAAATCTTCTCGTTGAATTAAGCAGATGGAGCTCTTGTCACCGCATGGCAGCTTTTTTCACCTTTAATCCCACCTTTGTACATCGTCTCTGAACTCTGCCCAGCTCTCTACCAGCATTCGCACCACACATGGGCACCAAACCTGGGCGCAGAAGCGTTTGCACCAGTGAGAGCTGAGCTAACGCACCCTCTCCTCCTTCTCCACAGCCACAGTGAGGTATCAAAGATCACCTCCTCCTGCCTGGCTCCAGCCCTGCTGTGTTCAACGTAGTCATGAACCCACGCAAAACTACTGCTCGCTAGGACAGGCCTCACTCCTTCCTCCCTTGCTTCTCTGTTGGTGTAACAGACTACTCCCGAGCGGTTTGCTTTCTCTAGTAATAGATGTGTAGCCTCACCAGAAGTACACTGCCAAACTAACCAGACCACTGTATCGGATCCTAATCTCTTATTTTCCGCTCAGGACTCCAAGTTGCTTGTGTGCTCCATCAGCTTTTAGCTGCAAACTCTCTTCAGGTCATTGACAAAATCAGCGGTAGGATTCTTATGAGACCGTTAACATAATGTCCCCAGTAATGTTCTGGGAGCCACCAATTTAACATGGGTAATTTTGAGCTCAGCCCCCTTCAGTTAATTCAGCAGAAAAACCCAAAGGCATTGTATCAAATGCTTTAGGGAAACCTATGTTTACAACACATAGTTGTTTCGAGGTTTTTTTAAATAAACGCCAAACCTGCAACAACACTGTGTCTCCACCAAACCACCAAACTTCAGCCACCAGCAGTTTCAAACCAGCACAGAAAGCTTCACCGGCTTCTACCCAACAAGGAGGGTAGGCACCTTCTCCAAAAAACAGCAATGGGTGATCTCACGCGGGGGACACCGGACAAACCCCACCAGGTGGGACGCAGGCGAGAGGAGCCTCTGGCAGGATAACCAGCTCCGTGCCGTTACCACGGTCGGCGTGGCACAAGGATCTCCCAGCCGCGAGGTGCTTCCAGGTGGGATCTCCGCGGCCCGCACGGCCCCTGCCCGGCTGGGAGGCAGGGACGGCCCTTGGCAGGAGGGCAGCCCAGGCGCTCCTCTCCCGGGGCCGGGGGAAGCAGGCTGGGCCCGCAGCCTCCGCCCCGCAGCCGAGGTCTCCCGCCGGCGGGCACGGCTCGCCCAGCCTGGGGACCGCCCGCTGCGGGATCGGGCAAGGGCTGCCGCTCCCAGTACGGCGGGGCGGAGGCCTCGCAGAGCCGCCGGACCAAGCGGCAGAGCCGGCAGCGGACAGGCTGCCTCCGCCCCGGGCCTGACCCGGCGGAAGCCCCGCGTCTCGTTCCTTCCTAACGTGAACCAGCCTCTACCCCTCGGCGGCACCTCGGGGCCGCCCCCCGCGGTCACCGGCCACCCCGCGCCGCAGCGGGCAGCAGCGCAGGCCGGCCTAGACCCGCCCGCCCGGCCCACCGGGACCGGGCCGCGGGCCCGCCACCGTCGCCTCAGCGCTGCCGCCTCCGGGCCGGCAGCCGCCCCTCACAGACAGGCCCCGGGGACGCCTCGCTCACCGAGCGGCGAGGAGGAGGAGTGGGGCTGGCCGGGCGGCGGGGAGAAGCCTGAGGAGCGCCGCGGGGCCCGGGCAGGGCCGGGCCGGGCCGGGGGCAGGGGCCACGCTCGGAGCCCAGGGGGGCGGCGACGGCGGCAGGAGGGGAGGGGGGAACCGGCGGGGGTCTCACCTGGCTCCGTCCGCGCCGCTCCCGCCTCTGCCGCGTGCAGCTCCCCGCCCTGCGCCCCCCACAGACCCGCGCGGCCCAGCCAATCAGCGCCCGGCGCCGCCGGCACCGCCGGCCAATGAACAGAGTGAACGCGTCCCCGCCCAGCGCCACCGGCCGCCAGAGCACGCCCTTCTCCTCGCCCGCAAGCCTATCCCGTGACCCGGCGCGGCGCGCGGGGCTGGGCGGGACCCGGCGCCCGACGCCCAATGAGAAATCACAGCGCGTCCCGTTGCAGCCAATCCGCGGCCAGTCAACCCTTCCCCTCAGAAAAGGGCGGGCGGTCACCGGGGCGTCGCGGGGGGGCGAAAATAAGCGGGGGGACAGTACTGGGGCGGGGGGGCAGTACCGGGGGGGGCGGGCGCCCCCTCACGTGACCGCCCGGTAACCGGGCCCCCTTCATCCCCCCGCCTGCCCGCAGCCCCCACGGCCCGCCGCTCCTGCGCCCGCAGGCGGCGGGGAACCGGCCGCGGTGGGGCCCGTGGGAGGAAGGCGGCCCGAGGGGGCGGCCGGGGGCCTGGGGGCAGAGGCACCACCCAAACAGCCCCCCGGGGGTACGTGCCCCAGACCGCCCTCATCCGCAGGCAGCAGCCACCCACCGAGGGCCGTGGGGTGGGCAGGCACCAGGGGAGCCCGGGCCCCTCACCGGCAGCCCTGCCTCCCACGGGCAGTGTCCTGGCCAGGGCAGGGCGGCGCTGGGGTCTTATCACAGGATTGGGGCACCTCGGAGCTGTGGTGTGGCAGGCCTCCCCAACCGGCCTGAGGAAGCCTTTGGGATGGTAAAAAGATGTTAAGGCCTCCCTGTTTTGTTGCCCTGCTCAGCCTTCAGCAGCTGCTGCGCTCCGCAGCCGGACGCTGCTTGCCTCTACCTCCCAAAGGGCTGGATGTCCCCCTTCCCCATGGCTCATCCCTGGGTTTCCCCATTGTTGGTGTTACTTCTGCCATTCCCACCCAGGTCTCACCCTACACTCAATGTGCCCTGCAAAACAGCCCTGCTAATATAGCTATGGGGCAACCTCAGGCTTTCTTAGAGTCCAGACTTTACGTTTCAGGCAGGCTCCCCTTCCCCCCAGCGCCTGCGGGATGCAGACGGGGGCTGGTGAACCCATGGGTGGATGAGGATGCTGCTGCCTGAGACAGCGTCTCCCTGCCAGCGCCTGGACAGACACTGCGAGGAAGGGATGAGCCGAGCCTAGCCCCAGACAGGTTTGGAGAGTTTGGGAGTGTGGGGATGAAGGGAATGTTGGTCCTTGGAAGAGGATGGCCACCTCTGCCTGGCCCTGGGGCTGCGAGCTGCGAGCTGCGAGCGGAGCTGCCCCGTGCCTGGCTCTGAGAGGTGCAGGAGGGCTGGGAGCCTCCTCCTCGCCCCGCGGGTGCTGGGTGTTGTGGCGCTGGGGCCAGTAACATGCATGCATGATGCCTCAGTATCACGGGGATGTGCCGAGCACGGCCAGGAGGAAATCCAGCCGTGGCTACAAAGGGCGCAGGGGCTCTGGCCCCACATCCGGTGGGCTTGCAGGCATGTGCTGGGCTATAAGTGACCGTAGGGGCTTGGGCGGGGTATGGCAACAGCCCAGGAGTGGGGAGACAGGAAGTGAGGCTGTGACTTACTTTTTTTGTGAACATTTACTTTCGTTTCCCCCCCGCAGCAGAAATAGACTTCATAGCTCCTTCCGCAGGCCGGGGACTGAGGGGTGATGGCAGGTGAGTACAACCAGCGGTGCAGGTGAGTACGACCAGCGGTGCTGGGGCTCCGTAGTGGGGTAGTGGTCTTGCCCGTGTCCTGCTCGGGTCCTGCTCACCCTGGCCGGCCCAATGCCCAGGGAGACAGCGCAGCATGCAGGCTGGAGCTCAGGACACTGCATCCCTGAGCAGCTGGGGCCCTGCTCCTTGCAAATCCGTCCCCTGGGGCACTTTCTGTGGGTATGTGAGAAAAGGGGGAGGGGGGCGATGGCAGGGGGAGCTCCCGGGGTGGGCAATGAAGGAGAGAGCAGCACCCCGGGTGAGCAATGGGGGAGGGGGAGCACTCAGGGTGGATGGTGGGGGAGGGATCAGCAGCTGGGGGGGGGGCAATGGGGAAGCGGGCAGCACCCAGTGGAGGCAACAGGGAAGGGGGAGCACCCGAAGCAGGCAGTGGGGCAGCAGTAGCCGTGGCATGGGAGCTCCGGGCACTGACAGGGCTGTCCTGCAGACACGCTGCTCCTGAATGTGCGGACAGCCTTTGTGGAGCGTGTGAGCAAGCCAGTGATCTCTGGGCTGCTGGACGAGCTGCTGGCCCGAGGGGTGCTGAGCCTCGAGGAGGTGGACGAGGTGCAAGATAGATACACAGTGCGTGCCGACAAGGCCCGCTGCCTCATTGACTGTGTCCGCCTGAAGGGTGCCAGGGCCAGCCAGATCTTCATTGACAGCCTCAGGAAGCGTGATGGAACCTTGGCGGAGCAGCTGGGTCTGACCGCTGAGTCAGGTGAGCGGTGCGGGGCCGTGGTCTGCCCCCGGCCATGCTGGGGCTCCCAGCGCCTCCGGTGGGGTGCTGGAGTGGGTCCTGGCCCTGGCGAGTGTCTGAAGCCTGAAGGCAAGAGGTAGTTGGGCATCCCCGATGTGACTGCTCTGTGGCACTGAGTCCCCCTTGCCATGCAGCGACGACAGGGCTCTCAGGGGTGGCTGTCCCCCGTGGGGCTGAACAGGGACCTCCCAAGGGGCAGAGACCAGCTCCGCTCGTCTGTCCGTGCCCTGCAATAGTCCCCTCTTGCTGCAGGCGCTTTGCACTGTAACTGTGGGGCTTTCTGCTTGCAGGGTCCCCTGGTGCGCAGCTGGCCTCCCCCAACACTGAGGCCTCCCCTGGGCCCCCCGTCAGCATCCAGGGACAGCAGTGGATCCAGCAGTGCTCCCTAAGCGAGTACCAGCGCATCAGGGACACAGAGGGAGACCAGGTGCTGTGGGCAGAGGAGATGAGAGGAGGGCTGGAATGTGGCCCCAGCCACCCTGCCGGAGCGGACAGGGGCTTGCCGAGGGGAGCCAGGGTCTTCGCTGACCCAGGAGCAGTGCAGGAGATGTGGGGAGATGCCCCAGGGACAGGGAGATGTAGTTGCTGCACCCATGGGCCTTCTCTGGTATTAGCTGCCTCCCAAGAAAAGCCCCCTGCACCCACCCACCACTGAGCGCTGCCTCCCTCCATCCTTACAGATCTATCCCATCCGTCTGCCGCGGGAGATGCGAACCCGTAGGGCCCTGCTCATCTGCAACATTGAGTTTGAGCATCTGAGCCGGAGGGATGGGGCTGAAGTGGATGTGGAGGGGATGACGAAGCTGCTGGAAGGGCTGGGCTACGTGGTGGACGTCCATTACAACTTAACTTCCCAGGTAAAGGACTGCACAAAGCAGCTGCCACTGGCCCCGGGAGTGGCGCAGAGATCCCCCGTGCGTGTGTTGGTGATGGGGGGCTCAGGCACCAAAGGGACACCTCTGTCCCCAATGGCAATGGCTCCTGCCCACAGCTGGTGGCTGGGTCTCCACGCAGCTGGTCACAGGTAGCTGATGTTCTTTCCTTGTGCTGGTTTTTAGGGGATGGCTACGGTCATGAAGGATTTTGCGGATCGCAAAGAGCACTGGACCTCTGACAGCACTTTCCTGGTCTTCATGTCCCATGGGGTCAGGGCTGGGCTCTGCGGGACCAAGAGCAGAGGCGAGACCACAGACATCCTTTCCCTCGACACCATCTACAAGAAATTCAACAACAAGTACTGCCAGGCGTTGCTGGGCAAACCCAAAGTGATCATTATCCAGTCCTGCCGTGGAGGTGAGTCCCCGCTACGAGGTGCCTGCGAGGTGAGCGACCCAGCCAGGCTCTCCCAGGGCACTTGAGCCCCGAGCACAAGGTGGGGACGGGACACCCCATCATCACTGATGGCTGGCCCTGCCTTCCTAGGCAACGTAGGGTCCGTAATGGTGAGCGACTCCGCAGACCCTGCCATGCCCACTCTCAGCTTGGCTCGCACGGTCCCTGCAGGGCTGGAAGATGACGCAATTTGTGAAGTCCATCTGGAGAGTGATTTTGCCACTTTACATTCCTCCACACCTGGTAAGCAGTTCCTGGAGACAGTTGCCCTGCCTGAGGGCAGGCGAGGGTGACAGGACTCCCATTCCTGATGCCATGGGTCTCCTCCACACCTCCTCCTCCTTGGGGTGGGTTGCCGGGGATCCCCCCCATCCGGTGACCGCTTGGACATTGCTCCAACAGCTTCTGTAGAAGGCAGTGTCCTCCGATGCCAGGGTACAAGGCTGCTCCAGGACACCCGCAGATCCCTCTTAGCAGCACCAGGGCCAGAGCTTTGTGCCCCTGCCTGGCTGCCTTCCCTTGCCCTGGCTCCAGCCCTCCCCACCAGCTCTGCCTTTATCTCACCACAGTGGCTGGCCAGGGGAAATTGTCTTCTCCTGCTGGGTCACAGATGGTTCCAGGCCGTGCCAGCCTGGAGAGGCTTGAAGAAAATATTCATGTCACTTCTGTCTTCCCTGGGATGCCCTGCCCTTTTCCCATGCTGTGGGTTGGATGGGCCAAATATAATGATCTTAGAGAAGGTGCCCCAGTCTCCTGCTCTGGCACCCAGCATTCATCACTGTTGCAGTGAGGGACACCAGTGAAATCACACTTGGCATCTTCTGTCTCCCCAGATACTGTCTCCTGGAGAAGCTCAGTAACAGGCTCCCTTTTCATCCAGCGCCTGATAGAGCAGTTTCGAAACCACGCCTGTAACAGTGACTTACAGGAGATCTTCCGAAAGGTGAGGCTTTGTAGTTAACTGCAGGTGTGCCAGCAGATGCAGCCATGCCAATGGTCAGAAATACTGCTCGGAGCAGAGCTCGGGCCAGGGCAGGCCATTTCTCAGCAGGCTCTTCGGGAGCAGGCTCTGTCAAAAGCTTTGGCCTGGAAAGTCAGCTGGATCTCTGGAGGCAGCAGCACCCTGCCACGTGGTGGGCACGCGAGAGCCTGGCGTGTTGGCGCAACCCGTGGCATCCCTTGTGGGATCCACATGCCTGGGGATGCCTCCTGACTCCCTGCACCCTTCCCATGCTGGGAACGGAGCTGCTGTCATTTCTCCCCGCTGTCTCTCTCACCCCAGGTCCAATATTCCTTTAGAAAATTCTCTCGGCAGTTGCCATCACAAGAACGGACTACGATGCTCAGGAAGTTCTACCTCTTCCCAGGCCACTGATCTCCTGCCCACGGTGAGTCTCTTCACCTTGCACCTCTGCAGCAGCCTTTTGTCTGTGCCCCAAACGCCGTACCTGGCCAGCAAGGAGGAGCGGGGAGAAATTTCCCACCGCTCCTGGGCTCAGACAGGATATCCAAAGGACTTGTGCTGGTAGCTGGGGCCAGGCAGTGGCCTGACTCCGTCCCCATCTCCCAGCTGGCCATAGGAGCGATGGGTGCTCGAGGAACTTGTTTCCATAGCCCATGTCTCAGGAGCTTCTCGGTCTAATGTTCTTCACAGGTGACAAAATAACACTCGGGCAACAAAAGTGTTTGAATTTGGGGGTAACAAAGCAGAAAGCTCAAGCTCAAGGCGAATGCAGCCCTGCTCCAGAGAGATGCACTTCTTCAGAAAAGGAAAGGACGAGGAAAAGCCAAGAACAGCTCTGCAGAAACACAGTGAATCTCCCAACCAGCTACTTGTGCCCCTTCTGCTAGGCAATTACAGAACTGGAATAAAATAGCCCTTGGTCTCCTGTCCTCCCTTCCTTTTGCAGCCTCCAAACAACCCCAAACTGAGCAAACTCTTCCCAGGGAGCAGCAGAGACACCTGGCTCTGGAGCACCAAACACAAAGCTGGTTAGTGTCTCTCTGAACTGTCCCCAGACAGAGCCTATCCCCAGTTGTGACAGGGACAATGTGTCACCCCCAGAGCCGCTTCTGCCTCGTCTCTGGCTTTACCCATCGTCTAATAAAGGGATTTTTACAGCAGACGGCACCACTCTGCCTTTAGCCCGCAGTGGGTGGATGGTCATTACAGCCGGCAGTAGCTGCTGTTAGGTTGCCTTCTCGGGGGACGCTGAGTAGGCAGGAGGTGAGAAATTGGAGGGAGCTCAAGGAGGAGGGGACGCCTGCCTTTGGGGCAGGCTGGGCAGACGCGCTCCAGGGGGATTTCCGTGCCTCTGCCTTGCAGGCTTGCAGCATCTCCTTAACTCAGGAGGCAGCTTCCCCCACTCCCTGATCCTCCCACTGCCCCTGAGGTGGAGGAAGGACACAATTCCCCCTGGGAGCCAAGAAAGATCCTCAAACCTATGTCTTACGTGCACTGTTCCCACGGCTCGGCACGTCACTGGCCCAGCCCAGTTGCCACCTCCCACCAACATCCCCGCTGGTAAGCAAGAGCCCCTTGCTGTGCCCACCACCACCCTCCCTGTCCTCCACAGCCACATCCAAACCATTTTCTGCCTTGGCATGGATTCAGCTTTATTGCACATTCTGCAAAGTTACAGCCAGATCCACAACCAGGTGGTCTGGCAGGAGGAAAACGAATGGGATCTCCTGCCCCCTCCCAGCATCTGAGACACTCCAGCGCAGGCAGGACAGGCTGTGCAGGAAGGGCAGTGTCCTGGGCCCATGCCACCCCATGTCCCTGCGAGGTCGCAGGAGGGCTCAGTGGGATGGAAGCGCCTCTCTGCTCCGGCTACAGGTGACCCGGGGTGGGAGAAGGCCTTGCAGGCAGGATCGGACTGCAAAGTGGGCAGCCGGTCCAGGCCAAGCCCCTTCTCACAGAGCCCCACGTCACTGCCCGGAGCTCCTCAGGTCCCACACGGTGCTTGCAGAAACCCTGGTCCCCAGCGCTATGGTGGTGGCAGGAAATTGAGGACAGCAGTGATGAATTCTTCAAATTTATCCTGATGGACTATGTGGCCTGCACCTTTGATGTGCTGGACATCCGCCTTGGGAAAGAGGCGCTGGATCTCCGGGTAGTCTTTGGAGCTGCAGGACAAGGGAACACGCCATGGGAAGCATGGTCAGAGGTCCACCCAGGTGCCTTCCCTCCCCCTGCCCAGGCAGGGGGGGATCCCAGGTCTGACCATGTCCCCTTCCCTGCTGGGAAAGCCTGGGGCTGCCCCCAGGTTCCCCTTCACTCTCCAGCGCATTGGTGTCACCAGCTGCTGGAGGCACAGAGCTTGCTCCAGGACCTTCCCCATCTCGGGGGCTTCCTCCCACCCTGGACAGCCGCAGAAGAGCACAAGGGGTCAAACCACAGACTTCGAACTGCTTCTCTCCAGTCCCACCTGATATAGGGCGAGTTGGATCCTCCCAAGAAGAGTGCAGGGCCAGGATACGGCTTGTGGAAGACAGGGAAGTTCATGATATCTGCCAAGTGGTGGGAAATAGCCTCCAGGTTTACCCGCCAGACGTAGCGGCCCTCTACCTCCACCAGGTTGGTGAGGAGGAACTGTCTCAGCTGCGGGAGCTGCCACAGAAGGGGATCGTACACTCTTCAGTTAGAGCAACAGGCCTTCAAGATGTCCTGGCACCCTCCATCCTCCCCTTCACCCCCTTCTGCCTGTCTCCCATGCTGTCACGTCCCCCATCACCCCTGCAGGCCCGGTGAGATGTCCTCCAGCGGCGAGTGAGCCGGGGTGGAAAGAGTCCCGCTGGCACTGTGGCCCTAAAGCCCTGTGCTCCGGTCCCAGGACAGGCTGGAAGCAGAAACCCCATCCAAGGAGCGGGATTTCCTACCTGGACCACTGGACGCAGCTGATCATCAGCGAGCTGGCGGGCTGCAGAGTGGGGCAGGCCATCCGGGATCTTCACTGACTTCATGGCAGAGACGTAGGCAGAGAATTCGGAGACGGGTGCGGTTGAGACGGGACTAATGTCCACAGAGATGAGGCGCTCCACGAGGTCTGGCTGGGGACACAAGCAGGGCAGATGGGTACCAGCTGAGATCTCCCCAGCACAGGGCTCTGCTCCCAGTCAGACTCCCTGGAGGCTTTTAGCTCCCTCCTGCCTCAGCAGAGAGCTCCATGTGCCCTTCCCCAAGTCCCTGTGTCTTGGCATGGGAGATCTCCAAGCCCCCTTGCAAATCAGTGCCGGAGGGACAGGGCAGAGCATGGGCTGGCGGACAGGGACTTGCTCCTGCTCCCACAGCCCGGCTTACAGCTCTGAGCGGGACAGCAGCCCCGACCGTGATGGAGAAGAGCCACCCCCTGCGGGGCTGTGGGCAAGGCTGGCACCAGTGAACAGCTCCCACAAGTGCCACCCCCCTTCCTACAGCCTCCCGCTCCAGGAGCCCCCCCGAGCCCGCTCCCCCCACCAGCCCCGGGAGCCCTGCGCCTGCCGACCCGCTGCAAGGCCAGCATCATGGCCGTCTTGCCCCCCATGCTGTGTCCCAGGAGGATGCACTTGGTGATGCCCAGGCGGGCCAGGAGGTGCTGCACATCCAGGCTCATCGCTTCGTAGGTCATCAGCGGGCTGTGGGGGCTGCCACCGTGGTTCCGGGCGTCCAGCGTCAGCACCTGCCTGGGCAGGGGCACCGTGTCACCCCAGGCCCGGGAACCACCCGCCCGTGACCCCCTCCTTGGGGCGCTGCGGCCGCCCCCCACCCGGGGCCTCACCTTGCCGCTGCCGCGACGCACCAGCGCCTTGGCCACCGTCTGGAAGTTGCCGCGGCTGCCGAAGAGCCCGTGGAGCAGCACCAGGGGCGGCCGGTCCCCGCGGCCCCCCACCTCCACGTGGGCCAGCGGCACCGCTCTGCCGGGAGAGGGTCGTCGGGGGCCTGGCCGGGGGCAGGGGCGTTGGGGCGGGGCCAGTCCGGGGGGCGGGGCCAAGGGCTGCCCCGCCGGCAAGGAGGAGGTCGGGGTGGCGGTGGGGCGAGGGGCTGGGGGCGGGGCCACGGCCAGGGGGCGGGACGAGGCAAGCACGGGCCGTGCGGGGGCGGGGCCGGCGAGACGCGAGCCCAGCCCCCGGGGGGCGGGGGGGCTACCATGGCACGGGGGAGGGGTTAGCGCCGCGGGGGCGGGGCCCAACCCCGGTAACGGCCCCGCCCCTGCTCTCGGGACCCCTCCCGCCGCCCCCACCCCGCGCGCGGCCGGGCCCTTACGTCACCACGGAGCGGGCGGTGGCGGGCGGCGAGCGGGGGCGCAGCCGCCCTGGCGGGGCGGGGGGGCGGGCGCGTGGCAGCCAGCGGAGCATGATGGCGGCGGCGGCGGCGGCGGCGGCGCGTGGGCCGTGACGCAGTGCGGCGGGCGGCCCCGCCCCGCCCCGCCCCGACGGCGGCGGCGGGCGCCCCCTGGCGGCGGGAGGGCGATCCTCCCAATTCTGGGCGTCGCGTTCTGCCTGCGCGTGCCGGGCTGGCGGCCGGCGGCAGCGCCTGCCTGCGCCTGCCTGTCGGCGGGGAGACGGAGCCGGGTCCCCCTCCGCCACCCCCGGGCCC
Source organism: Ciconia boyciana (assembly GCF_034638445.1). NCBI lineage: Eukaryota > Metazoa > Chordata > Aves > Ciconiiformes > Ciconiidae > Ciconia > Ciconia boyciana. The sequence continues at coordinate 881,916 of NC_132950.1, forward strand.
CCGGCCGGTGCCGGGCAGGGCCCCGGGCCGGGCAGAGCCGGGCAGGACCGCCCTGCCGATGCGCTGCCGATCCTTATCGCCGCTGCCTGCGGCGAGCGGGCAGCCAGGCGTGCCGGGGAGCGGGGCGAGGTGGGGCCCGGGGGAACTGGAGCCGGGCAGATCACCTGCCTGCGAGCAGGGCAGCGGGGGCTCCGCAGGGACAAAGCGCTGGGGCCCAGGCAGGCTCCGCCTGCCTGCTCCTGCCTGCAGGTGCAGCCAAGGCCGAGGCCAACAAAACCTCCCGCTCCCGCCTGCCCGTGGGCAGCGTTTTCCCGAAAGCTGCTCCCGGCCCCTGAGCGGGCAGCGGGACAGGCAGCCCCAGGGCAGGTCGCAGGCAGCCCCAGGGCAGATCGCAGGCAGCCCCAGGGCAGGTCGCAGGCAGCCCCAGGGCAGATCGCAGGCAGCCCCAGGGCAGGTCGCAGGCAGCCCCAGGGCAGGTCGCAGGCAGCCCCAGGGCAGATCGCAGGCAGCCCCAGGGCAGGTCGCAGGCAGCCGGGGAGCTTGCTGGGCCCCGCTGCCTGCTCGGCCCCGGGCAGCGCGGGATCTGGCCGTGCACCTGCAGCGGCTCCTTCCCCCTTTGTCCCTGCCCGCTGGAGCGTGGCGGGGAAGGCGGCTGCCGTGCCGGGCCGTGCCGGGCCGTGCTGTGCCGTGCCGGACCGGGCCGGGCCGGGCCGGGCCGGACCGAGGCGGTGGGAGCGGTTGTGCAAGGCGGCCTCGCCCCAGCCGCTGCCCGGGGGGGAGCGCCCCGTGTTCCCCTCCGCGGAGCCAGACTTTGACCGGGCAGGCAGGGAGTGCCGCGGCCGCATTGCAGCGGCTGCTCCGCTGCCTCCCACCCCGCCAGCTGCCGGAGCGCTGCCCCGAACGGGCGGGGGGGCGACCGGCCCTCCCCGGGCAGGGACCCCCGGGGGGAGGGAAGAGGGAAGAGGGGCTGCGGGGTGAGACCCCCGTCCCCAAATGCGGTGACGCCGGGGTGCTGCCGTAGCGGAGGGTGTGGCGTGGCTACCTGTGGGGGCTGTAGCCCTGGCCCCCCTCCCCGTACCCGGTGGGATCCTGCCCCCCCCCCCCGCTCCAAGGATACTCGGGCTACCAAAACAGGACACATTTATTGACAAATGATGTAACCGGTACAGACCACGCGTAACAGGGACAGACGGTGCCCGGCCAGCGGCGATGGTGGTGGGGGGACACCGGGGGGGGCACCGTCCCCATCCCCGTCCCCGTCCTGTCCCATGGGCGCGGGCAGGGGCACGCCGGGCGCCGCTTCTCCCGCCGACCCGAAACCGCCTCTTGTTTAACCGAAACTGTCTCTATTTACACAGCCCGGCCCTGACCCTGCGGCCGTCCCCGTCCCCTCCTTCGCGCCCCCCCCGCGCTGGTGCCGCCGTCCCCGGTTCCCGTGGAGGGTGATGAGGGTCCCGGGGTGGGGATGGGATGTCGGGGGGTGCCAGGGGGTACCGGGGGGGGGGCTCAGACATAGTTCCTCTTGTCGTAGCTGGTGACGGCGGAGCGCGGGGCAGAGTAGGCCACCTTGCCGGTGGGGTACCTGTCGTCTTTGGGGGGGCAGGAGCAGCAGAGCAGGGCCCCCCCCAGCAGCAGGAGGGCGGAGGCCGCCCAGCCCACGTAGAGCGAGGTGCCCAGCTCCCGCTTCTGCGCGTCGAGCACCAGCGGGTTGTAGAAATCCCGGATGATGGTGTTGGCCGACCAGGAGACGGGGATGAGGGTCATGACGCCGGAGAGGAGGAAGATGACGCCGGAGACGATGGTGATCTTGGCTTTGGTGCTCTCATCCTCCACGCAGCGGGTGCACTGGGCGCCCACGATGGCCACCAGTAAACCCAGGACAGCCAAGACGATGGCCACCACCAGGAGGGCGCGGGCGGCTTGCAGGTCCTGCGGCAGGGCCAGCATGGAGTCGTAGACCTTGCACTGCATCTGCCCCGTGCTCTGCACCACGCAGTTCATCCACAGCCCTTCCCAGATGATCTGGGCCGTCACGATGTTGTTGCCGATGAAGGCCGTCACCCTCCACATGGGCAACGCACAACAGATGATGCTGCACAACCAACCCAGCACCGACAAGGCCACCCCACCGATCTCCAACCCCATCGACATGGTGGCTGGTTCGCTGCCGCGCTCCAGGCGATGGCGGAGAAGAACCCACGGACCGAAACCGTCACCGTCACCTGTCGCCGCTTGCAGCCCTTGGGGGATCGGCTTACACCTGGGTGCACCTGTGCTTATAAGGGCTGGCGGGGCCAGCTCAAGCGCCCGCCCGGGGTGGGGTTTCGCTGCTGGACGCTCCTCCGTCACCGTCACCCGCGTCCCACACCCTCCCCTTTGTTTGCAGAGATGGCGCCGGGTTACCGGAGAAGGGTGGGAGGGGGAGAGACGCCACCTGCCACGGCCATCCCCTTGGTTTCGGGGCGATGGGTACCGGGAAGCATGGCCACCATGCTCATTCGGACCCACTGAATCCCCTTGGGCACCTGGAAATCCCTCGGCTTCACCATTCCCCCCGGAGGTGCCAGTGGGTCAGGGTTTGGTTTATTTCTGGAGCGTCTTATCAGTGCTCACGTTTAACTGGGGTTCGGCGAATGCCGGGCACCTTTGCATCGCTGTGCAAAGTGCAGCCGCTTTGTTGTGCTGTGATGCTTGTTGCTCCGGCACCCAGGGGACACATGGGTGCTCCCTGCTTGGCAGGGTGGGAGCAGGAGGGGCTGGGTAGGGGGGATCCCTGCTCGGCCTCCTCCTGCTCCCACCCTGCCAGGCGGGGAGTGCCAGCAGGGATACCCCAACCGGATTATAAATATCTTTACTCATTCTGCTAAAAATATTTTGGCCTTGAAGGAAGCAGATAATGCACGTAACTGCCCCAGCAGCGTCACCCCATGAACCCGAGCGGGCAGGCAGTGAAGGGAAAAAAAACAAGGCAGGTGCAGGCAGGCTGCCGGCAGTCACGCTCAGACCGGGCAGCGGCAGCCCCATGGCTGTGGGGTGCATGTGTATCCCCCATCAACCCTCCCCCCAACCTTGCATGCCAGTGGCCATGCTGGCATTTCCAGCCCCCCCCCAGGAATGTGGCTGCTGGCCCCCGCCGGACACGGGCTTGCTCCTGCCTGTTCCCTGCCTGTGCCGAAATCTCCCCTACAACTTATTAACTACTCAAGAGCGCAGCGGGATCTGGCAGCCGGCGCTGCAGAGGGAGCCCTCCCTGCTCAGGCACCCGAGGTCTGCGATGGGGGGAGCTCCACGTCTGCCTGGCTGTACCCCGCAGCACCCTGACACCCCATAGCCGGGGGGGGGTGGCTTCGGATGCCCCACAGCGCCCCGAAACCCCATATCTGGCTGGGTCAGCTTCTGCTGCCCTGCAGCACCCTGAACTCCCATAGCCAGTGGGGCCAGCCTCTGCCACCCCACAGCACCCCAACACCCCATATCTGGCTGGGCCAGCTGTTGTCACCCCGTGTCACCCCAGCACCCCGTATCCATCCGGGTTGGCCTCCAGCCCCTTGCAGCACCCTGTATCTGACCGTCACCACCCTGTGACACTCCGATACCCTCTATCCAGTCAGGGTAGCCTCTGCCAACCCATGGCATCCCAAAAATACCCTGTATCTGGCCAGGTGGGCTTCTGCCACCCCACTGTACCCTGATCACTGCCCCAAGGGCACCCCAAGCCCCCCACAGCCAGCCAGGGTTAGTGGCTGTGAGGGTACCCAGGGTGACCCCCTATGTGCTGCTGAGGGGGAGCCCATGCAAGCAGCACCCCAGGGCTTTGTGCCCTGGTCGCTGGGGGGTGCTGGGGGCCCTCGCCCTCGGGGGCACCTTGGGGTGCCCACGATGCCAGTGCTGCCGGCAGGTGATGGTGGGTACAGGACCATGCCTGCCGGGGTGCTGCTGGCATTACACTGCCACCCCCAAACAGAGCAGGGTCCAGGCTGGCCGAGGGCCCCCCAGGTCCGCAGGCAGGGGTGCTGGCAGCACACTCATCAGGCAGGGCTGTGCCAGCGGTCCCGGGGTGCGGGTGCGCATAGGCGCACAGATGCACACACACCTACACATCCACACACACCCTCTGCCGGCAGGGACACCCGGACACGCAGCTGCACACGCAGACAGACAGACACAAGTACACAGACACAGGTGAACAGGCACATGACGGCGGTACGGGTGCACACACGCACACCCCACACACCCTCTTCCGGCAGGGACACCCAGACACGCAGCTGCACACGCAGACAAACAGACAGACAGACACAAGTACACAGACACAGGTGAACAGGCACATGACGGCGGTACGGGTGCACACACGCACACCCCATGGCGCACACATGCCTGCAGATACACCGGCACGTGCACCCACAGCTGCAGAGACACACAGGGCTGCAGGGGCTGTGGGGCAGGGGGGTACCCCAGGCAGGGCTGTGGGGCAGGGGTAGGGGCAGGGTTATGCCACAGGCAGGGGTGTGGGGCAATGGGGATACTCCATGCAGGGGCATGGGGCAGGGGGGGGTACCCCAAGCAGGTGTGTGGGGCAATGGGGATACCCCAGGCAGGGGTGTGGGGTAGGGGGGAATACCCCTGCGTAGGGATGTGGGGCAGGGAAAGGGGGGGATACCCCAGGCGGGTGTATGGGGCAGTGGGGATACCCCTGGGGTAGGGGCTACTGGGGCAGGGATGGGGTGGGACGGGGCGGGCGAAGCACCGCAGCCCCTGACCCTGCAATCAGAGCCCCACGCGCCACGTCCCCACTTCATCATCCCAAATTGTCCAAAGTACAGGCTGCGTGTGGGGCCGTGCCGGCCTGGGGCAGCCGCCGCCGCCTGACTCACGATGGAGGAAGGGGCAAATCACCGGGGTTTCGGGGTGCTGGCCGCTGCGGCATGCTTCAGGATGCATTCTTGTGGCGAGCAAACCGGCTTGCTGGTGTTTACCGAAAACAGCCGAGCGGGGCCAGCATCCCTGCAGGGGTCCTGGGAGCATCCCCATCCCTCCTGCTGCTGCGTCCCCCACCCTGGTGAAGCCCCTCTGCTCTGTCCCCGCATCTGGGAAGGGATGGGGAGTATCACCCGCAGCAGGTCCTCCGGGATGGGGACAAGGCGGGGTGGCCGCGTGGAGCCACCGGTGACATGGTGACCCTGAACGAAGGTCAGACCCAAAGGTCATGGGAGCATCGCCGGTTTGGTGACCCACGCTGCAGGAAGGACACCTGCGCTGGCGGGGGGGGCACCCACCGCAGGCATCCCCCCGTCCCCACCAGGTACCCAGCACCCCGGGGGTGAGCAGGAGGTGACAGCAGAAACTGCCTCAGGTGCCACAGGGCCGCGTCCCGCTCACGTGCGGCCGGCAGCCGGCACAGGGTTTGGGGTGTTCCCTCTCCCCTGCGGTCTCGGGAGTGACGGCGCGTTCCCCCCCCGGGGGAGCTGGGCCGGGGCGGTAAATGCTGCCTCGGCTGCTTATATTTCAGGCGTGGGGCTGCTGGCTCTGCCCCGGCCAGGGCACACAGGCAGCCCATTGTTGAAGCCCCTTCGGCGGCGGCGGAGAGCAGGTAAGGCGGCTCCGAGCATCAATGGTAGCTCTGTCTGCCGGCGGGGCGGGGATGAAGCTGCCGGCAGCGCCGGCGCCCGGCCGGCACACGGGGAGCTGGGGATGGCGGGGGGCACGGTCCCGTGGGACCTGGCAGGGGGCTGGCAGCTCGCCCGGGGGATGCCGGGTCGCCCAAAATCTCAGCATGGCCGGGGCATCCCCACCCCGACGGCTTCAGATCGGCTTCCCCGGGGCTTTCCGCTTCCCGGGGGACATTCCGCTTCCTCCAAGCATTGCCCGTGGGGGGACCCTCCATTGCACCGCCCGCATCCCCCTTCCTGAGCCGTGGCTGTCATCTCCCCCATCCCTTCGACAACCACCTCAGTAGCACTTGAGCATATTTTCCCCGTTCAGCACCACTTGTTGCTCAGCAGATTGGGCAGGGCTTTTATTTTCGGAGCGACTTCAAGCCTAAGGTGCCGTTTCTTGCAGCAGCTCTTGCTGCACGGCGGCTGCGTCCCCCCGGGGACCCCGCAGCTCCCTGCGCACAGCTCCTCTCCTGCTGAGCTGATAAGACTTTGCTTTCCCATAGCGGAAAACAACCTGACTCTGCATATTTGAGCCGGTTGGGGGGGGTTTATGTTGGGCAAGGACTTTTTTTGGGAACATTCAGTCTCCGGCCTGCCAGTAACTAATCCCCGGTCACCGGCAGGGAGAGGCTGCCCAGCTCCGCGCCGGCTGAGCGGGAGGGCTGGCAGCCGTGCATCGCTTGGTGGATGTGAAGCCGGAGATCCCGGCAGATCACCACTTGCTGGCAAGTCTCGCCCGCCTTTTCAGGACCTTGAGGTAGCCGGGGCGGCGAGTTCATGCACGGGCGCAGGGGGATGAGGGGCGCTGGGCTCAGCAGCGCTGGGTGTGTGCGTGAGGTGGGAATGTCACCCGTGTCCCAGGTGGGGATGTCCCCGAGCCCTTTGGTGGAGGGTTCATGGCCTGAGCCCTCTCCCCGTGGGGTGTCCTCTGCCCTGTGCAAGGTCAGGGCGGCGCAGCCTCCTCCGTGCACCTGGCAGTGGCTGGCATCGCGGTGACACCGGGTTCAATGCCGCCTCCCCGCCCGGGGATGGCCTCGCTGCCCGGCTGTGGGGCTGTGGCACGTCCCCATCCTGATGAAGCAGGGATGATCGGCAGAGGGTGTTTCCTGAGCCACAAAGGGCTGGTGGCCGATGTGCCGGGACAGGAGCTCTGCCTTCACCGACCCCGTTGGTGTGCTGTCAGGGCAGGGACGGGACCTCAGGTCCCCCCGTCCTGGAAATCCCAATGGATTTGGGGCAGGGCACCCACACCCAGCTGGGTGCTGGGGCAGGTGCTGGGTGGTGAAGGCTCGGGATGGGGCGAGCACCCCATTTTGGCGTGGAGGAGCTCCCTGCTGAGCAGGTGGGCTGTGGTCCCATCACAGCATGTCCCTGCGCCATGTCCCTTTACTGGTGGCAGAGGGACAAAGCCGGGGCTGAGGTCCTGTGGGATGCACCTGGCTGTGGGCAACTGGGATGGGGCTGTGGGGCTGGCGTCCATGTGGTGATGGCCCCGAATGGCACGTGCCGAGGTGCTCGGCAGTGCCGCAGTCCCACCCGTGCTGCACCAGCATCCTCTGGCTGAGCGCGCGTTGGGGACAGGGTGCCGTCCCAAGGGTCAGCGTTGCTCCTCCGCTCGCTGCTGAGCCCGTGTCCATATGTCCTGCTGGCCAGCAGTGCCGGGGACATGGGGCTGGCTGTGTGGGCTGTCAGTGCACTGCTGAGGGACGTGGGGAAGGGCACAAGGGCTGTTTCTGAGTGGCAGCTGCCAGTTTGAATATATGTCACGTTCCAGCTTTAATTACAGTAATTGGCTGTCGGAGGGCCGTGCTGGCGCCTGCTCTGGCTCCAAGGGGGAGCGTGAGCGGCTCGGGCGTTTGATGCTTCATGCATGGAGGAGTCCCTGTCCCCACCTTGCCATTTGTCCCCAGCTGGAGGCATGTCCTCATGTGCCTGTGGGGACACGGCCCATGCAAGGTGCGCACACACGTGGGCGCGTGCCTCTCTCCAGCCCCAAATAATTTGGTGGTTACAGCAGCTGGCTGGGACGTGAAAGCCACGCTCAGCCTCAGGCAGAGTCCGGCCCCGACGGAGATGCTCTGGAGCCCCACAGATTAAAGGGAGCCCTTGACCACGAGGCTCCGGCCCTGGGGTGGGCACACTGCTACGCGAGCAATGTGGGCACTCCAACAGGACAGACAGATGGACAGACGGAGCATCCCAGCGTGGCTGGGCACCTGGGTGGCTCCTCTGGCATAGGTCAGGCAGGCAGGACCCTGTCTTGTCCCCGTGGGTCAGGGTCTGCAGCAGGACCCGAATCCCCGAGTGCCTGGGCTCTGCCCTGCCTGCTCCTGCCGCGCCGGGCACTGGCATCCCCAGCCCAGGTGCCGCGGGCATCCTCATGGCTCATCCCACCGGGTCAGGGCGCGCTGCCCGGGGACGTCCTGGTGTGGGCAGCGACAGCTCTATAGCCCGTCGCGCCAAAAGATTAGCACAAGTGATTGGATCGTATTGGTAACCCCAGTGTCTGAAAAAACTAAGATTATCTCAGGCCCTGTTATCTTTTCCAGAGGCCTGGGATTAAGCTGGGGTGGGGGAACAGTGCAGTGTCCGTCTGTCTGTCCTTGCGGTCTGTCTGGCCTTGTGCTGCGCCTGCGCGGATGCTGGAGGGACTATGGAGGGAGCGGGGACAGGATGTGTGCGGGGGGCTTGTGGATTAAAGGAGGGGAGGTCAAGCAGCACCCAAAGCATCGGCATCAGCATCGGCATCGGCATTGGTATCGGCACAGCCTGGCCAGCGGGTACGGCCAGTTGTGCCAAAAAGCTGCCAGCGCGACGTGGCCCTGCTGGCCCCGCTGCCCTGCCTGCGCCTGGCACCCTGGTCCCCACGGGGGCAGCGGCGGCACTGGGACACCTCGAGGCCACCTCAGCCCCCCACAGCCCCGACCCACCGAACCTGCCCGGCAGCGCAGGCAGCACAGGCAGCAGGACGTCGGCAGGGCTGGGACCGAGGGCTGCTGTGTGAATGCTGGCTTGGCAGTGGAGCACAAGGTGGGGTGGGTTTTGGGGTCTGCCCCACCCTCGCCCCGGGCAGCACTGTCTCTCCTCCACAGGGAGCCGGCAGCCGCTCCAACCGGTTTGTGGGTCTGGGCGGTGACACCTCCCGCCCCAGGCCTAATGGAAGGCTGGGAAGAGCTGGTACGGACGCCAAGGAACAAACAAGAGCCGCTTGTGTCCCGCTGGGCATGGAGCCCGGCAGCAGGGCAGGGACAGCGTGCTGCTCCCCTGGTACAGGGCCGCAGGGGGCCAGAGGCTGGACTGCTGCCGGAACAGCTGCCCCACGAGCTGGGGGGGAACTGAGGCATGAAACCATGGAGGGACCCCATCAGGGTGATGGAGCAGGAGGTGCTGGCATCGACGGCAGAGACATCCTGATGCCTGGGCACCGACTCTTCCCTTTCAGCATCCCAGGCTGAGCCCCGGAGGCTGCCCTTGGCATCTCCTGCCTGCCCACAGGCAGCAGTGGGACACACTCCCGCGCCTGGGTGGCCTGGGTCCCCTGTGTCCTCCTCCGTGGGAGCAGCCGGGATATTAAGTGTCATCGCTGCAGGGAGAAATGCAAGTGGAGGAATCCCGGGAAACTGGTTTTACCCCTCCGTCCGGTGCCGGTGCCGGCGGCAGGACGGCGGCGGCCGGTGCTCCTCCCTCAGCAAAGGCATATAACGCCTGCCATGGTCCCGGCAGCCGGCACTGCGCTGCGGGAGGCGGGCAGGGGTGCAGGCAGCGAGCGATGGCCTCCATGGGGCTGCAGGTGCTGGGCATTGCCCTCTCCGTCATCGGCTGGTTGGCCTCCATCCTCTGCTGTGCGTTGCCCATGTGGCGGGAGACGGCCTTCATGGGCAGCAACATCGTGGTGGTCCAGATCATCTGGGAAGGGCTGTGGATGAACTGCGTGGTGCAGAGCACGGGGCAGATGCAGTGCAAGGTCTACGACTCCATGCTGGCCCTGCCGCAGGACCTGCAAGCCGCCCGCGCCATGGTGGTGGTGGCCATCATCTTGGCCATCCTGGGCACTCTGCTCGCTGTCGCTGGCGGCAAATGCACCAACTGCGTGGAGGATGACACCGCCAAAGCCAAGGTCATGATCCTCTCCGGCGTCATTTTCATCGTCGCCGGCGTCCTCATGCTCATCCCCGTCTCCTGGTCGGCCAACACCATCATCCGGGACTTCTACAACCCGTTGGTCACCGAATCCCAGAAGCGGGACCTGGGGTCGTCCCTCTACGTGGGCTGGGCGGCCTCCGCGCTCCTGCTGCTGGGGGGGGGGATCCTCTGCTGCACCTGCCCCCCCCGGGGCGAGAAGCCCTACTCCGCCAAGTTCACGGCCGCTCGCTCGCTGCCAGCAAGCAACTACGTCTAGGAGCTGCTGCACCTGCCTGGACCCCCCCAGCCTCACCGGGGAGCCAGGACCTCCTGGGGTGCCCCTGGCCCGTGGAACCCCCCTGTCCGGGCTGGGGGCTGGCTGGGCGCCGGAGCGGGGAGGGCCGGGTGCCAGGGCGGTGCGAGGGAGGGCAGACAGAGCTGCCTTTGTTCACCAGGGGATTGAAGCTGGTTCTTTAATCTCAGTTGAGACGGGGAACAGGGAGATCCTGTCCTGCCTGCCCCCCCGGCAGGGGTCCCGCTCCCCCTGGAGCACCCAGCCATGGCATCTTCTCTGAGACACCACCCGCTTCCCTCCTGCCCGGAGCATCTCCTGGCTCCCGGTATCGGGGTGTGCCACGCGGTGACACAGCTCCCAGCGCTCCCGGGGCCCCGTCCCACGGGTGGCACAGGGCTCTCGCCCTGTAAAACCCCCCCAGGATGCGTCCCTTGAGGGTGGGCGGCGGCGCCGGTGGGGACAGCAAACCTGTCCCATGCGGTCATGGGGACGCGGTCATGGGGACGCAGTCATGGGGATGTGGTGGCTCTGCAAATCCCAGCAGGGTCTCGAGGGGTGGCAGGGGCTCTCGCCTGCCTGTACCCTGAATTTTGACTGTGACCTACTTTCGGGGCTCGGAGTGGCTGTACAGACGTGCGATTTCTCGTGGCAGCTCCCCGGGGCGGGGGCATCATTATCCTGAGAGTGGGAAGGCAGCGGCCAGGCTGGGAAAACCGGTTGGGGAGGCTGCAGCAAAGCGGGGCTGTGCACCCGCACGGAGGGGGTGACTCCCGGACCCGACCCCGTCCCGTGGGGTGCACCCAGCCCCATGGACCCCCTCGGCATCCCCTGAGCAGGGTCCCCGGGCCGGGGGCAGGAGGGGGTGGCTCGCAGTGCCCCCCTGGCTGTGCTGCCGTCCGTCCCCACGTCGCAGCCCTCCCACATTAAATGGCAGCTGCTCAGACCCTGCTGTGCTTCGTTTTCTTTACCCTCTCCAACACCCGCCTCAGTGGTGGGACAGCCCGGTGCTCCTGTGCCGCAGACCCCCGTTCCCCTGAGGTCCCCCAGATCTGTTCTCCAGAGCCTCCCGTGATCCCAGCTGCCCCCTGACCCCCGCTCCAGCCCTGGCATCACCCACCACTCCCCTCCCCGGGCCACCCTGGGCCCCTGCTCCCCAGGGGGTGACAACGGTTGCCTCCGTGGCACGATGCCTCGGCGGCACCAGACGCAGCATGGGGGCTGCCCCGCCCTGCCCAGGCACAATCTTCCCACCTGAGCAGGAAGAATGTGACAGGCGCTGGCGAGGGTGGGTCGGGGCGTGCTGGCCCCAGGGTCACCCAACAGCCCCGGCTGGGAGCACCCCAGGGCCGGCGTGGGCAACACTGGGTGTTTTGCCTATCTCGCTTCCGGCATGGCGAGCTGCACCAGGGTGCAGCCGGCACTACACCAGCTTGGGAACGTCCTTCCCTTGTGCCTCGGGGCGCGTGGGGACGACAGGTGATGCTGGCTGCCTGGCAAACGTGAGGCTGTGGGTGTCTCATCTGGGCATGGGGGCTTGAGGGCTCCCAGCTCCCCCATCCCTTTGTTGGGAGTGGGAATGTTGGAAAACGCTCCCGCGGCCCCATGGTGCTGGTGGCCGGGTGGAAATGTGAGTGCGATGTACCGGTGGGCATCCCTGCCAGGATCTGTGGGGCCACCGCTCGTCCCCTCTGTGGGCAGTCTTGCGCCCTGTTTTGGGTCCAGGTTCCACTGGCTGGGAAAGGGTCCCTGGGATGGCTTCCCATCGTCCTGGCTCCTTGACCTCCTGTGAGGCTGGTCTCCCTTTCTCTGGGAGAGATGGACTTTATTTTTGGCCCCAAGGGGCTTCTGTGGACCAGGGGAGGCAAAGTCCCAGTACCTGGCATCCATCAGGATGCCAAGGGATGAAGGGTGCTGGGGAAGGAGTAGGGACGCAATGGGGGAGGATGGGCCGGAGAAACCGAAACCGGGACCAGATAAACCATGGCAAAACCTTCTGCAAGTGCCGCAGGGTGTGCCGGGCACAGCCGATACTCTGCTGTCGCTCAGGGCTCATAAAAACTCAGCTGGTCCCAGCTGCCAAGTGGGGGTGCAAGCACCCATAGGTGCACTCTGCCCCATGGCGGTACGGGGTTCCTGCTCTGCATGGGGCTGAGCAGCGATTTGGGCTGAGCCCAGGGCCACAGCGGCCATGTGTGACAGTGGTGGAGCCGTCGGTGTATCCGGCATGTGCCCTTGTACCGGCCACCCCCTTACAGGGGTGATGCTTGCAGTCACCCCAGGCTCCGTAGCCCCTCGCCAGGGTTTGCCCTCTCGGTGCTGCTCCTGGTGCGAAGGGAGAGCGGGTATCGCTGAAAGTGCTGAGCCCCGCAGCCGGGATTGGAGGCAGACCTGAGCTCTGACCCATTTCCAGCACCCCAGAGAGGAAATCCCGGGTCCAAAGGGCACGGCAGCGCGGCTGCCATGGGCAAAGCAAAACCTGCCCTTGAACGGGGAGCAGATGGTGCCGCGGTGAGGGTGGGGGCTGCCTCACCTGCCCGTGCTCCCCTGGCGCGATGCTCGTGGCCAGAGAGGGCAAGGAGGCTGAAGCACCAGCAATGGAGGAGGACATGGGGTGGGCGCTGTGGGGTGGCTGCCACGGCAGGACGTGGGGTGAGCGTGGGGGGGGTGTCTGTGCTTTGGAGCATGCTGGGATGGGCACAGCGAGCCCCTCGTCCTGCTCCCCAAAAGCTGTCCCCTCCCTAACACTTGCCATGTGCATGGCCCAGCTGGGATGGGGCGATGGCAGAGGACTGCCCTGTGCCGTGGGGACATTGTAGAGGCTAACATGACACATGGGGGGTCCTGCACCTCGGCCTCCTCGGGACCTGGGTGCTCAGTGCCACACGTGTCCCCATGTTGACCTGCAGCAATGCCCCATGCCACACATGTCCCCATGCTGGTCTGCAGCCGTTCCCACCCAGATGGGGAACAGGACACACCCAGCATGAAGTCCTTGCTCCGCAGAAAGCCCCCTGGCTCGGGGCCGTGTCCATGATGGCTGTGCCCTGTCCCCGCAGGTGCTGTCGATGGCGACGATGACGATGCAGCTGAGTGGGCTGATGCTGGCTGTGCTGGGCTGGCTGGGCTCCATCCTCACCTGTGCGCTGCCCATGTGGAAGGTGACAGCCTTCATCGGCTCCAACATCGTGGTGGCCCAGGTCTTCTGGGAAGGGCTGTGGATGAACTGCGTGTACGAAAGCACGGGGCAGATGCAGTGCAAAGTCTACGACTCCCTGCTGGAGCTCACCTCCGACCTGCAAGCGGCTCGTGCCTTGGTGGTCACCTCCATCTTCGTGGCCTTCTTTGCCTTCCTCACCGCCATCTCGGGTGCGGACTGCACCCGCTGCGTGGATGACAAGAGCACCAAGACCAGGATCTCCATTGTGGCAGGTGCCATCTTCGTCCTGGCCAGCATCATGCTGCTCATCCCCGTCTCCTGGTCTGCTAACAGCATTGTCAGCAACTTCTACAACCCCATGGTGCCCGAGGCCCTCAAGAGAGAGCTGGGGGCTGCCCTCTACATCGGCTGGGCCTCCAGTGCCCTCCAGCTTTTTGGTGGGGGCATCCTGTGCTGCTCGGGACCCCCGTCCCAGCAGGACCCTTACCCCAAGAAGTACAGAGCGGTGAAAACCTGCAGCCCGATGGGCTACCCTATGAAAGACTACGTGTGACCCACCACGCCCGGGTGCCAGCCCAAGGGAGAGCACCACCGTCCCCATCCTGCCTCCACGTGCCACCCCCCTGCCCACGCGCTGCCTCCTCCTGCCCATCCCCACGCTGGCTGCACCCCCGGCACGGTCCTCCCACGTGTGCCCTTCCCCGGTGCGCTGGGGCTGCGCTCGCATGGACTATAAACATCTTGGTGCCACCGAAGCTGCCTCGGCTCATTGCAAAGCGGCGCGGTGGGGGGAGGATAGCGACGTGTCCTATGGGTGTTACGCCCTGCCAGCCTTCTGCCAGCTCGGGGGCTGCTGCCCCAGCGCCTGGCATGTCCCCATGTCCCCATGAGGATGCAGCAGTAGCCAGCCAGGGTGGTCCCTGCACATCCCCCAGCAGGGAAACTGAGGCAGGGTGCTGAGAGCCAAGAGGGGCATGGGGGGACAGCAGGCTCCCAGAGCTCGGTCCTTTGAGCCCCCACGGTCTGGGAGGGGACCCCAGAGAATGGTCAAATCCCCCCTCCCCGGCTCCTGGCTGCCCTCCCCTGCCCACCCCAGAGGGTCGCAGCCCCACTGCTCCAGGAACAACGCATGGCAGGCAGGCAGCGGAGGCACGGGGTTTATTCAACAGCCAAGTGCAGGGATGGGGACAGCCATGACCCCCAGCTGCCCAGGGAACGATGCTGGGGACAAATGAGGGAGAGGGGAGCAGGGCAGATAGATACCCACGATGGGCGCAGGGACCCCAAGACCTGGGGGGGGCAATGTGGAGGGGTGACAAGGGCCACGGGGAGGGCTAGTGTGGGAGATGTGGGATACCCCAGGTGGGGGACGGGGACAGACACAGCCACCGCCTCCCGCCAGGGAAGAGCTCCTGAGGGGAAGGAAGCAACCTGTTCCCCAGGGCCACAGAACAGGATGAGCAGGAACAGGTCTGGGGGAAGATAAAAGGAAAAAAGGAAATATCCCAGCAAGAGATTTGGGTAAAAAATTTCCCAAGGGAGCAGTGGAGGAGGAAGAGTGGAGGCAGTGTGGCAAGGGGCTTGGGGAACAGGCTGGGCAGGCAATGCCGGACGGCTCCTGGGTGGGGAGTGGCCACGGGCTCCTGAAGTCCCTTCCAGCTTCATTTCCCACCCAGACCATTAACTACAAAGCTGTAGGAAAATGAGAGACTTAACAGCTGTTGCGCGATGAAAGGCCGATGTGGTGCTTGGATGGGTCCTCTGGCTGGGTGTCATGTTGGCACAGCTGCTCCTGGTTTGGATGTGGGGGTCTCCTGCACCTCAGGGTGCAGCTGGGTTAACTCCTGGGGAGGACGAGGATGGGGGACCGCAGGATGTGGCAATGGGGTCTTTACCATGGGGGTCTGGGGTGGGGAAGACAAAAATGGATCTAGATTTTGACCATGGCCACTTGGGAGGGCTCCTGGGGAGGATAAGGAGGGGGAACCATAGGATGTGGCGATGGGGACCCACCTCCAACAGCCCCCAGGTAAAGATCATGGGGGTCTGGGGTGAGGAAAAGGAAGAAGGATCCAGATTCTGACCATGAGGGCTGAGAGGTGGGCATGGTGGGGAGAAGACATCCTGGACAGGAGATGGCTCTGAACAGCCAGGTGGGTCTGCAAGACGTCATGGTGACGACAGAAGTGTCGGGGACAGTACCCAAATGTCAGAGCTACAGCTGGTTCCCAGGAGACTCCGGTGAAACCAGGAGACCCTCCCCACACTGAGGAGCAGCCAGGGTCCCCAGGGCCCAGGCCTCGGGGGGAAGGAGCCAGGGAAGGGAACGGGGATGCTCCCCAAGAATGCTGTCACCTCCCAGCAGCCGCCCTGCTCCGGGAGGGGGTCGCTGGGCTGGGTTTTACAAGGGGCCAAGTGGTTACCCCCCCCAGAGCCGAGTCGGCTCTCAGCCCTCCTGGAGCGGGGGCACGGGGCATTTCCGATAGACGTAGACCACCCCGGAGATGTAGCCAGTGCCCTGGGTGCTCTCCTCCTCGGAGGTGGCCCTCTCCCAGCGCTCCACCTCCTGGGCCAGCACCTTCTGCCAGGCTCCCTGCCTCTCCAGCCTCTCCAGCGCTGCCTCCAGCTCCGCCTTGTACCGCAGGTTCGAGGGGTTGCTCCTCGTCGTCAGGCAGAGGAAGCCTCCTGCCAGGAGAGGGGACGGGTGACGCCGACGTCGGGTGTCCCCCGCTGGGGACGGCATCCCCTCGGAAAGGAGGGGGGCAAGTGAGACCCTGCTGGGCGTCATCCAGCGGGCAGGCAGGCCAGGAGGCCATGGGCAGGGGACGGGCAGGCCAGCGGGCAGGGGACAGGCAGGCCATGGGCAGGGGACGGGCAGGCCAGCGGGCAGGGGACGGGCAGGCCATGGGCAGGGGACGGGCAGGCCAGCGGGCAGGGGACTGGCAGGCCAGCGGGCAGGGGACGGGCAGGCCATGGGCAGGGGACGGGCAGGCCAGCGGGCAGGGGACGGGCAGGCCATGGGCAGGGGACTGGCAGGCCAGCGGGCAGGGGACGGGCAGGCCATGGGCAGGGGACGGGCAGGCCGTCACAACTGAGCACAGGCTGCCACGCATCAGCAGTGCCACCGCCGCCGCCCCCTGCCCGAGCCCGCCGGCAGGCAGGGCCAGGGACCCGGGTGCCGTTGCACGTCCCTGCCTGTACCTGGCAGCAGGGACAAGTGCCACGGGGCCAGCACCCAGCCGGGGACCCACGTCCGCCGGGACCCGCTGTCCCCGTCCTGCCACCCCGGGGGCCCCAGGGGGAGGGGACGGCGGGGGACGCCCCTCACCCGGCTTGGTGACCCGCAGCAGCTCCGGCACGGCCGCGCTCGGCACCTGCCCCTCGCCCAGGGCCCCCACCAGCGTCACGGCGTCGTAGTGCTCTGCGGGGACACGCGTGGCATCACCGGGGGGGACCCTCCGGGGCAGCATCGCCCCCCGGTGCCGGCCCGTTACCTGCGGGCGCGGGCAGGGGCTCCCGGCCCAGGACGCACGGCCGCAGCTGCCGGTAGAGGCCGGTGCTCCGCGCCTGCTCCAGCATCCCCGCGCTGCCGTCCACGCCGTGCAGGCAGCGGAAGCCGCGGCGGTGGAGCTGCGGGGACAGACGGGGACAGACGGACAGACGGCACCGTTAGCTCCGCTCCCCGCCCCGCCCCGCCCCGTCCCCCGTCCCGCCCGGTACCTCCCGTGCTACGAGCCCGGTGCCGCAGGCCACGTCGAGCAGCCGCGCTCCGGCGGGCGGCGCGGGGAAGGCGAAGGCGAGCGAAGCGGCGGCCAGGTGCGGTGCCCGGTACTCCAGCGCCGCCACATCCTGCGGGGACACGGCGGTCAGCGGCACCGGGGAGCGGAGCGGAACGGCCCCGGTCCCCCCGGCCCCCCCGGCGCCGGAACCTGCTCGTAGCGGGCGGCCCAGCCGTCGTACAGCCGCAGGCGCTCGGGCAGCGCCGCCCCGCCGTGCACCGCCGCCACCCGCTCCCGCACCCCCGCCGGCAGCCGCATCCCCCGCCGCGCCGCGCCGCGGCCCCGCCCCGGCCCCGCCCCGTAGCGCCCCATTGGCTCCGCGGCCCCGCCCCGGACACAACCCCAGCGCCCCATTGGCTCCGCGGCCCCGCCCCGGACACGGCCCCCAGCGTCCCGTTGGCCGCCGGCCCCGCGCCGGCCCCGCCTCCGTCCCGCTCCGTTACGGGGAAAGGGCGGTCTGGGCGCGACCAAGTGCGCCGGGGGCGGGGGGGAAGGACCAAGTGGGCCGGGTGTGACCAAGTGCCCCAAGAGGCCACGGAATGTCCCGAAGGGGTGGCACCAAGTGCCCCGGGAGGGTGACCAAGTGTGCCGCGGGGGTGACACCAAGTGTTCTGGTGGGGTGACCAAGTATCCAGGGATGGTGACATCAAGTGCCCCGGGGGGGTGACACCAAGTGGCCTGCGTGGGCTGGAACCAAGTGCCCCAGGGCCACCGCTCTCTCCCTGCAGTGTCCTCCGGCCCCGTCCCGCCCCGCTGCTGCTGAAGATCTGCTGCTCTGTCACTTGTAGGGGTCAGTCCTCCCTCGCATGTCCCAGGAACCGTGACTGCTCCCTGGACAGGTCGCCTCCTGCCCGGCCCCTCGTCCCAGCCCCACACGGCCCTGACGCTGCGCTCAGGATGTCACCTCCATGTCTGCACCCGCATCTTCTCCTGCCGCTCAGACCCATCACCCAATGGTGACCGTGCTCCTCTGCCACCACCTGAACCCATCCTGTCCCACCACCTGCAAAGGTGACATCCCAATGCTGAGGGGCTCTCCCAGCCCCCGGGGAAGAGGGCACCCACCCAAGGCAGGTCCTTCATGTCCTGACGTGCCCACATCGCCAGCTGCCCAACCACTCCCATGGGGCGGTCATTCTGCCCATGGACAAGGTGCGTAGCAGCAGGCAGAGCCTGGGGACAGGGACTGGAGCGTGGCTGTGAAGGAGGTAGAACGTCTTGGCTATATCAAGTTTACTCACGGGAAGCAGGACAAGAAATGTCACTGAGTGCCAGCACGATGCACAAGGAGGTGGTAAGATGCCTTCTCCCTTGATATAGGTGCCCAGCATTTGTCATGTACATTATCCAGCTGATTAACGAGAGACGTTCGTTAGCTCTTGGGGAGAAAGGGCCCCAGCTGGAGGTGCTCTCCATGGGAGGTCACACGCTCGTTGCTTGGTGAGTGTCTGCTGCGTTGGGAGTGAGGCTTGGCTTCTGCTAGACCAGCCTGTGGTGTTCATAGTGGAGGATGTGGGACAAGGTCTGGCTTGTGGGACCACCCTCAACTGTTGTGACCCGTCACTTGGCTTCTGGCTTTTTCCAGGAGCAAAGCAGACAAATCCAGCCGCTAATTAATGACGGAAAGAAAATGAGGGTGCTCTGAAGGAGCCGGTGGCTGCCCCGAGGCCGTGCTGGTGGCCCTCGTCACCTCCTGCTCGGCAGCTTGGCAGCTTGCTGGTGCTTCTCCCTTGTCCCCGCGTCCCCCTGGCCACCACCGCGGTCGCGGCCGCTTCACCTCGGGATCCGGGAGGCCCGTGGGGACCTGCCCCCGGTCACGCGTGGGGGCTGGCTCTGCCCCTCGGCCGGGCAGTGCTGGCCGGGGGCCTCGAGAGGGAGCCCTCCGCCCGCGCTCGGCCACCGCCGGCCTGGCACGGCCCCGTCCCGCCGGGACCCCCGGCACCCCGGCGGGCTCAGCCCCGGCCGCCGCGCTGGCTCCCGGCGAGCAGCAGCCCGGTGTCACCGGCGGTGACACCCTCGGAGCGTCCCTCGGGGGCGGCAGGGGGGACGCGTGGGGCCGGGGCGGGCAGCGAGGGGTCAGACCCACGGCAGGAGGGCTCTTCCCACCCACGCCGAGGACACACGGACGGCTCCTGGGCGGGGTCCGCGGGGGGCTGCGGCCCGGCGACAGCTCCTGCCACCGCACGCAGCGTTTTGTCCCCTCTGCAGCTGCCGGCACGGGTCCAACCCTGCCCCCGAGCTCTGCACCTCCTTCCCTGGCACTGCGGCGAGCACCTGACAGCTTTGTGGCCGGGCCTCTAATAACGGCCTTCACGCTCCCAACGTGGTTTCCACCACTAATTAGAGCCTGACCTTCATTTACAAGATAAACCGGAGGCAGGGTACGCTGCCAGCATCCCCGCCCCCGCTCCGCTGCCCTCGCTCAGCCCCTCCAGGCTGCAGCGGGGTCGTGCCTTCCCTGAGCCTTGGCCCACACCGATCCAGTCCCAAATTAGCCAGCGCTTTTCCAAACATCGCCTTCCCAGGACTGGCTCGCTCCGCTGTGTCGCGCACAGCTGTGCAAACAGCTTCGCTCCGCGCCCCGCGTCACGGCAGCTTTGGGCTGGCTTGGACCCAGTGCTGGCCGGCCAGGGTTTGGACTGGACCCGGTGGCAACATCGGAGGACCCAAGCTGTCCCCTGAGGCTGCATGGCAGGACGGTGGGGACCACCGCAAGGGGTGGCAGCAGGTTACGGCAGGTTGGAGCTTCCCTGTGCCCGATGCCAGTGCTGAGGCTGGACTTTGCCCCAGCACGTGGCCTGGCATTGGAGGGCTCCCACTGGGGCACGTGCTGTCCTGCTGCCGTGGTGCAGTTCCTTGGGGTGCTGTCCTTGTCCCCTGCCTGGGGACAGGGGGTCTGGCTGTGCCCTGGCTGTGCTGGCTGCATCGGGTGCATCGCCCTGTCCTGCTGGGACCCTGGAGCTGGGGCTGGGCCAGCTCAGTGCAACGGCTGTGGTGGGGTGTCCCCATCACCCTTCAACGGGGAGGCTGGGGGGATGCGCGTCCCCGAGGCAGGGGCTCGTCTGGCCACCTGGAGCACGCAGACCTCTGGCATGACCTCTCCTGCCCTCCCTCACCAAGAGGGAGGTGCAGGGGTGGAAGGGCGGCTTAGATGGGTCCTTTGCCCTTGAATCCGCCACTGAGCTGGGACAGGTGATGGGAAGGACCAGGTCTGAGCTGGACTTGGATCCTCTGTGGGGCCAGGCTGCAGTTTGCCAGTTCTAGCAATGTCATCTGCTCCTAACCTGCCTGCAGGTCCCACATCTGAGCCGGTCCCAGACACCTGGGTAATGTGCGTGGTGGCAGTTGATGCACCGGGCAGGTGGGCTTGCATTTCCAAAGACCAGTACAGGGCATCCCTGGCATTGCCTTGGCCCTCAGGGTGGGACTAAGGCTGTTGCCTGGACAAACTGATGCTAGAGGGAAGTCCCTAAGCCTCTCCATCAGGGTGGAGCTGTGGGATGCCTGGTGCCATGGCTGCACATACCCCAGAGGCTTGCTGGGTTGCCCACGTGGCTGTGCATGAGCCCAGTGGCATCAATTAGTGATGGACAGGTGGTCCCCAGCAAAAGCACAGAGGAAGGTGTGTGCAGGAGGCTTGTGCTTTTGTGGGCACCCTGACAGGTCCAGGTGCTTTGAGATGATATCCACCAGCGCTCAGCTGAGAGCTTGAGGCTGGTGGGACCCGCATGGTGGTTTGGGCCCTGTGTGCCCTGCTCCTGCTCCGAGCGGCTCCTGCCAGCATCGGCTGCTGGGAGCTCACAGGAGCCACAGGCATGCCAGCCTGAGCCCAGCCGCTCCCCGGCCAGGGCTGCCTTGGCACCCACATCCATCTCCAGTTTATGGAGCAGTCCGACCTCTCCAGCTCGTACTTTGCCAGCCCTCCCAGGTGCCTCCCCTCTGCTTCCCCCACACCAGCACCAGAGCCTGGTGCATCACCCTGCCCCAGAGGTGCTCTGCCCCACACAGCCCCGTGGGACAAGGGCTCTGCAGGTCCTGTGTACCACGATGGCCAAAAGACCCCCCCAGAGCAGCGTGGTGCTGCCTTCATCAGCAGCTGAGAGTCCAGCTTCTCCACGTAGCCTTCACACATGATGAACAGGCAGGAAGGATGCTCTGCAGGGGCCAGGGCACACTGTATGGGCTGCGTGGGCTGCGTGGGCTCTATGGGTGGCTCCGTGCTGCGCGGGGGTTTGCACATGCTTCTCTGGTCCCAAATACTCGCACTCACGGGTGGTCAGAGCCTGGCACTTGGGTGTTTTCCAGCCCCTAGGTCCAGCCGTGGGGTGGACGTGTTCCCTGGGGTTGGGCAGGAGGACAGATGCTCGATGGCACCAGCTGGGGACTTGGCAGCTTCTGGCCCAGGGTACTCCAGTGACAGTCACCATGGTCTCAGTGACTGTCACCAAAGGGTGTCAGGGTCATGGGCTGCATGTTTCATCTCCGTACCCCCTCCCTTCTCCAGGTCCTCCTTGGTGGTGCGGGGAGGATGCCAGAGCCAGTGAATATCCTCAGGGCACCCCAAGGCCGGCACAGCTCTGGGAAGGGACCCTGATGGTACTCTGAGCTCTCTGCTCCACATCCCATGGGGCACTTGAGTCCCACCGATGCAGGACTTGCCCTGCTGAAGTGGGGTGCTCTGCGGCTCGTCCCATGGTGCAGAGTTGTGCCATGAGCAGGGCAGGGCAGGAAAACCCCATGGGGTGCCAGCCAGGCGGGGCCTGGAGAGCCCCTGCGGGGAGGCAGAGGCAGGAGAGCGCATCTCGCTGTGGCCGAGGAGGCGGCGGACAAGAGGACGGATGGGGTGGCTGGTGGGGTGTCACACATCAGCACTGCCGTGGGCTGGGACGGCTCCGCGCTTGCACGCTTGGAGGACGCAGCGTTTTCCTTTCCCAGTGTCCAAACATGGCCGGAATCCATCAGTCCCTGAACTGTCCAGTCCTTCCCTAAAACCCAGCCCTCTGGTGTCCAGGGACAAGCGGATTTTGCCCCCTAACACACACCACTCAGCACCACAAGTCCCCCTCCGGATCACTGGGCTCCCGCCCAACTTCTCAGTTCGTAAATCCAAGCATTGCTGTGATTGATGGCAGCCAGGGCTTCTGTCACTAAACCATCCGCACCGGCCCCTAACGCCCGCATGGCTTATGACCAGGTAGCAAGAAGAGGCTGAGATATAAATCAGTGCGGCACGATGCAGAGCTGGCTGGAGATCAGACTGGCGGAGCAGGCAGGCAGACTGGGGGAGCAGCTCACATAGCTGATTCATGACTGCTCGCATGGCTGGGAAGGGTTGTCCTCCCGCCAGCAAGCCACGCTTCCCACACCACACGCAGCCCCCGGGGACCTGATATGGTCCCCGGCTGTGGCCTGCCACCCTGCAGGGCTCTGACCACAGCTGCTCCCCAGGGCCCACGCGCAGCAGGACTTCCACACCATGCCAAGCACATCCCCTGGCCGCAGTGCTCTCACATCAACCCCAGCCTCTGTACATGTTTCACCTGCACCCCATCCTACCTGCACCCACAAGACCTGGTGATTGCGCCCTTTCTGCACCCCCAATGCGCAGTGCTCCCACCCCTCCTGCACCCCAGGGCATGGTGCTCCTTCCCACCCCTTCTGCACCCCCAATGCATGGTGCTCCTGTTCCTCCTGCACCCCAGTGCCCAGTGCTCCAAGCCCCCTGCACCCCCAGGGCACAGCAGTCCCACATCCGAACATCGTGGGGGCATGGTGCTCCCACACTGGTGACATTCCCATTTGCCACTGTCCCCAAACACCAACAGCTCTGCTCGCAACGTGCCCCCTTTCTGCAGCTCTCGCCTGAGCACGCGCTGAGGAGGAGCTCAACCTCCTCCTCACCACTGAGCAGCCCTACACAGACCATGTCCTTGCCATGGCTCTCACTCCCATGCCCACCCCATGTTTCCAGCTGCACTTTCCCCCTTCCCCCTTGCTCCCTCTCGTTGTCCCCATTGCCATCCGCTCTCTTCCCCTGACCAGGGACTTCCACCTCCCACCCTGGCCAGGTCCAACACACCTTGAGAGCCTGCTCCCTCAGCTCAGCTCCCACCCATACAACCCCTGCCTGCTCTGTCACACACCATCACGTCCTGTACCCGTTTCCCCTCCCTCGCAGCCCTTCCCACAGGCAGGCACGCCACGCCGCCACCTCCCTGCTCCCACGCCCACAGGCAGTGCCATCGCATGGTGAACACCTCGGCAGACCTCAGCCCCGTGACTCAGTGTCCCCCGTGGGACAGCACACTCATGACTCGGCGTCCGTCCCCAGGCACACCGCAGGAGCTCCCCTTTCCTGCCCCGAGACGCAGTGTGACTCATTGATCACATCCCCGTGTAAATCCCAGAGCGTGTCCCTGGGACTTCAGGTAGGGCTGCGGACCACATCCCCAAGGCTGGGTGCAAATCCCCCCGACCACCTCCCCTGCTGTCAGCCTGGCTGCCCAGATTGCACCCGTGAGACTCAGCCCGACTCCAAGATCTCATCCCTGTGACTCCCAGGTCAAGTCCCCTCTGGTTTGCCTGTGTGTCCTGGGAAGTGACTGCCACCTCCTGGGAAGCATCAGGGACAGGTTGGGTGAGATCCAGGGGGCGGAAGCTGGAGTCAATAAAGTTCAGCTCAAGGTGCAAACTTTCACTGGAGCAGGAATTAATGAGTGGATTAGCGGCCATAAATAAACAAAGGATTTCTTGTGACTTGTAAAAGATGACTCAGTGCTTTCGGTAAGGCTGGGTGTAGTCCAAGCAGACAGCGTGGTGAGCCCTGGGTAGTCTGGACCTTATCTGTTGAGGTCCATCTTGACGATCCTAAAGCACTTCTGGACATTTGGTGAGGTCAAACCATCTCAGCTCTGTCTACCCCGGGACTTAGGTGGCATTTGGGTATCTGAATCTTAAAAAGCAATTTGTAGTTCCCTCCACCAGCACCCAACTGTACAGATATTCAGGAAGGAGGATGGTCTGCTGCACCCAATTGCCCCTATTTATTTTATCCTCAGGCTCTTGCATTATTTCCTGGAGCCCAGGCCTTCCTTTCGCAGGGGCGTCTGTGAATCCCAGCTCTGCTGTGAGCCCAGCAGCTTGCCTTTGGTAGGAAGGATGGAGGATCCCTCAGTTGCTTCACCCCTGCCCATCCTGCCCAAATGAGAATTGTGGGGTTCCCTTGGGGAGTGGAGCCAAACAGGTCAAACCATTATTTTTTTCTTGAACTGAGCTGATCCTGAGCTGAGCTTTGCCAATTCCAACTGGAACCTAATCA
The DNA here is from genome assembly GCF_034638445.1 of Ciconia boyciana. Lineage (NCBI taxonomy): Eukaryota > Metazoa > Chordata > Aves > Ciconiiformes > Ciconiidae > Ciconia > Ciconia boyciana. The sequence goes on from NC_132950.1 coordinate 906,241, forward strand.
CCAGACATGGACCTTGTAACACATTCAGGGAAAGCATGCACAGAAGATAGAGAAATAAGTGGCTTTGGGTCTGGGTTGACCAGCAGAGAGCAATGGGCTGAGAAGGTGACAATGGTCTGGGTGATGGTGACCATGGACTGAGAGTTCATCCATCCTAGAGCTCGATGACACGTTCTCTTGTAGTTGAAACGTTATCAACCAAGCACTCCTGGCTGTTGAGTCTTGCCCTCCCTTTGCCGGAGGATTTCAGCTCTGGAGGATTTTGCCGGAGGATTGCATCTTCGGATTTCCTGGCTTGAGCTGCCTATCTGAATGCTCTCCAACCCACGTTGATCCAAATGACCTGGTTAGGCAGTCTAGTGGCGGGTCTATCCTAACTCACAGTTGCAGCTGGAAGAGGATGTGCAATTAATGTCTTGGAAAAGGAAGGAGGGAGAACAGCAAAATGAAGACTACAGACTGAGAACTGCTACGTAATAACTCCCGGGAAGCATGTGTGAGGGAGGGTACCGCAGGGCAGCTGCCTGGTCCTTCAGAAACGGCTTTAAGGGAGTAAGTTCAGAGAGAGGCTAGGAATCTGGCAACATGGAAATCTCTGCAATTATCTCAAGAACAAGGAGGGGCCCAGACAGCGGAAACGACATTAAATCATTAGAAACAGGGTAACATGAGTGCATGGGCAGATGCAGCATGACCTGGTGGAGATGGCTGATATAGTCAGCCATCTCAAGGGTCACTCAGGCCATTTCAAGGGTCTACAGGGAAGGTGAAGGTGGTCCCTGGTGGTCCCAGTGGTCCGGGGAGGTGTGACCACAGCTGGCTCTGGGATGGCTGGTTGGTTACTTTCCTTTTCTGCTCTGGCGTTGGGTGGGGAGTGCAGCCGATGTCCTCCTGGCAGGGCTGAGAGCTCAGCCTAGGGTGGGTTGGAGTCTGGATAAAGGGTGTTTGGATAAACCCCGTATTTTCAAAAGCCTGATGATGGGCTTTTGTCTTACGGCACTTCGAACACTGGCTGAAGAAATCTCGTCTGTGGATTATCTTTGAGGACAAGTAAAGTAGGAGCTCACGTGAGTTCAAAGGGTGGGTTCAGCTCAAGTTCATGGAAGAAAAATCCACCAGGGATTATCACATAAAAAGGCTCAGCTCTGGCTCGGGAGGTCCATGAACTGCCAGCTGCTGTAAGCTGGGAAAGTATTTGAGGATGTGTCACCCTGTGTGGGTCCTGAGTTTCTGCTGTTCACTTCTGCTGCTGGCGATGTACAGGGGTGCACGGTGCCTTGGGGCACTGCACCCACCTTTCAGCGCAGGGGGAACGCAGCGAACCTCCTTCTGCAGCAAGTGAAAAGGCAGGTGGAAAAGGCACATGTGTGCAGGAAGTGCCTTTGATGCTGCTTCACGCTGGTCAGCAGGGAGCATGATTCACCTGGGACTATTATAACCTGTGTGCAAATGTGGTTCCCAAAGAGCAATCCTCAATGCCCTTGAATGCAGACCGTGCATGCTCTGCTGGTAGGACCAGGATTTGGGGATCGAGATGGCAGCAGGGAAGTACCAGTGTCAGAGGAGACTTCTGTGCCCAAAGCCCTAGGAGAGTCTCTCCAGGTTTACCCTATCTCTGCTTTTGAGGGTTGGTCTCTTGCAGCCCACTTGACATCATGTGCTTGGCCAAGCCAGAGACAGCCTTCCTCTTGCAGACTGAGCCATAATCTTGTCTGCTCTCCGCTGGAGCTGTCCTGCCATGAGGCTGAGGCAGGGTGGTCACCCCTTGGTGCCACAGCCGGGTGACCTTCACCAGGTCCGGTCTGCAAGCAGTGAGTCTCCGGCTAGCACGGCAGGCCTTGGAGGAGGATGTCTGGTCTGGGGTTCACCACGGGGTGTCCGGGATGGACAGCAGAGCTTAATGTGCGTTGGCTCTGGGACAGAGATGATGGCAGAGCTGGGTGGAAGAGACCTCAGGATGCCCCTAGTCCAACCTCTACTACTGCCAACACCAGAGACCAGCCCGATGCCCGTTCCTGTGCTGGGGGTCAGTGGGCTGTGAGCAGCGGTGTCCTGGCTGGGACAGGAGGAAGCACAAGGGCTCTGCAGCTCCTGCTCTGGACCTCTTTCCTATGGTTCCCATGGGCTGCAGAGGAGCCTGGTCCCTTCCTGGGCTGTGGGTCAGCAGATAAACCAGGTGTTGGGGATGTGAGGGGGTGTCTGAACCTGCCCCAAGGTGGGAAGGTGGCTGGGCTCTGTGTGCTTGCTTGCAGCTAGCTGGAGAGCAATGCTTCATCTCTGGGTGGACGGAGCTCAGTGCTTCACCTCAGGACACCCCGCACATGCTGGCTGCTCACCACCAGTTCCCAAAGTGCTGGCCATACATGGGGGTCCTCGCCGTGACCCACCGCTCTCCTGTCAGGCACGCAGATACACACGCAGCCCCGGATGCTTGCAAGCTGCGTGCAGCACAGATGCTCTGGGTGATGCCAGATCGTCTATGTTTCTTGGCCCCTGGTTCCTTGGCCATCTCGCCAGGTATGTAACTATCCCAGCTATTTCCTGCTGTACTGCAAAAAAAAAAATTAAATAATACAACCCTTCCCCCTGTTTGATATAAATACACATTGCAGCTGCCCAGCCCCCTGGCTGGACAAGCAGCATTGCAGACGGATTGCGTCTCGCGGCAGCACAGCCAGCACCCCCGTGCCCTGCTTGTTCCCTTTGGCAAGGGGAGCAGAAGGGGCTGCCACGGTCATGGCCTGGACCCAGCTCCCATCACAGCTGGAGTGATTTATGGTCTGCTTTCCTCCTCCTGACAAGCACATCCTGGGACAGTGTGCTTCTGCACCGAGTGGAGAGAGGGGAGCTTGCGGCCGTCTGGGGCCGACGGTGCCATGTGGAGCTGCCCCGTCCCCTTGCAGGGGCTCGTGGGCAGAGAGGGGCAGCCTCCCACCAATCCTGGGAGCCTGGGGAGTCAGGGGTGATGAGAGATCCCCATCCTCAATGTATTTTCGCAGGGAATAGTTTATGTTTTCTGTCCTGTGATAAGAGAGTGCCAGGGGTCCAATGCCTCAGGATTACACCCCATAGTCCCAAATTTGCAGCCCCCTTGCTGGCCTGTCCCCAGGCTGGTGTGAGGGGTGCTTCCCAGCCCAGAAACCTGCCCAGGCAGGGAAACCCACCAGCTCTCTGCAGGGGTCTGCCACTGCCAGGATGGGGGTGACAGGCTGTGCAAGGGTGCACATTGCTCCAGGACCTTTGCTACGTGGGTGCTGTGCTGGGATGTGGGACTGGTGGTCACGCAGCTGAACGGTGTTGTAAGTGCATAAAAACGCCGTTGATGTACAGCTCAGGGCAATGCATCCACAGCAGATGCTCTGCTCCTCTCAGAGCAAAGTCAGTGAGTGGATTTGCTGTCCCTGGCCTTGTCCCTGATTGCCCTCTGCAAGGGTGACTGGTATTGGTGGGGGAATGGGTTAGCGATGGGACACAGCAGCGGGACTGTGGTGGAGAGCGAGACCTGGAGACCTGATGGCCATCGGGGCTGCTGGTATTTTGAGCTCTCTGATGGGGCTGTGCATGGGCGCAGCCTGTTTACCCATGGCCCTGTCAGACATCCGTCCCGACTTGAGGCAACAGGAAGGCCGAGACAGGCTCGAGCTCAGGACTGCGTCCCTGGGCACTTCGAGGCTGAGGTCAGGGTGGAAGACAGGGTGTCTCCTCCGTGTGCCTCCAGCTCCCACCCCACCAGCCCCCAAATGTTCACCCCCTTGCTCCTGCTTGCTCCTTGCTGACAGGGGGTCTCAGCACCCTGGCTCTCCCCGGCTTGGCCCTCAGCCTCCTGCTTGTGCAGAAGGTGGAGCAGTGATTTTTACAGTTACAGGGTGCAACCTGGAAGAAGGAATTGCCTTGGGTCACCCCCCGTGGCCAGAACTGTGAAGCACCAGGGATGTGTCTTTGTCAGGGCTCAGACTCCCTGACTGCAGCTGGTTTTGCAAAGAAATCCCAGCTGTTAATTAAATAAGTGAGGTCCCGGGTGCCATTTGCAGACCTGCCATGAGGGGCAGTGCTAGGAGAGCGTTCCTCCCCAGGGTTCCTGCAGGCACCCTGCCCAGCTCTGCCCTGGCTGCCCACCTCCACCAGGTCTGTGCCTCCAAAGCGTGGTGGGGCATTAGGACTGGTGCTGGCCCCATGGCATCTCAGACCCCTCTTTTCCCCACCCTGTGGGGGCCAGGGGACATAGCCCCCAGAGTGGGGTGGGATGCTCTCCTGGCCACCAGGCTGGCAGTGCTCTCCAGAGGTTGGATACCATAAGGAACCTCACAAAAGCATCCCTGTGTGCCACCAGCCCCATCTGACTGTGTGGACATGACCCTCTGCCCTGGCTCCTGCCGAGGGCGAACTCTTGGGCAGTGCCTGGCAGGCAGCGGACGGTGCCCGGGGCCATGTGCGTGTGGTAGGTCTTTTGTTATTTTGTCTGCTCTTTTCCCGGGCTGAGAGCAAGCAAGCCATGGTTTGAATTCCAGTTTCACTGTAATTATTCTGTTATCTCTCCGCCAGGGTCTGGTTTCACTCATGCTTTGGGTTGCTGTCTGCCGTGAATGGATGTCTCCGTTAGCAAGGGTTGTTCCAAAGCTTTCCCTGTCTCTGCCCTTTTCCACTTCCTGCGCTGCCCTCGCAGACCTCTGCGCTCCTGAAGCCCTGAGCCTGAAGCCCCTGCAGTGCGGGCAGGGCAAAGGCTCCCGGGAAGCATGGCACCTGCAAACCTGGACCTACTAAGAGGGCGAGTGCTCCCACCAGCCACCCGTCCCCTCAGCAGGATACAGGTCCGTTTTGGCCAGGAGGCTGGCGGGGCGACGTAGCAGCACCATGGGGCGAGGAGGAGGAGGGGAGCAGCAGGGAAGGGGCGCCAGTGGCTGCACCGTTCCCTGCCCCTCACAGTCTGGTAGCCTCGGCTTGCTGGGGTGCAGCAGGAGGACCAGAGCTGATGGGCAGTGGTTGCAACACAAAGAATCATCAGAGTTCCAGAATTTTTCCTGATGGAAATTTTTTTTCCCCATGAGGGTGGTCAAACACAGGAACGAGGGCTCAGAGAGGTGGTGGGATGTCCGCTCTTGGAGATGTTCAGGACTTGACTGGACATGACCCCAGCCAACCTGATCACATTGGACTTGCTGTGCTGGGGGGAGCAGGGCTGGACCAGGCACCTCCACAAGTCCCCTCCAACCTCAGCTACTCTGTAATTTTCTGATAGCGCACCGGGATGCTTGCCCAGTGAGGTGATGGTTGTGCCAGAGGGTCTGAAGGCACTGAGAGATGGCACCAACTGGTGGCTGTCAAAGAAGGGACAAACCATGAAGGAGGTTTTCAGAAAAGGGGTGGAGAAGATGCAGGATGGGCGATGCTCCCCGAGTGTGCCCCGGGACCCTGACCTCATTACTGAGCCCCGGGCTGTTCATTACAGGCTCTGTTTAAAGCTGATTTTCCAGCACTCTTGTCTGGGTTGTGACCCTCCTCCTGCCTCCAGCACCCGGCCCGATGCCAGGATGGTCCCAACCTGCCAGCACCGCTCTGCTGATGGAGCTGCAGGTCCTCCCCAGGTACCAGAGCAGGTCATGACGGGCTGCTCCCAGACCCAGTGCCTGGGAGCGCAAACCTGCGCTCTGAGGATAATCCTGCTTCCCCATCACAGTGCGAACCTGTCTGTCCTCACTGCCCTCTCCAGGTTTCAGGACCACTTTCCACAGTTCAGTTTCCCAGACCCTTCACAGGATGTCCCGCATGGACCAGCTGTGGGATCCCAGGGTCAAGGGCTTTGCCTCGCTGCTCTCACATCTCTCTGTGCAACAGCAGTACAGCACCTCTGGCCCTGGTGTCCCTGGGGCTCAGGAGTGGACCCTGCACACCCTCCTAGTGTGGCTGGTGGCCACGTAAACCAGGACACATCTCTGTGGCCCCTGGCAGTTTCCAGGCATTGCTCCATAGGCTGGGCCAGAGCTGGTGTGACACTGCTCGGGACACTGAGATCCGTGTGGGTGCTAATCTTTGGGGCCATCAGACCAGGCACCGAACCAAAATCCAGCTCTAATTAGCCCAGTAATTCTTCCTGACAAAACAATTAAGTTTCTCAGGCAAGAGATGTTCTTTGCAAACGGTCCGTGCCAGATGCTTTTGCTTTTTTTATCTGTGGTATTTAAGGATCTTTTCCTAATACTCACTCATTATTTTATGAGGCACAGGCCGGTTCTGCCTGCCCTTTTGAAGCTTAGTATCACACTCATGTTCGTTTGTTGTCTCAGGGCTTCCCTAGCTCTATGTGAGGGGTTTTTTTTTTTAAATTATTTTAAATAAACATTCTTGATTTGTAAAGGGCTGGGCCCTGCGAGACAGGGCAGGGAGCGGGACCAGCTCCAGCCCTCCCAAGCCTGCTGAGGCTGCGTGTACTGCAGCAGGACTGAGGTCAAAGCTGGAAAAACTTGCAAGACCACATCGCAGAGAAGGCCCCTGGCCAGCAGGAGCCTGGCTTGCAGGCTGGCTTGTCAAGGGGATGGCAGCATGTGGAAAACACGAGCTGGGGACGGCTGCAGTCGGTGTGTATGGGCTAGCAGTGCCCACAGTCTTTTCTCTCTCCATCCTCGCCCACCTCTGGAAACCATAAGGTGGAGGTGCTGCTGATGGGCTGATGGTCCTCTGTTTCCTTACCTGGGAGTTTTATGACCCCAGTCTGTTCCTCATCTTCCCGACATTGACTTTTAGTGGCTTCAATCTGCCCTTTGGAGCTGCCCGTCCTTTTTTTTCCCAGCCTGGGTGCCTGGTGAGGCTGCACTAAGATGTGTTAGCATCTTGATGAGCTGCTAATCCGAGTGCTGCCAACACCTTTGCTTCTCAGAGCCCTTCTCCCAGTGGTGTTTGCACCATCCCCACACACACCCCTTTCCTACCCGTCTCAGTGCTGCTATTCCTGATCCCGGGAAAGGGAGGGTGCAGCTCTGGGGAATGGCACCCCAGGCGGGTGCAGCCCTGGTACCTCTGCGGAACGGCACCCCAGGAAGGGATGCAAAGGCTTGCATCTGTTGGAAGCAGTGTGTTAGCAGAGCAAAAGAGGGCATCTGGATGGGATGTGGGGTAGGGTGAGACCAGCTGGGTTTTGGGGTGAATCTCTGCTGTCTGTGGGGTGTCTGGGCATTAGTGCTGGATATGCCCTCGTCTTCCTCATGATGTCTCTGAGGTTTCGCCCAGTGGCTCCGGCACTGCTGGCTGCTCGTTGCAGAGGATCTGGGTTGGGGTGGGTGCTGTTTGACCAACGATGTCCCAAGTGTTACCTTGCTTGGATTTTGCTGGAGCCAGAAGGGGTGTGGGGCGGGCGGGGAGGGGAAGGAACGGGGCTGTGGGCTGGGAGGATGCTGAGGGAGGGTGCAGCCAGCATGCAAGGTGTGGACTCAACACAAGCATCCCAATGTAGCAGCCCCACAGCAGGTCCCAGGCCTCTCACGCCACCAATGCATTCCCCCGGTCAGGAGGGAAACAGCTCTGGGGGAAGGGGTGGTGGCATCCCTCCTCGATGTATATCCATCACTCTTAGTCTAGGGGCTGTGCCGGAGGGAAAGAAAACCCAAGCGTCCACGTCCGTGGCAGGTGTTCCTGTGGCTCGGGATGACCTTTCCCAGTGGGCTCTGTCCCAGGGATTCAGTCACTCCATAAATCTCCCTTCCTCCGCGGCGCAGACCACGGAGAGGCAGCCCTGACTCAAGGCTGGGAGTGTCCAGCTGCGGACACTTATCTCAGCGGAGGAGCTGTGTGTGGGGATGCCAGCATTTCCAGGCGAGAGACAATCGTGCTTTATTTCCCTGCCACATAGGAAAAATAATAAACATTCCTTGGGTTTGTTTTCAGGCTGCTTTGTGGAATAAATCTCAGACTGTTGTTGTCTCCCCGGGCTCCCTGGGTCCGCAGAACTGCCTGTTCTCACTCCATGAGTCACCAACGCCTGCGCTGCTGCTGACAGCACCTCCGAAACCCTGCGCAGTGGCCCAGGGTCTGGTCCATGTCAGATGTGCCGTGGACACCCAGAGCAGAGCTGCACCACAGCCATGGGGAGCTCAGGTGGGCACCAGCGTCCGTTGGGATCGATGAGCCCCCCCGGACATCTCTGCCAGCTACCAGCAGCAGCATGGACAGCCCTTGCCACCTTGTCCTCTGGACCTGGGTCTTCCTTCCAGGGTCCCGAGTCTGACAGCATGACACGCTGCAGATCTTCAAGGTGAAGGGTCTGTCCTGTGGGACAAGGGCTCTCCTGGAGGAGACCAGCATTGTGCTGGAGCCAACGGCCTTTCCCATCCCCTCTGCCTGGGTGGGAAGGAGATCCAAGGGATGTCCAAGCCTCTGTCCTTCCACCCGTGGGAACATCTGTCAGCAGTGCCCATTTTGGTGTGGTGGGATCTGGCCCTCTTCCACATGGTGCAGAAAGCCTGGCCTGATGTAGACCCTCATGCTGGAGATGTGGCTCCATAGGGGAGGAGGTGACCATACCCCTGTCCTGGCTGATCCCCATGGAAGCATCCGGACACCACAGGAGGTGCGTTGAGAGGGAATGGTCCATGCAACATGCTTGGAGCCAGGTTCATACCACTGCTGATGGACCAGTCACGTGCTGCTGGGTAACGTGGGGGTGGGAGACAGCAGGCAGTGCTGGATGGGCACCTCCTGGAGCAGCGGTTCTTGGTGTGACCAACAAACAAGCACTACCCACATCATCTCCAATGCCTAGCAAAGTGTGCCCAGTGCCCAACCGCATGTGGAGACCTCATAAACTTGGCATCCAAACCTTGCCAACTTTCCTCCTGCAAGTGATCCCACCACCTGGGAGATCAAGGAGGCCCGAGAGCTTGGTGTGGATCATATGTGTGAGCGGGGGGAGCCTGGTGGGCACAGGACCTTGGGTCAGCTGCTGCTGCATGGTCCCTGCTGTGAGTGACCCGTGCTGATGAGCTGAGCCCTTTGGCACAGGTTTGGGGCACCTGGGTGTCAGAACATGTCCCACGAGGTGGGAGAGGGTAGAGGAGTCTCGAGGAGGTCAGCGTGTGCATGTGGCTGGATGGCTGACCTCAGCCGCAGCATCGCTACACGTGTCCCAAAAATAGCCAGTTTTAGAAACATGAAGTCTCCTCATGCTATTGCCCAACACATGATACAAATATAGTGGCAGCAGTCAGTCTAGTGAAACTATCGCCAGAAATAGTGTGAGTAACGGCAAACAAACAGGCTCTTAGGAACGAAGGCGGCTGCGAGGGACGCGGTCCCCGAGGCTGCCAATAACATGGCAAAGGACTAGTCTGAACTCAGGGTGTTTGCAAAGCTGTCCGTGGCGAATAATGGGAAAAAAAACACCAGAGGTAAAGTATTTTACTGCCTCACAAGGATGGAAAAATGGGATGAGGAATGAATGAAGCACTCTTGCCAGGAGGGGTTGTTCAAGCACTGAACAGTTGATAAAAAGGCTTGATGAGCACTGTGACCCCGGGCACACAGTGGCTGCGGGGAGATGCACCGACTCGACCCAGGGCAGGAGAGGAACAGACACTGTCACTGATAGCTCTGGCATCTGCATGCAGTCCCGCGGACAGCCAAGCTTCTTTAATTAGAGACGCGGTCGTTTAGGGGAAACATGATTGCAGCTTACAGGAAAGGCTTGCAGAGAGAAAGAGCTCTTTCCCTGGAGATGCCTGGTAGAGGCTTAACGGATGTCTTGTGCAGCCAGCAACATAACTTCTCGAGAGTTTCTAAAAATCACAGATAAGAGATGGTCATTACAGAAAGCTCTGGACACTGTCAGGGTAACGAGCGAGTGGGCTCTGCTCTGCTAATGACAGGCTAATTGCTGGGCTCAGGCGCGGGGGATCTGTAGGCACAGGAGAGCGGTGTGGCTGCACTCCCCTTGGACGTCAGTGAACAGAATGTTTATTTGGACATCTGAAAGGTCAATTTGCTAAAATGCGAAACAATCGCTGGCGTGACCGGCTGGGACTGTAAATTTAGAGTGGGAGGTGTTAGCAAAAACTGGGACTCATTCAAGGACATCCCAACAGTGCCCCAAAAGCCGTGATTTCATGGACCAAAATAATTCTCCCAGGGAAGAAGCTGTCAGAGGCGGTTTGGACGTGTAAGCGTGGTGGCCCGCAGCCGGAGGGGGAGGACCACTCTGCCCTGAGTGATGCAGCAGGTGGGAACCAGGCAGGAGCCTGGCCGGCGTCTGGGGTAGAGTGAAGCTGAACGAAGGCCGAAGTGTTTACTCTGTTTCGCTGCCTCAGAGAGGGCAGCGTGCCTTTCCTTGTTCTTCATCCTCTTTCTTCTGCTTCGACCGTGCATTTTGGTGGGGTGACTCATGCTGAGCAGCCAGAGTCAGATGATGGGAAGGCTGGTGGTGTGGAGCAGAGTGGCCATCGGACAAGAAAAGAGACCTTGATGGCATCTCCTGGGACTGCAGGATGACGGCAGCTGGTGAAGACCTCGGAAAGGGTCTACCCTTAGGCCCAGCAGAGCAATCAGCCTCTGGGCTGGGCTGCTCTGTCCCACCAGAGAGGTATGATCAGACAAGGAGAGCCATGGCTCAAGCTCTTGTCCACCTTGGGAAGGGCTCTGGCAGGCTGGCTGTGGGCAGACACAGGGGCTGTCACTCTCACCGGTTGTTATTGAGCACCAAAACGCTGCAATTCAGGTTCTCAAGATCCCTGAAAATTAGACACGGCTCTGCTGCAGCCCAGGAGAAGGTTGTGGGTACGGCAATGAAATGCCCAGGGTTAGCATTTCAAGTAGAGTCCCTCTGGTCCATGGGATGCTCCCATCTGTCCTGCCACCTCTTGTGCAGAGCAGGCAGGAGACATCTCCTCCTGCATGGAGAAGGCTTCCTGCCAAGAGCCTGGGATGTGTTGAAAACCAAGGTCCAACCCATGGCCTGGGGAAGCTGGAGCACTCCAGGGAGGATGGGGAAAATGGAGGGCTGCAGCAATGTAAAGAACTGCTGGTTAAAGTGTGCAGGTGGTAGAAGGGGAAGCCAAAGAAATCAACAAGCTGTCACTGGCTAATGGCAGTGAGAAGACTTCGAAAATACACATTTAGGATGACCAAACCAAGCCAGCCCCCAATCCCAGCCCTGCACAAAACAAATGGAGTCAAATTGTAACAAGCAAAACCATAAGTGTTCAACAGATGACTCCAGCCTGTTCTTGGGTCAAAGCATAGAGACACATTCAATCCTGGGGAGGTTAAGAAATTAACATCTGTAATGGAGGAGGCTGTGCAACTGCAGATCAACAGGCCTGGTTAACTTACACCCTCGAGCCGGGAATGAGCTGCTGGAAGAGTCCCTGAAATGCTGACACTGACACTGAACAAGTCTTGGAAAGACAGGACAATACCGAAGGCTTGGAGACCTGCCAGGAGCCAGGGCTTGATGGCCCAGGGAGGGGGACGTGCAACCAGGCGTGGTGTCCACTCATCATGGACCTCTGGTCCCATGGGTTGGGAAATGAACTGCAGGATGTGAGGCTCGGTTTATCCCGCTCACTCAGAGAAGCCTGGGAGGTGACGTGATCATTTTTATAGGTACTTGCACATAAAGATGTTTCCTGGTGGGGGAGGCTTTCGGGAGTGCTGACAAACGCATGCTACGGTCCACTGGCTGGAAACCTAATTTAGACAAATTCAGCCTTGAAACAAGCTGCAGTTTCCCACTCCTCGAGTGTCGCCAGGCACCAGAGGAGATTTTTGGATGCTGGGAGGATTCACTGTTGCCTGGAGCTTTGGCGCTGCGGCACAATGTCTTCCTGCAAGCCAGGCTTTGGGCCAGCTTGTAGGAAAAATTCTCCAGGTAACCCTTGCTGACAAGGATCAAATCATGGTGTTCATCCCGTTCCTTCAGGGCCCTTGTGGGGAACTGGCTGGCGGGTGCACAGCTTCTTGTTAAAGGAAGGTTTCTGATCAATCTCAGGGCTCTAGGCAGCACCAGGGTGGAAGACATGGAGACAGTATTGTGGTTGAACTGGAGGATCAGGGACCATGTTGCAGCTCCCAGGGCTGGGAGGACACCTACTGTGACCCAGGTCCATGAGAGGATGGGACACAGGTTGTCACCTCTCCGCTGTCATGGTTCACATGCACGGCAGTGCAGGCACGTGAGTTAAAGGGTGCCAGCTCTGGTACCTGAGTTGGGAACTGGAAGAGGATGGGAGGCCACAGGCTGTAGAGGAGAGGGAGACATGGTGTCTGCTCACAAGCCACAGCACTGTCACATCACTGAGAGCCACTGCAGGCTGTCCAACAGGACCAGCAAGACCATGCATGGAGGAGATTCCCATAGCAGGAGCAAGTGCCTTCCTCCCTGGTGAGGACAGGCTGCCGAGAGGGGACAGAGCAGTTTTAACAGGGGGAAAAGGGCTTTACCCTTTGGTAGGGGGTATCCAGCTAAGCAAAGGGTCAGAGTGCTCACAGGAGAGTGCGTCTGGGTCCAAGTCCAGCAGCAAAGAGCTGGTCGGGACACAGGCCACCCACAGAGGCCCATGAATCAAGGATGGTGGTGGACATTGGAAATTATATAGCAGACGGACAAGACAGTGCAGAGGAATGGAGGATGCTATGGGATAGAGATACAAGCCACCAAACACGGTAATACAGACAAGCAGCAGACAATGCTGGGGACAAGGGTACAGCCGGTGGTGCTGACACCCACCCGTGTGTCTGCAAAAGGAGCTCGCTTAGCCTGAGAAATGGTCTCCCATCTGCCTGTCATCACCCAGCAGAAGTGCCCAGAAGATGGCATGGGCAGGATCAGGCACTGGGTGCGGCTCTTTTCCCAGAACATCCACCGAGATGCTCGGGTGCTTGCTGCCCTGTTGCCCATCTGCCTGGGGGCATCCTTGCTGTCCCACCCCTGCCTGCTCCCTCCTCCTCTGCCCCATCCTACAGCCTGACCTCCAAAAAGCAAGGGAGGATTTGCTGACTCTGTGCATTGCTGTGGCTGGGGCAGAATTTACCTCCACCCTGCAGGTGCCCCTTCCTCCAGGAGCTCTGGGGAAGGGGAGGGCTCTGGCTGGTCTCTCAAGAGCTTGTTTCAGTGCCAGAATAATATCGGGCATTTTGGCTGGTGCCATTTGCACAGCTCATGCTTTGGCCAGTCCCCAGAGCTGCCCAGTGCTTTATTTCTGTGGCACTCGTTCAAGGGCAGGAGGGAGCGACGAAAATAGATGCTGAGAGAAGAAGCAGATGAGAAACCACATCCTGAAGGGAAGGGGAGGTGGTTAGAGCAGTGCACCTGAGCCCTGTAGGGCACTGTTTACGGGAAGCTCACAGCACTGGATTGCTAGCTGGCACCGAATCGCCCCAGCACTGGGGCGATGGGACCCATTCCCAGTCTCCCTTGGGGATGGGACCAGATGAGCCTCGACTGCCAGTGGATGGTACCAGCTGCTTTGAAGCTCTGCCCAGCTCCTGGGAAGATGTCCTGGCAGCATGGGAAGGCCTGGGAGTGGGACTGTGACTCTGCAGAGGTGTCTCCCTCCAGCCGAACTAGGTGGTGGTCCCAGGGGACATGTGTTAGGGAAGGTCTCCTTTCCGCCAGCACTGCCCAGGGCCGTGAAAGGGCTCCCATGGTGCTGGGGTGGTGGTAGCATCCATGCCAGCTCGCCTGTGCGGACACAGCCTCCCGCCGCGCCTGTGTCCCCGGCTGAGCGGGCTGTGCCACCCCCGACCTGCCGCTCAGCCTGGGACGGTACCTGGGGTGGTCTCGGTGACCACCCCGCTGAGACATCCCCGTGCAGCTCCCTGGGGCTTGGGCCAGGTGGTTTCCACCGCTGGGCGCCCTGCCCAGCCGGGTTGCTCTCGGCTCCGTCCCCTTGTCCTTCCTGGGGAGCCAGCTCCACAGCTCCCATCCATCCCCTTCCAGCTGCGGGGAGAGGTGTCCACTGCCCGCTCTGTCTCACTGTCTGGGAATTTCTCCTGAGACTTTGCCTGCATTTTGCTGTCCTTATTTGCACCTCTTTAGGCTCATTTATACCCTTGCATCGTCTCCTCTCCTCCTTGGTGCATCTCCTTCCCTCTGCCAGCTGCCCTCAAGGCCCCTCTTGCTCCTGGACCTCTTTTGGTGGCCCTGGGGCCATTGTCCAGCACCAGTGAGAAGGACCATCACCTCTCCCTGCTGAGCCCCATCTCCACAGCCAGTCCCTGAACCCACAGAGCTGCCTCCACCCCCAGCCAGTTCCTCTCTGTCCTGCTGCAAGCTGGCCGCCGGGTCCCCCACACTAGTAGCTCATGCCTGGCCTGGCCCTGCTCGCAGCCCCTGGTTTTGAGGCTACTTTTTGCTTTTCATCTGTTTCTGAGCTAAGGCTGGAGCCAGCTGGGTACCTGCACTTTCAGGCTAGGTGCAGCCTGCACGTGTTTGCCTGTTTCTCATCCCTCCCTGCAGCTCCGGGGTAATGCAGCGCATCTGGATTCCTTGCATCCAGACCCCATCTGATGTGCCACATCTGGATTCCTTGCATACAATCCCTGTCTAACAGGCTGTGTCTGGCTTCCCAGCATGTGATTCCTAGATAACAAGTCACTCCTGGATTTCCTACATGTGATTCTTGGATAATATGGCACATCTGGATTCCTTACATTCAATTCCTGGACAATATGGCACATATGCTCTCTGGCCAAGGCTGGGGCTGGAACAGGACTTTCTCTTTACAGTTTAAAGGACTTTTTTTTTTTTTTTTTGGAGAAAATGAAGCTTTGACCTGAATTGCTGGCTGCCTCACAAAATCTCCCTTCTACCTCGGCTTTGGCTGCTCTTGGCTGGGAGCCTGGCTTGAAAACAAAGATCCTATCTCCCCCCACCCCCTGGGCTTTGGGATTGCTGGCGGTGGACACACCACCCCTCGCCAATCACTGCTTACAATAATATTTTTCTCTAGGATTGAGCTTGGAATAACTTTGTTTTGACATAATCTGAACTAATGTCTCCCCGGCAATGACAGTAAACACTCGACAATAAGTCGCAGCGCAGCCCTGAAGCTCTGCAGAAGGGGTTCCAGCGGCCAGACACGAGGGAGAGGGTACAGGGCACAGCTACAGGGAAGGACCTGGTGATGGCAGGGTGCACCATAGCCCCAGGGTCTGCTTTGCACCCTTTCCCCTCCAGCCACATCCCTCACTCGCTCCGCAGAGGGTGATGGAAAATGCAGCACGGGGCCATTGCTAATCAGTTCCTCAGGCATGAGGAGTTATTGTGTCTGCGGTGGTGGCAGCTCCAATTTAAACACTGTCACTGCACTATTAATGGTCCTGGCGCTCGCTGACTTGAGAGCTCAGCCTGGGACCTAGGAGCAATAATGTTTGTGCAGCCCAGAAAGAGCCACTGAGCTTCAGTTCATGTCTTGTGCCGGCCGTGCCCTGCTTTCTCCCAGTGCTGTCCCCATAAGCTCAGGGTGTGCTCAGGGTGCCTTGTGCTGGCACTGGCTGATATTGCCATTGCACACCACATCAAGGCATGATTCCTTCCCATCCCATCCCTCCCAGGGGAGGACCCCAGGGGGTCTCACCTTCATGAGGTCAAATACCACCCAATGAAACAGCTGCAAAAAGGCTTTGCAGCCACACAGCATCCCTTGGAGACCAGCTCATTGCTGGACCCATCGGTCAAGCATCGGGGGAGATGGTTGTGATGGGAGAAAGACAAGGGGCAGGGGCTGGGTCCTGTGGGGACTTACTTAGCAGATAAGGACAGGAGCTCCAGAGAGGTTCCTGTAGAAACGACACATGGGCAAGAAGTAGTGGGGACAGGTTCCTTGCCAGGATCCTCCTCCTGTCCCCATGTTAGCCAGCCCCCGAGGGCACGCTCTGCCCTGTGATCCCTTTTGAGTGGCACCCGCTATCGAGCCATGCATCGAGCAGTAGCTGGACCTGGACCTGGTGTTAGCCCTGGGGCTGCACACGGAGCAGTGGAGAGAGCTGCCCATGTGCCTCTGAGCTGTCCGCGTGCCCCAGAGCCTCCAGCTCCTCGGGACCAGGCAGTGTCCCACTGGTGCTGGCCCTTTCCCGGGTCTCTTCCCCCACCGTGCTGATGCTGTGATCCTGTGAGCCCATCTCCCATGGGATCTCTCTGGTAGCACTGGTCCCAAACTGACAGCTCTCTTAAGCCCATTCTGATTTGTTTTATGAACCAGCAAAGTCTGTCCAAAGGCTAAAGCCACTAAACAGGTCTGTTTCCCTCCCTTGCTTGGAGAGCTCTGTTTCCCTGCTGCTTCCCATCCAACCCACCTGCACCTCCTTGTCTGATCACACATCGAGACAGTGCAGGGTGAAAACCAGTCCTGATAGCAAACAGCTTCCTGCTGGTTCACCTCCCCTTTTCAGCTCCCATTTTTGGTATCATTAAGACACTGACAGCACTTTAAAACAGCGTCCTTAAAGCGGCAGAGGTCTGTGCATTGCAGGTGAGCGAGCTGTGCCTGTGCACGGGTTCTCTCCACAAAGGCAGCGTTGGCTATGGGCAGTGCAGACCTGTTTCTGTCCCCGTGGTCAGTGCCTGGCTGTGGCACTGCTGCCTGCACGTGAGGACCAAGGGGGTAACCCTCCCTCATCCCTCTTTTTTGTCAGCTAGACATCTCTCACTGTGGGCCTGATCCTCACAGCAGTGAACAGTGGCTCTGAGCTTCAAAGCAGTGCAGTGACTTTAAATCCCAGGGCTAAGGACACCTGAGAGTAGGTGACATCACGTAGACCCATCACTGCCTCAGCAGTGTTTGAGCTCTGCAGGGAAAGGCAGAGCTGCAGACAGGAGGTCCATCAGGGCAAGCAGGACTTCAGGCTGTTGAAGACAGCTTTCCTAGACAACTGCAGCCCCACCCCTGCCTCTTGCTGGGGACCACGGGGATTTCCACAGCACAGGAACTGGAGTGTCATCCCTGCCTGGGAATTCAGCACTGCAGCAGGGAGTTTGGAGACCAGTTCTGAACATCTCCTGAGGGATGTGAACTGCCTTCAGCATCCTCCTCCAATGGGCTTCTTGGGTACAGCTAGAGCTGCGGCTCCTCTGGTTATTCTGGAATCCTCTGGTTATTCTGGAAGACCACAGGTTGCCCTAATTTCTTTTTTTTTGGATGGGTGAAACCACGTGCTTGATATTGGGGCAGGGAAAAGGAGCTGTGGAACAATATCTGGGAGACTTCTGAATGTCAATGGAGCGAGCCCTGGAAGACTGGAAGATGGATGGATGTGTCTGATGTGACTGGTGCCAAGGACAGTAAGAAAAGTCTGCCCTGGGCTGCATACTTCATGCAAAGAAAGCAAAGAAGAGTTCCTTGGGGAGGACGAAAAAGGGACAGAAAGCACATTTAATAGCTGCAGAACCATTAGCTGACCACCTCCAAGTGGTCAGGGCAGAGGTCGGGGAGTTAAGGAGCAATGTCCCTGCTTTGCAGAAAGGAGGTCTTCACTGATGAAGCTGCACCAAATGGCTTGTCTGACTGCATGTTTCGGAGAGGAGGAACAGAGGGGACAGGCAGGAGGTGACAGTCTGGCCACAGAGCAGGTGCTGAGGTACCTCTCCTCAAGGGGATGGTGGGCTCCCAGAAAAGCCTGGGACCTATCTGGGTGGCCTTATTCATCCCTGTCTCCTTTTCTTTCCTCTTTGTCATGTTCCAGGAATCCTTTCATCCGCATGTTTGTTTTTCTTTCCCTCTCCTTGCAGATGCTCAGTAATTCTTTGAACATATCAGACGGGTTTGTGTATCCCTGTATCTGAGTTGTTCTGTGGATTCCTCCTCAGAGGAAAACAGGCACCTCTGGAGCATGTTGCACACTGGTCTGAGGTCATGTCTAACGGCAGCCTGGCAAACCCTTGCTGGAGCGCTTGCTCCGAGCAGAGGGCAGGCGGCGAGCTTGAGGGGAGAGTGACGCTGCATATGGGAGCGCTTTCCAAGGTGAGGAGAGATGGCGGGCACTGATGGGAATAAACACTGCGGTGCAGAAAGGATTAGGCAGCAGTGGTCTGTGAGTGCAAAAGTCTGGGGCTATGATGGAACCATGGACAAGCCTGGCATCTCCTTTGGAAAAGTGAATTTGCAGATCTCCTTTCCCTGGATGCTTCGTGGAGCATCAGATGGTGGCTGTGGGACGCGGTCTTTTCTGCAGGCACATCTCCCCTCTCAGGCCAGCCTGGCCTGGGAGTGTCAGGACCCTCTCTGCCCACGGGTGAGTGCCAGGACACCAAGTCCTGAAGGTCCCTCTTACTTGGTGTCTTGACCACGTTGGATGTTCCCCTTCAATGTCTGAATGAAGAGGTGCCCCCAAGTGAGAGTCCGGTCCCTTGGAAAGCCACGGGCACATGAGCTTTCCAAACACTGTCCTTCACATGCCCCAAACCAGCCACTCCACGTGTTGTGGGTCCTGTGTCATGCCCCACTTCTTCATTTGCTTGGGTCCTCAAGTACCGTGGTACCTGAGCAACTCAGGGACCAGGGTCCTGGGGATGCGAAGCCAAGGAGTTCAGAACATGATGCACAAGACAAACCATCAGCAGTTGGGAGAGCGATGCCGCTGAATGAATGCCACGTGATTCAGCGACAGCTGCTGCCCGCACGCTCCTACTGCCCTTCAATGTGAGGCCTTAGGATGTCCACGAGCAGCAGAGTGGATGTAGGTCGGCAGCGTGATGAGCTGGGCAGCTCGCAGGGGGTGATGGGGATACGGGGAAGCACTTGGAGGATATTGCTGTGGATGGTAAGTCAGTAACCCCCTACTCTGGTATGGCTAAACCTTGCTGTATCTGAGCCAGTCCCTTGCTAAACTGCTGTTAGTGCCCCCAAAATGCTGCCTGCTTCCCAAGAAAGCTTATGGCCATACATGTTGGATGAATTTGGAGGCAAGGAAATCGAGAGCAAACTGATGTGCAGACAGCTGCTAAATCCTCGAGTCCTGCTGGGATGTGATAAAACGGGTGAGACAGCGATGTGCACAAACGTTTCAGGAAAACTGTGGGTGATGTAGCCAAACCCAGCACCAGTGCAGTCCCTCAGCTCTGCACCCCCAGGCACAGATGGGTTCAAACCACTGAGTTTGGCTGTGCGGGCTCCTGCGGGCCGTGGCTGAGCTCACCAGTGGGGTTTGGGGAGGGGAACAGGGTCCATCTCGGCACAGGCAGGGATCCCCGTGCAGGTGCTGCCAGCCCTGCCTGCCTGGGAGCTGCCTCATGGGATCCTCCATGGTTGGGGTTGCCTCCCTTGGAGCAGCCTTGAGCGCTTCGCAGGCAGGACCTGACATCTGGACAGGCAAAGCAGATCCCCATATCTTAATGGTAAAGGCATTACAGGCGGGCAGGGGTCAGGCAGATCCTTTTCAAGTGGCCAGTCCTGGCCTACTGCGGCAGAGGGAGTCTTCCTTGGGACCCCCAGGGCAGCCTCGCTGTATTGCACAAGAGCTTGGCCAGTGCAACCCAGTCCTTCTCTCACACCCTGTCCCACCCTCCCTCCTTCCCACACCCCGGTTCAGCTCCCAACCCACAAGGGACTTTCCTTGCAGGTTGGTCCTGCGTCTCCCATCACCTGCAGAGGGCAGGGACCCATCCTGCACATGCACACCCAGCACCGTGTGGATGGAGGACGTGGTCACTGTTAAACATGAGAGTGACTCTTAGGTCCTGCCAAGGAGTCTCTGGTGAAGCAGGGAGGACTCGAGGCTGTGCAGCCATGTGCTGGGGCTGGAAGGGGTGTCAGAGGAGGGGGAGCATCAGCAAGTGCAGAGAGATGGGTGGCTGGGCAAGGTCCTGGAGGGCAACGGCAGCTGTGGTCACAGGATTTCTGGACAAGCCCCACAGGAACGACTTCAGAGGGGCCCACGGACAGACCTTGGGGGACATCTCCAGACTTTTGCATCTCTAGGTCTGAGAGCTGCAGTGAGGAAGCAAAGGGAGCCTCATTGCAATCCTGGCAAATGCTGGTGCAAGACAAGTTTTGGATAAATATTTACTCTGAAGATTTCCATCTTCAAGGACTTCCATATTCTTGGTGACAAAATATAGAGGTCCTCCTGCCTGTCAGGCTGAGCAGACATCACTGTCATAAATAGGTGACCAAGAGGAGGATAAGGACAGAGCTACTGGCCCTGTTACTCCCCATCACTCCCAGGGATGGGACGTGCTTGTTGGGGCTGACCAGAGGCAGCCAGGAGCAGCTCTGCAGCCACCTCCTTCGCCTGGCCACACGACAGCATGGGCAGAGCAGAAACCACTGCAGCAACCGGGGTCTCCCTCGGCACCCACGAAGCCCTTCTGCAGGCTGCGGCTGCCTCCCCTGCCTCCCTGAAGGAACAGTGCGAGTGCAGCATCCAGGACCCTGCCTCTGCCCAAGTGCAAAGGAGGCCTGAGGACATGGATGGGGAGGAGGGAGCGGAGGGAAGGCAGCACAGAGGAACAATTGAAAAGAGGAAAAAGGAAATCCTCCTGGAGCTGTGAAAGTGTTTTCCCAGACTGTCTGGCCGCTACGATGACCTCATTCTCCGAGGTGATGTTAATTGGGCTGAGAGACTGGAGAACAGGACGTCCAGCCCTGCCAGCCCCACCGCCACGGTCACCTGCGCAGCCCCTCGTGCCCAGCAGCTCTCCCTAAAAACCTCACCCAGGCTGCCCCGCACAGGGACTTCGAATCCCCGGGCTCCTGCCAGTGGTTGTTAACGAGGGTTAACAAGTCACAGATTTCCATGAGTTCATCTCAACTGTTTATCCTGGAAAATCCCCTTTGCAAAACCAGTGATGCATGCGCAGATCTGGAGGGAGGGGGGAGCATCCAAGCGCTGCGCAGGCAGAGAGCCTGTCTCCGAGGTCTCCGCTCATCCCGAGGGTGCGAGTGCCTCCCATGATAGCAAAGCTCGAGGGACCACGCACAGAGGAGCAGGAGCCAGCAGCTGGAGTTCGGGCTGCTGGGCTGGATGGGAGAAGCAGGATGGTTCGTTACCGGTGATAAGGAGCTTGTGGGGTGGATGTCCTGTTCCATGCACAAGGTTTCCAAGGGGATGTCTCCTGGTCGGTCAATATTTTAACTGAGATAATGGAGGTCTGAGTAACTGATCCCCTCCCGGATCATCTACTCTGTAAAGATGTGGACACCAACGAAAGCTTTTTCCACATTCTTCCCTGGAGGACTTTTATGGGGAGGGAGAGAAACCAGCAGAGCTTGTCTCCTCCCACATGTTTGCCCGTTTTAAAAAAATCCTTAAAGGTACCTCCTAAGGCCACTAGCTGTCTGTCAAATTTGCCTGAATTTGCTTCACACATTAGGAAGGTATGAGGAACAGACACATGATTGCATAAGGCTTGCTTCCTTGCAAAATCAAAACACGAAGTAAGTACTCGGGAGCTCTTTTATTTAGCAGAGAAATTAATATAATGAGACCCAAAGGCTGGGAGTTAAAGCTAGACCTGCTCAAATGTGGACTAGCACATATTTCAACACTGACGATGACTGGAACTAATTGCAGAGGGCAGCAGTTGAATTCTCCTCAATATTGTCACATGCAAGCTGGCTGCCTTTCTGGCAGAGGATCTTAAGCCAAAAGATAGTTCCTGATCTCAATGGTCACAGGGCAACATTGTCAGGTCTCTGACGTTCAAGTGATATTTATGGCCTCATGGCCATAAATTCGGTGCATCTGAAAGACCGTGAGCACAGCAACACTGCCCTGCTGCTGACTCCCACTCAGTGATGCTCATCAGCCACCCGGTTGCTTCCAGGCAGTCGAGCAACCACATCAGTGGCCATCTCACATCTTCTGTGCTCTCTTTCCCTCCCCAGGCAAAATGTGGGTATTTTTAAGGTGTGAAAAGGCTATTCCTGTTAGAGAGGGCACAGTCAGAGCCAAGCCCCAGAATGTGGGCTGGAAGTAGGAGAGCAGTGAATCCATAGACCTGGACCTAGTGCTGAGAGACCATGTCCCCAGTTGGATGAGCTCTTCCGTTATTGCTAAGCTGCAGGCACCACAGGAGAAGCCACAATATTTGCTAACCACAGTCTTTACCTCTGTGCTTGAGTTGCTCAGGCCAGGCCACCAGACAGGGACCAAGCCTCCATGGTGATTAGTTTTCTCTAGGAACTTGCAGTCGCTCCTCTGGGGTCCATGGGCAGCGAGAGCCTGGTCAGGGTCTCATGGGGCTGGACCCTCCCCACTGCACAAGGCTGCTGGAAGCTCCTGTCTGCAGACACGAGGGCTCAGGATGAGAGAGGAAACCGAAACCGCAGACCAAACCCACAATTATGAGCGTCACTCAGCAGGGAAAGGAGGCTGCCCCGTGGTTGCACCATGTATGCTTTTCTCTGGCCACCCTGAAACGATGATGGGCAGGAGCCAGGACAGCATGAGCTGCCAGAGCAGCAGCTTTTGGGGGACCAGTGGGCTCAAGCAGCATCTGCAGCAACCCACAGAGGGGACTGTGCAGGGTGTGAGTGGCTCTCTGCTCCCAGGACCTGAATGAATGCAGACGGGCAGCCTTCATCTCCGTGCCCTTCAGTTTCCTCTTCTTTTACTTTTCTGCTATCCACTCACCTGAGATCAGCCTTGTACCTTCTCTGAGCGTCCCTAATCACAAAGACGTTAGTGCTTTTCTGTGCTTTACTTTCTGCTTAGGTGCAAATGTGCTGCAAGCACCTGCCCTCAGGTCATGATGGCTTGTTTCATGGTCATCCCATCCAACCACCTCAGTCATTCATCTTCCCACACGGAGACCATAAGACATGACTGTAAGTACAAAGTGTGTGAAACAGTTTTTTTTCACTGTTTGTCTTCCAAGAGTTAAAGAAGCTTCTTTTTACCATCAGTGTTGTGGATAAACACCCTCTAAAATGCCAGATGCTATGTATCTGTAGCTTTTGTTAAAGATAAGAGAGGGTTCCCCATGGTATTGGAGACTCCGTTCCCACCCCCACTGGGCGCCTTTATAATGGTTGCA
This sequence comes from Ciconia boyciana, assembly GCF_034638445.1. NCBI lineage: Eukaryota > Metazoa > Chordata > Aves > Ciconiiformes > Ciconiidae > Ciconia > Ciconia boyciana. Next base: position 929,195 of record NC_132950.1, read on the forward strand.
GTACCATATTTGTCTATTCCAAACTGCAAAATTTCTTAATATCTTCTCCAATGTTGGCATATTGCTATGGGATCTTAAATGCAGTAATAAGCAGGGACTGACAGTGGCATTTTTTGTGGTGAAGCCTCATCAACTTTTCCTCCAGGACAGATAACAGCAAGCAAAGCCAACAAGTCCTCTTGGGAGACTCTCTGCCAGACATGAGCCATGTCTAGATTGCAGCTTTGGATTAGAGATCTGGCTTGCTGAAAGCAAGCTATGATACCGCTGACAGCACTTGCAACTGCCCCTGACATCCACGGGAGTGGAGCTGGAGGGGATACTCGTGTCACATCCATGCAGAGTGATTGCACTTGACGGGCAACCAGAAGTTGATCTGTGGAGTGTGTCATTCATCTGTCTCCATTTTGGTTTCCATGGGAGATACCCGTGTCAGCCAAAGTGGTCACAGCTCTCATCCAATCAATCCTAATTTTTCAAATAGTTGGGAGATACCTAGTTAGCCAGACACTTCGCTGTCCAGACCTTCATTCTTCACTGTTAGCTCTCACCTCCTGTGTGTCACTTTGCAGCCCCCCCCGTAGGACATATTGGAAAGTTTTGCACACAAATGAGTGCAATGAAGACAAGATTTTAAGACAGATGCCATCTGGTCCCAGTGCCCCCAGTACTTGTTTTTATTGCAAGATCTCTTAACCATTTCTGTGACAATCTTTAGGTTTTGTTTTTTGAATATCTTCTTTTACTGCAGACAACACTGTTTTCATCCTCAAATTATTCTCTGGAACTGGGTAGTGTCTTCCAAACCTGGAAAGTTGGCATCTGCTCCTGCTGACCTTCAAGATATCTTTTCTTTCATTGGTAGTGGAAAGTGCTTTGTCCACAGGACTGGATTCTGCTACAAGAGTTTTATTTTTTGGACATTTGTCTTAGTTCTATCATGAACATTTCAAGTTGTATGACTTTCACATACTTTTTATTTCCTACTAGTTTTGCTGTTATTCCCTTTGGAAATGGCTTTAGGTTGAGACTTCAAGCCCCCTTTTTTTTTCAGGATACCGCTGATTTTTCTTATGGGATGACTTTAGCTGATGAGTTATGATTTTATCTCCATTTTTCAAACTACTTGGGAAGCAGCTGATGTTAATTGTTGAGTCTTAGTGATGTCATGGGATTGCATTTGGAACAGAGCTTTCATTATGCTCTGTCTCAACTTAAATTGCAGATTCTAATAGTCAAATCTTGCTGTCTTTTTTGCTGTCCAAATTTGTTTGAAAAGTCTCCTGCAATACCGATGAGTCCATCTCTTCCTTAAGGATGTCACTGAAAGCATTGTTATTAGGCATGAGAATATTGACCTCTGCATCTGGTTTTGTGTTGTTTTGAGACATAACTTGAGATCCAGATTCTTTGCTAATAAAATCATCATCTCAGGCAGAATTTAGAGCTGGCATATTTTGTCCTAGTACTTATGTTTTAATTTTCTCTATTTCTGAATAAACAAACCAGACCTGAATATGGTATTTCTTCTTTTTCCTTTTTTTTTTTAGTTTGTTTTTTAGTCTGTTTGAGCCAATAACTTTACATGGGTCCAGCCCATGCTGTTACTCACCTCTCTTGCCTAATCTAGATCTGAACTAATTGAGAACAGCCTTGCTTTCCCCTGATGAGCTACTGATGCTTCATTAATGATGCGTTCTACTCCAGCACTGGGACAACACTCCCTCTCTCCCCTTCCCTTGCCAGCTTGTTGGTGGGCAGCGGTGGGTCCTCCCTGGCTGGAGAAGGGCTGGTGCTCACCAGATGCTCTGGAGGTGGTCCAGCTGCTGCAGCAGGCAGCACAGACTCCACCATGTGCACAAGCAAGAGCCTCCCTGGGCTGGTAGGTTGGTAGAAATGGGCCAAACTGGCATGGAGAAACCATGTGGATCAAGCCCCTTTGCTCTAAAGCAGACAGCCATGCCTTGGAGAGGTGGGGGGAACGTCTTTTTCAGGTGACCGTGCTCTGCTCTGCTGTGCTCACCAGAGCTGAGCACTGGTGGTGGGGAGCAGGGTGCTGGTGGACTGGCTGTACCGAGCTGTCCTCTGGGCCAGTGCTTGGTGGTGCCTGGTAGGGAAATGCATGGGGGCACCACAGGCACTTGGCTCATCTGCTCAAGAGCCAGAACAGGCTGATCTGGGCTTGCTCAGCAGCAAGGCCAGGAGAGAGGATAGATTTCAGCTCTGGATCAGTGCCCCATTTCAATGTAACTGGCACTTTTGCCTGTTTTACGCAGAAGTGATGCTCATGGCACTGACAAGAGCTGATAGACCCAGCCTCCAGCCCCCAGGAGGGCACCCAAGTATCAGCTGTTCTGGGAGCTGCATCATCCCCTGGTGGAAGCTGGTATGGGAAGACCCTGACTGGCCGGGTGTCTTGGACAGGGGGAAAGGCAGGTTGCCTAAAGAAGGATGATGGAGTAGGAGGGTTGTCCTGGGGCTCTCCACTGGGCTGCTAGTGGAGTTGTTGGGCAGGAATGGACCTGTGACATGTTTTCCTTGTGCTGGTGGCCCCACTGACCCATGTGCCGCCTCACCATGGGGTGACCATCTCCAGGAGATGCTCCAAAGCCTGCCTGAGATCTTCCTGGCACCTCGCTTGGGACCACTCAGGAATCCCAGGCAAAGGACACAGGCTGCACGGGAGGAGGACCCCAAAGTGCATAGGGATGGCTGATGCTAACATCCAGGTCCAACAAGACAAGCTGCGCTGCTCTGGCTGACCCATGGGCAACTAGCTGTGCCTTGTTGCCTGCCTATGCAGTCTGCTCATGTCCCTTGTTCCTGTCCATCCATCCTGTCTGTTCCTCCAGGAGACACCCTGGGCAGTGAGGGGGTGCTGGCAGAGCAGCCCATTCACCCTGGATGGGGCGGCTGGCATGGCAGCCGTAACGGCATCCTGCCCCAGCCCTGCTGCTCAGCCAGTGTCTGCAGCCCAGCCCTTGCGTGCCGTCCCAGTGCCGGGGACAAGGGATGAGATCCCCTGGGGATGGGGCAGGGGAGTGAGTGGGGACAGCAGTGTGCCCTGGAGTGGCTCTAGTGGGCTGCAGTGGCACCCCTGTTGCCCCAAGCCTGGTCTGCCTCCCAGCAGAGCGGCAACACGCAGCCCTGCCCTCACTGCTGTGCACTCTGTGGGCAGCTGCCTGGACCTGCCTGAGCAGCTCCAGATGTGCCGGCGGCCAGTGAGCCAGCTGTGCGCTGCTGCCGAGAGTCCTCAGACCGGCTGTGTCTGAGGGATGCTGCCAGCATGCCCCTCCCCGACACAGCAGGGGGCTGGGGGCACAGCCCCTGGGGACCCTCTTGACCCCCCAAGCACTGCCTGTCCACGGGGAGCTCCTCTGCACGGATGTGGGATGGGCTGCACCTCCCTCCAGATGTTTGCGTGGCCCTTGACCCCCTGTTCCCTTGCAGCAGGGCCTGTCTGGGTCACACGAGGGGCTGGGGCTGGGCAGACTCCGAGAACGCCGGCTGTTTTGGTTGCCGGAGCGGAGATGCGAGGTGATGCAGTGCAGCAGCAGGCACGTCCTGGCAGGCAGCGGCGGCCCGAGCAGCCCCCGTCTGGCAGCAGGTAGCTGGACCCCCAGGGCGCCATGGGGAGGACACCCCTCCGAGACGTGCTGTAGGGAAATGCAAGGTGCTGGGACACGGCAGGAGAAAACCAGCCCGTGGTCTGAGCAATGCATGGGAGCATGGAGAGCAGAGGGGGAGAAGCCCAGCTGCCAGGGCCAGGCAGGGCACGGCAGCAGCATGGGGCTGATCTCTGCACTGGCCCCCGGCTCCCTGACCCACGGCTTCAGCACCAGCCAGAGTCATCCTGCTGGGAAGGCCCTGGGGCAAGTGCCAGCAGGTTCCCACCTTGGCTGCGGTCTCACTGCAGTGCCCTGTGGGTCTCAGACCACCATCCCACCCCAGCCCTGCTCTGCTTGGACCACACAAGCTGTATTCAAGCCCTGGTGTCCCATCTGCCCATGTCTAGGATGGCAGGGGAAACTGAGGCACACAGCACCACCGTGATGGTGCCAGACCATCCCTTTGCCTGCAGAGTGAGGGGCTGAGCACACCCAACTACTGGTGGACCAGTTGGCGATGGGCAGCACAGTGCTGGGCTGGGGATGATCTTGGGGGCACGTTCAGAGGAGCCCAGGAGGAAGCCTTGGACTCTGGTGTCCTAGACAGCCCAGGGACCACTCCAAAGCTCCAGGCAAAGCCCCTTGCAGCTCCAAAACACCGGGGTCCTGTGAGCAGGGAGGGAGGACAGAACAAATGTGCAGGTGGTGCTCAAGCAGAACATGACTGCTCTGCTCTGGTATCTTCATGTCTCTCACGCACAGGCTGCTCAGGGGACCCAAGTGCTGGTGCTGTCCTGGCTCCCCGAGCAAGGCGGGTGCATCTAAGCCAGCCCAGGCTGCAGGGACCCCTTCCCTGCTTGGTGAGGACACCACGGTCCCTCCCGGCCAGGGCCAGGCAGGCTTGTGCCTATTCCCATCCTTTACCCCGTGGTGCTTTGACTCCCCTAGGCCAGACCCCTTGTGCCCCTCAACATCCCTCCGCTGCTGCTGACCCTGGGATCCCAGCTGTGACCACGGCTCTCCTTGGGCAGCCCAGAGCCAGCCCTGCGTCCCCACCTTCCACGCCCTTTATCAAGTTCCTGCAGCCTTCCCGCCTTCCTGCCTGGGCCCTCCGCCAGGTCGGACCGGCACAGAGAATGTGGCAGGCTGCCCGCAGCCCACCTGTCCGCTCTGCCTGGGCACCGCCGGCTCCTGGCCGCTCACCATTTCAGCATGCAACCTGCTGTCCACCCTGGCTTCTTTGGCAGTGTGCAAGCCCACGGGGGATGGATGCCCCAGGCACGAGGGGGTCCAGGCATCCGGGCAGTGCACAGCCATGCTTAGGCAACACAGGAAATGCCTCCAACAGCTTCTCCCAGAGGCATGATAAAGCGCCAGAGCAATCCCTGTGCTTGATGCAATGCTGTGGCAGTGCTGCCGGGGACTGCTTTCGGCACAGGGGTCCAGCCAGCACTGCCAGTGCCTGCTGCCCCTCGCAGGTGCATGGGGGTGCAAAGCCGGCCTTGCGTGGGTGTTTCTGGCAGCAGGGGACACCTTGCACAGACCCAGCCTCTCTTCCTCCTCGCTTGTGCCCCACGGGCACCTCCGAACAGCATTGATGGGCTTGGCACACTCTGAGCCCCAATAAGCAGTGCCAGGACAGGTATGTGCCAATGTCCTGGAGGCCAAACGGTCCTGTGCCCCCACTGCAGACCCCTTGGCCTTTCTTCCTCCTTCCTGAGGCTCTTCTCCTTCCCCAGGTGGCCCTGCAGCCTGTGTCCAAGCCCTCCCCACCCTGCTCCAGCCCTTTCCTTTGCACTGGGGCTGTTCATCCACCCTGCAGACACGTGACAGGCAGAACCATGACCTTGACCCTCTCAACAAGCTTTTGGTGGTTTTGGGGCAGCAGGGCTGGGCAATAGGATGAAGAGGCCATTATCTGCATGAGGGGACCTTGGGAGACAGCAGCCTTGGAGACATGACTGGAAGAGGATGGGTCTTTCCAGGCTTTCTGCCTTCCCACGGCCCCTTGGATGGCTGAAGTGCCTATCTAGGGCTGTGCAGGAAGCTCTCCCTGCCAAGGAGTTGCCCCGACTATCAGGAGTTGTTTCTGGATGAGAAATTGTACAGCAGTGGCTGCCAGGCTGGATGGGATGGGCAGTGTCCAGAGGAAGTGGAGATGGGATGGGGTGGGGTGGGGTGGGATGGGATGGGATGAGGTGAGATGGGATGGGATGCACTGTCAGGCCATCTCCAGCCCCCTAAGATGCCCCTGGCAGCAAGCAGAGGTTGGGCTGAGGCAGGAGCTGGTGCTAAAGGACACATTCCTGATGCTGAAGAGGGATGTGGGGAACAAGTAGCTGGAAAGCTGGAGAATACTGTGTCAAGGTACTGCGGGATGTGTCTGGACCCAGCTGCCTGGGAATGGGGCAGCACAGAGTTTGGATCCCTGGCCACTGCCACATTGGTGCTGCAAGGCAGTACCTGGAGAGCTGCTGCCACCCTTGGGCTTCTGCTCATGGTCACAGAAAATCCCAGTGATAGAACCAGAGAGAGACCTTGCAGTGACTCCCACCAAACTGTTGTCAGATGGAGAGAGTCACGAGTAAGTCTGAGGACCCAGGTGCTCAGTTGTAACAAGTCATGCAAAATAAACAGTTTTCAATGAAACAGTTTTCAGTAACTTTTTCCCAACCGCTGATCAAAAACCAAAGTAGCCTTGAAAAATGTACAAGACGTATGGTGAGAAACTAAACCTGGAGCCTCACAGGTCACTTTTTCCATGAGGTGTGCCTCTAAACAGGCATGGCCCTGGGTAAGATGTGGTCTGTGCTGGCTGGATTCCCTGCACGTGGCCCTGTCCTGGATTTTCCTCATGGCTCTGGTGCTCCCATGGCTGCAGAGGACTCAGCCCACCCAGTGCTGTCTCCCTCCTCCAAACACCCCTTGGTGCTGGGGGCTGCCCCGCAGCCTTGCGCCCAGGGTCCTCGCTCTGCTGGGACAGTGCGGAGCCACCCAGCCTGTGCTGTGCTCAGAGGGGTCCTGTGCTGCTTGCCGGGGGCTGAGCCTCTCAACCAGGCACAGTGCCTGTTGCAAGCCCCAGGCAGCTGTGTTAGCACAGGAGGCTCCCATCCAGCCGCAAAGCGCTTGCTCAAACCTCAGGTTACTCCAGGTCTCTTGCCTGCAAGGAGCTGGGAGAGGTGGCCAAGCTCTGGGGTCTACGTCTGTGCCACAAGCTGGGAGGCAGAGGCCAGCAGCAATGGCCTCCTTGTTTCTCAACTCCACCGTCCTCTGCCACCCACTAACCCTGCTTTGCAGCCTACAGCACCAGCAGGACACAGGGGACACCGCAGCAAGGTGCCCCTGTGTCTCCAACAGCACCAGGGCATGGGGGGGGATCTCCCCGGGCCACGACCTCCCTGTTAAGGACAAGGTGTCCCTCCGGAAGGTGCATGTCTTGAAATCCCCGTCCCAGTGCCTTGGCAGCCTTGGCTTTGCTGTTATTTGTGTCTGGGCCCCTTATCTTGCTGCCCCACCTAGCGTGGTGCTGGCCCTGGTGTCCCCGGTGCCAAGGCCATGGGCTAATCACAGCCCTGTGCCCAGCCCAGCACCGGGGCGCAGGGGGGACAATTGGAGGAAGCTGTGTCCCTCGGCAAACCCTGAGATTTCTTCTGGAAGTGACAACTGCCAGGAGAGCTGGCAGGGGATAATGCTGCATGTGGGGACTGGCATGGTCCCAACCAGCACAGCAGGAGCTGTGCCCTCCCCTGCCCCACGCGCAGCCCCCTGCCCAGACCCCACACCTGCCAGGGGTTCAGACGCGGTGGGCAGGTGGGCACACACGCTGCAGGGTGCACATGCACGCAGCTGGCGAGCACCCCACGCTTGCTGTGGGGCTCCCACAAACCTGCATGCACGGGCTTCACGTGGTGATGGCAGAGCCAGACGTGCACTTGTGCACCCACGTACCTGCTTGCACACACCTGGCCGCAGCAGGACTGCGCAAACACATGAACACTCACAAGAAGATGGGGGCCGTGCTTGTTAGCACAGACAGGAGCCATGCACATGTCTCAGGGCACAGGCGCAAACCAGGGCTGTGCACGGGAGCACCCAGGCAAACATGCTCCAACGGGCCCACGTCCACACGCACGCGTGTGCGCAGAGAAGGAGGTGCAGCAGTGTGTGCACGTGTGCATGTGTGTGCTTACACACAAAGGTATGGATGCCTTCCTGTCACACTGCCCAGGCAGGACCCAGTGTGTTTGCCCCTGCGTGGAAGCCCCCAGCCCAGCAGCCGTATGCTCTACCTGCACACAGTGCGGTGCTCAGTGGAGGCGTCACGGTGACGGCCCTCAACACCTTCTGCATGGGCTCGGGTCTGGAGAGCCCCCAAATCCCCGCCCAGGCTCTTTCCCACCCAGCAGTCCCCTCTGCTGCCTCTGAAGCCCAGGTGCTGCAGGGTCGCTGGCTCATGCTGGCTCATCCCATGGCGGGGGCTGCCTGCTCGGTGGTGCACGGCGTGCTGGAGCGCAGCTGGCCATGCCTGTGCTGTGCTGTCCAGCCGTTCAGCTCTGGAGGACAAGCTCCTTAAAAGGCTGGAGACGTGCAGGCGGCTGATGTTTTCCCAGGGAGCCAGGAGTTCCTGGAAGTTGCCTCCCGGTGCCAGAGAGCGAGTCCTGGAGAGCTGCGTGGGTGAGCCTTCCTGAAAGGATTCGCCCGTGCCAGACCTTGCCCCGCCACGGGCTGTCCTGGCAGGGCCGGCTGCTCTCCCCGCACGCCCCCCGCTCGCTCCCGTGGGCAAGCACCACGATCTCTGCCGCAGGCTCGCCTCCCAAAGGAAACCGACCTTGTGCCCAGGCTTTGCCGTGGCAGACGTGTGGCCAAGAACTGCCGTCATTGCTGTCCCCGTCCCTGTCCCCAGCCTCGTGCCTCTGCTGGCCCTGTTCCCCGGCTCGGGCAGGCTCGGGTACCTGCCAGCCAGGACATCCTGCGGCTGATAATGCCTCTTAGCTCGTAGCCCTGTAGCTCCTTCTCATGCCCTGCGCCCTCTTGGGCTCCCAGCAGCAAGGTGGGTCCTCACAACCTTCCTTCTGAGTGGGATAAGGCAGGTGTCTCTTTCTGTTTTAGTCTCCCCATGATGTGGGAGCAGTCCAGCTTGTCTCGGCCCCACCATGTGCTTGGGATGCCCAGCATGCATCCTCCAGGAGCCCATCCCATGCACGAGAGACACCTCCAGTCCCACACGGACACTTGAAAGGTGCCTATTCCCCACCTGAGACATCCCTTGGCAGTGGCCAAGGTCTTGTTTCCTTGGAAGATCTGATGAAACCCCAGCCATCGTGTCCCTCCAGCGAGCCGAGGCCATGCAGTACTTCTGTCCCCTCCTCTGAGTGGTCCAGATCCACCCCCCACCAGCATCAGCAACCAGTCCAGCACGTGGCTGGACAGGAGATAGTCATGAGACAGTGGGCAGCGTCCAGGACCTCGGGGAACTGTATGGAGGCCTGTGCACAGCTCCACCGTGGGTCTGTGCTTCCCAGGAGAGGGAGAGGACAAGGGCACATGGTGGACAAGCAGCAGCACAGAGGTGGCAGATCCCATCCCTCAGGATCCCATCTCCTTGATCCCAGGATCCCAGCCTCGGTGATCCCAGGATCCTTTTGACCCTTTGATCCTCTTGGCTGTGCCACCTCACCTTGCTGACTTAGGGTTGGCATCTGCAGCCTGGCTTTGCCTCAAGGGCTTCCACCAGACAAAGTCACCTCTTAAGGCACAGCTCCCATGGATGGCTCTAAGCGCAAAACCTTCTTGCAGCACCACACCATGCCCGTTTTCTTTTACTCCGGTTCTCAATGTCACCCATTTGCTGCTCTCCTGAAGCCTCCTGACTCACCGTATTCCTTGCTGTGCCTCCTGTTCTTCAGGGATGCTGACGACCTGGCCCCAAAAATGCATTGTAAGGAGCTCTGCTAACTGCTGTGCCTGACCCTCCAACACACTCTGTCCTCTCCCTTATAGCCCAAATGATCCCGTGTCACCCTCCTTCTCCTCCAGCCTTCCTTGTAATTACCTCTTGTCTAAAAAAAACCAAACCCAAAAATGAGCTTTATTTTTTTTTAAAGATGCCAAGTCAATCTGGTACAGTCTATCCCTGATAAACAGCCCTCCCTCGGGGCCTCTTGGGATCAGAAATAGCGCAGGGGCTGGACCTGCTTGGAGCAAACATTCCTCCCTGCACACGCATGTCTGCTTCCCCTGCCCGGTCGTCCCCCAGCAGCCGCGGGGCCTCGGGGACCAGTGCCACGACCGCTTCCTGCAGGTCTCGGCAGCCCCCGGGGAGGGGGATCCATCCACCTCCAGGCAGTTGCACATCCCCCCCGGGGCATCCCCCCCGCCAGCCTTCCCTGCGGCACAGCTTGGCTGAGCTCGCCATTTCTGCAGGGAAAAATATTTATTTATTAAAGCGTGCCACTGAGTCATGATAATCCCCGAGGGGCAGCCGGTAAAGCCCCGCTGATCCACGCTGCGCTGACTTGGCGGCCGCTCTCGGATGGTATGTGCTGCTGATCCCCCAGCCACCTCCCGGGGAATGGTCACTGCTGGAGTCGAGTGGACCTGAGATGGTCCCGTTCGCTCCCAGGGGAGCAAAGCATGGCCGCTCGGGTGCCCCCGACCGCTGGCCCACAGGGCTCTCTGCTCCATGGAGAGATGCAGGGTCCTTCCCAGAGCCCAGGAACCTCCTCTGCCCTCGGTGCTGGGCCAGTTCCCTTGCTGGGACCGCTTGCAGGGCACCAGGACCTACCCCGTGCTCCCAAGAGGGCTTGCCTGTTTCCAGCCCTCGCCGTGCTGTTGGGTGAAAAGCTGTTTGTTTCACACAACAGATGTTGCTCTCTCTGGCCTTGTCCTGCTGGTCCTTCCAAAGGTTTTCTGTGATCTCTGTCCCCTTTACCTCGTGAGGGTTTCAGCACCCACAGCTGACCATGGTGAGGTGCCCCTTCCCAGCTCCCTGCTGGGACGCTGGCTCCTGCCCACCCTGCTGTACCTGGGGACTTCCCTCCCTGTCACTCCCCAGGGACATATTTTTGTCCTCTTCTTCAACAGGGGCTGCTTAATGCAATCAGTCTCTTAGAAGATTGCAAACGTGACTCTGTGAATAAAGACACGGAGCCCCCATATACTGCCCATCACAACACCTTTGTGGACATCATAGAGTGTCCCCTGTAGCTCAGTGGCTCCTGATGCTGTCTGCTTTCTTCTCTGTAATAATTTTTGTGACTATTCTCTGACCTTTCATCCAGCCAGCCTCCCCTGTGATGGGTGTGGGCTGAGCACAGCCCTCGGTGGGGGCACACCAGGACACTCACAGCCTTCCCACTTCTTCTCCAGCTCCCCTGTGTCACTGCTTTGGGGAGCGTGACCACAAATTACCTGCCAGACCCCAAGCTGCCCCCTGGGAGGGAGCCCCCCATCCCTGGGAATGGGGGTCAGGACCCTCAGTCTGCGGATACAGGGCCAGAGCCCCTGGTCCGTGCTCTGCTCCTGCCAGAGTGGCTTCACACGCGGCTAGAAACACACTGCTTCTCACAGGGCACAGTGGTTGCTCTCTCCTACCGCAGCCTGTGCCATCTGCAGACAATATTAATCATGTTTTTCATCCATTAATCACTTATAACATTAATCATGTTGTCTTCATGTTAAATAGCAGAGGACTGGGACTGCAGGAACTCACTCGCAAGTGATGGGCCTCATCTCAGCTGCTTCTGAGAGCTGACAGCCAGCCAGCGTTGAATTACATTTCACGTATGCCATGTGGCTTTCATATTGTTTAGTCTCTAATCGAAATCTGGGGCCGGATTGAATTACCTGTCCCACAACAGTGCACTGTGTTGACATAACTACCGCCTCTAGAATTACATCGCAGAGCCCTCGCGTTCGCTGGAGGCGATCCCTCACCCGTAATTGCACAGCAGCTGCTAGGCTGTCAGCCGTCCACGCATGTATCATGAAACACGGTCTCTTTGCCTGGTCTGTGGCTGCCCATGACCTGAGTCAGGCTGGCAGGAGTGTGACTGTGGAGAAACAGCTGTATGAAACATGGTCCTCAGCCTGCGTGCAGAGCACCTGGATCTCCTGGCAGGAAAGGTCTAGCCTTTGAAAACATCCCCTTGGGGTGGTTCTCCCAGAAACCCCCAAGGTTTAGTGGGGGGGGGGGGGGGCTCTGGAGGCATCGAATCCAGTCTCTGACTCACAGCAGGACCATCCCCAACATGAGGTCAGGGTGGCTGCGGCTTTGTCTACCTGAGGCTTGAAAGCCTCCAAGGATGGAGATTGCCCACCTCTTTTGCTTGTCCCCACGCTGGAATCCTCCCAAGAGTTGATATTGCATCTCAGGCACAGGAATAAATACCCCAAATCTTGGCCACAGAATCCATGGTCTCTGCTTTTCTACCAAAAGCAGAGAAATCTTTCTCCTGTGGTGCAAAGTACTTTTGGTCAGGGATCCAGTCCCTGTTTCATTGCCACAACAACATATGTACTTCATGCCTTCCGTCAGAAGCATTTATGTGCATAACTGACACTTAGCACAGCTTTTCCCCACCTTTTACCCAAAGTTTGTCTCTGAACCTGCCTGGGGAGGACTGTCATTCCTTCAGCAGACAGACACAGGGGCAGCTTTCTCCTATCAGGTCCCTACACTTCTCCCCAGGGACTGAGCCCCTCACCATTGCTCCAAGCTCCTGGAGCTGCTGGAGCCTGGTAGCAACACAGTGCTCGTGGCAGCTGGGTCTGGGTAGAGCAGCAAGTCTGGTTTCCCCCCCAAAATCTGACATTTGGAGATTTGGGTTTGTTTGGACGTAGAATGAACCCAAGGCACAGAGCTTCTCCAGTCAACAGATTTTTTTGGGGGGTGGGGGGCTTGGATCCGAAGCTGACTGCCCTGACGCCCAGGCCCAGGGAATTCCTGGGAATGCTGACTTCACGCTACTCCTCTTGCTGCTCTGTCCTCCAGCCAAAGCCCAGGCCAGCCATGGGAGCTGAGCTTCTCATGGAGCGGTGAGTGGAGACCTGGGGCTTGCAGACTCTCTAGGCTCTTGGGTTGCTGCCCATGCCCCAGGCAGCTGCTCAGGAGCAGGGGGAGGAGGAGGATTGCCAGGCAGCAGGTCTGGCAGTTTCTTGGCAGAGTTCAACTGCAATCAAACCGTCTCCACAAAACATCACGATGAGCCAGCACATTCCAATGGAGAAATGTCTTGTCTAAATGTTTCTGACCAACTCTCGTGCGGCGGCTTTCTCACTTTTCCTTCTGGCTGTGTTTCTGAAGGAAAAAACTCTTCAAACACCCAACCCTGGCTAGGGATGCTGTAGGTGTGACTGTGCCGTCTCAGCCCAGGTCCAGACCCTCCACCTGGGGTCTGATGAGCCTCAGGAGAATCCCACCAGTGCTGGGCTGCCTGAGGAGCCCTAAATGGACACAAGAGGAGCATGGTGTGTGTGCCTTGTGGGTCAAGGAGCCCTTGCAGTGGAGGGTGGCATGGACTAAAGCCTGAGAAGCCCCGAGGCTGGGCTCAGTGTGTGTGTGCATATGACCCAGGAGAGCTGAGGTGATGCCCAGCAGCAGAGACCCAGCCTTGAGACATGTTGGATGTGTGGAGGACAAGACATCCTGTCCACAGCAAGATGAGCTCCAGCGCTCGGTGCCGGGGTCTTCTCTGGTGGAGGGTGTAGACCTGCTCCCAACCTCCCACTGCAGAGTCAGCTCCTCTGCATCCACATCAGAGGGACGTGGGATTTCCTCCTCTGCTGAGAGCTTCTAATGGTCCTCAAGCTCCTGCTGCTTCTTCAGAGATGTCCCTCACCCCTGTTGTCACTCCTGGCATGGGCAGCAGAGCAGGGCAGGGTGCCCTGATGCCTGGAGGCTGTTGGAGGCAGGTGTCCCTCACCCCAAGGACTGATGATCCCTGCCACACCAACTACACTGGGGAGCAGGAGATCTCCCAGGACTCTCTGAGGGCACGTCCCAGCCCCAGCCTTTGGCATTGCCATTGTGGGGAGCTGGACAGGATAGGAGGAGACGTTGTGCCCATGTGGAGGGCAGGTCCACCATCAGTGTAGGGCTGGCTGGAAGTGCGCACGCTTCCAGGGGAGACGAGGCGCGCGGGGACGCAGTGTGTGCTCACAGGGAGCGCCGTCGGGCAGCACGTGCCTGGCGGGGTGTGCGCGCACATGTGTCGACGTGCGTCTCTGGCGGCGGGTGTTGTTGTGCTGGTCTGTGCGGGGAGGGCGTGCGCGCCAGCCAACATGTGGTTTGTGTTTAGAGTGTGTGTCTGGTGGTGTTTTGTAAATGAGGTGCACTCGGCGATGTGTGTGTTCACTCTGGCACGCCGCGGCCAGTTGTGCAGCATTCCCTGGCCTGCTGCACGCTGTTTGTATAACGGGGCATGTGTTTAGCAACGCGGGGATGCTCGTGCATGCGCGCACCGCCCGTGTGTGTGCACGCCTTCGCGTGGAAAAGCGCGCCTGCTGCGCGGCCAGCCTGCCGCGGGATCCATTTTCATTTCAGAGATGCGTTTGGGGCTGAAAACCATTTTCCCCGTGTGGCTGCCATTCCTAGGAGAGCAGTCCCTGCTCCCTCCCTCCGCCAAGCTGACCCCGACCGGGATGTGTGAAGGGGGGATGCACTCCCCCGCCGCCCCCCACCGTGCTGCACTCCCCAGGGAGCTGATGAAGTGCAATGTTTTGCGGGCCGGTGGCCCGGGCTGAGCCCAGCAGACAGCCTCTCCCTCCGCAGCACCCTTTCCGCACGCGAGACCCGAGCGAAAACACCTGGAGCCAATTCCCAGCCCCGTCAAGCCAGCAGAAAAAGGAGGCGTCCGAGGCCTCGCTTCGTAAATGCGCGGTCACTGGGCTGTTCGCTTCCCCCCAGGAGGAAGGAAGGGCGGTCTGGTGGGCTGGCTGGACGGTCCAGGGATGCTTGGAGCGAGATGAAGGGCGGTGAGGCGACGCGCAGGGCATCTCCGCGCCGCGCCTCGGGATGCATGGGTCTTGGACAGAAACGGCCAGTCTGGGAATTGAGCGGCCGGCTTGCGGCTGGCTTTATAGTGCTTTGGAGAGGAGGAAATGCTGTCTCCGTGGCGGTGAAGCTGCTTTCCAGTGCTGGCGAAAGTTCAGCCATCCCGAGCCCGGGCGGGGAGAGAGGCTGAGGGAAGGCAGGGGGAGAGGGCAGGAGAGGAGGCAGAGATGCACCTGAACAACCCTGGAAAAAGCCCCCCACCTCTCCTGTGTGCTGCAGAGAGGCAGTGGGGCCAAAAGCTCCCCGCTCCCCAGGTTTGGGGCACGGTAAGCAAGTCCTGAGGTATCAGCACTGATGGTGCGGCATGGGGACCACCAGCTTCTCCGGGGCCAGGACAGGTTGACTCATGGGGACTCAGCAGGGGCTTGGCACCTGGTGTAGACAAGGAGGGGTGACTCGTCAGCAGGAGCAAACCCTGCTCTGGCAGGAGCAAATAGGGGATTCACCAGCTCCTTGTGGCTGGTTCAGGAGGGGGAACGAGGCTGTTGCACAAATGTTCCGTGCTTCCCAACAAGATCCAGGTGGCATTGAGCTGTCCTCCTCCTGGCTCGGACAGTGGGCAGGCTGCCAGAGGGCAAACCTGGCAGATGGTGGACAATCCATCCCCGTACAGCTCAGCAAGGCCAGGGACAGGTGTCGGAGGAGAACAGAAACTGCCCGAGGAGCCGATGGCTGCACTTGTGTAACATCGTGAGCAATGGCAAAAGCAGCAGAATGTAGGAAGGATGCTGATGCAGAGCAGCTTCAGAAACAGTGAAGGATGGAGAGAGAGTTTGGCAATCAACATCCGACTTTTATTCCCAGTTAAATAACAGAGCACATCGTATGAGAGAAAGTCATTAAGTGTCAAGAGCCAGATTTCAGAGGAGCTCAGTGCCAGGTTTCCCAGCACTCGGCACCACAGCCGGGGCCAGGCTTTCTGAAAAGCCAGCTCCCATTTGGAGCCACCACAGCAGCCAGGCTTGCAATGGGGCTGGCTGGGGCTCCCGGGGGACGTGTCTGGATGGGCTCACTGGGGAGCCAAGTGCTTGACCTGCCCAGCTCTTCTCCAAAATGCCTGACCAGTGCCTGGTGCCAATGGAGTACTCCCCAGCACCGACCATGCAATGTGTCCCCAATGGGTGGGCGAGAGGAATCATGTCACCTGGTGGGCTGGGATGGTTTCAGACCCTTGTCGGACTGGCTGAGGCTTTTCAAGCAGGAGACTGACAAATTGTGGGTTGTTAGCTTCCTGTGGGAATTTCTAAGTGAATAATCATTGTGAACATCATGAAAAGCATTTTAATAGTCAGAGAATACCATCTGGATGTTCACAAACAAAGGCGATATAAATCCACGACTGACAGTGCACTGAACTCACTGCTTTTATAAGTAAAAGTATTTCCAAATTGTTTCCCAAATTATTTAAGCAAGTCTTTCCTCTAATGAAATTCAGAAAAGATCCTAACATAGGCAAACAGTACAGACTGAGCACAACAGAAACTTTATATAGAGCGATCAAAGTTTGGGTCGGATGTAATCAAATGACATCCCCTGCGTACGAATGCAGTCCATGTTCAGAGATAAGAGGAATCCCAAACACTTCTGCAATGGGAGGAATAAATCTGGAGGTGCCAAAAGGGAACTGGGGGAGAGAGTGGGGAATAACTCAAACCAGTTTTTGTGGGTGCGAAGGCCTTGCATGACGGTGGCAAGCACTGCGGGGCTCCTTTGAGGGCGTACCAGGAGGGATGTGCTGGGTCTGGTTGCAGCTGCCTCCGAGGTCCTCGCAGCGGGGGACCCTGGGAGGGGTGGGAGGGGAGGGGTGCTGTAGATAAGAAGAGGAGAAGCTAGCCAGGCACAAGCCTGCTTTGCAGGGAGGAGAGAGGTGCTAACAGCACGGCTGGGTGTTGGCTCCAAGGTGATGTGCCACGATGGAGAGGAGATGGAGAGGAGAGCTCTCAGGAGGAGACGATGGCAGGCATGGGCATGGGGTTGTCTCCAGCAGCAGGGATCAGGCTTTGGGTCAGAGGTGCACAAACCAGCACAAGTTGGGCTGGATGGGGGGGCTGCAGGACTCCCAGCTTGTCCTGGGTGGTGACTGCTGCTTTCTGTGACATGCTGTGACATGTCATGCTGTGACGTGCTGTGACACTGTGACATGCTGGGTGGCTGCTGCTTTCCTGGACAAAATCCCTGGAAATCAGGCAGCAGCACAGATCCTGACCTCTGTGTCCTTACGTCCTGGAGCGCACCTCTCGACAGCCCAAAGCGGCCGCTGAGCCAAGGGCTTTGTTCAGCGCGGGCCTCTGCGGAGAAGGAGCTGGGAATGGAAGCGGCGATCTGGAGCCAGTGGAGGCCACACTGACAGCAGAGCAACCTCAGACGTGTTGGAGGCAGAAACTGGCCAAACCAGGCTGCAAGCTGGCCACCAGTGTGCTAGGACGGCCACTGGAGAGGTGAATTCGCTGGCAGCACCTAGACAGCTGTGGCTAGCAGCATCGCTTTCTGACTGATTGTAGCCCGAGGACAACTGTGCCTCTGTCACTCTTGGACCCCTGGCCAGACTTTAGGATCCTGGCAGATGATACAGAAACATCTGCTCTTGCTGGCTCTTGCCGATCCAGCTCTTGCAGCAATGGTTGAGGGTCCTCCAGCCAGCAAGGGCTGGGGAAAGCTTTGGGCTGTGGATGAGGGGTCCAAAAACACTTGTACCATGGCATTTGCCTGCAGATGTACCCCTGCAAACACGGGACAAATCTGTCCCGTACTAGCTACTATAAAGAAAATTAACTCTATCCCAGCCGAAACCAGCACACCCTCCATGCAGGAAGACCATGTCTCTCTGCTCGCTGGAGAAGCCTTGGCTAGAAAGCGGGCAGTCCCCAACCCCACCAAGGCACCCCAGCACTCCACCTCCTCCGCATCACCTCGGAGCAGAGGACGCTCCGCTGTCCAAGGGGGCAATGAACCCCAGTTCCTGGATTTCATCTGAATTCACCTTGTCCTGTGGTGCTGGGCAGTCTTCTGAGTGAAAAAATGTCATGTTTACTTGTCACTGTTTCAGGCCAAGTTCTGAATAGGAATGGGCACAAGGTTTGGAAGCAAAAAAAGTTCCTCACAGAAAGAAACGGGAAATAAAATCTGATCTCTCCACCATGATGGGATACCTGCTCGTGACAGGACACCTACTGACAGCTGGACACCCGCTCCGCCAGACCCTCTTTGCTGGGATCAGCCTTTTCTCCTTGCCCCAGACGCACCACTCATTTCCAACGCGAGCTCGGCCGAGAGAGCATGGCTCAGGGCAGGAACACACGAGGAGGACGCGGCGTGGGGTTGCTCGGTCGTGCTGCCTCTTGGCTTCCCGTCCCCCCCACCTCCCCACCTTGTGCCTGGGTTTGCTGCCTCCATGGGGCTTGGAGGTGGCTCCGAGAGCTTTGTGGGTTTCCAGCGCCGTGCCTTGAGTTTCTCCTTGGAAACATTAATGGTACATGCCTTCTGTTCAGCCCATGGGCTCCAGCACAGTCTCAGCGTTGGACTGAGACCACGCTCGGTCTCTTTGGATGCATCGGAAAGATTCCAGACACAGGAATAAAGTGTTTGCCCAGACACACTGCTGAGGGCAAGCTGCCCCACACCAGACCAGCTGCCAGCTCGGGGGGTGCCATGTCCCTGAGTGGCCCCCAGAGCATGGCTTCTGTAGGTCCCAGCAATGAGACCAACGACTGGACCACTCCTGCCTGGATAAACGGGACAAGTGGTGTCACCAGTGATGGGGGATCAGACGGGCTGCCCGTTTCCTTGCAGTCACTTTGCTAACATGCCCCTAAACCTTGTCCCAGCCAGAAAAAGCATTAGTCACCATTACAAAGTCAGGATGAGCAGACAGAAATAACAAGCGCATTTGTCTAGAGCATGTCCATGCCAGGCAAAATATTGTGGCCAGGACCATTCTGCGCTTGTTCTGGGGAAGGGGCAGAGGAACCTGCTCGGCTGAAGTGGAGGGCAGGGCTTGTGGTACATCGCCCCAACACCTGGCCAGCTGTGTGGGGCACTGGTGACCTCCGGAGCTGGCCCTGCCCAGGACCTTCATGGGTCTGCAGAGATGGACTGAGCTGGCACAGGGGCTGGTGAAGTGGTTTGGCTCCTGGGAGTGCAGTGAGATGTAGAAGGACTTGGGGAGGCAATGCTGTGTGACCTCCTGGCTGTCAGAGGCTCTCTGGGCTAGCTCATGGCCAACCATGAGCTGGTGGACATTTCGGAGGGGACTGCAGCTTGGGACCTCCTCCATGACACATCAGCCTGGTCCACGATACCAACAGCATCTCCCTGCACCGGTGCAGGGGGCAGGAGGGCAGCAGGCTGGCTGCGAGGAACCAGGCAGCCCACCCCGCCGGGAGACAGCTGCCCCTCTAACATGGCCCGTCCACCCACTTCAGCATCACCACAGAGGAGCAGAGACTCTGGGAGCAGGACAAGCCAGGACGTGGATACTGGCCAATGAGGGGAGAGGATGAAGGGAAATCTGAAGTCGGTGTGCGAAAAAGGAGAGCAGCGAGGATGCAGCCGGGCACTGGTGATGGGGTGGCTGCAGACAGTATTGCAGCAATGTGCTGGCATGGAGCGGGGGCCAGTCTGAAGTCAAACATAGGGAACATTTCTACCAGACGGGACAATTACACACTGGAGCTGCTTGCCAGTGAGGCCCCATCACGAGTGGAACAGATCCCATAAGATACTTCTAAGTTTAGAGTAAAGGAGCCCTCTCCAATAGGGGAGGATGCAAGACTGGAGAGCTAAATCCCGCACGTCGCCGCCAAACCGCACTCCCCGGAGAAGCACACATGAACCGCTCTTGCAACACTCGAGTTACGGCTGAGACACACATTCCAGCCGAAACCCCTATTTTCAGTTGTTTATACATCGCTCAAAAAATATCCTTTTGGACTGAATTTGTTCATGCTTGATCTCAGCCCAAAAAACCAAAGAATTATTTGGGGATGGTTTGAACAAAATCCGTTCAGCTGTTTCTGTGTTATGTAAGCAGAATAAATATGTTTTCCTCTTTTCAAACATTTTTCTCATCCTTGCTAGCTGTCAGATAACTCAAAATCAGCTTCATGATTTGGAAGTGTTGTACTTAGCCCATGTCTGGCTCTCAATGAGGGATCAACCTGCTCATCAGCCGAACAAGACCTCCTCAGGGAGTGAGGAAACCAGCAAGGACTACAGCTCTTATGTGTGGTGCTGGACATCCTTAAAGGTGGTCTCCAGGGGCAGGGGAGCACAGCCAGGCACCTTCTGAGAGTGCTCAGCAAGAAGGGGTTGGCCAGTGCCAGCTAAGGGTGAAATAAATAGATATTGAACAAGGATGTGGAGAAGAGCAGTAGGCGTTTGTGCAAAGGGGAGGTAAGCACTGTGCTGTTGCACAGACCACGCGGTAAGAGGAGGGCTCTTGGGCCAGTGGTCTAACAGGGGCTGTGCATGTCTCGCTGCCCACCTACCAGATCCATGAGAGCTCACAGTATGCTCTGTAGCTGCTCCCTGCTTTTTTTGTGCTGTGCCCATGCTCGTTGGTTGTGGATTGTGTTTGCAGGAGAGGAGAAGTGAGGGAGAAGAGCTCACAAACTTGGAGAGATTCTTTCACCCCAGGATCGTGCGCAGATGCAGAGAGGTAATTGGTGATGGGCATTGCAGAAGGAAGCCCAGTCCTTGGTGAGGTGAATGAGAGAGATGTCGGGAAGGCTTTGTGCCAGCATCTTTGGGGTGTTGGCACAGAGCTGTTGGAGGTGAATACAGAAATATCCTTGAAATTCAAGACTGGAGAAGACTGTCGTCCAAGTTTTAGGAGTTCACACCAAGCCAGTGTAGAGGTGATGCCTTGACCCAGCAGATCTGTGTGCTCGTCGGACTTACTCTTGGATGAAGGGATGAAGAGGCAACGTCCACCCCCATGGTGTGCTCCACAGGACTGAGGATCTCCAAGACACCTCGGTGCTCGCCTCTTCCTGGTTTGAAGAGGAGTTAAATACCTGAACGCCTGGCAGTGGCTGGGATGTCATTCCTGATCCAGCACCTACAGAAACCAAGGGAAGTCCATCCAAATGCTGATTCTTAACTATGAGGCATTTGTTCAAGGAATGACATTCAAGTAACTACAGACAAAATGCTATAGCAACGAAACTGAGCTGCCAGTAACAGAGACTCCAACACAGTGTCAATGTTTTGTGGAGAAACCATGGGAAAAATGAGAAGGATCATTCTAAGCCGGAGATGGGGAATTTTCAAGAGAATCAGGAAGCTGATAAAAATGCCCTAAGCACAAAAGGAATTAAATTAAAGTCCTTCAGCTGAATGTAGAGGCTGCTTCAGCATCTGTACAAGCCACTAAGGGCTCACAAAATTTGAGTGAAGAAAGAGGGCAGGAACAAGAATCACTTTAAGTCTGTCAGGAGGGAAAAAGCTGTGAAACCATGAGCAGGCGAAGGGAAAAGAAGATTTTGGTGGAAATCCAGAAACATCTTGACTTTGATTGAAGTCCCCAACCCAGGGACTAGAGGAGCAGGGAAAGGTACCAGTAGTCAAGGGGAGACCTCAGTGCCTTCAAGGGGAGACCACAAGCCTCCTGGAGCTAGTGTGAGCCCTAGATGCCTCCTTGGAGCAGAGGCATCACTTGGACCCACAGGAGGGTCTGATCCCCTCTGAAAACTTCCAGCACCTCTAGGCAGGCTGCACTGGTGAGAAACCAGTGTCTCCAGGGTCCTGGGGCAGAAGGCATGATTTAACTCGAGAGGGAGTGTTGAACACTTGCCAGGACTGAAATTAAATCATAGCCAGAGCTAGGTGAAATCTGCCTCTGCCTCCTTCCTCATTCCACTGGAGGATCCTGTCAATGGCTTCAGCAGTAGAAAAGGATATGTGAACACCCCTAGATTTGCTTTAGGGCAGCAGAGGCATCTGGAAACCCAACAATTTCCTTTTGACAGTTCAACTTAACTTGGGTGACTTTGCACTGAAGAGGATAAAGAGTGCTTCCATGATCCGTCCTATGAGCAGGGAGAAATACGTTCTTAGCCCATCCCAGATGTTTGCAAAGCAGACATATATCTTAGTCCTGAGCTAGCAGAAGAAAAGTGCTGGAACAAAATGATACATTAAAAAAGAAAGCGCCAGATCCACATGGTAGAGCTGAGAGTGCTCAGGGAGACGAAGAATGTAGCAGCTGCTCCTTCAACTGAAGCAGGCAATTTAACATTAAAGCTACTGCTTTCCAGAAGTCTGGAGTGAGGCAGATGTATTGGTCTGCAAAAACGGCAGCAGCAATGATCCTGGGAATAGTCCAGCAGCTCTTTGTTCAGGAAAACGTGCTGGAAGGAAGCAATCATTGAGGTTCAGATAAAGCCAGTCAGAGGGACCTTGAGGTCCCTCTGTCTTGTTGACAAGCTGGATGGATGGGACAATAGGAACATCATGAAGTTCAACAGAGACAAATACTGTGTCCAGCATCTGAGATGGAGCAATCCCATGTGTCGGGACAGGCTGGGGACCAACCAGCTTGAGTGCATTAGCTCTGCAGCAAAGGACATGGGGACTGGGTGAACAAGCTGACCATGAATCAGCAGTGTGTTTTTCCAGTGATGAAAGCCAACTGGTGTGCTGTGTTAGCAAGAGCATAGCCAACATGTGGAGGGAGCTGGGGTCATTCAGCCTGGAGAAGAGAGGTTGAAAGGGGGATCTGATTGCAACTTCCTCTGCCTAAAGGGGAGCTGTAGAGAAGACAGAGCCGGACTCTTCTCAGAGGTGTGTTCCCTCTGATAAGGGGAAAATGGGCAACAAGAAGAAGTTGCAAGCAAGGAAGGTACCACTGGACACAAGAAAAAATGTGTTGTGCAGCCCTGGCACAGGGGACAGATCAGGTTGCTCACGGACAAGGTCCTGAGCAAATGGATTTGGCTTTGGTGTTAACCCTGCTCTGAGCATGACTGGACTAAAGACTTCATATGTTTCTCTCAAATGAAGTTATTCTCTGATCCTATGGTTTTCTGATAGAAGATGATCAAGGAAAATCACATTTCTCAGCCTATAATGCAGCCTTGAACAGGTTGTCAGAGCCATGAATGGAGAAAGACTGCTCTTTGTTCCCTACACTATAGGGTGTGATTGTGCCTGCACAGGAGAACACCTGTAACTGCTGTGAGACTCTGTAGAAGTGTCTCTGTGTTGGGTGAGGCCAGGGAGCAAGTGGTCTGCTCCCTCGGCAGCAAGATGGGCTGGGAGGAGCACTAGAGCCCCTAACTCTAGGATGTCTGGAGTGTCTTCTCCTTTTTAAGTTTCCCCAGCCTGCAGCCTGGAGACAGAGCTTCCGAAGATGCTCCAGCCTTGGAAGAAGAAGGAAAGAGATGGTCATCATGCTTGCTCTGCTCAGTGCTTGTTCAATTTATGGACAGAGGCTCTGAGAGCGAGCTCTGGCATTGCCAGAGGAGAGCTTGGGACCTCTTGGCAGAACAGAACAAACTCTCCACTGAGAGACACCTTCAGGCCTCTTCCTCCATGCTCAAATTTCTCTACTTCTTGAACAAGGTTGCCACCCCATCACCTTTCCATTGCAGCCCTGGAGAGGAGCAGATGCCACCCTGAGCACCCATCACAGCATCTGAGCTGCTGGTTGCACTAGCGACATCCTCACTCCCCTTCAGAGACCAGGAGGGCACAAAATCCTTGCAGACATCTTACATGTTGACTGCTGCTGGCCTTATCTCCAGGATCAAGACCATATTTTTCTCCTCATTCCAGGAAGGATGAGTTTTAAGAGGCCCAGAATTGGAAACAGCTCCCTTCTCTTCCCATGCTTCCCACACATTTTTTCATGTGGGGAGTTGTTTACTGCAGTTACGCAAGCAGAGGAAGAGGGCTAGGGTGAGAGTGGAGTCCTGGCCGCCGGGCACAGCGTGGCTTCTGCTGCCCTGCACGCCCTCCCCGGCCCCTGCATCCCACGCGTCGCGATGCTGCGTCACACTGGAGATGCATGGGTGAGCAGGGGGAGAAGGAAATGTCCTGCTTCACTGGTCGGAGGTGGCAGTCCTCTGGGACTGGACAGGACTGGATCCCAAGGTGAAAGTCTGGGATGTGTCCTGGACTCTGTGGAGTGGACACCCAGAGGTGGCTGAGCTCCCCAGCTCCTTTCCTTGGATGCCGGTTGCAAGCCAGTGACAGCCACCATGCCAGGACAACACGATGTCCCTGTTCCCCTGTGAGAGTCCCACACTGAGAGCAGTGAAAGACCGGGGAAGGTGGAGGGGACACCACAACCCTCCTATGTGTGGTGGCCAGGTGAAGGGCTGTGCTGTGGGGCTGGGCATGGGCAGTGGAAAGGGGTCAGGGATGTGGTCACAGGGGTGGTGGCACACTCTGGGGGTGTCACCTCCTTTACACAGAGTCCCCTGCCCATGCTTTGGGGTGGATGGGGCAGCGAGAGGCACGAGGAGGAGTCACAGACCGCCGCTGCCACGTGGGAATACGGCATCCATGTGCCCCGCTCCCCACATCCCTGGGGCACCGGAGGAGGAGAGGGACAGCCCGCTGTGGGGTGGAGCAGAGAGCCCTGCCATGGAGCTATGGGGCGGCAGATCTGGAGCAGGGCTTGGGGCACATGGGAAGAGGCTGGGCTGTGGATCAGGGGCCTTGCTGCCCCGTTGGGGCTGCACAAGGCAGCACCTCAGGCATAGCCGTGCATTCACATCCCCACGGGGTCAGCCAGCGCAAACTCTTGCTGCCGGCAAGTGGAAGGGGCAGTGGAGTGACAGCCAGGGAAAACTGGCCTGGTTTTAGAGGTAGGGAAGGTGGCTGTGGTGAAAGCTGCCTGAGCACGTGGCTGGTCTTGGCACAGGAAGAAACAGATGTTAACTGGCCATGAATAATCTCTTGTGGAAAAGGAAGTCCATAATCCTCCGGTGTCTTGGAGTTTTTCCTTGGGGAAAATGTTCAGGTGAGAGGAGGTGGCACTTGTGAAGGTTGCTGAGCGGTGAGGTGGTGTGGGGCTCAGGACCACCCCAGTCCTATGTTCCCATGAGCATGGGACTGTACTGGACGTGATCAAAGGGCACGCTGACCCCTGCTCCAACCGTGGAGTTGGCCTTGAAGTATCCAGAGGTGGCCTCCCTGATGATGACGAGGACCTGCCCCGGTGTGCTGGCCATACTCCTCCTCATGCAGGCCAGCCTGTGGCTGTCTCACTTGCAAGAGGAGCGCAGTGCTGGCCGTATTTGGGGCTGCAACTTGGCTTTTCTCTTTACAGATCTGCTGCGTGGGTGTCTCTGCCTGTCCCCTGCCCCACTCCAGAGGGTCGCACAGTGTCCCAGCTGTGGAGGGGACATCATCCCTTCCAACACCCTATCCACCGCAGCTTTGAGGAGCTCCACAGGCAGAGCTCTCTGCCATGTCCTGCCCCCCAAACTGTTTCCGTCCACACATCCATTCCTGGTGTGGCTTGTGCAGGAGGGGTCCAGCTCTCCCACCAGAACCCCAGCATCATTCCCCCTGCCCGCATCCTGCCCAAGCAGTCTTGTTTCCATGCTCACAGGCTGCATTCAACCTTCCTGGGGGTGGTGGGTCTTCACTTTGAGAAGGTGTTCAAAGTCCAGCTTCTGGAGGATGTCTCAGCCTGAAGCACCCCCTCCTGCCATGGGCCAGGTTTCTCCAAGGTCCTGATCAGCACAATGGTCACCAGCTCCATGTGTTGGTCCAGGGAAGGTCCTGGGGTACCATCCCAATCTCCAGAGCTGGATGTTGTTTGCCTGACATCCACCTGGAGCTGGCAGATGAGCTAGGGTGGACATGGAGGGGAGGGATGGGCCAAGCCCCTCGGGTGCTCTTTGCCTGTGATTTTCTGGCTTTATGGGCTACATCTGCAGGGCCGGCATCTCCTCATAGAGCTGGAAGCAGCTGCTCGCAGATGGCTGGGCTAGGCTGACCCTGTGCTTCGGGTGGGCTGCTGGTCACACAGGTGCTGACAGTCTGCGGTGTCTCGGTGGGCTGTGATACGGCTGCTCCCTCACTCCCAGGACAGGCTACGCTTGGGCACAGAGAGGAGGTGTCCTTGCAGCAGAACCAAAGCCCCATGACTAGCAACCTGTGAGATCTGACGAACCTCTGCTCCCAGCGGAACTGGGGTCTCGGAACAGCCTCCCCCAGTTCCCTCACACACACATCCTCTCTCCACCTGCAGCGTGGCCAGGGAAGGGGTAGGATCTGCCTGCTGCAATGCGATGCTCTTCTCCCTTCCACCATCCTGCACTTGCCACGGTGCCTCTCCACCTCGGCCCCCTCCAGCCAGCTCCGCTCGCCGGTGCGGGACCTGCAGGGTGGGCAGCACCCGCGGAGCGCCTGTGTTCTTGCAGGGGGGGTTGATCTGCCTCTGCTCCTCGTTCAGAGGAGAGAGCAGAGTGTATCAGGGCAGGACTTTGTGCACAGCCTCGCGAGGACCATCTCAGACCCAGCAAGCTTCACTGTGGTGGGCAACGTTCCCAGCTTGGTGCTCAGGGCTCGCCATCAGCCCGGGGGCTTCAGGCTTCATAAAGGGTTGAAGGAGGCAGACAGGGATGTTGGTGGTGAAAAGACCCCCGCAGTGGGGTAATGTTGATGGATCAGATGAAGCAAAGGGCAGTGGGCTGATGACTCCATGACCATGCCTGTGGGTCTTGGTCCCCTGAACCCTGCAGGGACCAGAAGACAGGGTGACCCTAACCAATGGGTCTCATGTCCTCAGTCCTGTACTGGGGAGGCAAGCAGAGCTTGGAGGATGACTGAGAAAAGGCCAGAGCTTTTGGCAGCCCTTCTGCAGCCAGAACAATGGCTGACATCATCTTTTATTTAAGAGGGAGAAGGAAAAAAAATTGCGACCAGAAGGACCGCGGCCCTGTAGCCCTGGGAGAGACAGAGTTTATTTTTCCTGCCTGCTGGTTCCTCTCGCGCTCCCCCCCACCCCCCGGCCCTGGCCGTGGCACAGCACATTCCTTTGCTGTGATCTCCTCCCTCCCATGCAACAGCCCATTCCTCCTGCGCTGGCTGCTCCCTTCGCTGCAACCACGTTGTAGCACTGCTCTGCCACCCTGGCATGGCCGGGGTGGAGGGGATGGCGACCACCTCTCCTCAGAGCCTGTGCACAGCTGGAAGCTCTCTGCTTTCCACCATCTCTGGAGCTCAGGCTTGGCCATGGTGCATATGGCCATGCACTGTCTTGCTGGTGGTCTGGGTCCAGCTCCACCCCATGCACAGGTCCTGGTGCTGGCCTCTCCATCCCTGGAGAGCTGGGTGTCCTGGAGTGGTGGGTTGGGCCTCACAACCTGTGTGGTTCCCTCTGCTGTTGTGGCCCATGGTGCTTGCCTCTGTGGCAGGTGCATTGGACCGGGGGGGGCCCAGCAGCATGGGCCAAACTTCCAGGTGGGGATTCCTATACACCCCAGCCTGATGGGGCCAGGGGAGCATGGGGTGCCAAGCATGGCTCGCTGTCTTCCCACCCTGGGTGGAGCAAGACCAGCCTGGGCTTGGGGTCATCTGTTTGGATCCCAAACAGGCAAGAGCACAGGAAGGTGCCTGCCAAGTCTTGTGAGCAGCGGGGAGATGAGCTAACGCTTTGCAGGGCTGAGTTCACGGGGCTGTCAGCAGCTCCCAGAACAGGGGCCACCCCAGGCAGGGCAGGTCACCCGAGAGGGTCTGGTCAGACATGGGTGCTGCAGCAGATCACCCCGGGGTCGTGCTCTCTTCCCAGCCAGCGCTGGTGTGGGGTTGCTAAGGCTGGGCTGTGGGTGCTGGGGCACCCGTGCCAGACCAGTGCATCCTGTGCATACAGCACACCCGGACCTCGCACTCCTGCTGGCCTCGCTGGGTTTTGTTGGTAATACACTGCCGTGTCCCTGTCCCCTCCTGACACACAGTTGTGAGCCCAGACACAGGCCTGGCTGCTTGTCTTTTATCATTTTCCCAGTGCTATCAGATGAAATGGGATGTTACCTTTCCCAGGACATGGCCCTGTGCTCACCCCAAAACCCCTTCCCAGGACTTTGCCCTATACCCAACCACAGAGGCGACCAGCAATGTCCCCATGCAGCCCACAGGGATGTCCGAGAGGTGGGAAAGTCCCTTTCTCCTGTTTTTTTCACCTGTACCAGCTCTGCATCGCTCCTGCTCATGCTGGGGGATGCATAGGAGAGAGGTGGGGGGCTCTGGTGCAGGGTTATGGGGGGCATTGCAGGGCTCTGGGTCTGGGCAAGGCTGTGGGGTCTGGGCTTGAATGGGGCCACGTGTGCTCCATCTCCTGCCAGGCTGGGCTAAACCAGGGTTAACCAGCGGGGCGGCTGGGAGCTGCCACATGCCAGGAATGTTTCCAGGCTGGGGAAGGGCTGGACATGAATCACCCGCTCCCTCCGCCAGATGCTGTGTGCAGGCTGGGCCGTGCCGCGGCAGGTCCTGCAGCTAGCCTGGGGACCCCTGTGCTGTGGGGGACCCCATCAGCATCACCCACCCAGGTGGCTCCAGCCCAGTTTTGTGGTTCCTGAGGAGTCCCAGCTGGATCTGGGATCCAGCACCCACGTCTCTGCTTCTGGCACTGCTTGTCAGGGAAGCCCGTGTGTGGACCTACGTTGAGCCATGGGACATACTCCTCCCACGCTGCTTCAGCTCTTTGTCTCCACCACTTGTGCCTATACTCCTGCGTCTGTATTTTCAAGAGCTGTAAATCAGTCTCTGGAGACCTCCCACTTTTGCTGGTTGGTACCGTGACCCTGCTCAGCCCAGTGCTGGCTCTCCTGCTGCTCGTCTTGCTGCCTGCCCCCGTGCCCATCAGCATGGGGGATGCTCTCCCTTCACCTCTGACCGACACCAGCCCAGTCCTGCTGTGACCCCAGGGAATCCCAGCAGCTCAGGAGACAGGGACCTGCAGCCTTCCCACAGCCAACAGGCTCCTGGGGAGCCAGTGCTTTGGAAAGGTTTTGCACTTTTTGCACCCTGGGGTGCTCCTGTCCACACCCAGCACTGCTGGCCTCCTGCGCTGGCTGCCCAGCAAGGTGGGTGGCTGGTCCCACTACAGGCTTCAAAGATGCCCATACCCCTTGGTGCATCCCATATCCAAACCAGTGCTGTAGCTTCAAGAAGGCAGGCAGTCCCATGCCTGCTGAAGTCCAACTGACGGTGTGGGGAGAGCCAGACTCTCCCCACAACCTCTGTCCTGGGCCCTGAGCAGCATCCAGTGGTGCAGACAGGGCTTCTCCTCCCCGTGCCCCCTTGCCTCCCCCGAGGCTGCAGGAGCAGGCAGAGCTTGCTTTGCAGCAGGGACATGGTGCCTGCCCATCTCTGGCAGGCAGGGACATTGGTTGGCATTAGCTGATGGCCCCGGAGCAGCTGGCTGCAGACTCCAGCTGGTGGCACGGGCTTCAGCTGGGCCACGTAAACTCCGTCCATCATTTGTATTTTGAAGTATGTGTACCAACAGGGATCTGGAGAAATGCCACTGTCTGGTGCACACCAGCTGTGTTTCAGCAGCGTGGCTCTGGGGAGGAGGTTGGACCTGGTGCCTTGGAGAAGTCTCGCTTAGAGACAGACCCTCTCATCTTATGCTCTCCACATGTGATGGGCAAGGGGACAGTGGTTGTTTGCCCCTTCACCTGGTGTCATTGCAAAGCTCTGGGTGGCATAATGGCCTGGAAGGACACAGAGGGATGACTGTGGCTCCTTTTCCCGGCTGAACAGGAGAAACTGGGCGGTGGGTTTCATGGCTGCCTGAAGGGTGCATGAGGATGCTGCAGCCACCTCTGTCAGCCTCAGGTGGGGTGAGGCACCTGCAGCTGAGGACCCAGGCTGGGTAAAGAGAATAAATGCAGTGTTCCTGAGGAACCTGCCCTCTCTGCTGCAGCCTGAGCCCTCCCCAAATGCTTCATACTACCTGTACACACCAGGAGGTTTTGCAGGAGCAGGGGGTGCTGGCCAGTGTGGGAGTCCATGAGCTTTTGCCCTTGAGAGCCTTCAGGGAGCTAATCTGCCAGGATGATTCATGCTCCCTGTGGTTTGGAAGTGGTAGCAATGCAGGTCGGAAAATTTCACACTTGGCCCTGCATGCCCCTCGTCCACGTGTTTCGCTCCCCACCTTCCCGAGGCAGGGAGAGGGGTCTCTCCTCCCCGTGGGCAGGTCAGGGTCTCATGCTGCACGCACCAGTTCGCTGGCATCAGCCCAGAGGTGATGCCCCTTCTCCCCCCTCCCCTACCATTTCCATGTGGCCTCCTGGGTTTATCCTGGAGATAAACTTGCAGATCCTTCAGAGCAACAACGGGAGGGGATTAGGGACAAGAATGAGGCTACCTTGGACTTCTTGGCAACCAGAAATCCCCTGGCATGGTCCCTGCAGCTCCTGGTGCACAGATGTCTCTAATTCACCTGCTCACCATGCACAGCAAGGCAGCGAGGGGGTCTGAGCACAAGACCAGCCTCGGGGACATCTGCAAGGCAGTGGCTGAAAAAAGGGAGCAGGAAAAACTTGGGGAAGAAGGGCTGCTGCTGCCCAGCGCCAGGCTCCTCTCCTTGCCAGCATGCTGAACCGCTTAGGGCTAATGTCATGCTAACTCCTTTAATTCAGAACATCTCCGTTTTCATTTGGAAAAAAAAAGATTTCCATGTTCGCTTCAGCCTTGCTGAAGCTAGCTGGAAACGCTCTCCCTGCGGACGGTCCTGGGGAGAGGGTCCCTGCCCGGGGATGCAGAGATGCTTCCCGTTAGACGTGGTGTCACTTCCTTCGCTGCAACAAGAGCAAAACCGTGCCATGTTGCTGCAGCAAGATGCATGTTCAAAGCATTGTGCAAACACAACAATCGGCCCTATTTACTGCGCCTGGTGACCTCGCTCCAAGGTTTCTGGCAAAAGATGTAATCTCTAGGACAGTATTTTTCCCTTGCTTTCCTAACACTTTCCAAACGAGCTCATCTGAAAGCATTGACTCAAGGCTTTCAAGAAGCTGTGCTGAGCATAAAGACACGTGTCCAGAGACTGGTGCCTGTGGACTCGCTGGCTCATCGGCTCAAGAAATAAACAATAAATGAAGCAGACCTCTAAACATCTGGCAGAAAGTAGGAGCATGTTCCACACTCTGGGTATCTGAAGGATAAATGGGGCCGGACGGAGTCACAGCTCCTTTCTTGTCCGCGTTGTGAACGGAGCAAGCGTGATATTTAACGGGCTTCAGTGATGCTGTGACTACAGCATCTTGGCACTTCTCTTTCACTGGCTTCTAGGGGAATAGCAATACGTGTGTGAAAAACATGCTGCTGGGGCACAACATCCCAGGTCCAAATGGCAGCAGAGACGGGGAAGGAGAAGCTCTGGGGACAAGCTGAGCTCTTACCCACAAACATGATCTGCAAGGCATGCTGTGCTGGGAGATGAAGAGAAGCTGTGAGTCTTGGAGAGCTACAGCCACCTGGAGAAGATAGAAACCAGGCAGAAAGTAGCCTTGCAAGCAAGTTGGCTTGCTTGCCTTGTGCTATTGCTGGGGGAGACTTTCCTAGAGGTGGGTATAAAATATGTGGGCCTGACCAGGAGCAAGTAAGGGAAGCTATAGTGAGCTTCTCAGTGCTCAGCCCCATAGCTAAGTCCTGCACCTTCCTTATTTTCACGGGTCTGGCCGAAGCAAAAGTAAAATATAAAAAAATCAGGACCTTGAGGATCATGTGGCCAAGGAGCAGGACTTGGAGTCTGGCATGGAAATACATAAGCCAGTGGGTCTGGTGATCCCTGCCTCAGAGTTAAGTGCATGAATGGTCCCACTGATTTCACTTAGGGAGGAGTGTGCACTTAAGTGCTTTGCTGGATGAAGGCCTAGGAGATGGGAGGGCTGAACTCCAAGTGGAGCTGGGCAGGAAAGATCCTACGCACTTTGCCGCAATGGTTGGGAATTCCAGCCTGGACACAGACAAGCAGGGCAGGCAGAGTGTGGAAGTCATGCCTCGGAGCCCCAAGCAGGGCAGGAGCTGGAGCCAGCATCTCAGACAGCCCAGCTGGTGGTTTCCAGCATGTCTGGGCTGGGGTGGGGAGCTCTGGAGTGCTGTGCTGTCCCCCAGGAGGCACAAATATGGTCAGGCAGGTCAGGCATTTCTCCACCCTGAGAAATTTCTCCTTCCAGAAGCTCCAGCAAAACTGACGTAACAAGCTGGGCATGGGTGAATTTTCTGAAAATACATAGGTAAGCATGGCAGAGTGATGCAGAAACTGTGCCTACCTGCAGAAGAGCAGAGACAGTCCTATTGAGGACAGCATGAGGAGGAATGAGAAAGTATGACTCAGGAGAGCCACAGTTAGCCAGGGCGCTGGGGGAAAGCCCCCAGCAAGGAAACTGATGGCCAGATGATCTTCACGTAGGGCTATGGTTAGGTCCCCAGCTCTGTGAGTGCCTGTACTGTGCAGCTGGGAGGCTGTGGCTGCCCTTGGCCTTTGGCTGTGGCACTGACCCATGCCCAGCAGTGGACATCTCCAGGTGACCATGGTCTTGAGGTGGCCCTGGGAGCTGAGCAAGTAGTAGGAGGAGGCACCACTGGCCTGGGGAAGGGACGATGTGGGTTGGGCGAGGGTGAAACGAGATGATCTGGTGTTTGCTGAAGTGGGGCCAGGCCATCCTCAGGTGCTTTAGAGGTCACCCCATCCCTGCGCCCAGAGTGCTTCTCGGAGCTTCAGGAGATGCACCTGGAGCAACACCCCTTGCTTATAATCCCAGTTCTGGGGCAGGGGTCTCACATCCCTCCCACAAGCACAGGGGAACAAGGACAGCCTCTGCTGAGAGCCTGCTGTGGCAAGAGTGCCAGCCCCTTCCCCTTGCCCCCCTACCCAGATCCCACCAGACCTCCAGCTGCCCCAAGGCCTTGGACCCTGGCTGTTTGCCACACAGCACCACCGTGCCAGGCAGGAGGTACCATGGGTGGCTCAGCCCTGTGCCTGCATCTCCCTGGTGGTTTTGGAAGCATGGCACCATGCAGTCCTCCTCCTGAACCACATCTCTGCTCATGTGGGCCAGGAGAGGCCAACCCGCTGCCACCGCCAAGGCTGGGGTCCGGCAGGACATGCAGCATGCCCGTTTGTTGGGCTCTGCCCAGCAGCATCAGAGTCTTGGAGAGCTCCGTGGTGCGTGCTCCTGGTGGGGGCGGCCAGGGTTGTCCCTGCTGAAGTGCAGCGAGTGCCCAAGACCATGGAGAGCTCCTCCACGAGAGGTCCACGAGCTCGAGACCTCTTCAGGAGGGACATTGCCCATGGGGACCTGGACAACAGCTCCACTGACCCATCCACCGGTGCCTTGGTGGGTGCTGGGGCGGCTGCTCCCCTGACATTCAAATGGCCAAGGGATGCTTGTGCATACGGGGCGGGAGGGAACGGCTTCCTTGCAGCTGGGACTTGGCAGAGGTGCAATCTCATGCATGGTGGTGATACTCAGATATCATCTCTGGTGATTTATAGCTGGAGCACACAAGCACTGGTTTGGGAAGATCCTCATAAATAGCTCCAGCATGACAGAGGGCCTGCTGGATAATGGAGAATCGAGGGATCATCCCTCTCCACAGCTCTGGGCAGGGTCTGGTGGTTAATCCTGCTGTGACAGCTGAGAGGTGCACACAGCTCTTGCTCCAACTCTTCCCTTCAGGAGTCAGGTCCCTTGGGCCCCCCCACACCAGGCAGGAAGCCATGGGCCACCCCATGCTGTGACAGGCAGGACAACATCGTGCCATGCCAGGAGGCAGACCACATGCCACCGTGCCATGGCAGGGTGACACTGCTGTGCCAGGCAGTGGGCCATCGGTCATGCCCCAGCACACCGAGCTCTGGTGGTTGTGCTGTGCTGTGTTGCATTTCTCATGCTGCTCTGCTCACGTGCTGCCACATATCCCCCCTCTTTCCAGCCCCCTCTTGTGTCCCACATAGATTTTGCAGCGTTGGCGTGGAGCAATTTTTGTCTGGAGGCTCTGCCACCTGCTAGCAAAACTTGTTGGAGTGTGGGCTTTCCCTCTAGAGCCAGTCATTGCGTTTGCCCTCTTATGTCCTTCTTGACAGCTTTCTGCTCCCAAGCTCACCTCCTGCTCCCTCCTGCTGCTGGGGAGGGCTCATCCTTTGCAGGACTTGCACAGGACCGTGGGAGGTCTCCCTGACCAGCTCCCCACCAACCTCCCTGCACGTTCACTGCTGAGCCACCTCCGCAGGCTGGTTCTGTCCCTGCACACCCTGGCCAGGACCCATCCAGGTGTTCACAGCCTTGACATGGGCACTGGACCTTCACCCAAGTTCCCATTCATGCTGATGAGCCCCAGAGAGATGCTACCACAGCTAAACCAGAGCAAAAAAGGGAAACCGAGGTCCCACAGTAACAGAGCAACCTGCAGCCTTCCCTGCAGCCCCTCGCAGCAGCACTGCTCATCCTTTGGCACAGCACTCCTCCTAGGTGTCCCCCATTCCCAGCATGGACCTGGGGCTGGTGGCCACTGTCTGGGCTCTGGTGTGAGGAAGAGGAAGCATGGGAAGGGGGCACATGGCAGATCTCCTCTCTGAGAAGGGGTATCCAGTGCCTGCTGGGCAGGTGCCCAGGCAGCTGGACCAGGCTTGATGGCATCGGCTCTGGTGCTTGAGGAGGAACAGATGGGATCCATTAGCAGAGATTATTTAGATATCTCCAAAGAGCTCCGTCACAACCCATTAAACTTAGACAAGCAGACATAATGAGGGCTTAACGTGTCCGTCTCAGCAACATGCTTGGCACAGCTCGGCACTGGTGGAGCTGCTCAAGGACAGTGGTGTGCACGAAGAGCCCCTTTGGACCCCAGGGTCTCGGCACGTCTGGACAGCAGTGAGCGGCCAGCCCCAGCCCTGGAGTGCATGTCTTGTCCAGTCCCCCGACGTGCACCTCCACTCCCTTGCAGCTCGGGTGCTTGGCAGCCCTCAGGATGGGGGAACGGTGGCTCTGGATGTGCTTTCCTGACACAGCCTCCACCTTTCCTCCCCTCTGGCATCACCCTTCTGCAGAGAAATGGGAGGACACTGCTGC
This sequence comes from Ciconia boyciana, assembly GCF_034638445.1. Lineage (NCBI taxonomy): Eukaryota > Metazoa > Chordata > Aves > Ciconiiformes > Ciconiidae > Ciconia > Ciconia boyciana. The sequence continues at coordinate 963,898 of NC_132950.1, forward strand.
CCCAGTGCTCTGGCACTGGCCTTGCTCTTGGCCCCATACTGGGCTAATACATGCAGGATGTGCATGATCCCTGTGCTGCACCTGGGAGCTGCCAGCTGCCCTGATAGCTCAGCCCCTGGCTCGCCCAGGCTGGCTTTCAGAAACACAGTGGCTGGACAGGATCCCTCCACCATCCGCCACGGCTCATGAGACCCCTCCCCATCACCTCCCCGACAAGCTCAGATGCCTCTGACTGATGGGCGGAGGATGCTGAAGCCAGGAAAGGCAGCTGCCTTGGGCATCTCGCCACGCAGTGCCATTTCGCAACGCCTCTAGACCAGCGGGGTGGCTGGAGCCTGCCCCGCTCCTGCCGGGCTTCCCAGCAGAGCCGGGACGGTGCCACAGCACGCCAAGCCCTTGCAGCCCCGGTGCTGCCCAGCTGCATCCTTGCCAGGTCCCTGCTGCCACTGTCCCTGTTGACTAATTTTTGCTAAATTAAAAGGGGCTAATAAAAAGGGACTAATTTTTGCTACTCTTTGCTTTCTTACAGCATGTCCTGCGCTCTAGGAATGCTGTAATTCAGAGGGAGGTCTCCCATGGCAGAGGGGGCTCATTGCCCTCTTTAGTGGAGGGTTTGGAGACCAGGCTGTCCCAGGAGATGGAAGGAGGGCAGGACATTCCCCGGGGAACTCTGCAGACGAGTGGATGTGTCTTCATTAACAGCTGCCCTGCACTGGATCTTAGAGCAGCCTTTAATCTAACAGCAGTTAGCAAACATTAGAGGGAAAAGGCTGGGAGGGCTTGGATGGAGATCCACTACGCCACCAGGACAATTTCCAATGGGCGATGTATCCCTTGAACCAGGATGCTGCAGGACCTGGTGCATGTTCAGTCCATCCTCCCGGCCATCCTACTCCCAGGGGTGCAGCAGAAAGTCCTAGGCTACCCTGACCCATTAGGACCACAGATCACATCTCCCAGGTGTCGCAGGGAGTCACCTCCGCAGCGTCCTGCCGGGTTCTTCCCATATACGGTGTCTGCAAAGCCTGGGGGAGCTGTGTCCCACCAGCACGTGCCTTCTGCTGGCTTTCCCCGTGGGGTTTGTGAGGCTCCCCAAGTTTCAGCTGCGGTGGTTTTGTAACCAGATCATCTGTTTCTCAGCCTCTGTGGGTGACGGCTGCAGTTTCGAGGCAGTTCTCCAGGAATTTAGCAACATTGAATGGGATCTGGATGGGATGGCTCAGGTATCTGAAGGTATGTCAAGCCTCCACTCAAGCATTTGACAGTGTTTTCCATGACCTCATTAGGCTGAGGATCGTTAGCCTGGTCTCTGCAGAAACTTGAGCTCCTAACAGGGAATTATGGTTCATTATTTGTCGCCAGCACAGTAGGTATGTCATGTCTAGCGAGTGCAGCTTTTATACACGCCATTACATGACTGGGCGTCGTAGTCTCTAATAATGCTATTTCTGGATTGCAGTAATGATAATTGAGAACTAGTGTGTCATTAATTATACAAACAACTTGATGCCAGGGCTGGATTGTGTCTCTAATTTCTGGAACTACTGTCCTCATTTGTTTTGTTTGACAGCTTCTAGCATTTGATGTCTTGCATTATTTGATGTTCTATTCTACAGTCACAGTGAACCCAGGCCAGTGGGTCCCCGGACATGCCTGTCCTTCTCGAGGCTCATCCTGCTTCCAAGTGGAGACAGCCTGGGACCTCTGCAAGAACTCCTGCTTGTAAGTGCTCTCCTCCCACGCTGCCGTACACGTGCTGCCAGGACATGCAGCGTTAACAGGCTGGATTTTCGCCTCGTGCATGGTCTCTGCTGCAACAAGGCATCTCTGCCCATGCCAGGGAATGTGTCCTCCTCCATTTTTACAGTCCCCTTCTCCCCTGCTTCTCGTTACAGCTCTGAAGAGAGGGTCAACCAGCACAGACACTTTCCCAGGTTTCTATCTTAGCCTGAAAGGACAATCTGTGCCCTCCAGCTAGTTTAAGTAGCCCAAATCTCAAAGTTCCCAGTGTGGCTCCAGGTGGAGAGGGTGGGAAGGATGGCTGTGCCGCTGTGCACAGAGCCATGGCTTTCTTGCAGGGATGCACCCCAGAACCGTGCTGGGAGCCTGTCCCCAGTGAGTGACATTGTCCATTTTTTTACATTTTCCAATGAGAATGAGCTGAATTTGGTTTGGGATTGTCCAGCTGGTTCAGAAACCATTACTGGCTTGGACTGGTGCATGGGTGGGAGACTAAGCAATGCCACATGTATGAACACTGGGGCAGCAGGCATGGTTTGTGTGGGCAGCTCAGGCAGCTCCTGGGGTGGCCGAGGCTTAACCTTTCTTTAACCACTTTTTCTCATATGTTATTTCTTTAACCTGGAGTATTTTCCTGTTTTAAGTCCCTCCCAGAGCTTTTCAGGACTCCGGTTCTGTTCTTCTGGCATTTTTCCCTGTAGTATAATACGATCCCTGTGAATTCCACTGCCTTCAGTATCTCAAATATTTGCAGTATCTTTTTGTGAAATTTTTTGGATGCACAGCATAGCCCCAGGGAGTCCCGGGAAGCACCTCCCAGATAAGGCATTAGGAGCACACATGCAGGAAGGCTTGGGCTTTGTCCAGTGGAACCGGTGAGGATCCAGATGAAACATCCTACATGAGAACATCTGACCCCTGCCACTTGCTCCAAACCATCTCCCCTGCCAGGCACAGCAGAGCATGTCGTTTTCACACCAAATTTAATCACAGACTAAAGAGCCTCTTCTTTTTCCACGTTGCACAGACCCACTCTGCAGTGCTTTGCTATCTAATGTGTCCCTCTTGCCAGCTGCTTCCTCTGTCGGATCTGCTGGAGTGCCAGAGGGACATTTTTAGCTGCTCTTATGAAGGAACAACATTATTTTCTAAAATTATATGTTACCAATAATTTCCTAAGCTTCTACATCCCTGTCCTTCTCCTCCCAAAGAGGACACTGAAGACAGGTCCAGGCATCACCCCCAATCCTCCTCTCTCCCCAGGGGCCAGCAGGGAGGCTGGGTGCCCAGCGCAGATGCACGGAGCCCTGCTGTACCCATCTGAAGGTCAGCACAGTCCCACGCTGCCATCTGGCATATTCCCCCTGCCCTGAAAAGTTTCCCAAACCAGCCTCCAGCATGATCTTTTCTGTGCTGCCTCTGTCTCCCCTGCAGCCGCTGCAGGATCATCCCCCCATACAGCTGTGACATGGTTGTGCTCAACATGATGAGTTTTTTCCAACGAGCTGCTTTCTGCAGCTTTATGAAACCTGCACGCCAGGATCTGGCTTACAGGCAGGCGGTTTGTCGGTGGCCGAGGGGATTTTCCAGTCCCTACATGTACCGTCGCTCGACGGTGCCCACAACGATTCTCTCACTGAGAGATTTTCCTCTCTCCAAGGAGTCCTCGTTTGGGGTTTCTTTTCTTTTCTTTTCTTTTCTTTTCTTTTCTTTTCTTTTCTTTTCTTTTCTTTTCTTTTCTTTTCTTTTCTTTTCTTTTCTTTTCTTTTCTTTTCTTTTCTTGTCTTGTCTTGTCTTGTCTTGTCTTGTCTTGTCTTGTCTTGTCTTGTCTTTTCTTGTCTTCTCTTCTCTTTTCTTCTCTTCTCTTCTCTTCTCTTCTCTTCTCTTCTCTTCTCTTCTCTTCTCTTCTCTTCTCTTCTCTTCTCTGTTCTTCCCTTTCCTTTCCTTTCCTTTCCTTTCCTTTCCTTTCCTTTCCTTTCCTTTCCTTTCCTTTCCTTTCCTTTCCTTTCCTTTCCTTTCCTTTCCTTTCCTTTCCTTTCCTTTCCTTTCCTTTCCTTTCCTTTCCTTTCCTTTCCTTTCCTTTCCTTTCCTTTCCTTTCCTTTCCTTTCCTTTCCTTTCCTTTCCTTTCCTTTCCTTTCCTTTCCTTTCCTTTCCTTTCCTTTCCTTTCCTTTCCTTTCCTTTCCTCTTCTCTTCTCTTCTCTTCTCTTCTCTTCTCTTCTCTTCTCTTCTCTTCTCTTCTCTTCTCTTCTCTTCTCTTCTCTTCTCTTTCCCTTTTTTTTATGATTCATCCTTGAGATAGGGCTCTGTCTCATACAAGCAGAGCAGCTCTGTCCGAGAGCAGGGCAGTGCATTTAGGTTTGCACGTGCTGCCAGACACACATGACCATTCATGCTGCATTTGCTGCATGAACATGCTTCGTTAGATGCCTGCGCTCCTGGTGCTGCTGCCTGACGTTCACTAGCCCGTTCTGCTGTGCCACGGTTGTGGTTTACCTAGGACTGGCAGTGCCGTCCAGGTGCATTCTCCAGGCTGGCAAAAATCAGATTGTTTTTGTAAGCATAAGCTAGGATTCCCCAGCCATCTCTCTCAGCTTTGGTTTTGGGATCCTCATTAATTTCTGGGCTCAATTAGAGACCTGAATACCATCCAGCACTCTCTTTGGTCACTCAACAGCCTCCAGTTTGCTGTACATGTCTCTAAAGTTTTGTCCTCTCTGGGCTACTTCTCCCTCCCTCCCTCTCTCCCGGCACCCAGTGCTCTCCGGATTCCCGCGGTGCTGCCTCAGCCTCTTCCCTCTTCCCTTTCCAGCGGAGGCAGGCGAACTGCTCTGTGCCTCCGTCTCCACAGAGTTACCCTGGCAAAGAGACCAGTGAGGAGTCCCAGGAGACCCGTCAGTGTGTCTCTGGAGAGGCGAGACCTTCCCCAGAGGCTGCGGTCTCTGCTCCATCTCCAGAGCTCACCCCTCTTTCTACCCACATGCAGTATGCACAGGGCCAATAAGCAGGAGCTTAAAACTACCAGTCTGCAATAAAACACCAAAGAATCTGAGAAATACCACTGAGGAGGGTTTGGGAGGGAGCTAGCACTCTCTCTGCCCAGAGCTGATCCCAAACCTCTGGCCCAAGCCTCATGCACAGACTGTCCTAGGAGGTCTGTAGCATCAGGGGCATCTGTCTGGGAAGTGACAGTCCCCTTTGCTGAGAGGGAAAGCCACCTCTGTGCCCAGAGGGCAGATGAGGAGCCTGCAGACCATTCTGGAAAGCACATCAGGATGCTGGCAGGATCTGTAGGGAAATTCCTGAGCTCTCACTCGCAGGTTAGCAAGTTCTTACAAAGTCCAGCTTAAAGATCAGCATAAAGCTCATTCATGCTCGAGGCTTCCATCCATTGGAGAGTTTCAAAGTCCAAATATTGTAGGTACCTCAGTCTTGCTGAGAAACTTTAAGGCCATGGGCTGAAGACAGTGATGGAGCTAAACATGGTGCTTGGAAATCTTAGGCTCCCTTATTGTTGGATGTCTCTTACAGGCAATGTTATTTCTGAATCAGGGGCCCTCAGCAAACAGCTCCAAGTGCCATGATGTTCAGCGACAACTCTGCAGGCATCCAGGAAAAAATAAGGTCGGAAAAACAAGTGGTTTCAATTGTGTTTTCTTGGGATATGGACTATGAACTAGAAATAACTGTGCTGATCCTCAGCCAGTTGCATTACTGTGGGCTGGGTCTTTGGTGGCTAGTGATGTCCTCAGAGGGTTGTACTGTGTCCCCATTTCAGCTGGATTATCCCAAAGGTATCATCCACCTCTGCAACCTCTCCACCTTTCTGTAACCTATAGATAACTAAGCCAGTGCTCCCATTTTTACTGTGAAGTGCTTTCTCTTACTGTATTGATACAAGTGCATGGCCTTATCAGCACTGCCTTCATGGATTTGGTGCAGTATCATTTAAAATCCTTAGTCCGAGACATCTGTATGCTGTCCCAGTGGGATACCCAGAATCCAACAGTATTAAACTCTGGGCTAGTCATGATCAGGACCACCACTGTTTTGAAACTAGTTTGTGCAACATCTGTCCAGAATAGTTTGAGATTGCATTGAAATACTCTCAAGAGCCCTACAGCTGAGGCTTAAGCAGGAATAAAATGTGCATACCCGTGATGTAAGATGAAAGAGAAAGCACTTCTTCTATGGAAGGGAGGTGTGTAATTGCAGAGACATGAACTGGATCTGGTTTTAATCCCATTGGACAGATTGAACACTGTCAAGTGCAATTTCTAATCTCTAGTCCTGCTCTGCTGCGTTGGAGTATGGCTGAAGGTGTTTTTCAAGTGTTTAGGAGCCTTTCCAAAGACAACAGTATCATCTGGATAACATCAGCCTCCAGGCTGGTTACTGCAAACGGGATGCTCTTTGAAAAGCCCTCAGTGCTGATGCAAGCCCATATGGCGTATGTTTAACCTGGGACGCGTCCATCTGTAATACATGCCATGAGGTTCCTGTGGCTCTCGCAACCTGGCTCAACCACACTCAGCCTGTCAGCGCAGCACAGAAGTGCCGTCCCCTCTCCCAAGTCCCACAGGACTTCTCTGACCCACAGATGTGGCCAGATGTGTCGCAGAGGTCTCCTGCTGTGCTGAGTCTCTGGGTGCAGCCTGCACCCCTCCAGGTCTCCCCAGCTCTGTGTGCAACGAACCTACCCAGCCTTTCCGCGTGTGCAGCACTGAGCTGGTCTCTGCCCTGCAGCACAGCACCAGCACCCCAGGAGAGCTGCGGCACCGTGGGTATGGACTAGCTCTGGCTCAGCACGGGGACGGGCTCCTCCAGGGACACCCTTGGTGGAGCCTGGGCTTGAGGGGTGGCAGAGCATGGATTCAGGGGGTGCAGAGGGGGTGCTCAGTGTCAACTCAGAGCCCAGGGAAGATGGGCAGTGCTCTCTGTCTGCTTCTCCTTTTCAATCTCCAGTTTCAGGCACACGGAGGCTGTCCCTGCCTCTCCCTCCACCTTCATCCCCATGACACCCCAGTGCCAGCCTGGGGTGGATCTCGTCTCGTCCTGGGAATCTCTGCCCTGGCATGGAGTCAGCACCCACCTCTTCATCTTCTAAAAAACAGTGAATGATACCACTGTGGGGGATACCATGCTTCCCGCTGCCCGAAGCAAAGGCACAGGGGGGTCAGCATCCTTGAGCTGTGCGGCCAAGAGCTTGATCTGGCTGCAAGTCAGAGTCACAAAGCTGATTCTTGCAAGGAAGAGTATCTGCTTCTCTCTAAACAACCCCAAAGGGCCTTTTTCCTCTGTCCTGTTGATACTTTGAAAGTCCTCAAGCTTGGCACAGCTGCGCAGTGGTGCGTTCCTGGGTTTCAGTTTTCCTTTTGCTGCTTCTGTAGCTCTTCCAGAGGTGATGACGTTTGGAAAAGCTGCGGGTGGAAATGGAAAAGTGCAATGAATACAGATCCTAGACACTCTTGATTTTTATGGCTATGAGCAGTGGAGGGGAAGAAAAGAGAAATGGGTGTATGTTCCTGGCTAGAAACTTCCAAGCTGCAAGTAACAAGGAGGTGTTTGAGGAGATCAGGAAAACCACCATAGTGGTTTGCAAAGTTGTTTTCTGACTTGCTTTAGCTCACAGCCTGTCACTTCAGACAGCTCAGACTCTGGGTCTCGCCAAGAGCAGAGGGGATCAGCTATACAACGCCTGGCATTGACTGTGGAGGAGCAGAGTTTTGCTTTCCAACCAAGAATGAGGATTCGAAGCACGGCATGCTGGGGGAAGTGTAGAGAGGGGCTTAGATCAAACGTTCAGACTTCCCTGTATTGTGTTGGACTGGATATTGGCACAACTGCATCAATCTGCTGGGACACCAGCAATGCTTGGCACCAGAGCAACAAGCCTCCAGCTAGGATTAACCCTGTGTCATCAGAATGTCAACCTGCATTTAGGTACCCGAAATAAATCATGTCCCTATAGAGCAGCTGAGTGAGAGACAGATCTTTACAGCTTTTCTTCCTGTTTATGTTTGTTCTGGTGTTTCTCTTCTACAAGTGTCTGATCCATGTTTGCAGAGGGAGGACAAGCCTTGGAGGAGCACACATGGGCAGCAAATGCTGCAGCTGCTCAACGGATGGTCAAGCTCCCGTGGAAAGAGATTTCCAGACGCAGGTGCCAGCACTGCTCTCCCTGTGGAAAGGTAGGAAGAGGGTGCTCTGGAGCCTTTGACCTCTCTGCTCTACCCAGGCTGGGTGCACAAAGCTGGGCTGGGACCCCCAGCACACCTACCTGAATCCCATCAGTCTCAGAAAGGGAGGTTTCCCTTGAGGCCTCCTGGGAGCAGCACTGGGAAGGGACCATTGCCGATGGCTGTCTGGGAAGCCCCCCTGCCCCAGACCTGCTCCTGTACCCAGGCAGGGGAACGACGGGCAGCGTTGCAGTGCTGGCAGCCACCATCCGCTGCCTCTGAGCAGCACCCAGAGCTCCCTGAACCCATCCTCGTGCCACGGCATTGTTGCTGGGAGGGAAATGCTTGGCCATCACCATTGCACTTTGAGTTCCTCCAGCTCCCTCTCCCCACAGAGGAGATCTGGCTGTATCCAAATCCAGCCCCTCCTGTGGGCTTGCAGCAGCAACGGGTGGAGGAGCTGGATGCGAGGACGTGACTGCTGCCATGGAGAGCAGGAGAGGCAGGGTTGCTCATGCACTGGCAGCTCAGTGGCCTCCGATCAGTTGTTTGAGTCTGGCCTGAAACAACAGATTCTGCTTTTGGAGAAATCAAAGTCTGACAGCATCTCTTTAGGGGTCTGAACTCTTCTCAACTCCCTCCTTTCATTTTAATATCTTAATAGAAATTAATTCAATTTTATGAGCAAAAACCTTATATTGCCTTGGTAAAGTTAAGACATTCTGGCTTTTTCCTAACAAAACAAATATTTTTGGCAAAGCAAATGAGTGCTTTTCTGTCTAAGCTCGCACAGGCTTCTGCCTGACACAGCCCCTGTCCCCGAGGACTGCAGCTGGATGCCCACTGGCACCATGCTGCCCCTGCCTCTACCAGGCTCTGGATAACCCAGAGCTGTCTCACAGAGGTACGGGGGTAGAAATGAAGTGCAGAGCGGTTTCATCTTCCCTGGTGCCCACCACGGCCTCTCCACGGCGGTACCTGGGTGCCACTCCCATGGCCCAGCTGGATCTGGGTGAGCTGACTCCCCACCATCGTCCCCAGGCTGGTGTCTTTGCTTGTTTTCCTTCCAGAATATGGTGCTGAGAGCTAAACATTTATCTTTTCCCCTCTGGCACAGGACCTCTGTTTGCTGTATTTGTGTCTTCAGCTCACAGATTAGCCTGCTCCCGTTGGGTGATGTTGCATCTGCACGTCCATCCCACCCACTGTCCGGGCTCATCCTGCAGTGGTGGGGCTGGGTTGTCCGTGAACAAAGGTGACACCGAGTGGCTGCCAAGCGTCCCTAGGGACAGATCACCTCTGCTGGGAACGGCTTGGCCAGGGGGGACACCCTGGGCAGTCCTGGTCCGGAGCCCTGCTGTCCCACACCTGTCCCCAGTCAAGCTGCCTGCGGGGCACAGGTCTCTTGGGGCTCCCCAGGAGGTGGGGGCTCTGCCAACAGGAGCGCAGACGGACCCCGGGGCTGAGAAAAAGGATGGCAAAACACGAGAGTAAACATATCCCCTGCTGCGGCTGTTTCTCCTAATGAAGAGCAGGGCTTTGCCCAAGCCTGAGGACATGGAGGAAGGGCTGAGCAAAACTCCGCTGGGGAAGCACTCTCCATGCCGCAGAGCTGGTCCCCATGCAGAGAGTGGGGGGTCAAGCTGACAGTTTTAGTGAGTCCTGGGGGCAAAGACCTGCTGGCTGTTGCTCCTCTGAGCCACTTTTCCTAGAAAGCAGACAGCAATCCAGATGGGCACCGTCCGAGGAGAGCTGCCGAGGTCTCTGGCCGGGAGGGAGAGGGATGTGCTGCCAGTCCGGGGAGGTCTGATGGGTCCTGCAATTGTTCAAGCTCTGCACCGCTGCCTCCGGCCAACACTCGGGCTCTTCGGAAAGTATTTCTGAATGATTCCCAGCCATCGTTCCCATTTTGTTCTGTTTAAATTTTTCCTCCAAGACAATCTCGCTCATAATTGTTCTCAGATTTAGGAAACTGGCTCTTCCTGAGACCCAGAAAACATCTTTGCTTGTTGGGACAGTATCCTTCTCACTCACAGTGAGCTCCCTTGAACCATGTTAGTGTCTCAGGCTACTGCAGCATCCCAGGCCAGATACTGACCTTGTTTTTGCTGTCGGTGTGAAGTCCACACTACCACCACCCTGTGCTGGGCAGAAACGTTTTGGCTTCAGAAATCAACTCTAGCTCTTGGAGAGCCACAGACATTTCATGGTGGCCCAGAGACCCTCTGCTGCACTTCTGAGGGTCTGTGGCACGAGGGTGCTCCTGTGGGTGCTTTGGGGCTGTATGTCCCTCTCCCCAGGGACAAAGAGACCTCTGCCGTGTGGCTTCCCCAGCAGGAGAGTGATACCCTGAGCCTTCAGCAGGCCTAAACTGAGCTTCCCAGCCTCTGATTACATCAGGAACAGCTTTCCTTTAAAAATGCATCCTGCCAGTATCTGACTAGAGGATCTGAGCTAAAATAGCTGTTAAATGCACTGCCTAAGCCCTGAGGGGTATTTTACCCCTGCCCTTGGTCTCCTCTTCACCACGCTAAACCGCCCAGGTCCCTGCTCCTCCCTCGGTGGCTCCCAGGCTCCAGGACGGGACCGCTACCAGGGGAAGTTGGACCAGAGACATCAGTCTCCTTCCAGCCAACGCTTGCCACTGGATACTGGGAATCAGTCCCCCACTGCTGGGAGCCCGGTGTCTGCATTAGTGACTGGGAGCTAGACCTCCTTCATCAGTCCATCTCCGAGGCAAGACACAGAGATGCCTGCTCTCCCTTTGAGCCTCCAGGACAGCCCATCCGGGAGGCTGCCCACACTCCCCCGCAGCACCGCAGCGACGTGCTCGTTGCATCTGCCTGGGGTTGCTGCCAGGATTTGTCCATCTGCCCTTCATTTGGCAAAGTGCATGAGAAAGAGCTGCATGGAAATAGAGCGGAAAGGTGGGGAAATGGGGACAGAGGTTGGACTGTTGGATGGGGAGGAACTGAACAAGGGAGGACAGCAAGAGGGTGTGCTGAGAGATGAGCTATGGCTTGAAGGCAGATGCTGGAGCTGGTCCTGAGACTGTGGCCTTGCTAATGAAATTTGCTGGAGTGCCAAATGGGAAAGCATCGTGGACACGGAGAAGGAGCAAATTAGCCTTCTGGAAAGGCTGGGCTGGGAGAAATGTTAGGGCAATGTCAGGTGTCTGCACAGCACCCCCAAAGGTGTCCATGAAAGTGGAAACGGAAATGGAAGAACAGTCTGGGAACACAGGAGCTGCCAACATGGCCTTGGAAAGAATAAACCCTGTTGGCAGGGTGCTCGCAGCGGGGACTGGCTCGTACCCACGCCATCGAGCGGGCACTGCCGAGAGCTGCCCCAGTCCTGGCACCCGGCTCTGTTCACCCACAGGCACGATGAAGGGCTCAGCACGGGAAGAGGTGGGACAGGCGGGTGGAAGGAGAGCTGGTTTTATGAGAGGAGGCTGAAAGCGCTTGGCTTGTTTAGTCTAGGAAAATGAAGGCTGGGAGAGAGTTGGTCTATAAATACATCTGGGAGTAAACAGCAGGAGGGAGAAGAGCTATTTAGGCTAGAGGACAGTGCTGGCAGAGAAGCAGATGGCTATCAGCTGGCCGTGAAAATGGTTACGCTGTGAGCGAGAGGAAAGATCCCCTCCTTGCAAAAGGCGGCCCTCAGACAGCCTCTCCTGGGGTCAAGTAGGGGCAAACCCCACAGCTCAGCGGAAATCCTCGGCCCAACAGCCTTGTTGAAAATCAAGTTGCATCTTCATAGCCCTGAATGCCTCTGTGCTTTCGGGGCGGACATGGAAGGGAAGCCCCTCAGCAGGGCCAGCCTGGGCAGGCACCTGGCAGGGCCACCTGGGAGCATCATTGGGATGATGCTCGGAGCCCCAGGTGCCATCACAGCTGAGATCCCACCATGCTCGTCACTGGTGTGAGCCATGAAGCTGACAGGCACGTCAATTTGCGGAGCAGCTGTGGGGCTGGGAAGCTTGTGGTTCACCGGAAACTTAAAAAAAAAAAAAGCTGGTGCAGATCCAGTTTGGCTGTGGCCCAGATTAAAAAAACAAACAAACACGACATTTCTGGTGAACTAGAAACCCTGGCGCCCGGCCAGCACTGCAAATAGCCCGACTGGTTTCAAGATGGAGCTTGAAAAATTTATGAGGAGGATTAGCCGAGCGGTTGCCTGTGGTAGCAGGGGATGGGAATGGGTCCCTCAGGAGTGCTTCCTGGGCCGGCAATCGATCTGCGGCTGCAGCCCAGCGCATGAGGACACAAACACCCTGCCGCGGTCGGGCTGGGAGCGGTGGCCTGGCCACCCTCCTATGGGACCGCTCTCCTCCCTCCTGCACCGCCCAGCCCTGCTCCGCAGCCGCAGAGACCGCCCCGGGGAAATCATCCCTTGGAAAGCAGAGAGGGAAAGAATAGGTACGTGATTCCTGACCGTGCTGCCCAGGAAGGTGATGCTGCAGGCAGACCTTGTAGCTGATGTAGCTGATGCTCAGGAGGGGCTCAGGGCTGGTCTCTGCACAGCCATGCTAAGGTGATGCTCAAGGGCACCTTGCACATCGCTCCCACCCTCCTTGGTCCTGTTTTGTCCTCCAGCTCCCTCCTCTCATCACCACTTTGCTGTGCTGGGAGCCTCTGCTATCCCGTTACCCTTCCCCACGTGGTCTGGGATCAAATCTTCCCTCACCTTCCCGTGATGTGCTGACTCAGTGGGCTCCCGCAGCCTTTTGCCACCCAATACGCCCTCACCGCAGCATTGCCTGCGTGCTGGGGGTGCATGGTGCTGCCCGATCACCTTCACCCCGTATCCCCCTCCAAGCCCTTTTCCCAGGACTGATGTCCCCCCATCCCACATGCTCCTTTCCTCTCCTCCCACCACAGCCACGTCCCAGTGGGACATTGATAAAAGCCTCAGTGAGGGCAGCCCCCCGCAAGACCCACTGCCCCCATACTGGGCTGCCTCATGGCTTATCCCTGCCTACGGCGAGGTTCAGGGGTGAGACTGTTTTGCTGCATTCGTGGCTTTCAGCAGCTTTTTGGTGGGGATGCCACAGTCCCAGGTACTGATTTGTCCCCAGGGGGATCAGTACCAACACCGATGTCTTTCTCAGCCATCATCAGTGATGCAGAAGTGGGGCAAGAGCCAAGTGGGTGCAGAGAGACCCTGCACCCAATCCTGCACTTGGTCAGGCTCACAGAGCTAGCATTTGCTTTTTCTGGGCCATCATTGCCCCACTTCCAGCTTTTCGATGTTTCTCAGGCTTCCTATAATCACCCTTCCCCATCGCAAGAGCTCCCTGGGCACATGGGAAGACGTCCCGCTTCAGTCCCCGCGCTCAACCCCTCCAGATGCACGGTGGGAGTGGAGAGCAGGTCGTTCCCACCCGACGGCTGATGCATGATGTGTAACGCGACATGCACACCCGGCGCGAGCGCAGCCAGCTTTCACCTGCAAGCCCCAAGGAAGGAGCTGCACATCCCCGGGTGCTCCCGGTCGCACCCTCTCATGACATGTCACCGGCGGGATTCCCAACCCAGCTTCGCCATTCATGGCTTTCTCCATGTCACCCTATTGTTTCACATTTCTTATCAATTTTCTCTTCCCTCCCAGCTGATTTGGATGCTTTATTTTATTTTAACAGCTTGGCCGTTCCCCATCCCTCAAAGCCCAGAGGAAGTGGGAACGAGCTCCGCCGACGCTCTCAGCTGGGCAGTTGTGATGGCTGTAGTAAAGTGTTTTAAAAGAGATTTGAAGTATCACTCACGCTCGGGGGGCTCAGGGCCTCCTTCCAGCTGGTTGGGCTTAAAGCAGGTTACAGCTCTGGGAAATGGGGCCCTTTTAAAGTGTCAAATACACGGTACTTTTGCTTTCCCAGAACACGTAAGATGTAAACCTGCTACCCGAGCACGGCACGCTCCCGTCCCCATAACGTCATCGCTTTCAGACCCCCTCAGGACCCCTCTTTATGATGGGCCCTGCCTGTCTTGGATTCACCGCTCTGCAGAGTTCCCAGGCACAGGGATACACACAAAGATTTTATCTCCTGTGTGGAAATAAAGAAAGATTTTTATCTCCCGCCAGTGCTCAAGCTGTCCGCGGCCTGTGACCATGTCCTTCCTTCCCTGGGGGACCTTCAAACGTCCCTGTCCCATGCCTGCATGCTGGACCTCAGCTAATATCCAGCCCAGGCTGTGGAGAGCAGGGTGGGAAAGGGTCGCAGTTGGGTTTTTGAGTCACCAGCCACTCCTGCCCCTTGCACCAGCCTGTGGGTGGGCTCCACAAGCCCTGGCAGGGTGCAGGAGTCCTGACCCTCCATGCAGGGGACACAGCCACCCTTGGGGGGCACGCAAGCACCCTGACACCCTGCCCCAGGCTGCTTGGGCATCCTGGGCTTCACAGCCTTGCTCTGGCTTTGTGCAGCACTGTGCACCATGGGGCTATGGCAATACCAGCAGCACCGTGGGTGTCTTGCTCCACAGCACCCATCACCCGGGTGTCCCCAGCACCCCCAGCTCCTCTGGGTTCCTGCACACCCAAGAGGACCCTGGACATCCCAGGTTCGGGGCCTGTCTCAACACTTCTTGCACACAAGGTTCCCCTTCCTCTGCAGCCTGGGGGCCCATGGGGCGGGCTGGGTGACCCCCCCCACCCCAGGGTGCTGGCCCATCTCCCCGGGCACTGGGACGGTTGTGTCTGCTCAGCTTGGTGCTCTGAGTCACTGCTATGTTTTGTCTGTCCAAGGCAGCTCTGCTGGATTCAATTAGGGGCTGTGCTGCATCTCGCCTGCTTGTGAAAGCAACTGGGGCTTGGCCCCCTTGGCATCTGCTGCTTCGCCTTGGTGCTTTGCTGTCAGGTTTTCTGCACTGGGCCGGGCAAGGTGGCTTAAACTGCCCTCCAAGCCATGCAGCTGCGGCGAACACCGTCCAGGGCACAGCCAGGGGATGCTCGCAGTGCCGGGGCCAAGTGTGCGATGGGCTACATTGGGTGTTGGCAAGGGCACAGCCTTGCCCCTGCCCCAGCAGCACCCCCTTCTCCTACAAAAGCTTCAGCCTTGCTCCTGGGTCAACAGCCCACCCCATGCACAGTGCCTGGCTTGTCCTGCTGCCCCAAACGCCGGTGGGCTGTGCAGCGGGGATGCGAAAGACAGCAGTGCCCAGCACTTGCCTCTGTGCATGCTCGAGGACTGTGCCATCCCCTGCCATGGCTCTCCCTTGGGACAGGGCAGCTCCTGTCCCCACGTGCCCCACGGTTGGGCATGGGTGCCACGAGGTGCTGGTGCCCACAGCACCCGAACCTGCCGGTGCCTGGGCTGTGCATGGAACACCTCTCCACGCAGGGAAGTCGCTGGGCTGCTGAGTGCCAACCCCCCTTTGTTATGTGCTAAGATGCAAAATATTTTAATCCATGATTCTCTTTTGTGTTTCTTTTCTTTCCCATGCTAGATTCCTAGAAGACAGGGAATTTATGGTGTGAGTCCGCTCCAGCCGCAGAGAAAGCCCAGCCAAGGTCAACACCACGAGACAGGCAGCTCCTGCCAAGGGGGGAAAGAGCGATCGCTTAGTGCTTGGCCAAGGAGGAAATCAAACCAAAACCCTTCCAAAAGAATCTAGATATAAAACACCCCCCGCCCCAAAACCCTTTGGTGGAAAAAGACCAAAAGCCATAAGGACCGTGCCTGCATGGTTCCCCCCGCCCGGCCCCAGCCTGGCCCCGCGTCTCCTGCGCCCCAGCCCTCTCCCCTGGCACCGTGGCAGGGAGGCCAGTGAGCGGGGATGCAGCCGGTGGCACGGGGACGTCCCTGCTGCCATGCCCAAGCGCCATCGCTTGCCCAGAGGTCAGACAGCTAGGCCAGCTTTTGACACCCAGTTTCCAGGCTACCTTTTTTATTTAGGGGCCACTCCTGCGTGGCTGTTGCGTTTAGCATTGCTCCCCAGCGTCCTTCCCTGCATCCCACTGTGGTGCCTCTGCCTGGCACCGCCGGACACCGCTCTGAGACCTGCCGTGTGTGCGGGGGCCAGACATTTCAGCGTCTTGTGGCACACACGCTCCCAGCCTGGTCTTGGCAGCTGTGGGGAATTCGAGCCATTTCATCGCGTTAAAGGCGTGCTTTGGGGTGTTCTCCAGCACATGCCCTCTGTGCCCTTCCTGGTGTGTGTGTGTGTCTGCCAGTGCCTGTGCCGGGCTCTGCCACACGGACCCGTGCACGTGTCGGTGAGGCTGCGCGGTGGGACAGATGCCAGGGTGCTGCCCGTGCTGCCCGCTGCCTGCTGCCTGCTGCCCCTGGTGTGGCAAGGAAGAGAAGGGAGAGAGCATCGGTCCACGGAGTGAGTGGCTCTGGGGATCTGGATGGGGCTCGCAGAGCCTTCGCAAGGGCAGACATGCTGCTCCTTTCAAAGACATAAAACAGCTACAGAGGGGAAGGGACCAGTCTGTTCTCCCCGCTCGTGGCAGGCAGGATATCAAGTGGGCTTAATTATAGTGGGGGAAAGTCAGGTTAAACACCGGGAAAAGCTATCTGAGCAAAGCAGCCAGCGCAGCTCTGCTGGTGTGGAAGTGTCTGGCCCCGGGGCTGGGGCAGGGCGGGATGGCAGAGCAGCCAGGTGCCCTCCCGGACACTGTACCATCCCTCTTGGATCCCGTGGGCTTCCCTGGGCATTGGCGTGGGCACCGGGCTCTGCCTCTCTCCCAACCTGGGCCAGGCTGCTTGTCCACCTTCTGCCTCCTCCACTCTGCCCACATTTCCCTTCCCCTGGGAGTGTCACCCCTTCCCCTCACCCTGGGAGCTGGGATGGGGTCCCTGCCCTGGCCAGGGAGCTGCTGGAGATGGCAGGAGGAGGTGATGGTGGGGTGGGATGAGGTGGGCTGGGGAAGCAGAGGGGTCCCACGGCCAGACAAGCAGTGGCTGATCCCATGGGCTGCGGGTTGCTGCGCTGGCATCACGCAGCTCCTGGCTGCCCTGCCTGCTGGCCTGCCTTTACCCCTTTGCTGGTGTCAAAGCCTGGATCTCCATCCCAGACCCAGGCATGACATATGCAGTGGCCTGAAGCCACTCTCCAGCTCATGGGAGCTGTTGGGAAGGCAAAGCCCCCCATGTGCTGTGGTGTCTGGGACGTTTCTGTGCCTCCCACATCTGCTCGCTCAGGGCCCTTGTCACCACCAGGAGGGACTTGGTCAGGCAGTGCTCACAGCTTGCTGGCCCCCTGTGTGCCCCCAGACCTCAGAGGAGATGCCTGCCTAGGACAGAGGGGGTGAAGATCCCTGTTGCACAGTGTGTCCTGCTCTCCTTCCATATCAGGACTGTTCTCCAGGGCTTCTTCGGGGACAAGCCTGGGGTGATGCACTTGGCAGGATTTCCACAGCCTGCCCTGGGACACCAGCTCCATAATTTCTTACATGTTTTCTGGAAGCCAGAAGACACTGTCCTTTCTCCAACTCTGCGGGATCATCACCATAGCCTTCCTGCCTGCTCAAACCAAGTCTCAGGAGCACACACAGGAAGAGCCCCAGGCTGCCCAGACTCCTGGTGTGCAAGCTCCACTGGGGCAAAGACCAATGCTGGAAGTGTCCTCTGGCCATGGATCTGCTGGGGGGTGCAAGGGACGCTGCAGGGACATCTGCGCACATCTAGGCAGGTGAAGTTGCAGCAGATGAGCAAAGCCATGGTCTGGGCTAGCACTCTGGGTGCCAGTGGTATTGGTCTTCTGTGTGAGTTTCGCAGGGAGGAGGCTGCTTATTACCTTGTCCGTGGTGGTGGGGCTGACTGCTCAAAGCCCTTCAGTTCAGCATGCACGTGCACCCCATGCATGCTCAGCCCTGGCAGAAAGCTGACCAGCCATGATATATTCCTTCCACCGTGGGCAGCTGAGCAGTCTCAGAGCCGGGCACCAAACCTAGCCCAGTGCAAGACATCTGTTGTAAGAGGGGTCCCATGGCACAGGGGAACCCACCGCCTCCAGTGCAGCACATCAGGACCAATGGTGCTGGGCAAAAATCTGCCACCTTCTCCAGCTGGCTCTGCCACGTGTATGTGTGCCCTGTACTCAGCAGTGCTCAGGACAACCTGTGCCCGTGGGCTGGTGCCAGCTTGTCCTCTGCACCTTATCCAGGGGAAACGGCTTTTCCTGCGGGTGTCCTGCCCATCAGCTGCCGGCCGCCGCCGTGACTCATGCAGCCGGTTTCCTCTCCCAGCCCCTTGCACCTCCTGGCCTCTCCTGCTCACTCCCACCCTTCCTTGGCAGGGAAGGGTGTGAAATACTCAGCTTATCGTGGCCCTGCTTCCCGCGATTGCTGTGCTTCTCATGTGCACACACCTCCCTGCTCCACACCACCCAGACCACAGAGTGGGGGGACCGGAGCAGGCGATGGGTCTCCAGCCTGGCCACAACCCTCCTGCTGCTCCCTGAGCAGCACCCTGGGCATCCTGAGCACAGGCACCTGCCTCCAGAGGATGGCCTCTTGGGAAGTCCTTGAACCTAGAGTCTCCTGTGTCCTTGGCCATCTCCTTAGAGAAAGTCCCCTGGCACAACCCCCACACCTGGAGGTGCCCCATGCCCGTGGGGTGGGGATGGAGACTGACCCCCCCAGCTGACAGCTTGGGCACAAAAGGGCAGGTCCGGTGGCAGCCATGTGCCACCCATCAGGACAAGCATAGTCACTTGTCCCAGCAGCTACCTTTGGTGTCTCGTGGTGACCGCTCATCCCATGCCCAGCAACTGCCTCAGGGAGCCAAGGAGGGGAAGGCAGAAATTTTCAGCAGCAATGTTCGTGCAGTCTCAGCACAATTCATTAAGGGAAGAAAGAAAGGTTTTGTGGTTAAAAGTTTGGTGTCTAAGATGTTGGCTTCCGTTCCTGCCTCTGCCACGCTTCAGTCCCAGGCAAGTCACACGAAGCCCTCGGGGCTGCTCTGGAGCAAGTGCCATGGAGCAAACTGCTCCCCACCACCTTGGTCTGCAACGGGGCTGGTTAGACCGATGCTGTCCAAGCTGCTCAGCCATTTGGGTGACAGAGTCCCCCTACGTTTGTCCTAGACCAAGGAAGAGACTATTGCTTGTGTTTACTCCATTTGACTTCTGAAGCTGACTGATGTCTCCCTGTTTGAGGCCCCCTCAGCTCGGCTCCATTTAAGGGGCTTAGGAAGAATTGAACATTGCTGGAATTCTTCTCTTGCTAACTTTAAACATTCATTACTTTAAATGCTAATCCCCCAGGATTATCCCATTGGAGAAAGCAATGTAAAGCAACGGGGGAGAGAACAGTGCGTCTTCTCGCCCCTTGCACACCAGTTGATGGCTCTTTTGAGGAGGGAAGTATGAAAATGACAATATGAGCTTCTCTAAACCTGGCTTGATTTTTACACCTCGGTGTGGACTCTCAAACAAGCCAAGTCTGAAGTCTCTTGCTCCAGCTGGTTTTGAGTCGTACATGTCCAAAGTGTCTCCGTGGAGCGCGAGGGGGAAATGTGTATTTTTCCATGTGTGTGACTCAGAAATGACTGAACCCAGTCGGTTCCAATTTCTTGAAAAATCCACTTTTGGCTTGAGCCCAAGAGTGGAAACTTTCAACCAAAAAAGAGTGGATTTGAGCTCTAAATAAAATAAAAAAAGGCTTAGAAGGGAAACTGGATTTCAACCATCATTATGGCAATCACTTCTCATGGCCCTCTGACAGCAACAGCAGAGCAAGTAGTGAAAGTAATTCCCAAGGAAAATTCACTTGGATTCCACGGGCAGATCAGGACTCGGCTGCAGACGCTTTGTACCGGCCGTTCACGAGCAGGAGAGAGATCAGCCCTTGGAACGGCAGAGGAACAGGAGTGCTCAGCTCCAAAATGCGCGGAGGATGGAGGTCAGCCCCAGGCCTTGGCACCAGCCGAGAGCAGGGCAAGCGCTTTCGGACAAAGGCACAACCCTGTCCGGGGAGACATTTCTCTCTCCCCTTCTGGGTTGTGCCTTTGCTGCAATACACCCTGTTCAGTCAGGGAAGATTTATTCCCTGAGAAGTGCCTGAATAATTTCAAGCCACAATTAATTAAAGACTGCTGCAATCTGCTTGCAAACAGGAAGCAAGGCAGAGAAAAAGACACAATCTCTAGAAAAACCGACGTGTTGTGAATTATCTCTAATCAGGCTAACAATGACGGATGCACCCCCCCAGTGGCTTTCATCTGAAAGCTTATTACGCTGATCATTGCAAAGGCCCTGTGCTGGATGAGGATGAGATGGACCAGCTGATAGGCTGGGTTTCTCCTACATTTCGAGGATGCTGGATCTCGGCATGGAGATGCCGTCCAACTTGGCCGTAGTCACACCAGTAAATCAATGGCCAGGCTATAACCGGCAATGTGGCTCCTTGGCTCTGAAGAGAGGCCGGCAGATTTTCCTGAAAAGAGCAGACTGTTTATATTTGGGGAAAAAAGCTCCATTAATTGGAATGAAAGCCGAGACCGTGTGTTGCTCACCAAAGTACGCAGGACACCGTAGTATGGCACAGAGCTGCAGGCTGGGAGGGATCTCTGGTGCCTCTCATCCAACCTCCTCCTCGGAGCAGGGCTAGCTCCAAGGAGAGACCAGGTGGCTTTGGGCTTTGTCCAGGCCAGTTGTGAACATCTCCAAGGAGGATTTTCACCCTCACTGTGAAAATCTTTTTCTTCACCTCACGCTGGATTTTCCCTTGATGCAACATGTGCCGGTTGCCCCTGGATCCTTTGCTGCACACCTCCGAGAAGAGTCTGGCTCTGTCTTCGTAACTCATTAGGCAGTTGAAAACAGCAATTAGATAGTCCCTTAGCTGAAGAAATCCACTTTTCTCAGCCTCCCCTTGTGCATCGTGTGCTCCAGCCTCTTATGATCTTGGTGAGCACTGAACTCACTCCAGCATGTCACTTTTTTATAGTCATCCCAACCCAAATACAACATAAGTCCCACCAAGATCTAATCTGGGCATGGCACAAATGAGTGAAGGTACAAATCGCCATGGCTCTGCCCCACTGGTGTCACCACCTGATGCCCACAGGTTTCTGCTCACAGCAAGCATGGTCAACCAAGTGCCCAGCTCAAGGGGATGAGAGGCTGGGTAGGCGCCTGGGTTAAGGGGAGGGCAATACTGTCATCAAGCAATATGACTGAGGCCAAAACCATGGAGAGATGTGTGTGCTGTGGCAGAAGCCCATGTAGCTCATCACAGGACGTCTGGTGTGGGACATGGCTGTGGTGAAGGGAGATGTGAGGGGGGACACAGGGGATTGGTGAGGAGCACGGGATGACACCCATGATGGGGAGTGCCGTGCAGAAACATAATACATCAGTGTGGATATGCCAGAAATCTGATCAGATGAAAGGGTTTTGAGGGTTGATGTGGTTGAGGTTTGACTGACTTTGGCTGCAGGCTCTGCTTTGGGAGAAGGAGAAGTAGCTCCAGGACTGTGTAGCGAAACAGGCACCTCCAGAGCACTGTGGCTGCCTCCAGATTGGGATCTGCAGCTCATAAAAAGGAGGCTGTGGACTGAAGCATTGCATGGTGATGGCGGTGCTCAAGTATTTCTGGGTCAACTCAGAGGCTTCCTGTGCTGGAGTCACTGCAGCCACTGTGGAGGAAATGTGATGGGTGGGATGGGGTCCTCTCCATCCCCTGGGGAGCTGGGGCAGAGAGGCCCTGTGGAGGGATGCACTGTCTGAGCTGTGCTTCTCCTAACACAGGCCTGTGGAGCAGGAGCCCAGCACGGTGTGGAGGGCTTATTCATGTCAGTTGTGCTCCAGTCCTTTTTAGGCACCAGAGTAAGCAGTCTGGATATATCCCTTAATCATGACTGCTCATAAATCTTGCTGTTGCAGTGGGAGCCTTTCACTTACAGATATAGATTGGAGAGCAAATGCTACCAACTATTCTGGGAGGTGGCAGCTGATAGATGGCTCCAGAATTTACTATTTTAGACTTGGTCTTTGCTGTTGGGGAGACACGGTAGAAAAGTTGGTTGCAGAACGTGCATGTTGACCATATAGGTTTATTCTAAAACAAACTGAAGAATAACCCCTGCCAGATTAGCGGTTGAGGTGGAGTATTTCTCTTTCCTGTATTGGGAGAAGTTTAGGGACCCAGCCACTGAAGTCCACTGAACTGAAGAGCTCAGAGACTGCATGTGCCAGAGGGTGACAGGGTTTTCAAGGCAAAGGTACAAAACTATTTGGTACCCCTTGCAATAGTGGTTTGCTTATGAAAAATCACAGTGAGAATGAACAGAGCTTAAAGAGACCAGGCAGATCTCCAGGGAAAAGTGTGTCTGAGGACCTGGAAGTGCCCAGCGTAAATAAGAATTGCCAGAAGTCAAGCTGAGCTGGACCTTGTAAAGGCAGCTCAAACAAATAGTGAAAGACTCTCTAGCTAAGTCAATAAAGAGAAGGGGTCGGTATGCGGGGAGAAGAGTGGAGATTAAAGGTAAACTCAGGAACGCCCCCATCCTAAATGCATTGCATTTCTTGTGAGGTCAATGGTGCACCCACCATAGGGTGGCTCATGGCGATGTCCCCAGGAAACCAAACCCAGTGGTGGTCTCAGCCCAGGGCAACCCACCTGCCCCAGTCCTACAAGAAGAATTGGCTCCAGCTCAACGCAGCTCCTATGGAAATAGGTCAGTGTGGTCTGGGGAGGGCAAGCAAGAGCAGGGGGCTCATCAGCCACCCCCAGCCCTGAGACAGGTCTCCCTGGAGGCCTGGGAGCCTCCTGTCCCTGTCCCTGTGAGGAGGCTTTCTCAGGGCAGCAGCTTCTGGAGGTGGGGTGACACTGCACAGTGCAAAGGACAGAATCCTGCACTGTAGGACTAGCAGGAAGGATTTTGAATATAGGTTATTTTCTCAGTTGTAAAAGGTAATTAGGGGAAAAGCCGGGGCAGGGGAGCAGCATAATGGGATGTTGGCTAATTGCACATGACGATGAGACAGCAGCAGGTACAGGAAGAATCAGGACAGAGGGAAAAACAGCTATGAATTGTACCAGGGGTTTGTGTGAGCTCTTCGGGAAGGTGTGATGTCTGACTTAAGACAACAGCTCTGCACTCCAGCAGACACAGATGGGGCCACCAGGAAAGAGATTGCCCCCCTCCAAGACTCAGGGGACTGGAGGAGCATGGCTTACTGCAGAGGCTGGGGGAGGATCAGTCTCTGCATGGCAGCAGGCAGGTGGGCTCTGCAGCAGCTGGAGGATGCTGCTTGGAAGGGGCACAGAAGGGTTCAAGCTGGTGGAGGACACCTTTCTGCTGCCTTGGGGCTAGGAGAAGGTAAGGGCTGGAACAGACCTTCCAGGAGAGCAGTGGGAATAGGAAGGACCGTAAGATGGAGTGTGCTGGGTTTATGAGATACTGATGCTGCTGGGAGGCAGCAAGGTCTGCCCCATGAGATTGTGGTCATTACAGTGTGGTTACTAAATCCATAGACAGTATAGATTTTAGTAGTGTGGATTTTCCCCAGGGGGCTCATGGAGGACATGGAAACACTGACCTGGAGGAGCCATTCTGAAGGGGCCAGCCAGTAATGAATTTTAACTGTTAAGGCAATAAACAGGCATACTTGCACATCCTAGTGAAATTCAGGCACTGCCAGGAATGAGTATTTCATAGACGTTGGGAGGAGGAAATCTCTTTTCAGCGTGCAGCAGGAGTCTAACTCCTTGCTCTAGTTGTAAAGGACGAAGCCCAGGAGGTGCAATCTGCCCCCTCTCCCCTTGGACCAGGCTCAGCTTAGCTCTGTCCCCTGCTCTCAGCTCTGTCCCTTCCAGCACCCCAGCAGGGCTTTTTAGTTTAGCAAGACCCTCACTGCTCTCCCACCACAGCTCTGCCGTGGGACTTGGCCCCGCAGCCTCCACTCCTTCGCAAAGCAGAGCTTGCACCAGGGTCCAGGCTTGGTCCCATGTGGTCCCCATGCAGAGGCACATCGCCTCCAAGGAATGTGCTTTCTGGGTGGAAACTGTGTCATTGGAGAAATATTTCATATTTTCATTCGTTCACATTCCCCAAATGAAAAATGAATTGTGAAGTCTCATAAATAAGGGGCCGAGTTTCTCATTTACATATTTCTGTGGTTGTTGGAGCAAGGGCAGCCGCGGCCCTGCCAACCATGTCCTAAGCCTTCCCCTCATGCACCTTCGCTCCCGCTGGCGGCTGCCTGCGCTCCCTGGAACACGCTGCCCCGAGACCCGCGCACTCGGACGGGCTCTGCGTCTCTTAGGTCACCCTGCCTCCTGCCAAGCATTTCGTGCAGCCATGGGCTGCTGGCACGAGCATGGTGGGGAAAGCATGGGTAGCTGGGAGTCTCGGAGAAATCCCAGCCCGAAGAAGGTTTTTGGGTTTCAAAGAGGGGTTTGAGCAGGCTGGGAGGGTGTGCCGGGGAGGGGAAACCCCACGGCATGGTCCCACCTTGGCTCTGGTGACAGGGCACTGGGGTGAAGACAGGCAGCGGCTGGGGAAAGGGTGGCTGGAGAAGTGCATGAGAGATGGAGCAAGTGGAAGAGAAGAGGGCAGGGATCCCTAGGGGAGGATGACATGAGTGAAGGGGAGAGGGAAGGAGGGACAGGCGGGCACAGCCCAAGGCAGCAGGCAGATGAGCACAGGCTGATGTGGCTCTACCTTTGCACTGGAAACATGTGGTTGTCCCATGGCTCCCTCCTTGGGCACAGCCGACCACTCTGCCCTTGCTCACCATGGCCCAGCTGCACCACCTCTCCATCTCCCCTCCTCACCCTGACCCTCTTCTCTTGCTCCGTGGCCAGGGCCACTTTGCAATTTGTCTTGTCCGTCCTGCTCCCCCTCCCTGTGGGGACTCTGCACCCTCGGGGTCGAATGCGGCACTGTACCTCCTGGTCCAGCACTTGACACGGGCAGGTTGCAGAGAGGAGCAGGGTCTCTGGGCACCCTCTGTGTATCCCCCAAAAGTGTTTGTAGCAAGGCGTGTTGGGACTTCTATCTGGGCCATATGTTTTCCTCCCTGTTTCTCTGAAGAGGTTTGCAGGTCTCCAAGGGGCTCCAGTGGGTGCAGGGCAGCAGGGAGCCCTTCTGGGTGCACAGCAAGACCATCCCAGGGCTTGCACAGGGCTGGGAGCCCTCCTGGGCTGGGAGATGCATCTCCCCTTTGGGATGCAGCTGAACCCAAGCCGTGCACACCAGCAACCCAACCTTGTCCTGGTGCACACCCGGGCTCGGGCACGGGGCTTGGCAGGTGGAGATGCAGCACAGATGCCAGCTGTAGCCACAGCTGTCCTCTGGACCTTCTTGTCCCCAGGCCATGCTTCGCGTTTGGTGGGCCACCTTCTCCTGGCACTGCAGGTGGAGCCCAGTTCGTGTCACCCAAGGGTTAATGGCTATAAACTGTGCTGCTAAAGCCATCTTCTGGTTTCAATTTAACTTTGCATTTGCGTGTGGATTAGACTCAAGGATGTTCATATTCTCTTAATAATCTCCCCACTTAGGCACCGCAGAGATGAGCACTCAGCTGCCAGAGCCAGGGGAGGAAGGGGAACATTTAACGCTTGTCTCCCTGAAAGGTGACCCCACCTTCCCAGGCCTCAGCAAGCAAGGAGAGCCAGACACCTGGCCATGAAGCCATAATGATGTTCAAGGGGCAGGCGTGAGCTCGGCAGAGCCCTCGTGCAAGAGCCCCTGAGCTCTCCATCTTGCTCTTCCAAGGGTGCATCAGGAGCAAGGGACGTGGGGCGGCCACGGTCTCCCTGTCCTCCTGCAGAGCTCCATCCAGGAGATCACGATAGGATGCCCTGAGCCCTGGCAACGCCATATGCGAGACGGAGATTATCCACCCAAATCCACCAAGAGAGGATCAAGCCAACCCTGCTAAGCCCAGGGAAGCCCAAAGCCAACATTGCTTGTGCTGTTCGCCTGGCCCAGGCACACAGACCCTGGGACCTTGCCTTGGCTTTCCCCTGCCCCTCTCTTGTCAGGCTTCAGAGTCGTGCAGAAAAAAAGATGTTTTTGGAGTGGGAGCAAGTGTGTCCTGCAAAGTTGTCTAAACATAGCACAAGGAAACAGGAACGCAGGGCAAGGCTCTGAGCACAGCAAAAATAACACCGGGCTCGTTGCTCACAGCTCAGCCTCCTTGCCTTCTCTGCAGCCAGGTCCCAGGGATGCTGGGCAGGCAGAGCAAGCCAGGGCTGTCCCAGAGCCAAGGAACATGCCGGGTGCCTGACCGGGCAGGGACGTAGTGTACAGCTCTTCCCAAGCCTCCTCTGCTATGCTGGGGCTGGAGACACCACTGGCCCTGGAGATTCAGAAATCCACGTCAAAAGGGGTTGCAATGGCACCAGGAGCGTGCTTGGGCTCTGCTTGGCTCCTTGTCTCTCTGCACATCTTCCCAGCAGGACTGGTGCTGCCACTGACCTTGTCCCTGGAGGAGGGCAAGGGGTGAGGACCCTCGCCCCGTCCAGAGTCCTCCCCAGCAGACCAGTACCGGGGACGTTCTTCCAGACACTGGTCATGGTCCTGGTGCTACAGCAAAGGTAAGTCACAGTGCCACGGGCCTGCAGGCAAGAAAACTGCTGGGAGCACCACAGAGGACCAGGAGGATTAGCTCCACCAGAGGATGTTGTCCTGGCCTTTCTGAAGAGTCCCAGGCTACAGCTCCTCTCCACTATCCATCTTAGCAATGGGACCTGGACATGTTCCAAGTCATGGACACAGTCCCATGGACATGGTCTGTGGGCAACTTGCTCTAGGTGACCCTGCTTGAGCAGGGGGTTAGACAAGATGACCTACAGAGCTCCCTGCCAACCTCAACCAGTCTGTGATTCAGTGACTTCCCCTCTCTTCAGCCACTGAACATGCTGTTTTCAGTGCTATCTTCACCCTCCAAGCCCAGGTTCCTGGTGCATGGACCAGCAGGTGGTTCCTATCTCCCTATCCTTCAGTGCTTGCTCAGAGGACACAGGGGCTACATGGCCTGTGGTGGACCCTTGCCAAGGTGGCCCTGCCGTTCAGCCTGGTGCCGCTGGGCTGGCACACACGTTTCTTTGGGGAACAGCAGATGCACCACTGAGAGGATTTTTCCCAGTTCAGATCCCTGTGCAGGTGGCTGCCAGGTCCCCATTCCTGGTGACCTCCTTGGGCCACATGGTCTCACAATACTGGTGATTCTCCGCAAGTCTGGGCTTCTTGGGGCAGCCACACTGGCTTGCAGGATGCCGCAGGCTCTCTTTCTGCAGCTCCATAGCTCTCCTGCTCATCAGACAGGCACAGCTGCCATGGTTCCTTGCTGAGGGCTGTACTCCATCTCATGTTCAAATTTTGGGTTGATGGCAGCCTGGATACACCTTGTGCCAAAAGGAACCTGATCAGATTAGGTGGTCCTCATCAGAGCAGACAGGGTCCTCACCTCCCCATCTGAGACTCTTTAAAGAAAGCGGAAAGGAGAAAAAGGGAGCTTTTAACATAAAACATCTGGCATGTTATTCTGCCTTGCACACTAGGATGGGAGAGAAATGTGTCCTCCAGGCAGAGGGGAGGAAAGAGATCTCTGGATATATACAGTGACTGGCGCAAGAGCAGCTGGACCAGCCGTCTCCATGTGCTCACTGCCCCATGCTCCCATGTCCCCCCGGGATGTGCTCAAAGCTATGGCTTGGGGACGTGCCCTGCACCCTGCATGCGCCGGGGGAGAGCAGGCTGCAGGGTTCACGGCCATCTGGAAGAGCCTGAAGCCACCTGAAAACTAAACCAGGGACAGACCTGCTGACCGCTGCTGCGAGCCGACATCAGGCGAAGTCCCAAGTTTCCTCTGGGAGATGGAAACTCAGCACCCGGAGTGGGAGGGAGCCAGGAGAGTTAAGCAGGGACAGGCAGGCTGTAGGAGGGTGTTAGAGAACAAACCGTGCCTGGGAGCGAGCTGTAAAATACTTGGTAGTCTCTCAAGCAAGCTGGCAGGAAAACGAGTTCAGACGGACTCAAACATCATTTCCACCTGGTCTGAGAGCGGTCCAGAAGAGTGAGGCAGTGTGCGGAGCCGAGCTGAGATCAGAGCCTTGCAGTGACCCAGACTAATGCTCCCTTTTATCACCCGGCTTTAAACACGCGCTTTTATGATGTGTGAGAAAGGGGCATATGGTTCTCTAATTAACTCAAGAGTGCTGAGTTGTGAAGTGCTGCGAGGAAAAGCAGCTACAGCAGAGATGGCAGGGCGCATCGTCAGCACAGCCCGCTCCCTCTGCCAAGCAGCTCAGCTCAGGGGGAAGATGCCTTCACCCAAGGGCACTGCTGCTCCCGGCACTGTGCGTCTGGAGGGGCTTGACCAGCCCTTCCCTGGGTAAAATATTTGCCCTCGAATGTGTCACCTGAAAACCTCTGTCTGATGAAAATGACGTCGATACAGAGGACGTTCTCGTGCAGTAGTCCCCGGGGAAGCTCGCAGCGTGGCTGTTTCTTCTTTACTCTCATTTTGCTGGGACTTTGCTCTTCTCTTTTGCATTCCGATGCTCTTTGCATCCAGCTGGATTAACACACGACAGCAGCGGGGTGACCTTGGCCCTACGGCGTCTGCTGTGGGTGGCCCCTCACCCATCACGTCTGCACGCGTGGGGCTGGCGGGGACCTTCCCGAACCCACCGCAGAACTCACCATCCTTCCACCTGCTCAGGCTGGGGCTCCCCAGCCCTGTCACGGGGGCACCTCTGGGACTGGGAAACACCTTCAGCATTTCCAACGGAGCTAAAAGCCTGATGTTTATCTGTTTTACCTAAAAACAGTACTTCTGTGATTTCTATCCCTGAAATCAAAACTAAATCCCTAATAATTTGGATTCAAAGTGAAATGCTTGTTTCAGTTTGAAACGCAATGGCTGGGTTTGTTTTATTTGTTCAGCCATGAAATATAACCCAGTTCCATGCTAGAATGAAAAATCCCCCAAATTTTGCTTTGAAAGGGTGAAATAGTTCATTAATATTCTTTTTGTCTGAAGCCTCTTCAGCAAGCAGCTCACCTGGCCTGAGGCAACATTCTGCAGTAAAAGAAGTATTAATTATATTGAAATATTATCCATGTGTTAGCTACAAATTATGTCTTAATTGGCTGAGTTAAGCCAAAGCATTACAGTGGGCAATGGGATCTGGGTGGCAGAGCAGAGGTGAACTTGAAAGCTGTTCAAGAGCTTCATCCATGCATGTCCCCGAGGCAAATAGCCACTGTTTTCGGCACACGGCTGATGCCACGGCACTCACACCATGGGGAGCCGGCATTTCAAACACCAGCTTGCAGGAGCACGTGGCAGGAAGCATTGTCTCTTTTCAGACCCTGCTCTTGGGAATAAAAGCGGCGAGGACCTCTGTTATCTCAGCAGGAATAAAGGACTTGAGGGATGGAGTCACCATTGCTCAAAGCGACAGGTGGAACTTGGAGGCTGGGAGGAAAATTTAGTGATGGCTGTGACCCTGAGCAGAGGGAGACTGTGGAGATAAGGGGTTTGCCTCTGAAAGTGAGGAAGTTCTGGCCCTAGGGAAATGCCCCAAACACCAGGGTATGCCCCAACATACCAGGGGCTGCTGATGGACCTTGGCGAAGGACCGAACCAGAGACAGCCCAAAACCTGGAGGAGGAGATGAGCCGCGCGGCCAGCAGCAGGACCCACCAGTGTCAATTCCCACTCCTGTTCGGTGAGGTTTATCCCCGGCACCGACCGGCTGCCGAACCCAGCCTGGTGCCTTCCATTACCCCCCACTTCCCCTATGCCTGCCTGCACTCCCAGCTCCTCTCATGTCCTCATCTGACTCCTTTTGGCCAGCCTGCCGGGAGGAAACAGCGTGCATTGGTGGAGGGCCAGGGTTTCGCTTGTGCTGGAGCTCGCTGCCAGACTGCACGGCGAACGGCTGATCCCTCCCGGGGGGCTGTGTTTTGGGGCTCGCTCCTCAGCCCAGACAGGCTGATGAGAACCGAAGGACGTTGAGACCTGCCAGGTCTGGGCAGCGGCTCGCAGGGCTCTGCGGGAGGGGAGCCAAACCCCAACAGATGGACAGTTACGGTTTCCCCTGGGAAGCTGAGACCTATGGTGGGGCTTGGTGGAAAGAGAGGAGCAATTCAGTCAAACAGCCCCAAAAATGCAATGCATGCTGCCCAGGGCTCTTGCCAGCCTGCCCGTCACCCCAAACCTGGAGTCTAGCAGTGTTTCTCGCCTCCATCTTCAGGAGGAGACAGCAAGAAGAGGCTCTGGATTAGCCCTCACACATCCCTGGGAGAGATACAGGGGCAGCTCCTCAACATGATCCCTCCTGACTGTGCCAGGCATAGGTGGTGGTCTGGAGACGTGGGGGTCTACAGGCTGATGGCAAACTGGCTGGGGTCCCCCTTCCCTTCCTGTCCTACAGAGTGGACACTCAGAGGGAAACATGGGTTGTGGATGTGTTGGGAGGGATGTTTCCAGCACGGTCACTGCTTGGAGAAGAGCAGGACCATTGCTGGCCAAGTGCCCCACAGCAATGGGGAAAGGCAGCCAGGCTGGGCTGGGCAGAGTCCATCTGCAGGAGGATCTGGTTGCTGCTGCTGCTGCTCAGGGAGAAGGACTGAAGAACAGCATTGACTCCAGAATAATGGGATGGAGATGACCAGGACCACACTGAAAGAGTCTTGCAGGGACGTAGCTCTGGAGGAGCCCCAGGAGGTGTGAGGAGGTCCTGGCTGGTGCTGGGATGAAACATGCCCCTGATCCCACCGTGGACCTCTGTACCTCCTCTGCCCCTGCACTGCTCCCGTCCCTGGTGTCTCTAACCCCAGCTCAGCTCATTCAGGAACTTCTGGGCCCCCTTCCCACCAGCACTTCTGCCTTGGTGTCACCAGCACCTCTGCCTTGGTGTCACCAGCACCTCTGCCTTGGTGTCACCAGCCCTCGCTCAGTCCCTGACCCTCTGTTGTCTCTGGCCCGGTTTCCCTCTCACAAGGTCTCAGCCCTTCTCGTTCCCTCAGTTCCCGGCTCTGAGAGCTGGACCCTTTCATCCCACCTGGTATTTGACCTCTCCTCTTCGCTCTCCCATCTTGGACCAGACCGGTATCTCCTCCTTGGTCACTGCTCTGCAACACCAGGCCACCCATCCCTCTCCTTGTCCCTCTGTGGTGCTCTCCTTTTCTGTCTTTCCCTTGATTTTGGGACCTGGTTCCCCCACCCTCCTTAGCTCCCTAAATCTCTCCTGCATTGATGACCCCTTTGCTGCTGCAGATATCCCAACCGGCAGTGCCGGCTGGGTCCCCCTTGCTGCAGGTCATGCCAGTTGGCTGCCGGCTGCAAACCCTGTTCCAGCTCTCCTTGCCTTCGTCCAGCCACCTTCTCAGCCCACACTCTGGTCCCCTCTGCCCTCTCCTCCTGTCCCCACACCTGCATTGCTGTGGAAACCCCCCACCATGGCTGTCCCACAGACCCATAACCTCCTCCATCACTTCTCCAGGTTCCTCACCATCTTATTTTGTTAGAGACATTAAACCCCACAGCCACATTTCCAGTTGCCTGGGCAGAGCCAGGGCAGCTATGGGCAGCCACCCTGTACAGCAGTGGGTGCTTCCCCAAGGGGAAAAATAATGGGGAAACCCTCCATGGGGGAGCTGCGGGTCCCTGTGCAGCCCAGGGAGGCTGGCAGAGGGACCAAGCCACCAGTTTGCACATATGTAGCCAGTTGCAGCCCCACTGGAAAGCTCATTTTTAGCTTTTTGGAGGATTTCTGTCATTTCCCAGCAAGGAGATCACGAAATGGCAGATCTCAGGATTGCAGGGCTTTTAATCACACATGCGGTGCCTCTTTGGGAGTCAGACAAGAAGGCTGGAGATTACTGCTGAACCAAATCCCCCCCTTGACAAGCCTTTTGGCACAGAGAACTTATCTCAAGGTCACCCCACAGCTGATCTGGTCCCTCCCAGCCTCCAGGTCACCCCGAAGCAGGATGGGCCGGTGTCCTCCCCCCTCTGTGGGGAGTCACAGTTCCCTGCAAGGGGACTTTTTGGGAAAGGACATCCCCAGGGCACTGTCTCTGTGGATCCACAGCCTTGTCACCATTAGCGAATGCATCACTCACCTTGCAGGTTTTTTAATCCCCGTCTCCTGGAGTCAGGTGCCTGGGGGGACTCAGATTTCACTTCGGTGGAAGGAAAATTCTAAGCCCTTCTGGATGCATAGAAAAGCTGGAGGCATAAACTTTATGGCTTAAAAAGCAGAACACAAGAAACCATACCCAGTATTTGCTTTGCCTTTTTTTGCCTTTTTTTTTTTAATAATTCTTAATTTGAAGCTCTGCTCTTGATTTTTGGGCTCTGACTCACGCTCAGGATTATCAGGGCTCTGGGAGCCATCGACTGGCATTTGCAGGGTGCACTGGGAGAGGAGGGAGACAGCCCAGCCCTGCCTGCTCTATGTTTCCCCTCAACACCACAAGGATCTGGCTGCGAGATAATAGAGCTCCACCGCCTTTTCCTTAGGGCCCCTCTGTGCTGCAGACACAAACTGGAGCACAGGCAGTGTCTAAAGTTCATGTTCTGGCTGAGTGTTACCAGTTACATCTCTGTGCTCAGTTGCCCACAACTTGCTTCAGTTTTCCTCTTCTGGGTTGATATTTTCCAGCCTCAGTCTCTGCACAAAGGCGATTTGAAAGGAAAGTCTCTTTGAACACTCTTTGGCCATTTCAGAGTATGCAGGCAGTGAAAAGCAATATCTCCATAATAAACATACCCTTTTTTTTTTTTTTGTATTTGGAAGAATACAAAACAATCTTCCAATTTTTAAGTGGCTCTGCTGCTGAAACTGCTGGGGGTCAGAGCTGACATCTGGCAGGGAATCAGTCCTGACTGAGAATGACCGTGGCGCGTTCCAGTAAACACTGTGTTTCAGTTGCTAAAAGCTATATCCACCCAGGCGCAGCACGTTTTGCAGTGATGGTACCTTTTAATCAACACTTGGAAAGCTCACAGGCAGCCTGGAGAAGTACAAAAACAGCCACTCGAAAGATCTGACCGAAGGTCCGCGGCAGTGGGGACGGAGGCAGACAGAGGAGAGGTTTCACGCCCGAGCTGGGAGCGGGGCTACACCACGGCCTGGAGTTACCTATCGATCGGCAGATGTTCAGCTGTCCTTGAGAAGGACAATGTGAATGAGATGTATGGAGCCAGGACCACTAAATCCCTCCTTGGCCAGCATCGGATTATAACGGTTCAACGATATATCACTGAAGGTTTCCCAGAACTACATAAATACCAAAGAGAATTCAATATAAATCATGGAAGGATTTCGGTTGGGAGGGATGTCTGGAGGTCTCCAGCCCAGCCCCTGAGCAAGTTAGCACTCCAAAGCTGGGTCAGTCTGCTCAGGGCCTTGTCCAGGTGTGTTTTGAACATGTCCAAGGATGGAGATCCCACCACTGCTCTCCCAGGGCTGCACCACTCACAACACAATCCGAGCCTCACAGGTGCTGCATATCCACGTGTCTTCTCAGCACAAGGAGAGCTGGTTGCCCACAGGGGAAGGGGAGAGGAGAGGATGAGAAAGAGAGGCAAAGCCTGCAGAGAAAGCACCATCACAAACATCACCTGGTTGTTCATGCATGGCCGAAAACAGGAACCTGGGTTAGGTGTCTAGACTAGGGGCTGGGGCTGGTGTCTCCCCTTCTCTCCCTGAGGGGACTCCGATGACAAACATTCCCGAGAGATCTCGAGGTCCCTCTGTGGCCGTGGGAGAACGATGCTGTTTCTGTTGATCGTGCCAAGCAAGAGCATCCCACCACCCCACATGGCCACAGCTGCATCCTTGAACTGAGCAGCATCCTTGTGTTGGCAAAACCTCTTCCCATAACAACCGTGGGAAGTGCCTGCCAGAGAAAGAAGAGCTAATGGAAAGCTAACATTGGGCGGGGTACAGCTGGGGTCACACGAGCCTCATTAGTTACTCAATCAAACCCAACAGACGTACGTACAATGGGACCTGCCAGCGATCGGCGGCTGGCAGGGAGAGGCTGCCTAAGCCCCTGCAGTCCCCAGACAGCCCCTGCAGTGCTGGCAACGCCTCTCATGCTTTGAGAAACACCCCAGCACTGAGTGTACAAGGGGATAGCTGAGAAGATCCTGCCCATGCTGCTGAAACGCGTCTCCGCGGTGGCTTCCAGCCTTGTGCCGGGGACAGATGGCTCCCTCAGCTGCGCCGGGCGGCTGCCAGATGGATGTCCCGTGGGGCTGTGGCGTGGGCTGCACAGGGGGTGGTTGAATGTTCCCCCCAGGGAACATGTGGGGCGGATGCAATGGCATGCACAGGGGAGTGAGGGATGGAGACCCCGTCCCCAGACCGCGCTCAGAGTACCCAGAGGTCCTCAAAAGTGGGGTCAACGTTTTAACAGCCACCCATCCAGCCCAGTCTCGAGACCAAAGCTGTGACTTTTGGATGGCTGATGTGAGCAGGGGGGGTGATGTTCCCCTGCTCCAGAGTTCCTGCCGTGCGCCAGCCCAAGCACACGCTCCACCCTGGCCTCCCACTGGTGCCCTCCTGCCTGGCTGCCCCCAGCATGCCCGCCAATGGGCAGGGGTTATCCAGGTTTCTGGCCAGAAAACACCAGAGCTACAGCCGCAGCCACATGCTGGGGTGTTGGCTGGTCACCTCCCTGCTGCCCACCGCTCGGACCTGGCTGCAAATGTCAGAGCTGGCTCAGGAGAGAGCCGCGGAGGCAACCGTGGGCTGGTGAAAATACCTCTGAATGCGGGACTTGACAAGCCTGAAGGTTTCACTTGCCAAAAATAAGACTGAGCAGAGACTTGACTTGATTCCCAGGTACTACAGAGCCGTGTCTGTGCCTCATAACCTGCCTCCCCCTCCTGCCCCATGCCCTGGGAGGCATTTCTCTGGGATGCTGTAGCAGGCAGACTTACAGAGGTCTCCATTTCAGACAGCCTCTTCCGTTCAGAGCTTGCTTTTTGCAGCATCTGCAGGGGTGATAACCTGTTAGTTAACAACTAACAGCTGGTGAACCAAGGCAGGAAAACATAAAGATGCTCAACCATGGGAAGAGGCAGCTTCCCTGTCCCTTGGTGCTTTAGATGAAGACTGCACTGCCTTTCTGGAAGACGCACCATGGCCAAACACGAGGAACTTACTCAGTAGAGGGACGGGCAGGTGAAATGAAAATTTGGCCCACACGAAGGACCAAACCCCCGTATCAGCCTCAGCTTCCCTGAGACCATGACAAGGCCACACTATTTCAACCCCAGCATCCGTGCACGGCAGCAGCGAGGACCTGCAGTGGCTCCACTGCGTCCCCAGCCTCTCCCTGCCCCTTGGTCCCTGCAGCTGCATCTCTCCTGGCACCAGCACTGGCTGCCATGGCTGGTCCCTTGCAGAAATGCAGCCACAGGACACAAGTGTGATGTGTCCTGCTCACGGCCATCTGCTTTGGGGCGAGCAATCCTCTCTCCTCCAGCTCTCCAGGATGCCTGCATCCAAATGCAGAGCACTGGGCCCCTTCTCCATCATCACCTGCATGGCATGTCTCCTCTCTGCCTCTCCTCTCATAAGTTGATGCAAGGCAGGGCTTCCCGTGGGTGCTGCCCTGCGCATTTCAGGATATCCCCAGCTGCAAACACACCTTAGGTCCAGATGAAGAAAATTTCTTCCCCAGGAGGGTGGCACAGCCCCAGGACAGGTCCCCAGAGAGGTGGGGGATCCCCATCCTCGGAGGATTTGCAGCCAAGACTGCCCCGAGTCAGTGCTGGCGACGGCGCTGCTGGGAGCCGGCAGTGGGGCTGGACACCTCGGAGGGCCTCTTCCCACCGGTGTTTCTGTGATCTGCCCATCACACATACCTTTCCTTTGAGCGCATCCCGTGTGCTCCCGCACAGGCACCGTAAAGCCCCGTCACACCCCGTTAGTGAGCGCCGTTTCCTATGACAACGCCGTCAACAGCGCGCGGAGCAGGATTTGGGTCCCGGGGGGCGGGGGTGCAGGTGCAGGGCTCCTCCGTAGCTATGGCAAAGGGGTGTTTACTTCTGTGTTTTGCATGTCAGTGTTACGCCCGGGACAGCTCTCTGTGTGTGCAACAGCAGGGTAAGGCTGTTTGGCATCTCCCCCAGCAACTATGTCAGTATTTAGGGGAACCGCGTGCGACCTACACCTGCCAGCCACTGCGATGGACCCGCACAGGGGACCGGCTGCAGGAAGCATCCTCCTTGGAGCTGCCACGGCTCCCAGCAAAGCCCCCAGCCCTTCACCCACCTCCACGCTGGTACAGGCAGGTCCTGGATGTGGTCCCAGGTACTCTTGCTCCAGCCCTCGTGGCAGGTTTTCCACCCAGATATTGCACTATGCAGCAAACCCCCTCTTTTCCACGTGGGCGCCCCTGCAGGAAACGTTTTCTGCTTTCCCCTTTCTCGTCAGATCGTACCCATATCCGTGCCTTCCCAGCGCAGGCCAAATTGCACAGCTTTTCCCTGACACTTTGCAAACTTCGGGGAACGCTCCCAGCCCTTCCCCGCGGGCAGCTCGCGAAGCACTCGGCTCTGCCCTGGCCAAATTGCAAAGGGCTTGGATCTTGTTCCCCGGCGCGAGTGCCAGGGGCGGGGAGATCTTGCCTCGCATCTATTCTTTCTAGGTACAAAACATGCTTTCAAAAGTCAGAGCCATTTCACTGGCAAGAGATGGAAGCTGCTGGAGACGGCCAGCTGCCCCAGTTACGATTCCCAGCAAGGCCACTTTCCCAGCCCTGCTGTCTGCATGTTTTGCAGACACACGCATTGAGGATGCATCGCTCGGAGCCCCGGCCAGCCGTGACCGGGGTTCTGCATCCCCACGGGCCACATCGCAGCCCTGAGGCCACTGGAACTGCTGCAAAGCTGCCCATTCCTGCATCCGTCCGCTCCCGCGTCACTCCTCTCGAGCAGAGAGCTCGTGTTTAACGACTGCGTGTGTTTTTGCTCAAGCATTACGTCATTCAGCAACGACAGCCGGGCGGACGGATGGGCCAGCCCGGCTGCTCTGCCTCTGCCGATGCTCACCCCCTCTCCGAATCGTGGGGTGCTCCGTGCGCCCCAGCCCTCAGCCTTTTGCAAGGATGCAGGTGAACAGAAAGTGAGTGTCCATGCAAAGCCCACCAAGGGGCCAGTGGCTCCTGCACAGTCCCCCCCATCTCCTTGATCCCCCATCTCCCAGTGCCAGGTGTTGAGGGCAAAACGCTCCGTAATTTCCACCTCCCGGATTTCCTGCGGCCAGAGCCATCAGCACTTTCCCTAAAATAAAGTGGGAGCTGAGATAAGCCAGAGAGCCGGGCTCCGGAGGGACTGTCCTGAACGTGGATTTAGCTCACACTTCTTTAAGTGGGTGTCCAGGTTTGGGACTTCGCACCTCTCGTAGGCGGAGAGGAACCGGGTGGATTTGCTGATAATTTGCTGCCAATTTCCGCAGCCGTGGAAAGAGTGTGGGGAATTGGGGGGGGGGCTGCTCACGGGGAGCCCCGCGGGAAGGGGGTGCAGACAGGGCATCGCCTTGCACATGCTCTCACTCCCTGGGCAGTGGATTGGGGCTCACAGGGAGTCGGGTACCGGGACGAGCAGCGTCTCGGCTCCCGGCAAAGAGGGGAAGCCCCCGCGCCAGCCCTGCAGGGATGGCATGCAGCGCTCCAGCACGGCCAGTGCTGCGGGCTGTAGGGAGAGGGGTGTTTTGCGCTCCTTGCTCTTCATCCCCCTTGTTGAACTCGCTGCCTGCCCCAGCCGCTCCCCGACACTTGTCCAGAGATACCCCATGAGAAGGGGGACGAGGTGGCCAGCGGGGACACGAGGTGCCTGGCTTTGCACCAGCATCTGGTTTTGCGCTCAGAGCTGATGGCGGGTCGGAGTCCGGGTGGCCCCGGATGAACCGGGGCTGGAAAGAGGGGAGCAGCCCAGCTCAGCTGCAAGACACCCCCCCCCCCCGCCCCCCGGCACGGGGCTCCGGAGGTGGCTGGGGGACGCGGTGGCCATCGCTAGCCACGGCCAGCCCGGGCTGGGCGCTGCGTGTCCCCAGGACACCCCGGGGCCGGGGAGGGGGCACCGCTCCCGGGTCCAAGCAGTGAATTTTTCTGCGAGCCGCCGGTTTCACCCTCCCGCCGGCGGCCGCACACCCCGCGCCCGCCACCTAACGGCCACCGCCGGTGGTGCCCCCGCAGCCGGGCACCGGCGCCGGGGCCGTGCCGGGTCCCTTCCCCCGCACCCCGCGCACCCCGCGGCCGGGGGCGGCTCCTCGCCTGACGCCCCGCTTGCACCCCCGGAGCCCCCCATCCCCTGACCCACCCGGTGCCCACCTGCCCCCGCCCCGTCTGCCCGGTGCCACCCGGGACGCGGGACCCCCGGTGCCGCCCGGGGCACGAACCCCCGGTGCCGCCCGGGGACGCGGCGGCCCATCGGGGTGGGCGCAGCCCTCCCCTGCCCTCCCCCGCAGGCTGCCCTGGCAGCTCCCCCCTTCCAGCTTTTTTGGCAGAGGCGCGCCCGGATTGGAGACAGCAGCGACGGAGAGGAATTAAAAAAAAGGGGGAAAAAGGAAAAAAAAAAACCAAACAAAAAAAAACAACCCGCCAGCCCAATCGGCTGGAGAGGCTTGTGTGTGTTTGCCCTTTCCTCATGACGTAGTGTCCTGCGCCTCTCTCCCCCCTTCTCCCTCTCCTTTTCCCCTCCCTCCTTCCACCCCCCCTCCCCTTCCCCTCGCATCCTTGGAAGCAACAATTAAGCAGCTCTGGGATAAAACACACAGCCTGCGGGAGCACGGGGGCATTGCTTCAAGAGATGGCAAGGCAGGCAGCTGCACCCCTCCTTCCCGGAGTCCTCCTCCTCTTCTCCATCCTCCCGGCTTCTCAGCAAGGAGGTAAGGAAAGAAAAGGCTCCTTCCCCCGAGCCCCGGCCAGCGCTGTTCCCCGGCTCTGCAGGGACCCTCCACGGGCACCGGGGCTCGGCTGCTGCCCCCCCCGCCCCCCTCCCCAGCCCCCCGGGCAGCCCCACGTCTGCGCCGGCCGCGTGTCCCCGACTAGGGACAGGGAGCCCCCTTGCCCTGCCTCGGGGACTCCCCGAGGGTGGGAGGGCAGGCCCCCCTGGCTGCCACCTCCCTGGAGGGTTCTTTGCCCCCCAGCCTGGCGGGTGGAGTGTGCCATGCCCGGGTGGGGCGGGGTGTCACCGAGCGGGTGGCACAAGGCAGCCCGGGAATGTCACCGCTGCGCGAAGCACTTGTCGGGGGGAGGCTGCGAGGTGCTGCACCCCGGAGAGAGGCTCGGGGACACGAGAGGCTTGGGGAGATGCAGGCAGCGTGCAGGGCAGGGCAGCGAGGGGTGGCTGCCAAGCTCCCACGGGGATTGCAATTGTGAGGGACTGGGGGAGCTGGCACCCGTCAGCCCCCCGGTGTGATGGCGTGAGCTGGAGGGGCAGTGGGGCGTGCATGCGTGTGCATCCCGCGGTCGATGTGTGCAAGCTGCTGCGCAGTGTGTGGCCGCGACACAGCCTGCCGAATCGCAGGCTCGGGGTGCCTGGGGTGGCCCTCGCGTCATCCTCCTTGCACTTGTGTCACCGGCATCGGGTCCATCCACCAGGGCATGGCACGGTTCATGGCTCGCTGGCCGGTCCCTGGCTGGGCCACGGCAGGGGCTGCGTGACACCCCAGCGCATGCACACGCACATGCATACGCAGCAAACCTGCTGCCGGGGCGGGGAGGCGAAAGCCAGGGTGCAGTGGTGTGGTCCCGTGGTGGCACGTGATGAAGCCGGAGTGGCCAGCGCAGCAGGTGGCTGCCTGCCGGATGGCTTGTGTTTTGTGGTTGGGCCATGAGCACGCTCAGAGAGCGGGGAGAGCAGCTCTGAGCACAGATTTATAGCCCACTGCAATGTCCAAACTGGGCAAAGGCCTACAAGGTGGGGACAGCAGGGTCAGGGATGGGACAGCCACCGCCGGACAGCCAGGCGGTGGTCGCCCCGTGCCGTGCCATGGAGAGCATGCGATGGGCAGAGCCAGCATCAGTGATGGGGTCAGTGCCAGAGCTATCACATGGGGCTTCTCGGCCACAGAGGACCAGGGGAGGGGAGAAGGCAGGATCCCGTGGGCAGAGGAGGGCAGTGCCAGGGCTGTGTGCGGCAGCAGGCAGCTGCAGGCTGGGCCACCCCTTGCCCCGGGCAGAGCCCTCGGGGCTGCTCTCTGCAGCCTGCAGCATCATCTGCTGGTGCCCTGCAGCTCCCTGCTCTGCCCCAGTGTGGTGGGCTCCCGGGACCCTGACCATGGGCTGGTTTGCCCCCGGACATGCAGGAGGCGTGACCCCAGAGCGGTGCCGAGCCAGACAGTTGCCTGTAAAGCTGGGCCACTGTCGGTGCCTGATCCTGGGTAGCTACAGCTCAGGGTCAAGGTGCCATCCCTGATGGGATGCAGCTCTGTCCTGGACACTCTCCATCCCCGGCAGTGATGCTCTGCACTGGCTTGCTGAACCCTGGTGGCTTTGCTCCCCATCTCTCAAGCAGTGGCCAGCTGGGAAAGTCTCAGGAAGACTTTGGCCCTGGGGCAAGAGCCTGCAGCAGTTTCTGAGCGGTTTGGGGCTGTTGGCCCCACTCCAGTCCCTGGCTCAGTCTCCAGGGGTGTTTGCTGGTTTGGGAAGCAGCTCACAGCAGAGGTGGCCCTGGCCCTGGAGATGGTCCCAGTGCTGATGGGGACACCGGGGAACACTTCCCCATGGAGGAGTGACCGGTGTCTCTGCAGCCTGGTGTGCTGCGTGGCACCGGGCAGGCTCAGCTGTGCTCCCTGCCCTGCCAGCCCTCGGGGACTGAGCTGGGACAGAGGCACGGCCAGTGGCACAGGGTGGGGGGGATGCCAGAGTACGATGGGGTGCAGACACCTGGAGAGGGCTCAAGACAGCATCCTCCAGCACCCGCTGCCAGGGCAGCTCCAAACCGGCCTGGCAGGAAAGGGACCCTTGAGAGACCCCAGGGTCGAGGGAGAAAAGCGGTGAGGCCCCCCTGCACATACAGACTGTCCCCGTCCCCCAGTGCCCCTGCCGAGGGGCTGAGCCCCGAGCTTGCAGCAGCTGGCAGTACTTGGGAAGCTCCCAGCAGCGGGTCAGGATCAGCCCCCGGTGCTCTGCACCCCCCCGGGGGAGCAAAGTTGTACTGGGCACCATGGGGATGTGCACGGCCGGATCCAGGCCGCTGTGTAGGAAAGCTGCCGTATGTTTCCCTAAAAGGTGCCAAGTGCAGCAAATCCCGGTGTTTGGAGAGGGCTGTCCGTCCCGCAGTGCTTCCATCCACTCCTCACTGCTTCCCGTGCCAGAGGGGGGACAAAAGGGACCCGGGCGGTCCCAGCCCTGCAGGCTCTGGGACCACGGGGGACAGCTCGGGTGGGTGCAGAGAGGCTGGCACAGGGTGTGCTGGCATCCCTCCTGGGCACCATGGAGACCCTCCGAGGACACCCAGAGTCCCCAGGGTGCCCCAGGGCCAGTAGCGCCAGTTGTGGGGCTGGGATGGCATCTCTGCTTCCCAGCCAGGCACCTCCCCGAGGCACTGGCCTGCTGGGGCGGCTGCCTCTGCAAACAGCTTGCAGGGTGTGCAGCTTGTCTGCCAGGGCTCAGAGATGAAAGCTGAAGCCTTGGGGGGCTGGAGAGGAGCCAGGCTCTTGACAGCAGCCCCCCCTGCTCCCTCCCGAGCTGCTACCAGCGAGCTCAGGCCGGGATGCAACGCAGCTTCAAAGTTGCTTGGAGACTGCATGTTTCCAAAACCGATTCTCCCAAGAAAAAGAAAACAGTGGCGTGAGGGAAGAGGGGAAATATCTGCGGTGGTTATGCATTAAGCCTCCTCTGGGAGCGGTTGCCCACGGGCGCAGGGAGGGCGGCAAGGTCCGCTGGTGGGTCTGAGGTTTGGCCGCCCGGCGAGGGTGTGAGCTTGTGTCCTGTGGTGGATCCTGGTCTGTCTCAAAAGGAGGGGAAAATAAGCTGTCGAGAGAGAAAACATCTGTATTTCTGTCTTGTAAAGAAAGCTGCAAGCAGCGATGCAGGTAGAAATGGTGCAGACAATACAAACAGTGGTCAATCAGAAATAGTGCAGATGATAAAATAGTGCAGATATTGCAAATAGTGACCTGTGGTACAGAGCTATGGAAGAAAAAGTCCAGTTTCTGTAAATAAGGTTCCACACTGGATCCTGAACACCTCCAGGGGTCAAACCCTACCACAGCTGGGGCCGCACATACGGATGCAAATTATCCTGCCCCTGGCTTGAGAAGACATCCCTGGGGTGGGTGCTGGGGTGCTGGGGGCCAGCCCCATGCTCTGCAGGCTTACAGCCAGCCCTGTCCCAGGAGACAAGCTGGGAGATAGGAGAAACCCCCCTTCCCGGCGTCCCGGCAGGCTCGGAGCAGGGGCAGAGGCAGCGCACAGCTCCTTCAGTCCTGGGAGGCTAGTGACTCAGTTTTCCCTTCCCCGATGTGCCAAGGGAATGCAGGATGGAGAGGCCAAAGGGGAGCACGCCACACCGGGGAGCAGACCCCGAGCCGCTGAGGCTGGGGAAGGAGAGGGCTGGGGAAGGACGGGGCTGGGGAAGGACAGAGAGCGATTGCCGTAGCCTGGTGCAGCCTCGGGGCGCCCACGGTGTAGCCAGTGCCGAGCACGTGGGCTGCCGTCAACTTCCGAGCTGCGGTGGTGCTGCCGATGGGTGGGACTGGTGATGCTGGGGTGAATTAGGCTGCTCGAGGCTGGTCCTCAGCCAGAGAGCTGAGCAGGTCAGAGACCCCCGTGCCCCCTGGCAGTGCCCGCACTAGGGATCAGACCCCAAGCTGGGCTATGGGCTCTGCCTCCCCACCAGGACGAGCCTGGCTCTGCCAGTGCCGAGGCAGCTTGTAAAAGAGCTTCAAGAGAAGCGCAGAGCTGGCCCTGTTTGGCAGCAGAGCTGGTCAGGGAGAGCAGCAGGGGGGAGCAGCCTCCTGCGATGCTCCTGAGTGAAAGCCTCGGCTCCCCAAAGCCACATGGCAACCCCACCCCGGCTATCCCACTGCCCCCCGGCCATCCAGGCTCCTGCCAGCACTTGCTGACCCCTCCGCCTCCTGATCTGGGCATGGAGATGGTTGATGAACCGGCACATCCCCTGTAATCCTCCAAAAAGTGCAGACCTGCCATGAGGCACTGGGATGAGCACCGCGCCTTGGCCCTGGGATGGCGTCTGGGGGATGCCCAGGAAGGAGACAGTGACAGTGGCACCACAGTGGGACCCCCCTGCCAGGGTCCGCAGCGCCCAGGAGGGTGACGATGATGAAGGGCTGAGTATGGCAGCCATGGCTGCGGGCAGGTGTCACCTGGACCTTTCTAGGGTCCCCACACACCCCAGGAAGGCTGTGAGCCATCCTGCCTTGTCCCAGCTTCCCCAGGGGTCTCTGCCAGGCAGTGCTGGCACAGGGGGACGGAGGGGTAGGGGAGCTCAGCCCGGGTCCCCGGGGTGCCTGGCATCACCCCAGCACCAGGGACCTTGCCTGGCCATGGGGGGCTGAGGCTGGGGGGCACCACAGGGGCTGAGCGCAGCAGGGACCCTCCTGCTTGGGGGGGGACGGGCATGGGGTCCCTGTCCAGATCCTGGCTATCCTGCTGGCTCTCGCTCTCGGTGGCTGTGGGGTGTCCCCTCCCAGCAGGGGGGGTGGGGGAGGGCAGGCGATGTGTGGACGCTCGGAGTTTGTTTGGAAACAGGCAAGAAGTTGGGATTTGTTTTTCCAAGCCGGCGGGGGTGGGCGGGGGAATGTGCCGGGAAAAGGAGCCGCTCCATAAACCCCTGGCTGGCAGCCGGGCCGGGCTGTGCTGTGCCAGAGGGGTGAGCCGGCCGGCCGGAGTGATGACCGAGCACGTGTCCCCTCCACTCCGAGGGACATCAGCTGCTCCAGGGCCAGATTCGGCCCCTGGCCTTGGCAGGACCCTGGGAGGTGGTTTTGGGGGCCACAGGGCTGAGCCCCGCTCTTTGGCATCACTGGGGCACGTGGGGGCTGTGTGACGAGTCCTGGCACGGGTCCTCCGCCTGCGTGTGCATCCCGATGGCGGTGTGTGCATGCGTCCTGCCGGCGCGTGTGTCCTGACATCGTCTGTGCACGTACGGCTTGGCACCCCTCTTGCATGCGTGTGTCCTGACACACGTGTGGGTGCATCCTGGCACCCGGTGTCTCTGTGCAGCTGGGCTGGGGGTCCACCCCAGGTGCCCTGGGTGGTGGGGGACACATGTGAGCAGGGCCCAGGGGACACCCTCGTCCATGCCACGTTGCAGCAGGCAGCTCTTGGGGCGAAGTGGGGGGCTATGGGGCACAGCAAGGGGGGAACCCCAGAATTTGCACCACATCTGAGATGGAGAAGAGATGTGCAGCACAATGTGTCCCCCACCGTGGCGTGCCAGCCCTGCCACCTGCCTGGCACCTGCCTGCACTGGCCACCCTGCCCAGCCCCTGGGCACTGTGCGGCCTGTGGTGCTGTTGCCAGGGCTGTGCCACTGCATGTGACACATGCAGTGGTCCCCGTGTGCCCGTCCACCCTGAACTCCATCCCCTCTGTGCGGAGCAGGCAGGAGAGCTGGGTGCAGCTTGCCACAGGGGTGCTGGCCACGGCAGCTCTGTGCTTGCCTCCAGCAACCCCCACATCCTCCTGCCAGCCTCCCTGCAAGCCCTGCCAGCTGTCCTGCAAATCCCACTGCAAACCTCGCGGCAACCCCCCCAGTGCCAAAAACACACGCCAGCCAAAAGCGGAGCATCCCTCTGCATTGCAACCTCCTTGTGCTGCCAACCCACCCGCAAGCCTCCACCCCATCCATGGCCCTGATGGAGCAGGGGGGACCACCCAGGGGATGGCTGCCTGGTGGTCTGCAGGAGAGACCTTTGCCAGGGTCCAAACCAGCCAAAAAAGTTTGCCGTGGTGTCTGAGCATGACCTCTGAGCATGAGCTCCAGACTTCCTGGAAAGCAGTGGGACCTGGCTGCTTATCTCAGCTTCGCAGAGATGGG
This sequence comes from Ciconia boyciana, assembly GCF_034638445.1. Classification (NCBI taxonomy): domain Eukaryota; kingdom Metazoa; phylum Chordata; class Aves; order Ciconiiformes; family Ciconiidae; genus Ciconia; species Ciconia boyciana. Next base: position 1,008,760 of record NC_132950.1, read on the forward strand.
CAGAGGGACGCAGGTGCTTTCGCTGGGTCTCAGCACTGTCCCCCCGGTCCAACACCCCAGTGCTGCTGGCCTGAGCTGGCTCTTCCCGCTGGGACCTCAGCAGGCAGGGCAAGGCAGGGCAGGCAGCTTGGGCATGGGGCAGCCACAGCCAAGCATGCTCAGGCTTGGCTGGGACCAGCATGGGCTGCAGGGATGAACTGGGACAGCCTCACCCTGCCATGCATGACCGTGCCTGGACCCTGGAGGGGTCCATTAAGCTGGAGGTGATGGAGACGGCGCTGGCTGTGGTACGGGACAGGTTTTGGGAAGCAGAGCTGGACACCAGCCAGCCCCGCTCCGTGCCAGCCCCGCGTCCCGCCCTCCCATGCAGGACCGAGTCCTGCTGACACCTCCACCAAGATGCCCTCCCCGGCTCCCGGCTGGTCACCTCCAAGCCCTGTCACCACTGTCACACTGGGGAAACTGAGGTGTGCAAGGCAAGGCAGGGACTGGCCCTTGAGCCCTCACCCCGGGCTCTGCATCCCACCCCATCCGCAGGGAGCAGCTCCCATCCCAGGAGGTGCCCCCCGCCCTGACGCGCCGGATACCCTTGGATGCCTAGCGGGATTTTAACGAGGGTCTCTTCTCTTGCAGGGGTCCCTGGTGCTATCCCGGGAGTGGGAGTCCCAGGAGGCTTTTTCCCAGGTAAGGGGGTCCAGACAGCGTTGGGGGGGGCATCAGCCTGCTTGCAGGGATGGGGCAGGTGCCTGGGGGGTCCCCAAGTACCTCTGAGCCAGCATGGAGGGCTGGGGACCTGCCAGCCGGGATCAGGGGACAGGGAGACATCCTGTCTGCCCACTCAGCCCTGCGTGGCTGCCCCAGCACCAGCCCCATGGCGTGGGGACAGGACTGGGTGGCAGTGCCAGGCTTACGCTGGGGGTCACTGGCCCAGGGCTGGCACCTACACCCTGCCCAGCCCTGGCCACGAGAGGGGCTCAGAGGTCACAGCCTGTCCCCGGTGTTACAGCCAAAAGCTTGAGGACATCTCAGGGGGGATGCCGCATCCCCTGGCACCCTTGTGACCCTCTCTGCCTCCCCATGGACGCCCGGGAGCCTGGCATGGGTGGGTGGGTGGTCGGTGCTCACAGGGATGGGTGCTAAGACTGTGCTGTTGCTCGCAGGTGCTGGGGTTGGAGGTTTGGGAGCAGGTGAGTGCTGGGACCCCTTTGCCCAGGGTGTGCCGGGACGGGGAGGGGGGCAGCACCCCCAGCAGAGCTGCCTTGTGGCAGGTGGGGGGTCTGCCACGAGGCTGGCACCGTCCCGCAGTGTGTCCCCACCTCGGGGGATGCTCGGAGGAAGGATGGCTCTGACCCCTCTCCACTTGCTCTCTCCTAGGACTTGGGGCTGGAGCAAAACCTCTCAAACCAGGTAGAAAGACTTTCCTTGGCTCTTTTGCCATCCCCGGCCATGCCAGTGGCCAGGATATTTCCTGACCCCTGTTGCCCTCATGTTTCTCCCACGTGGCCAAGGGGACCCCCCCACCCTGGGCACCCCCATGGCCAAGGCACGCAGCAGCCGGCACTTTCCGCCCTGCCCTGCCACACTAACCCCCGCCAAGCCCCCACAGCCACAAGGGAGCCTTCCTCCCTCATCCCCCGCTTCGGCGCACTGCCCTCTCCCCTCCAGCCCCCGCGACTGCCCTTTCGGGGTGCTTGCTGCCTGCGAACCTGTGCCAAAGCTTCTCTGGAAGATGCAAAGCCGGGTAACGCTCGCTCAGCCCTGCCAGGAGCTGGTGCCCGTGGGAAGCTGGCAGCACCTCCGCCTGCCTGCGTTCGTGGCCGAGCAGCTTTTGCTGGGGCTTCTGCAGCCCATGCTGGGGCTTGCCTGGCCTAGAAATGAGGGGGCGAGAGGGGGCATCACCGAGAGAGAGACGAGATGCTAGCAGGAGGACGCAGAGCCCGCGGGCACCGAGCCTGGGGCACGGCTGGGAGGTGCTGGGGCAGCAGGGACCGAATGTGCAGGGGGCAAATCTGGTGCCAACAGAGATGCCGGTGCCCATCGAGGCCCCGGGAGAGATGCTTCTTTAGGCGGAGACCCGGGTCTCCGCTCCCTGCCCGCCCCAGGGGTACCTGCTGTGCCCCGAAGCAGGGGCACGCTGCACCCCCCCGGCCCCCCGAGCCGGCCCGTCTGCGCAACGGGAGCGCCAGGCTGAGGCGGGGGCCGGCAACCTCCATTTACTCAGATTTCAGCTCGTGGAAAGAAAAACAAGGCCCTTTATTTCAGCATAATTAAAACCAAACGCGGCGCAGCCGCGAAGCCCCAGCCGGAGCGGTGTCCGCGCCCTGAGCCAAAGGCAGTGGAATTTGCGCCTGGAGGGAGCGAGGGCTGATTAGCCCCAGATGTTGGAAGGCAGCACTGGCCGGAGCCAGAGGGACTCATTCCTCAGCCATAAACATTTCGGCTCCATCCCCTTGTGGCCTGGCGGGGTGGGGGACGGGCGAGGCAGAAGGGGACAGGATGGGGGACCGGGACACCGGCGGGCACATTTGTCACCCATCCCCGTGCCCCGTCCCCAGAGCACGCTCCCGTCCCACCGGGATGGTGCAAGCGGGATGCTCCTGCTCCCCTGGCCCTGGCCGTCCCCCCCGCCTCACCCCACTTCTCTTTCCAGGGGTCGGAGGCCTCGGGGGACTCGGCCCACTTGGCCTGCAGCCAGGTGAGCACAGGCCACCGGCCACCCCCGCTCTGGACTGTCCCCAGGGCGATGTCCCCAGACACCCACCCTGGGGACAGTACATGGCGTGTCCCCATCGGGTGCTCTCTGTAGCCCGCCTGGTGGGTCCCATCGGGGCTGGGCGCCCTTCCCAGACCCGAGGGACCGGCAGCCACCAACGGGCAGCCCTGCGGCCAAGATCACGGCATCAACCACGGCTGGGTGACCCCAAGCAGTGATAGGCGAGGAGGGACACGGGGTCCCCATGGGGTCTGCAGCAGGGGGACAGTGCCCGCGTGTGGTCCGGCCAGCATGCCCGGGCCAGCTGGGGACCCTGGCGTGCGCAGCAGCCGCTGACACCACAGGGTGCCCTGGGTGGCGTGGGCACAGCTGGTGACGGGTGCGATGTGGACGGGAGCAGGTATTTGGAGGGGACGCAGGGAGAAGGCAGCGCAGGACAGAGCAGCGCCTGCTAACCACCGCCTCGCCCAGCCTAACGCCGGCCCCCGGCACCCTCGCGCAGCCCCCCTCGGCGCACGACCCCTGTGCCCGCCACAGCCAGCGGGGAGGGCAGGACACCTTCTTGCCGGCCGCTTTTTGGGGATGCTCACGCTGGTTGTTCTCCTCCCCGCAGGTGCTGCGGGTCTCTTCCCCGGAGGCGCCTTCCCCGGGGGCGTCTTCCCCGGTGCTCCCTCCGCCGCTGCGCTCAAGGCTGCTGCGAAAGCTGGTGGGTGCTGAGGGCATCCAATGCGATGCTGGGCCAGGCGGTGACGCTGGGCAAGGCAGCGATGCTGGGCAAGGCAATGCCAGGGCTTGGGCAGCCCCCAGGGACCCCCGGCGTCCCCTGGGTGCCTGGGTTAGGAGAGCTTTCCCCGTGGAGCTGGGGGGCTGCAAGCGGGAGGTGCTGCTTTCGCGGGGATCCCCGCCGATGCGGAGGGACCCTGGCACATGTTGGTGTGCTGAGAAAGGGGCGTTGGCCGAGCCCGAGCCCCCAGGAGCGGAGGGCACCGAGCTGCCTGGTCCCTGTGCCCAGGTCTGGGGGACCCATCCCTGGTGCTGCCTCAGGGTGTCCCCTTCGTCCCTCAAGAGCTGTCCTGAGCTTGTCCCTTCCTTTGGCACCGCTCCGGCCACCTGCAGCCCAGCAGTGGCACCTCGCACTGGTACACTCCTCTTCCCAATGCCCCCACGTGCTGGCATTGGTGGTGTAGGTGGAATCGGTGGTCCTGGTGGCCTCAGGGTCTCCACAGGTAGGAAACACCCCTCGTCCCAGCACAGCCGAGCCTGGGGTAGACGTGTCTCCATGCCTGCCAGGGCGGGCAGGAGCCAGTGCGCCGGGGCTCAGGGGGTCTCTGCTGCCTGCAGGTGCGGTGGCACCAGGCGGGGTGCAGCCCGGGGTTGGTGCGGCAGTGAAACCCCCCAAAGTACCAGGTAGGTGCACGGCCCCAAAGCAGGGGGCCAGGGCGGGGAACGGCTCCAGCCGGGTGTTCACCCCTGCCTTTCTCTCACCTGGCAGGCGCTGGGATTCCTGGAGCTTTCCCAGGCGGCGTGCTCCCTGGCGCAGGTGAGCTGGGGGTCCCCGCCCCACTGGCAGCACCCTGAGCTCCGAGGGGTCCCCACCCTGCCAGCAGCACCCCGGTTTGAGTCGATAGCCTTGTGGCTAGCTGCACCCTGGGCGTTATAACACTTCCCCTGCCTGCCCTGCCCACGCAGGCAGAGCACCCTGCCCTGCAGAAGGCTGCGTGCAGCCCCGTGCTGCCCGCCTGCCTAACTCCCTGCCTGCCCCATCACTGCTGCCTGCAGTTTCCAAACCCTTTCACTGGGGCCGTAGTGACATTTCCACCGTGCCAAAGGCGAGGGGACCCAGCGTCTCCGGGGGTCTCGTGCCAAGCTCCGCGGGAGCAGGCGGCACCAGCACCGGGAGAGGAGCTGGCACGGACCACGCCAGGGCCGGCTTGCCCAGCCAAAGGCGGTGTGGGAAGGAGGGGGAGGAGGTGGCGGGAGGGGGAGGAATTCCTCACTGCAAAGTAATTTGGGGGAGGAAAACTTGTGAAAACAAGAAGTTTCGACATTGTCAGAACGAGAAGTGTGTTGCTGGTCAGGAATGTCTTTTCCATGTCTGAAAACACATGATTTGATAATGAGAGACATTTGGAAAAGGGAAAAAAAACCAAACCAAACAAAGAAACAACACCAAAAACCCAACCCAAATGGCTGCAAGGCCAAAGCGCTGCCTGTTGCCCTTGGAGGGCTGGGGTTTAGCGGGCAGGACCCCCCCTCCCGCTCCCCAAAGTGCCCCAGCTTGCACGAAGCCACTGCACATCACTGGGGCAGAGAGCGATGCCCGGGCTTGGTTGTACCATGGTGTGGGCTGGTGCTTTGCTGTCACAAATGGGACCCACTCGTGGGTGCCATCCACCCTGCAGGCACCCCGAGCTCCTGATGGGCAGCCTGCCCCCCCAAAGCACAGGCAGCCGCAGGGCTGGAGCAAACCCTTCCCCGGCAGCTCTGCCCGGGGAGTGCGGGGAGGCTGGCACAGGGGTGTCCCAGCAAGCCCCTGGGGGAGGAGGGTACCCTGTCCCAGGGTACAAGGGTTAGTGCTGAGCCAGAGATGGGTGACAAGGACCTGGGAGCTGGGTGCAGGTGTCTCGGGTACCAGCAACGCCACAATGCCCCACCCTGCTTACCTGGCCCCTCCGGTCTCTGCTGCAGGTGTCCGCTTCCCTGGTGTAGGGGTGCTGCCCGGAGTACCCACTGGTGCTGGAGTCAAGCCGAAAGGTCCAGGTAGGTCCTCTCGATCCCCTGGGGACGCCGGTGTGGAGGGCAGGTCCAGGGCTGGCTCCAGCTCTGCCCTCATCCCCATCCTGCTGGGGCTGGTCCAGCCGATCCTTTGGGGTCGCAGCCCCACAGGGCACGTGGGCGAGCAGAGCCGAACTCCGGCTGAGCCCACGCAGCCCACGCAGACTAGTTTGGGCCCCGAGGACCAGCCCTGAGGCTCACGTGGGTGCCTTTGTGTTTCTGCCTAGGAGCAGGAGCCTTCGCAGGAATCCCCGGTGAGTGTCCCGTCTCTCTCGCCCGTCCTTCTCTTCCTTCCCAAGCCTGTTCATCACAGCCATGGCCTCCACACACCGGAAGATGCCTCAGGGCTTCCCAAGCCACCCACTCTCTTCTTCTGGGGTGCCCCGGGGCGCTCCCCTCTCGCAAGGACTGGTGGCAGCCTGGGCGCGGGCTCCAGGTGAGAGTCTGCTGTTGGCTTTGCAGGACTAGGAGGTTTTGGAGGTCAGCAGCCCGGTGTCCCTCTGGGGTATCCCATCAAAGCTCCTAAGCTGCCAGGTAAGCGGCCACAGCCAGCGGGGCTAGGGGTGAAGGACCCCCAGCAGTGCCAGGAGAAGGACCCGCCGTTCCCTAGGGCTGAGCCACGGTGCCCCTGGGTCCCCTGGACCCGGCAGTGTCGGTGCTGGCCCTGGGACAGCAGGACAGAGCAAAGGGCGCTGGGCAGGTGAGTCCAGCAGCAGCCCTGCCTATCGCAGCCCCGTGGGCAGCTGCCTGGATGGTCTTGCTGCCAGCCCATGAGGATGAAGCTGTGCCTCTCTCCAGCTGTGGTAAGGTAGGAGAGAGCGTGTTCCGGGGAATGCTTTGGGCCAGGCCACCCCAGGCTGTCCCTGCCGGCTCCTCGGGGCACGAGGCACAGCCCTTGCAGGGACCCTCTGCTTTCTGCGCCTCTTGTGGGCTTGTGCCGGGCGTCACTGGGCACTCACCTGGGCCAAACATCCCGGCTCAAGGAGCTCTAGCCAAGGCCACCAACAGCAGGCAGGCGGTAGGGATGGAGCTCCAGGCAGCTCTCCCTCCCCACTGTCCGCCCAGATGAGGCTCAGCCCCAGCCCAGGGAAGCCTGGGGGTGCTCAGCACCCCTTTCCCAGGCTGGGCTGCTCCGGGGACCTCCATCTCCCAGCCCTGTGCCGGGTGCCAGCTCTGCCCGTCCCCAGCCGGCCGTGCCCACGCAGGGATGGTGGAGGGATGGGCAGTGCCGGGCAGCCAGTACTGGGTCCTGTGCCCTCCAAGGGCCGTGCTCCAAGAGCATCCCCAAGGAGGAGTGCAGCCAGATCTGGCAGGGGACCCGCATCCCTGGGGTGCTGGGGAGTGAGTAGATCCACGGACATTTTCCCACTTGCCGAAACAAGTTGCTGCGGGCAGGAAAGCCTTGGCAGGGGGAGCCCACCCCCGGGAGCAGGTCCCACCCCGGCACGGGCGCCAGCCCCGGCAGCTCTGCCGGCTTCCCCCCACTGGGGCCCATCACCGCAAACGGCGGCAGAAATACTTGGCCCGCTTCGGCTTCCTCCCGCGGAGGCACAGTTATGCTCGTTAGGGTGACTCGGCCCCGCCGCCATCGGATACTGTCTGGCCTCCCGGCCGCAGCCCGGCCCCAGACCGCCTTTCATGGGGTGCCCGGTGCGGAGAGCAAACTGCCGGAGCATGGCGCGGCCATGCCTGGCTCTGTCCCGCAGCGGCCTCGCCAGTGGCCCGCAGCCCGGACAGGACGCCGCTGCCAGCTGACCCACTTTATGAGGAGCCTTCTTTAAATAAATCAGGGGAGGACACCCATCGCCTTGGCCTGGGAGCCCTGCCAGCGCATCACGCCTCTTGCGGGGACCAGCAGGACAGTGGTGGTGGCCCAGCTGTGGTTTCCGCTGCTGGGTGCTGCCTGGCACCCCGGTCCTTGCCGGGACACTAGGGGATGCCAGTTTGTCACCTCTGAGGGCTTGGGGCTGGCAGTGTGGGGATACACTGGGCCGGCTGTCGAGGGTCTCGCTTTGATGCTGCAGATGGACCCGGGGGCTGCCACCATGTCCCCTGCACTGTGTCCCAGTTGCAGTAGGTCCAGGTCGAGAGGGGATGAGGGGACAGCACGGAAAATAACATTTTCAGTGGAAAGTCTCCTTTGTGGATGATTTACTCCAAATGCTCTAGCCAGCTCCTGCTCTGTGCTTTCCCCGCTCAGGAGGTGGCTCCAGGGCCACCCCGCTTGCTGGGGGCTCAGCCTGAGGCTGTGGCTGAAATCAGGGTCCCACCTGATGCCACAGGGATGGGGACTGCTCCCCGGTGCCCAGCTGTGCAGGGTGGCAACGGTCTGTGTGTCCCTTTCCGTGCCAGCCAGTGCGTCCATTGGCCCTGAGGCCCACCGGCAGCGACGGTGGCATCCCCATGCCGGCGCAGAATGGGAGCGCACAGCCCCGGGGCAGGGGCTGCTCTTGCATCTGGCTGGGGGCGGTGGGGAGCTGGGCTTGGACCCGGCAAAACCCTCGGAGACCCAAGGGCTTGGACTTTTGACTCTTGCAGTCACCTCCACGTGTGTCACCCAGTGCTGGACCCCTCCGCAGCTTTGGGGTGAGCGAGGTGCTGATGAGGTGCCCTGGGATGGGCAAGGAGGGGTCCCCAAGGCGGGGGAGACCCGGCACAGCTCGCAGCCACTGCAGCCTGGAAAGCCTCCGCCTTCCAGCAACGCCGTGCTGGCGTGGGACACGATGGGACAGCCTGGCAGGGTGGAGGGAAATCTGGTCCCCACATGCTGGCTGGTGGGAGGGGACGGTGTCCCGTACTCAAGGGGACATGAGCTTTGCCATGAGCAATCCCGTCCTGGCTGCAGGCAGCTGCATCCCCGCCCTGCCTGCAGCCCCTCCGGAGGGAGGGCTTCATCTGTTAGACACCCCCCACCCTCCGTGCCGCTCAAGGTGTCCCCATCAGGGATGTGGCAGCCCATCACCCCTCCTCAGGCTGCTGCCAGCAGCGATGGGAGCTCGGTGCTGCCGGCTCCCAGACGCACAGTCCCCGCTAAGTCACGGGCATCCCTGCGCCGTCCCGAGCAGTGGGATCCTGCTCTTTCGCAAGGAGACATTTCCCTGGCCGCTATGTTCCGACTCGTAATCCCTCCCCGTCCCTTCACGCCGACCTCCTAACGAGGTCACGTTTCAGCAGAGGCTCCCAAGCCCTGATTCCAATTAAAACCTTTCATTTGGAGCCGGCTGTGGCACAGCCAGCTGGGTACAGCTCTCGCCGCGGGGCTCCCGGGGGACCCCCTACCAAAGAGGGGTCATGGGAGGCTCCTGCAAAACCGGCTTCGGGCTCTACAGCCCTTGGTGCGGGGCTGAGAGCGGGTGGCTCTTTTTGGAGCCGCTGCTCCCAAGGCGATGGAGAAGAGCATCCCCTGGCCCGGCTCCATCTGGTGGGGCTGTATCCCGGAGGATTTACTATCCCGATGGAAGGAGCCCCGAGGGCTGGTGCCACACAGCCGGCTGGCAGAGAGGGGCTACACCGCGGGGCAGAGCGGGCACGGCCACCGGCAGCCAAGTGCTAACCCGCCACCTTCTCTCCTCTCCAGGTGGCTATGGATTGCCCTACAGCACTGGTAAGCTGCCCTACGGTGAGTGCTTGTAGCCCTCACTCTGCGGTTGTAGCTCCTCGCGGCTCCGCCGGCTGCCGCCGTGGCCTCGTGGCCACTGACCCCCGGGGCGGTGTGAAGGGCATCCCACTCCCAGGGCGAGGTGGTCCACAGGGGACCCCTGCCTTGCCCTGCCGTGATGCCTGTGGACCCGGCTGGGAGGAACTCGGCTCTCCTGGCATCCCGCGCTACAGGCCCGGGAGCCGTTAATCCGCAGGCACGCCGCGGCACCGGCAGCAGTCGGCTGGCTGGCTGGCTCTCTGCTAGGACGCGTCCTGAGCCGCAGCCAGCTCCAGGCAGGGATGTTTGAACTGGCATCTCAACCGGGGGGGAGCTGGCTCTGGCATCCCCCCCACATCCCTCGACGCCGGGGGGGGAGATCCTTTGGGCCAAGGGAGCTGCTCCGTCTGCCTCGCCCCCCTTCCTAGGGCCAGTGCCTGACCCGGCTTTGCCTTTCTGTTTGTGATTGCAGGCTTTGGCCCCGGCGGGATAGGAGCCGGCATTGGGGCAGGAGGAAAGGCAGGGTACCCCACTGGCACAGGTACGCTCCCTTCCCAGGCAGCCCCAGGGCAGGGGATTGGCACGGGCGTGGCTGGGGGACTGGGCACCCTGGTCGCTTTGCCGGTCCTCGGATGGGGTGTTGGGCACTGCCCAGCTGTCTGGTGGCACCAGGGTGGCAGTGACGCCCCAGGGACAGCCTGGAGGGGTGCATCACCTCCCAAAGCAGAGGGGGCGGATGCTGACGGGAGGGGGCGGTCCCCAGGGTCCCTGTGGGATGGGGGAGCCGAGGTGGGAATGGTCTGGGGACCTCAGCGGCTGCCCATGTCCTTCCCCAGGCGTCGGAGCACAGGCGGCAGCAGCAAAAGCAGCAGCGAAATATGGTGAGTTGCCCTCCGTGGGCACGTCCACCGCCCATCTCCCCACTGGGGCGGCTGCTCCCTCCCTCCCTCCCAGGCTGGGGGGATGCTGGCTGTGTCCTTGCATCACCGAGCTGACGGTCCTCTTCTCCCCTGCGGCAGGAGCCGGGGTCCTGCCCGGGGCTGGCGCCATCCCGGGAGTGGTACCTGGTGTCGGCGTTGTCCCAGGAGTTGGAGGTGAGGCGATGGCGGGGCACGGCCCTGGGGCTCGGGGATGGTCGCCTCCCCCCATCCCGCACCCCTGACCCTCTCCCGCTATCCCGGCAGTCGGAGGGCCGGCAGCGGCGGCAGCAGCAGCAAAGGCAGCGGCAAAGGCAGGAGCTTTCGGTGAGTTCCCTGCTGTCTCGGACGACCCGGCAGCTGCCTGCGGGGCCGGGCTCACTCTCGGGGCATGGAAGAGCCGTGCATTGGTGCCGGGGCTGCGTGGCTTCACCGCCTGCCCCACCAGCCCCTGCCCCATCTCCTGGGGTGCTCTCCCAGCCCCAGACCCCTTCCCCAGCTCCAGCAGCTGCTTGCCAGAGCTCGGGGCAAGGTGAAGACACTCTGCTGAGCCAGCGGCTTTTGCGGGTGGAAGGCAGCAAGGTGCGAAACCTCCCCGAGGGCTGCAGAGGGGCTTTACCCCCTTGGGGGCAGCTCCCAGCAGCCTGTTGGGAGACCCAGGCTTGGGCATAGCAAAGCCTGGTTTGCAAAAAGCAGCTTTTGTGGCAGCGGCTGGAGGGCTGGCTGGCCACCTCGCACGGGGCAGCACGTCCCCATCATGCGTGGTTTCTCCACAAGAGATGTGGTTTTGCTGTGCCAGGCTCCAGCGGGGTGTCTGGGGAGATGGTGTCTGTAACGAGCCATCGTTCGTTAGCAGAGGGATGCGCTTGGCGATGCAGATCTTGTGTTCGGTGCTCCCCTCGTTGGCTGTTTTATGGGAGAAAAGCGAGTAGCAAACAACTGCTCATTGGAGCATCCAGATGAAATGTGTCAGCCCTGGGAGCAGCTGGGATTTACCACCACAGCCTTGGGGGACCTCGGGGGGCCCCAAGCTCCTGGGTGGCCGGGTGGGCTCCAGACCCCTGGGTTGGGGGTAGGGAGCTGGGAATCCCACTCCTGGGTGCATCCCAGGTCCCCTGAGAAGCTGTTTTTTGTGGAGAGCCCACCTCAAAGCCAGGTGCTCCAGAGCTTCCCACGACACAGGGGGAGACCTGTGCCACACAGTGGCATGGGGTGTTTTGGCGGGGGTCTGACTGCTCTGCTTCCCTCCAGGTCCAGGTCTCGTGCCCGGGGTTGGTGGTGTCCCGGGTCTCGTGCCCGGCGTTGGTGGTGTCCCCGGCTTGGTGCCCGGTGTTGGTGTCCCCGGGGTGCCAGGTGACTGTTCCCAGGAGCCCTGTCCCCACCACCTGGCTCTGTAGGGGCCACAGTGGCTGGTGGCTGAGGGTCCCTCTCTCCCTTGTCCCCAGGAGTCGGGGCACCAGCAGCAGCGGCGGCAGCAGCAAAGGCAGCTAAGTACGGTACGTGCTGTGCGGTGCAAGGAGCTCCCCAGCAGCTCCTTGGGGACCCCTGCTGACCCTCTCCCCCCGTGGCACTCGGCGTGCCCCAGGCAGACGGGTCTCCCCTGGGGATTACTCCTGATGGCCCATTTCGGGGAAGCATCCAGGGACAGGATGAGTGCAGCCCAGCTCCCAGCTGCTGCATCCAGGCTTGGCTTCATCCCCAGGGCAGGACCTTCTCCCTCTCTGGGATTTCTGCAGGCTGCTTTGAGGAGGTGAACAGATGAGACCGAACTCGTGTCTTTGGACCTTGTCTGAGTTCTTGGATTTCATACCAAATCTGTTTTTCCAGCAGCAGACCTGACCCAGGGTCTGATGCCTGCGGGCTCAGCCTCGCTGCCCAGGTGGGGAGAGATCCCTGGCAGAGGGACCCCTGCCCAGGGTCACTGCCTTCTGAAAACCTGGTGGGATCCAGCAAGGGCATCCGACTTGGTCTAGCAAGACCCAGGCGCCCAGCAGGCATAACCACCCCCAAGGGAGCTCCAGCGAGGAGGAGCCCAGCGGGGACGAGGGACATCGCCAAGCAGCAGGGAAGCTGGGAGCCTGGGCACAGAGAGGAGGCAGAAGTGGCCCCAAGGCTCCACGCAGGGCTGGGGGATCCACGTGCTGCTCCAAAAGGCAGTGCCAGAGGTTACATGGCCGGGTCCCAGGACCTTCTCCCGCATCATACTGCAGAGCCCTGGGAGTCCCCTGGGAGCAGCCGTGCTCGATGGCAGCTTTCCTTTGAGTGCTAAACAGTTGCTGGCCATTTCTTCCATTTCTCTTCCGCATCATGTAGAAAAAAATCCCACCACGTGCCGAGGGAAGGACGGCATTTAGGGAGAAACTTGGCAGTGACAAGTTAACAGGTCTGTGCTCTGTGCTGGGGTGCCAGGCATCTGCTGAGCAGGGGGCCATGAGGAGAACCCCTCTGGCACTCAGCCCTTCCAGAAGTGACCCGATGCTTGTCCCTGTGGCACTAACGAGTGCCAGCGGGTCAAGGCTGTCACTGCCCTGGGCAGCTTCCCAGTCTGGCCAGTGCCCAGGGGACAGGCAGCTACTGGGGACCACCAGCCACTTCTCCTCCGTGGCCTGTTTGGCTGCAAGGCCAAATCCCCTCATCCCCATGATGAGGACGATCTGGAGCCCCCCATGATGATGAGGATCGTCGTGGTCCCCTGTGCTGGTGATTTCCCAGCCTCTCTTTTACAACAGCAGATTTACCATCCTCACTGGGGCTGGATGGGGCCTCCCTGAGGCTGGATGTCCCACCAGGGGCATCCACCGCTGTGCATCTGTCCTGGGACGAGGCGGTGGGGTGCTCTCCTCACCGCGGCATGATGACGAGAGCAGACATGTGTCAAGGTCCCACCTTTCAACTGTTGCTGCAATGAGATCTAACTTCCCCCCTCTCGTTGCCTGCAGGAGCTGGCATCGGCGTTCCCGGCATTGGCGGTGTTCCTGGTGTTCCTGGTGTTCCTGGCGTCCCTGGTGTTCCTGGCGTCCCTGGAGTCCCTGGTGTCCCCGGTGTCCCTGGTGTCCCCGGTGTGCCCGGTGTGCCCGGCGTGGCTGGGGTTCCTGGCGTGGTGCCTGGCGTTGGAGGTGAGTGGATGAGCTGGCACAAGCCGATGGGGTGGTGCTGGCCTTGCCGGTCCCCTGACTCTCTCCCTTCTGTCCCCACAGTGGTCGCCCCAGACGCCGCGGCGGCCGCGGCAAAGGCTGCAGCAAAAGCCGCGGCAATCGGTGAGTCACCATCATCCTTTCCCAGGGAGGAGGGATGCTTGCGAATGGGCGGGGTAAGGGGCACCCCTGGCGCTGTGGATGGCGGGGAGGTCAGCAGGACCCCTGCCTATGGAGCCTGCCTGCTCGGCCACATCCCTGAACCTCTCTGCTGGAGCAGGGCGTGTGCCCGGTGTCGGCGTGCCCGGTGTCGGCGTGCCCGGTGTCGGCGTGCCTGGAGTTGGCGTGCCTGGAGTTGGTGTGCCCGGAGTCGGCGTGCCCGGCGTCGGCGTGCCCGGTCTGGTGCCTGGGGTCGGAGGCATACCAGGTGAGATGGTGCCTAAGGGATGCTCGGGATGTTCCCAGTGGTGCCAGCTGAGGGGTGACGGCATGGCCACCATGGTCCATCCTGCCCCTCACGCTCCCCCTCTCCCCCAGGAGTCGGAGCTCCAGCGGCCGCCGCTGCTGCCAAAGCAGCCGCCAAAGCAGCTAAGTTTGGTAAGCCGGCATCTCTCTGGGGTTATCCCACGAGTCCTGTCTCCTGCCGCCTCCCCACCCCAGGCTGCTCCCTTCGTTGGGGCTGAGGCCTGGTGCTGCACACGGTCCCTGTAGGTCGGGGCGAGGGATGAGCTCTCCGCAGGGCTGTGTGTGGGATGAGGTCCTGGCTGTGTCAGGGGGTGCCCTCCAGAGAGCTGGGCTGCATGGAGGGTCCTAGGTTCACCATCCATACACCCTCTCATACATTAGTCCATCCACCCTCCCTTCTACCCACCCATCTGCACCACCAGCCAGCCACCTCAGTATCCATCTGTCCGCTCATCTGTCTGTCCATCCGCACCTCCATCCATTCATCCATCTCACCATCCATCCATCCATTCCACCATCCATCCACCCCACCATCCATCCATCCATCTATCCCCTCCGCATCCATCCACCCATCCACCCCAGCATCCATCCACCCCACCGTTTACCCATCCATCCGTCTGCCCACCCCAGCCTGCCACGCCTTTTCCACCACCTCTCTTCCTGAGCTGAAGCCCCAATCCTTCCCTCTCTCCTTACAGGAGTAGGTGGCCTGGCTCCTGGCGTGGGTGGCCTGGCTCCTGGTGTAGGTGGTCTAGCTCCCGGCGTGGGTGGCCTTGCTCCTGGCATAGGTGGCCTGGCTCCTGGCATTGCAGCTGTCCCAGGTGAGGAGGAGGAAGGCGGGTGGTGGTGGCAGCCTGGCTGGTGCGGGAGCAGGTCTGGGGCAGGAAAGGCGTGAGGAGGACCTCGGTGGTCTCCGTCAACTCATGGCCATCCCTTGGGGGATGCAGACAAGGCAGGAGGGATGAGTTCTGCCCAGCATTGCTGGAGAGGACCCCCCCAGGGACACTGACCCCCCTCCTGCTGTCTCTGCTCAGGGGTTGGAGCTCCGGCCGCAGCAGCAAAAGCAGCAGCGAAGGCAGCCAAATTTGGTGAGTCGTCTGGAGAAGCCCATCACTCGCGGCTCAGCCCACAGCAGGCAGCCCTACGCGCCCCGTGGGCATCTGGGGTCTCCCCATGAGCCCTGGCGTGGCACAGACTGGTCCAGGGGGAGCTGTGGGGCTTCAGGGGTGGGCACCCCACGCCAGGCGCATCATCCCACGGGAGTACGGGGATCACACAGGGGTCCCCCCTGTGCTGCCTCACCCCCTCTCTGCAGGTGCCGGCGTTGGAGGGGTGCCAGGCGTGGTGCCCGGTGTCACCGGCGTGCCAGGAGTGACGCCTGGCGTCGGCGTCGTGCCCGGGTTGGTGCCGGGTGTGGGGGTACCCGGTACCGGCATCCTCCCCGGGGCAGGTATGTGCTTTGTCACACCCCAGTCAGGGACCCACTTGGGGACAGTGGTGCCTGGGGATGCTAAAAGCCACCGGGCCACATGGAGGGTGGCGGGGGGGGATGCAGGCGGGATGGGGGATGGTGGCACACGGGAGGGGTGCAGGGGTGACCGTCCTAACTGCAGTGTCATTTGCTTTGCAGGCATCCCCCAAGTAGGGGTGCAGCCTGGTGCTAAACCTCCCAAATTTGGTACGTATCTCTGCCACCCTGCCCCAGGTCCACTTCAGACCCTCACCGGGCACCCTCCTCTGGTGGCCATCGGGATGCTGGTCTCGCTTCGTGTCCCCTGTGTGCCCCCTGGTGCCCCGGCGGAGGGTGGCTCAAGCGTGGGAGGTGGCGTGCTGTCACCCATGGGTGCAAAGTGCCGCCCGTGCCCCCTCCCCTGGACTCACTGGGGACATTTTTCTCCTGCTCTGCATTGCCTGCAGCAATGTGTCATGCAGGGGGTGAGCCCCCTCTGGGTCTTCTTGCTCTGGGTGCTGTGAGATGGGTGCCAGGGCCACCCAGGATGGGTGTCAGGGCCACCCCAGTGGGTGCTGGGGGTGCCCTGCGCTGTGGGTGCTGGGCTGCGGGGGGACAGGGGTTAATGGTGTCTCTCCGGCAGGCGTTCCCGGGGCTGGAGTCCCAGGGGTCGGCATCCCAGGTAGGTGCGGGCAGGAGCTGAGCCCAGGCAGCGGGATGTGCAGGCAGCGGGATGCTCCCCCGGGGTATGGGGGGAGTGGGGCTGCCCGAGGAAGGACAGGCACGTGTGGGGCTGGGCGAGGAGCAGATCAGATGCTGCCCCGCTGCCCGTCCCTGCTGGCGCTCACCCGGGGTCCCTGTCATAGGTGGCCTTGGAGTCGGTGGCCTTGGAGTCGGTGGCCTTGGAGTTGGTGGGCTCGGTGCTGGTGAGTGATGCCGGCCCCTGGCATCGGGGCTCCCCAGGGCTGGGGTGTGGGGAGCGGAGCGGCAGCAGCACGCTGGCAGAGTGCCAAAAAGGAAAGGGGAGGTATGGGATGCAGGGGATGCAGGGTTGCTTTTGTCCTCTCCCGGTCCCACGGCAAGGTCCCACCCCACACTGTCACCGTGCCCTGTGCCCCATCTTGTGTCTGCCGCCTGCCCTGCTCAGAAAGGAATGCCATCGCTGAGCAGGTACCGAGGGCCATAGCACCCATACCGTTGCCCATGCCACGGGGACAGGGGACGGTACTGTACCATGTCCCCAACATGCAGAGATGCGGGTCCCTGCCTGGGGACCCTCTGGGCTCATAGCGGGGTCTGGCTGCAGCCCCCGGTGGGGGCTGCACTGATGCCCCTCTCTGATGCAGGGATCTTGTATCCAGGAGCCGTTGGGAAACCTCCCAAGCCAGGTAAGGAACAGGGGCTGCTCCGGCTGGGGGGGCTGGAGGGGTGACCCCCATCCCTGTGCCCATCCCTGTCCCCATCCCATCCCTGTCCGCACGCTCCCCGCCCTCACCAGGGCTCTCCCATCCCGCAGGTTTTGGTGTTGGGGGGCTGCAGCCAGGTGAGTGCCGCAGTTTGGGGCTGGGGTGGGACTGTGTCCCCTACCACGCCACGCTCATCCCCACTTGCTGTCCCCAGCACGCCACTGCCCGGGAGAGCACCCCGAAGCCAGGCGGGTGCCCTGGCGGGGACAGGGGCTCTTGCAGCAGCAGGGTTGGGGTTGGGGTGGCACTGCTGGGGCTGGGGTGCGGCATGGTGCAGGCGGGGTTGGGGTGGCACTGCTGTCACAGGCTGTCACCGGCTGTTGCTCTTTCCCCAGGGGTTGGAGTTCCTGGTTTTGGTGTGTCACCGATATTTCCAGGTACCATCCCCAGCTCGGCGCCTTGGCATGCACCCGGGGCACACCTGGGTGCCTGGCTGGCTCGCGGGGACACTCGCGGCCCACGGAGCACGGGGACATGGTCACAGCCTGGGGAGGGACCCAGGGGACTGGGCTGAGCCGGGGGCTGCTCAGACGGGGGTGCGGGACAGAGCAATGTGGGTGCCCGGTGGGTGCTGAGGGCTTCGCTCTGCTTTCAGGTGGGGTCGCCGGCCAGCTGGGATTTGGCGGTGAGTGTCCTGCCCCCAAGTGGGGCATTGTTGGGGTGCATCCCCCCTGCACCCAGCGGCCAAGCTGGCTGGGGGTCCCGCTCACCCTGCTCTGCCTCCCCCCCTAGGGAAGCCCCCCAAGACCTTCGGAGGAGCCCTCGGTGCCCTGGGCTTTAGAGGTGAGCGCTGCCACGGGGGGACCCTGCACCCCCTGCCCTTCTCCCCGCCTCCCCCGGGGTCCGGGGGTGCAGGGGGGGCTCACCCTGCGCACCCCCCTCCCAGGCGGCGTGGGCTGCGCACAAGGGAAGTACTGCGGGAGGAAGCGGAAGTAACCGCCCGCCGTCACCGATGACCTCATGAACTTTGGTGCTACTGCATGGTCCAGAATGTAAATCCCAAGCAAAGCTGAGACACCCCCCCCAAAACCCCGGACCCCCCCCCCCATGCCGGGGCCATCCCCGGTCCCGCGTTCCCAGGAGGGACCCCGCGCCTCGGCAGCGCCCGTCCCCCCACCAGCCCCTCCGGCCCGCAGGGAGCGCGGAATAAACTGCGGGGAGCAGCCGTCCCCCTTGGTGCTATCGCTCCCTGCTGGATCTGGGGGGGGTCTTGGGGTGTCACCCCCCCGGCCCCAGAGCTGACCCCCTGGGGGGGGGCAGGATGAAGAGCACCCCACGTTGGAGGGAGGGAGGGAGGGAGGGAAGGGGGTCCTGGCGGAGGGGGGCTGCGTGGGGGGGATGTCCCCGTTGCCCTGGGGCCCCCCTCGGTCCCCACACTCCCCCCGGCCCGGGGGGGCCGCGGGCGGGAGGGGCTCAGTCCCTTCATGTTACTCACTTTGCTATAACTGGGTGGGATGCCCTACACAGAGGGACTCGCTTCCGACAGACTAATAAAGGACAAGTTTTTAAAGGACTCTGGCTGCGCCCCGTGTCCCTGTCCCCCTCCCCGTGGTGGTGGCGATGGGTGGCACTGCCCCTTGCCTTGTGCCTGGGGCTCTGCCCAAGCCTGGGGACGTGCTGCGTCCTCGGTCCGGGGATGCCATTTGCCCCACTACACGGTCACAGCCCTGGGACACTGGGGGTGGGCGAGGGGACAGCCTGGGGACCCAGGGGGATGCCCATGCCCCGTCCCACAGTGACAGCCTCAGGAATGAGGGGGACGTCCACGTTCTGTCCCATGGTGACAGACCAGGGGATGACCAGGGTGTCCATGCCCTGTCCCATGGTGACAGCCTGAGGGATGAGGGGGACATCCACACCTTGTCCCGTGGTGACAGCCTAGGGACCCAGGGGGACGTCTGTGCCCTGTCCCATGGTGATGGCCTGGGGATGCAGGGAGATGTCCATGCCCCAACCCATGGTGACAGCTTGAGGACCAAGGGGGACGTCCATGCCCTGCCCTTGGTGACAGCCCAAGGGACCCAGCGGGACATCCATGACCTGTCCCATGGTGACAGCCTGGGCATGAGAGGGATACCCATGTCGTGCCCCACAGTGGCAGCCTGGGGGATGATGGGGACACCCATGCCCTGCCCCATGGTGACAAGGACACCCATGCCTTTCCCACACTGACAGCCCGGGGGACGATGGGGACACCCGTGCCTTGCCCCATGGTGACAGCCCGGGGTAGTTGGGGACACCCGTGCCCTGTCCCACACTGACAGCCCGGGGGACGATGGGGACACCCGTGCCCTGCCCCATGGTGACAGCCCGGGGTAGCTGGGGACACCCGTGCCCTGCCCCACGGTGACAGCCCGGGGGACGATGGGGACACCCGTGCCCTGTCCCACACTGACAGCCCGGGGGACGATGGGGACACCCGTGCCCTGTCCCACACTGACAGCCCGGGGGACGATGGGGACACCCGTGCCCTGCCCACGGTGACAGCCCGGGGGACGATGGGGACACCCGTGCCCTGCCCACGGTGACAGCCCGGGGGACGATGGGGACACCCGTGCCCTGTCCCACACTGACAGCCCGGGGGACGATGGGGACACCCGTGCCCTGTCCCACACTGACAGCCCGGGGGACGATGGGGACACCCGTGCCCTGCCCACGGTGACAGCCCGGGGGACGATGGGGACACCCGTGCCCTGTCCCACACTGACAGCCCGGGGGACGATGGGGACACCCGTGCCCTGCCCCACGGTGACAGCCCGGGGGACGATGGGGACACCCGTGCCCTGTCCCACACTGACAGCCCGGGGGACGATGGGGACACCCGTGCCCTGCCCACGGCGACAGCCCCAGCGCCCCGCATCCCCCCGTTCCCCCGGCCCCGCCCTCATTCACCCACGAGCCCCGCCCCGCCCTCCTGGCCGCGCCCCACCCCCGGCCCCGCCTCCCCGCCCCTTCTCCTGGCCCCGCCCCGCTCCCTGGCCCCGCCCCTCGGCCCCGCCCGGCCCCGCCCCCGGCGGCCCCGCCCGCGCCGTGCCGCCGCCCGGCCATCGCCGCCCGCCCGCCGGAGCCGCAGCGGCAGGGCCGGGGCCGGGGCCGGGGCTGGGCCGGGGCGAGGGCAGGGCCTGGCGCGGCGCCGGGCAGCGCGGCTGCATGAGGTTGATGCTGCTGTGCTGCACCTGGAGGGACGAGCCTATGGGAGAGGACGAAGGTGCGTGACCCCCCGGGCCCCCCCGCCTGACTCAGCGCTTCCGCCGCCACGGGGCCCCGCGACCCCCCGGCTCACCCGCACCCCCAGCCAGCTCGCAGCCCCCGCATCCCCCCTGCATCCCCCTGCACCCCCATCCAGACTGCATCCTCTCTGCAGTCTCCCTGCACCCCTGCATCCCCCTGCACCCCTACGTTCTCCTCTGTACCCCCCATCTAGCTTGCATCCCCCATCACCCCCTGCACCCCTCATCCAGCCCACATCACCCCTGCATCCCCCACTGCACCCCTCTTCCAGCCTGCATCCCCCTTGCACCCCCACGCCCCCCTCTGCACTCCCCATCCACCCCACATCACCCCCTGCAGCCCCCATTGCAGCGCCTTTCCAGCCTGCATCCCCTGCACCCCCACATCCCCCTGCACCCCCCTACACCCCTCACCCAGCCCCCATCACCCCCTGCACCCCCCTACTCCCCTCATCCAGCCCCCATCACCCCCTGCACTCCCCTACTCCCCTCATCCAGCCCACATCACCCCCTGCACCCTCCTTCCAGCCTGCATCCCCCCTGCACCCCCATATCCCTTCCTGCACCCCTCATCTAGCCCACATCACCCCCTGTATCCCCCTGCACCTCCACATTCTCCCTGCACCCCCCTTGCAGCCTGCATCCCCCTGCATCCCCAAATCTCCCCTGTACCTCCCATCCAGCCTGCATCCCCCCGCACCCTCCCATCCTCCCCTGCACCCCCCATCTTGCCTGCATCCCCCTTTATCCCTCCCTGCACCCCTGTCCAGCCTACATCCCTGCCTGCACCCCCATCTCCCCCTGTACCTCCCATCCAGCCTGCATCCCTCCCTGCACCCCCACATCCCCCTTCTGCACCCCCCACACTCCCACATCTCCCCCTGCACACCCCATGTCCCCCTACTGCACCCCATCCAGCCTGCACCCCTCTGCATCCCCACCCCCTGCACCCCCACATCCCCCTCCAGCTTGCATCCCTCCCTGCACCCCACAAACACCCTGCACTTCTCTCGCTGCACCCCAGTTTCCCCCTGTAGCTCCTACGCCTCCTTCCCTGCACCCCCACATCCCTACTGTGCCTCCCATCCACTCTGCGCCCCCGGACCCCTCATCCCTCCCCACACCCCCGTTGAACGCGCACCCCCAGTACCTCTGCAGCCACTGTGCATCCCTCGCCTCCCTCCCTGCACCTCCATATCCCCCCGCTGCACCCCCTGTGTGCCCCCGCACCCCTTTCCATCCTGCAGTCCCCCATCCAGCACCCATCCTGCACCCCTCTGTATCCCTGCACTGCTCCTGTACCCCATCTGTGCCGCATCCCCAGCACCTTCTGTGTCCCTGCACCCATCCTGCACCCCTCTGTGTCCCCCCATGCACCCTGCATCCCCCAGCACCCATCCTGCACCCCTCTGTGTCCCCCCATGCACCCTGCATCCCCCAGCACCCATCCTGCACCCCTCTGTGTCCCCCCATGCACTTTATGTCCCACTGGATCCCTCCTTTACACCCCTTCCATCCTGCCCCCTTCATCTCCCCCCACACCCACCCTGCACTCTGTGCACCCATCCTGCACCCTTGCACCCATCCCGCACCCTCTGCCCCCGTCCTATACCCCATCATCCCTCCCGCACCCATCCCGCACCTCAGCCCCCCATCCCGCCCCTCCTGCACCCCAGCCGCGAGCACCCAGGCACTCCTGCATCCCCAGCGTCTCTGTGCCCCCCAAAACATCTGTTCTGCTGCTCAGCACCCTGCTGTGTGTCCCCCCCATCGTCCCTGCACCCCCAACCTGCCTGTCCCCTGTGCTGGCCGAACCCTGCACCCCTCCAGCACCTCCAGGGGACACCCTGGGTCCCCAATGCTACCCCCCGCACCCCGTACCCACCCTCAGCCTCCCTGTGTTCCCCCACACCCCTGTGGGCACCCAGCACCCCCTCCCCGGTGACGTGGGCACCCATGGTCACGGCAGTGCCCCCGGGGGACAGCGGCTCCGGAGGTGGCCTGGCACGGCGCAGGCCCCGGCTGGCACCACCGCGCTGAGCCCCTGCGCTGTCCCCAGCCGTGGGGACATTGGCGCCACGACCTTGTCCCCGTTACAGGGTCGACGGGTGGGGGCCGGGGGGTGGAATTTGTCACCCCGAGCAGAGGGACTTAATCCTGGGGGATGTGCCTGGGTGCTGCTGCGGGGAAGATGGGGACAGCCGGCAGGGTGACAGCCCTGTCCCCCTTGTGTCCCCCCCTTCCATCCAGGGACCGACCTGCCGGTGTGTGCAAGCTGCGGGCAGGGCATCTACGATGGGCAGTACCTGCAGGCGCTGGACGCTGACTGGCACGCCGACTGCTTCCGGTAGGAGCCCGCGGCCCAGCCAGGACGGCCTTGGGGACACCGGGATGCTCCGCAGGGACAGGGACAGCGGACCCCCCTGCTCCGGCCACGGCACGGACTCGTGCGAGGCCATCGCACGCACCCAGATGCTCGCGCGAGCGTGGCTGCGTGTCCTCGCGCCCGCGGGGCGGCGCGGGCAGCGGGGTACAGGCAGGGCTCACCCGTGATGCCGAGCCTGGCAGAGGGCTCTGCTGCCCGTACCCCGCTGTTCCCCCACGCTGCCCCTTCCTGCCCGGTGACGGTGACCGGTGACGGGGTGCGCGGGGCTGATGTCACCCGGCCCCCTCCCTCCCTGTTTCCTCTTTCACTCGTGCCCTCCCGGCAGCTGGAGCGGTGGGAGCCCCGAGGAGGAGGAGGAGGAGGAGGAGGAAGGTCCAGGGTCGGGGGGCTCAAGGGGTGGCTGGGACCCGGTGGGGGTCCCCGTGGGGCTGGGGGTGCTGAGCGCGGCGGGGCACCGGCGTGGCCCCCCCGTCCCGTGGAGGATGCTGGCGGCCGTGCTGAGGAAGAGCCGCGTCCTGAGCGCCGGAGCCAAGTGAGTGGGAGTGGGTCGGGCCGGACTCTGCCCCCGTGGACCCCCAGGGTGCCCTGCCTGCCCCCCCCGCGGGCGCTTTGCCTGTCCCGTGTCCCGTCCCCCCGTCCCCGTGCTCGGCTCCCCCCTCCCGGGGCCATCAGCCCCCGCGAAACCACGGCGGGGCCGCAGCTGGATCCGGCCCCCCCCACGGGAGACCGGCTTCCGGCAGCCCTGGGCTCGCCGCTGCAAAAGCCTTCCTCCCCCTCCTCCTCTTCTTCTTCCTGCCCCGCCGCTTGCAGCCGTGGAAGGGAGCGTGGGCCTCAGCCCCGTCACGCGTGGGAGGCGGCGGGATGCGGCCGCCCCGTCGGGGGTAAGGGGGCGGGGCCGCGCGGCCGCCCCCCATTGGCCAGCGCCCCCCCTCCCCCCCGGGGGAGGCTTCGGGCGGCGGAGTCCTCGCGCGGTGACGTCATGGGGTGGGGAAATTCCGCACCGTGACGTCACGCCTGGTTGGTATTCCACCTGCGCGCGGCGCCCGCCCCCGGCTGGGGGGGGCGGGAGGGGACTGCGGCAGCCCCCGTGCACCCCCATTGCAGCAGCCCCCTTGCACCCCCCATCACCTCCCTGCACCCCCCCTCTCCCTGTCCCAGAGCAGCTGCCTGCACCCCCTGCACCCCATCTGCAGCACCCAGGGCATTGCACCCCCGCGGCTGGCATGTCCCTGACCAGGTGGCGCGTCCCTCCCTGTGTCTGTGACCAGGTGGCACGTCCCTGTGTGTCTCTGACCAGGGTGGCACGTCCCTTCCCTCCGTGTGTCCGTGACCAGGCTGGCACATCCGCGACCAGGGTGGCATGTCCCTCTATCTGTGACCAAGCTGGCATGTCCCTGTGTCTGTGACCTGGGTGGCATGTCCCTCTGTGTGTCCGTGACCAGGCTGGCATGTCTGTGACCAGCATGGCACATCCCTCTGTGTGTCTGTGCCAGGCTGGCACGTCCGTGACCAGACTGTGACCGGTCTGGCACGTCCATGCAGGGCTGGCACCTCCCTCTCCCCATGCCTGTCCCTGCCCCATGTCCCCTGCCCTGTCCACCCTGGTGTCCCCGCACGTCCCCACACTGCCAGCCAGCACTGGCACCCCCGGAGCCACCTGCTGCACCCTGGGGATGGTGACACACGGATGCGGTGGCCCTGCAGCAGGGTAGGAAACAGGGGAAGCAGCTTGCTCAGAGAGCCGTGGGGTGGACGGGCACTGGCTGCCCTCTGGGGTGATGACGGGGATGTGGTGACAACGGGGTCCCCGTCCCCTGCCGCAGGTGCTGTGAGTGCGGGGCCTCCCTGTCCCACCAGTACTATGAGAAGGATGGGCGCCTGTACTGCAAGAAGGATTACTGGGCACGCTTCGGGGAGCTCTGCCACGGCTGCTCCGAGCAGATCACCAAGGGGCTGGTCATGGTGAGTGCTGGGGGGACACGGAGGGGGACACGGATCCCTGACCCACAGCTGAGCTCCCGGGGGAGGGGGTGCAGCCCCCCAGCACAGGTTGGGCTCTGGGGGTGGCAGGGGTGTCCTCTGTGTTTTAGAGGGACCCTGGGACCCTGGGGGGAGTATGTGCCCTCATACTGGGGCTGGGGGTGCAGGGGGGCGGCTCAGGGTGGTGGGGAGATGTCCCTGCAGCCATCCCCAGTGCGGCGGCACGATCGTCCCCGCCACGCCGTGGCTCAGCCTGCCCTTCCTTTGGCCCTGGTGCACCCTTGGGTGCTCCCAGCACCATCCGAGCCCTGGCACCACGCTCGGTGCCCCGGACGCCTGGTTCCCCGGGGCTGATGGCATCTGCCTGCAGGTGGCCGGGGAGCAGAAGTACCACCCCGAGTGCTTCAGCTGCCTCAACTGCCGCACGTTCATCGGGGACGGTGACACCTACGCGCTGGTGGAGCGCTCCAAGCTCTACTGGTACGTCCCGGCCTGGGTGGGTGAGACACGGCCCCTGGCACCCCCCACCCACTCACCTCCGTTCGGCCCCGCAGCGGGCACTGCTATTACCAGATGGTGGTGACGCCGGTCATCGAGCAGATCCTGCCGGATTCGCCAGCTTCCCGCATCCCGCACACCGTCACGCTCGTCTCCATCCCTGCCTGCTCCGACGGCAAACGTGGCTTCTCCGTCTCCATCGACCAGGGCTGCGGCACCGAGCACCCCCGCACCGTCCGCGTCCGAGAGTGCGTCTGTGTCCCCTCTGCCACCGTCCCCTCCCCGGGGCTGGGGGCATCCCGTGCCCTTTCTGCTGGTGGGATCCACCCCACAGAGACTTTTTGGGGTGGGAGGGTGAGGGATGGGGCTGGTGTGTCCCCATCAGCTGAGGGTGGCCAGAGGGGACTGTGCTGGCATGTCCCCAGCCATTAGGGTGGCTTGGAGGTGACGTGCTGGCATTGCCCCATCTGCCAGGGTAGGCTGTGGGTGCCGGGCTGGCGTGTCCCCGTATGCTTGGGATGGCTCGTGGGTACTGTGCCAGCGTGTCCCCATCCAGGAGGAGTGACCCGTGGGCAGCGTGCCTGCGTGTCCCCATCTGGTAGGGGTGACCCGTGGGCAGCATGCCTGCGTGTCCCCAGCTAGCAGGGGTGACCCATGGGTGCCATGCCTCCACGTCCCCATCTAGCAGGGGTGACTCGTGGGTACCGTGACTGTGTGTCCCCATCCCGGAGGGGTGACTCACGGGTACTGTGACAGCATGTCCCCATCAAGCAAGGGTGGCTTGTGGGCAGCGTGTCTGTGTCCCCATCCAACAGAGGTGACCCGTGGGCAGCGTGCCTCTGTGTCTCGGTCTAGCAGGGGTGGCTCGTGGGCAGCTCACAGGCACGTCCCCATCTCGCAGGGGTGACTCGTGGGTGCCATGACAGCATGTCCCCATCTCACAGAGGTGACTCGCAGGGGACGTGACAGCCTGTCCCCATTGGCTGGGGGTGGCTCGTGGGCAGTGTCCCAGCACATCCCCACCCGTGACAGTGTCGGGGCCAGGGGGCTGACCCCTGCTGCCTGCCGGCCCTGCAGGGTGGATCCAGACTGCATCAGCCCTGACATGAAGAACTCCATCCACGTGGGCGACCGCATCCTGGAGATCAACGGCACCCCCATCGGCCACGTCCCCCTGGATGAGGTATGCTCCCCCCAGAGTTCCCCCCGAACCAGCACTGCACCCCCCCAACCCCCCAAACCACCCCTGCCATCCTTTTCTGCCCCCAGATCGACCTGTTGATCCAGGAGACCAGCCGCCTGCTCCAGCTGACCATCGAGCACGACCCCCACCAGCCCCTTGCCCGCGAGTCGGGACTTGCCTGCAGCCCCCTGCCCGCCCCGTGCAGCCCCCTGCACTCCCCGGCCCCCCTGCCCTGCGGGGAGCCCGGCACCATGCGCCAGCGGATTGTCACGTAAGGCCACCAGCTCGCCCCCCTCTGCCATTCAGGTCCCTCCTTGGGGTTGACCGTCTGTCCGTCCGTTCCGCAGGAGGAGCTGCAGCACGGACAAGTCTCCGGGCTCCGGCTCGGTGGGCTCGCCCGCATCCCAACGCAAGGACATCGGTCGCTCTGAGTCGTTGCGCGTCGTCTCCCGTGCCCATCGCATCTTCCGCCCCTCCGACCTGATCCATGGCGAGGTGCTGGGCAAGGGCTGCTTCGGCCAGGCCATCAAGGTGGGGCTGGGTGACCACAAGTGTCACGAGCATGAGGGTCTCAGCTCCCGGGGATGGAGGGGGGGGTATTGTCTCCCCCAGGGTGTCCCCAGAGGTGGGGGTGGTAGCGGGGAGCCAGTGGCTCAGCCCCTGTGCTCCCTGCCAGGTGACGCATCGGGAGACGGGCGAGGTGATGGTCATGAAGGAGCTGATCCGCTTTGACGAGGAGACGCAGAGGACCTTCCTCAAAGAGGTGAGTGTCCCCTTTCTTTAATCCCCCTGGTTTGGGGTGGACACGAGGGATGGGGCTGTCCGATCCTGTCCCCCACCCTGACATGGGGTGCTGGCCACGACACCTGGAGTGGGGGGGGCCAGGCACCATGGGGTGCAGGCAGCCCTGCCTGTCTAATGGAGAACACGTGAGCAGCAGGTCTGTCCAGGTGGGTGCTGGGTGCCTCAGGGTGTCACAGGCACGGGGGGGTCCTGCAGGTGAAGGTGATGCGCTGCCTGGAGCACCCCAACGTGCTGAAGTTCATCGGAGTGCTGTACAAGGAGAAGAGGCTGAACTTCATCACGGAGTACATCAAGGGGGGCACCTTGAGGGGCCTCATCAAGAACATGGTGAGCACTGGGGGGGCAGGTCTGCCCCCCACCACCCCACAGCCCTGTGGGGCTGGAGGACCCCCTCTCCTCTCTCCTCTTCTCTGGCAAATCCCCCCTCCTGCCCCCAGGACAGCCACTACCCCTGGAGCCAGCGGGTCAGCTTCGCCAAGGACATCGCCGCCGGCATGGTGGGTGCCACCGGGGGTGGGTGGGTGGGGGGCCGTGGGGTGGGGGTGCCCCCACTCTAAGCCCATCCTTCCCCCAGGCCTACCTCCACTCCATGAACATCATCCACCGTGACCTCAACTCTCACAACTGCCTCGTGCGGGAGGTGAGTCCCACCTCGGTGCTGTCCTCCCCTGGCCTGGGTGGGGGTCTCAGCCCCCTGCATGGCTCCCCCCATGCCTCACCCCTCTCCATCCACCCAGAACAAGAGCGTGGTGGTGGCTGATTTTGGGCTGGCACGGCTGATGGTGGACGAGAAGAACCAGCCTGAACATCTCAAGAACCTGAAGAAACCAGACCGCAAGAAGCGGTACACGGTGGTGGGGAACCCGTACTGGATGGCCCCTGAGATGATCAATGGTGAGCCTGGCTGCGGTGCCGCGAGGGGGGATATGGCCAGCCAGAGCTCTGTCCCCAAGCAGGGGACACTTGGTGGGGCAGGAACAGGACGTGCGGCATGGCCTGACCCATCTCTCCCTGCAGGGAGGAGCTACGATGAGAAGGTGGACATCTTCTCCTTCGGCATCGTCCTGTGCGAGGCAAGTACCATTGTGTTTGGGGTCTCCCCTTGGGGCTGGGGTCCCCCCTTGGGGCTGAGCCCGCTCCTCCCTCCCACTTTCCCCCAGATCATCGGCCGGGTGAGCGCTGACCCCGACTACCTGCCCCGCACCACCGACTTCGGCCTCAACGTCAGGGGCTTCCTGGACCGCTACTGCCCCCCCGCCTGCCCCCCCAGCTTCTTCCCCATCGCCGTCTGCTGCTGCGACCTGGACCCCGAGAAGCGGTGAGTGGTTGGGAGCCCCCCACCCCGGGGGACCAGCGGGGCTGGTGGCGGGGGGGGACGGGGCCAGCAGAGCTGCCACATGTCCCCGCTTCTCGCTCAGGCCGTCCTTCAGCAAGCTGGAACAGTGGCTGGAGGCCCTCCGCATGCACCTGGAGATCCACCTGCCGCTGAGCTCCCAGCTGGAGCAGCTGGACCGAGCCTTCGGGGAGACGCACCAGCGGGGCGAGGGCGGGCTGCCCGCGCCCCCCCGATAGAGACCCCCCGCACCCCCTCTGAAGCTGCGGGAGAAGGAGCTGCACCCGCCGCCAGCATCTCCTCCGGCTGCCGCACCACCCCGGGGCTGGATCCCTGGGGCTCCCCGGATGAGCCCCCCACCCTGTCTCCTCTGCACGGGTTGCCTGCGCTGCTGCCCGCACCGCTGCCCGCACCGTCCCTGGGAGCTGGCTCTCCCCGGGGCTGCACGGCCCCTGTGCACCCCCCGACGCCGTAGCTGTTACCCCCAGGACAAGCCCGGCCGGCCACACCGCAGGGACCGTCCCTGCGTCCCCGTGTCCCCCGCCCTGCCCGGCTCACCTCGCCTTTGCACGCCTGGGGGTGCGTGGCCACCGCACCCCCACGAGCCCCGTGGGCTCCCCCATACAGAGCCGCGGCCTCGCGGCGGTGCCTTGGCTTTCTGTGAACTTGCACTGCGACGCAGGAAGGACCCCCCGGTTCCTTTGGGGGGGTACACGGCCCCCGGCCCCCCCGGGGGAGCGCGGCTCCCGGGGCAGCCTTGTAGCAATGCCCTCGTCCTCAGCCGGCCCCTCTCACGCTGCTCCTGCTGGCACCCCGGGCTCGGGGGGCTGCCGGCACCCCCGGCCGAGCGAGGGGTCCTTGGAGGGGGGACCCCCCCCGTGGCGTGGGGACAGGCACGTAGCGGTCCCCGCCGCCCCCACGTCCCTGCTGCCCGTGCTAATCCGTGACCGCGCATCCCTGGGAACAGAGCCGGGTGGTCCGGAGGGATGCGGGGACGTGGCTCTCGGTCCCCTTGACCTGGGGTGGTTGGGGGGGCGGGGGGGTTGCGCCGTGCGGTGCTTTTCATGCTCTTTATTCAGGTTCATTTTTCTGTAAGATATTTAAAGAGAAGAGTTTGTATTATTTTTTCATACGATGTAGCGTTTGCCATGTGTCACTGCCTCGGTTCTGCTTTCCCGAAGGGATGAAACTGTGAAGCCTCTCCGTGCACTTTTGCCCGGGAAGTCCAAGGCGACGTCCTCTCCGGAGGCGGGAAGGGAGCTCAAACTGTGATGTACCCCGAGCCGTGAGTCAATAAATCCTTCCCTGCTCGCTGCCCGGCCTGCTTGGGAATCGCTTGCCTCCCCCGGGGGGGCTGGGAGCTCTTGGGGAGACTGAGGCAGGAGGGGCTGGACGCTCCGCTCGGGGCGGTGCGGTGGTACCGGACTCGGCGGCATCCCCCAGGCTCAGTCACGGCCGTGGTGGCAGTACTGCTGTCCCCCTTTGTGCTGTTCCCACCCCATCGGGGGTCCCCTGCCAGCCCTGGGGCTGATGCCGTCGCTGCCTGCACCGCCTGGCCGGGCCCCCAGGGCCCCCCAGCCCTGCGTCCCTTCCCTGCCGGGCTGTGCCCCCTGTCGCCCCACGCGATGGCAGAGCCCACAGTTGTGACAGGCAGGTTACGGAGCTGCGTGACTGGGCGCCGTGGAGTGGCTTCGCCTTCGATGTAAAACAAGCCCCAGGGGACAGCAAGGTGGCCCGTGCCCCACGCAAGGGTGGCCCATGGCCATCCCATGCTGTCCCTCTGTCCTTGTCACCTTCCTAAACCAAATTAAGGTCCCCAAGGTAGGGGATCTCCATTCTCAGAGGGGTTCGAGCATCGGCGAGGGAAAACCTGGTCCCCAAGGAGCTCATGGGCAGGTGACAGGATGGGGACTGGGCGATGTCCCCAAGGATGGCCCTAGAGATGCTGCAGCTTGGTGAGGAGGGGAGGGGGCAGCGCAGCCCGAAGGGGTCCCGGGACCCAGGCTGGACCCCCCCCTCAGGAACACCTTGTGGTTTATTGCTCCGGGGATGCTCAGCCTCAGCATGGGAGGGACTGGGGGTGTTGGGGAGGTGACAGTGGCTCAGTCCCCCCCCGGCGTGGCTCCTTCATCTGACTGCTTGTCCCATGTCACCCCGGTGAAAGGACGGGGGCAAACACCCTGCCAGCGTCACGGTGCCGTCACAGCGCCCTTGGTGACATCGCGCCGTGCCAGTTCTTTGCTCTGGGAGCAGGACACCATCGCTCCCCAGGAACATCGGGGCAGCAGGGGACCCGTTGCGGCTGTCATCCCTGGGAAACACCATGGTCCCCAATCCCCTGCCGCCACAGGACAGCAGGACCCCGGGGGACCCCCAGCCCCGCAGTGGGAGCCCCGCATCCCCGCGGGAATCCCAGTCCCCCCGTAGCCCCTCACCCAGCTGGATGGAGCTGCGGAGCAGGATGTGCCTGGTGCAGCCAGTGCCATCGGGTGACTTGCTGGTGACCCTGCAGAGGTCCCTCGGTGCCAGGCACGGGGAGAGCCAGGCAAGAGCCAGCAGCTGGCCATGGCAGGGCCAGAGCGGTGGCAGCTCGGTCACCACTGTGACCAGCGACTCGTCCCAGACCGAGTCACCGGCCAGGAGTCCCCCCTCACCAGGCAGGGAGGTGGCTCCGGCACAGCCCCCGTGGCCCCACGCCACGGCCGTCACCCACCCAAAGCCCCCCCACGGGGGTGTGCAGCACCCTGTGCCCAAATCCGGCCACCGGCGTGTGCGGCACCCGGCCTCCCGCCGGCCACCCTCCCAGCCGGCGGCAGCCTGGCAGGGCTCCTCGCCTGCGCAGTCCCCCCCAGGCCAGCCCGACACTGGCGTGAGGGGCTCGCTGTCCCCGCTCCTGGCACCTGGCTGTCCCCCTCGGCTGTCACCTCTCAGGAGGGACAAGGGCACCCAGACCAAGCCGCAGGCCACTGAGAGCTGCCCCCGTGCCCCCTGTCCCCGCCAGGATCCTGCTCTGTCCCCATCCGAGGTGGTCCCCAGGGACACCCCTGGCAGGGCTCTGCCCAAGCTCGGCGCCGGCTCGGCGTGGTGGTCCTTGCTGCAGGTGGGGAGCCAGGTCTCCCCATGTCCCACGTCCCCACTGGCAGGCCAGCAGACAAGTGCCACCGAGGTGGTGGCCAAAGGCACCGGTGGCTCTGGCAAGGACACGGCTGAGCCAGCGTTGCTCAGCGGAGCCTCCCCCACCGTCCTCCTGCACGAGGGCCAGACCGAGAGCTCCGGCTCTGGCTGCGATGATGGGGACAAGCCATCAGCCACTGGGTTTATCACCTTCTTTGTGGGTAAGTTTGGGCTATCGGGTGGGATGGAGTGCGGCTTCCCCTGACATCTCAGCAGGGTGGGCACTGGTGCTGGTGGGACCCTCCTGGGGGGACAGCGGCTGCCTTGGGCAAAGGGTGACAGGCAGTAGGGTCCTCAAGAGGCTTAAGGAGATGTGCAAAGAGAGGAGGTGCTAGGGTCCAGTCGGGGCATCCAGCTCCATAGGGATGTGGGGAGCTTGAGAAGGGTTGCTGGGGTCCCACCAGGGTGCCCAGCTCCATAGTGACATGGGGAGCTGTAGAAGGGTTTCTGGGGTCCAGTGGGCACCCAGCACCATAGGGACATGGGGAGCTGGAAAGGGGTCATTGGGGTCTGGCTAGGGTGTCCAGCTCCATAGGGATGTGGGGACAGGTCCCCATCCTTGGCCGCAGGAAGGCTCACCCACACTGAAGGATTTTCCAGCGGCGAGTGGGAGGTGGCAGTGGGGACCTCCGGAGCCCTTTCCACCAGTGTTTCTGTGGCTCTGCCCATCCCTGCTTTGAGCTGGAGGCTGGACTAGAGATGTCCTGAGATCTGTCCTGTCCTACACCGCTCTGATCCACCACCCTATGCCTGGTGCCTGGCTCTGCAGGGTCTCTGTCATGGTTGGCGCCGGCCCCAGAGCAACCCTTTGTCCCCTGGGCACAGCATCCATCCTTCCAGCTCCGGACTGGGGACTGTGCATGGTCCAGGAGCACCTTGAGCCCTCCTTCTGTGATTTGGGCAGAGAGGTGTCACTGTCACAGCCCCACGTTCCCTGCCCCCCAGCAGCCTGGGCTGGGACAGGAGCCATCTCCTTGGGTCGTGTGTGTCACCGGGACCTGGTGGCTCCACGAGGCGAATCCAGACCCCAGAAATCCCCATGGGGCACTGAGGCCAATGCTGGCAGGTCGGTACCCGCCTGCCTCAGTTTCCCCTCTTGCTGGGGCATGGGACGGGGGTGCTGGATGTGGGGATGGGAAGAAGGGGCCATTGCTCCAGCTCCCTGTCCCCCCACAGACGGGGCTGACGAGAGGCACGTTGACGTCCTCTGGACCCTGAAAGGTGAGGCTCGCCCTGGGCAAAGCCAGGCAGGGAAAGCCCGTGGGCCACGCATTGCCGCCTCGCTCGCTGCCGGTTTTTGTAGGGGTTACGTAAACATGGCATTTTTAAGCACAGCACCGGGGATACATCTCTCCCGTGCTTCCCTGCAGCAGAGCTGCCTTCCCTGATCGCCCACCCATCCCTGCCCCTCTCTGCCAACCGGGGACACGTGGGTCCCATCCCTGACGCAGCTGGTGGTCCTGGGGGGAGCACAGGGACCTGGGGGGGGACAGTGGGAGGCCCTGGAAAACCTCAGCCGCTTCTGATGGGAAAACTTGTTTCTCCTTGGTCCCGCTGCCATCCTCCACTGGCTCCGGTGCAAACCCCTTCCCGGCTGTGGCTCCAGAGGAGGAGGTAAGCGATGGGCTGGGGCTGCGGGGTGGGAGCTTGGGGTGACACCGGGATGCTCCTAATTCCTCAGTGCCACCAGGTCCCCAGGCCTGGCACCCGAGATGGGCAGCACCGGCCAGGGAATCCTTTGCAAAGGGTTTGCTGGGGCTGGTGACAAGTGATGAGTTGTGGGAGGGCTCAGCTGGGGGGGCAGGCCCGAGGCTTGCGTGGCCAGGGCTTGGGGTGGGACCTCCTGGGCTTGCGGGTTTGGATGGCTGTGACTCTCTGCCCCCACTGCTGTGCCACCGTCCCATGGAGCTCACCCTGTCCCCTTCTGAGGGGCTGGCACTGGCCGGACACGGGGGAGCGCAGCCCCCAACAGCCCCCAGACCCTCCCTACCCTGCTTGGGAACTGGAGCTGCCTGGAGAGAGACAGCCTGGGGGGCCTGGAGCATGGATGGGGTGACCCTGGTGCATGGGTTTGAGGGGCTGGGAGGCCCTGGCACATGGCTTTAGGCCTTAGGAGACCCAGTGTATGCATTTAGGGGGCTGGGAGACCCTGGCATGTGGGTTTAGAATTTGGGGGACCCCAGCACATGCATTTGGGGGCTATTTGCTGCCCTGCAGGGATCTGTCACAGGGAGTGACCCAGGCATGGGCAGCTCTTACAGACTTGGATCAAGGGAAAAAAGGCAAAGCACAGGAATCAAACCCCAGGCTTTCGGGGTGCCACCCTGAGCACAGACCCTCAGCAACCTGGACCCCCTGCTCAGGATGGCTGGAGAGATCTCGGGGGGGCACCGTGGGGTGCACGATGTGGCTCATCCTCTCTGTGCTGGGAAAAATGAGTTTATCCCCAGCTTGGAGGCTGTTTGGCTGCTTCAGAGACTGGAAAGTGCAGCCTCCCTGCCTGGCTGCCACCTCTGCCCATCCTTTGTCCTTCGGGGTGGCTTTTGGGATGGACCCTTCAGGGCTTTGTCCCCTGGGACATTTTATTTGGAGCAGCTGCGAGGTGCTCCACTCCGGCTGGCATTCCTCGGCCCAGCCTCCACGCTGGGAAGGTCCCAAAACTGGACCCGTTGCAACAGAAAGAGCTAAAAATAGCAGTTCTCATGGCGGATGCAGAAAAGCATCTGAACATGCAGTCGAGGATGGGGCTGACCCCCCAGCCCCACCCCATGCCTGGCAGACGCCCTGTGGCCTCTAGCACCCTAAATCTTCCCCCACTGAACCCCACCTTTGAAAGCCCCCTGGTGCAACCAAAGCCACCAGGACCCACCTTGACAGTGGGGCAATGCTGGGTGCAGGCAGGAGGGAGCAGGCAGCCCCCTGGGTGCGGGCAGTGAGGACACAAGGGGTTAACCTCCCTGCGCCCGCCGGATGCAGCATCCTGGGCTGGGCTCTTTCCATCTTGTTTTGGTTTGGAGGAATAAAAGCTTTGGCAGCGGCATAGCCACTTCCCAAAATAACTCGGCCTCCCATGGTAATTATAGAGCTCTGGTCCCCGGTAGCGGCTCGAAGTGGCTTCTCGGCCCTGCTGTGCCGGGACCTGGTAACACTGCTGCCAGCCGGGGCAAGGGAGACCGGGGTGCCTCAGGGACCTCGGGCATCTCTTGAGCAGCACCAGCCTCCCTTGGCATCACCGTCGCTTCCCTTGTGTCATCCGCCAGCCAAGCAAAATGCAGCCCCTTGCATCCCCCCTCCCAGTGCGCAGCTGATCCCTTCAGCTTTTAATGCTCTATTTAAAGCCTGGGCTGCAGCTCGCCGGCCTTGATGGGCACTAGGCTCCTAGAGCCAGGCCCTGGCAAGCCGGCGGCTGCTCCAGGCTGTGCTCACTGGCATGGCTGAGAACACCCAGCTCATCACAGCAGTGCCTGGCCTGCCCTCCCATGCCCCATGGTGCTCAGCGCTGCTCCTTGAAGGGCAGGGAGAGACAGGGCTGAGCTCCTGGAGCACCCGAGCCTGTAATCCGCAGTAATCTCAGAGGAAAGCACTCGCTGCAGGGATTAGAGATGCAAACGGCCACCCTCGCCTACCTGCCCCTGCCTGCTCCCCTGCCTATGGTGCTGCCTGTAGCCCCCTGGCCTGCAGCGGGCAAGGAAGGGCTGCCAGGCAAGCAGGCTTGCTGCCCGGCCGCCCTAGGTGGACGGGGTCCGGGTGGCCTCTGGGGCTCCCCCACGCTGCATTGAGCCTGTGTCAGTTATTTATGGGAACGAAGGAACACGGAGCCATCTGGCCACAGCCTGGCCCTGTAACATCGGGGGCAACGAGGGCCTGGCCAGTGACAAGGTTGGGGACAAGGCTGAGATGGTCCCTGCAGTCACCCAGCCTTGGTGGGAGTCTTTGTGTGGGGCTAGATCCGGCTTTTCCTGCTGGGAAATTACCACTGCTTCGTCTTATGGGTAGGGAAACTGAGGCAGGGAGGAGCTGCACACAAGAGGGATGCTCTAGGGCTGCATGTGGCTTTGCTGGCATGGGGTGCGTTTGAGGGGGACGAGGACAGCCCCAGTGGGTGGCTGGACCGGGAGGCTGAAATCTGGGGATGGCTGAGCCTCTGCCAGCTGCTCGCTGCAGGCAACAGCCACTGCCGGCCAAGACTCCCCGGCCCTTTTCATGGCCGGGAACACAAGCACCCCACGCCACCCCGGCCGGCTGTGCCAGCGTCCTCCCCTGCCCTTGGCAGGGACAGGGGGGATACAGCCACGTGCCACTGGCACTCGCTGCCTTTGAAAGCACGGGCCTGGGACCGGGGGCATCCCGGGAAGGGGCTGCAACCCCTGGCATAGGATGGGGATGGGGACAGGGACACGGCCCGCAGGGTTACTGTTCCCCCTGCCAGATTTCCAGCCTGCCAGCTGAGCCAAGGCAGGGCTGTGGGCAGGATTGCCTGGCATCAGCCCTGGGAAAGACTCCAGGAGGGGGGGGCAGGCTGGAGTTTTGCAGAAAGAGCACTGGGAAAGACTGGGATCCGGTGCCCCATGGCCAGTGCAGTCCCCAGTCCCTGGTACCCGGCACATGGTGCCCGATGTGTGATGTGTGGTGCCAGCGCGTTTGCCTGGTAATCGGTACCTGGTGCATGGTTCCCAGTGCCCAATACCCGCTAACTGGTACCCAGTGCCCAGTGCTCCAAACACCCAGTGGCTGGTGTGCAGTGACTAGTGCCCAGTGCCTCCTGCCCAATACCTGGTACCTGCCGAGCAAGGCCCGGCACTGGTGCCCGCTGCTGGGAGGTCACTCCCTGGTGCTGGGGCTGTTCCCTCTCACCTGTACCAGTACCCGGTGCTGGGGCCTTGTACCCGCTGGCTGCTGCCCGTGCCAGGACCCTGCGCCCGGCGCATGGTGCACCGTGCTGGTGCCCCGTACCTGGCGCTGGTGCCCTGCCCCCGGTACCCCGTGCCAATGCCCTGGGCCCGGTGCTGGTGCCCTGCGCCCGGTACCCCGTGCCGGTTCCCTGTGCCCAGTGCCCCGGTGCTGGTGCCCCATACCCCGTGCCTGGTGCCGGTGTCCCGGTGCCGATGCTGGAGCCCCGTGCCTGGTGCTGCTGCCTCGTACCGCTGCCCCGTGCCCGGTGCGCAGTGCCCGGCGCCTGGTGCACGATGCCGGTGCCCGGTGCCTGGTCCCGGTGCCCGGTGCCGGTGCCGCCGGTGCCGAGCGGCCGCCCCCGCCCCGCCCGCCGCCCGCTCCGCCCCGGGCCGCCCCCGCCCCCGCCGGCTGCTATTTCTGCTAATCCCGGCGGCGGGGCCCGGCCGTGCCGCTCGGCAGCCGCCGCTCCCGGACGGCGCCCGGCGCCGCAGCCATGGTAAGGCCGGCGGCGGGGGGCCGGGGGCCGGGCCGGGCCGCGCCGCGCCGCAGCGCAGCGCAGCGGGGGGCCGGGCCCGCTCCCGCATCCCGGTGCCCTCCGTGAAGGTGACGGTGCGGCGGGGGCGGAGCGGGCCGGGGCCGCAGCGGGGCGCGGGGGGGGGCGGGCACGGGCAGCGAGGCAGCACCTGCCCGGACCCGGCGGGCAGCAGCCGGGCAGCGTCCCGGGACCAGCCTTGGGGGAGACGGGGGGGGGGGGTACAACGGGACCGCCTGCACGCCGCCCTTCGCCGTGGCATCGGGGCGGGCGCCTCCCGGAAGGGCGACGCTGCCTCCGAGCGGCACCTGCGTGTCCCCGCGACCTGCGGCACCCGCGGGGTGTCCCTGCGCGGGCAGGGGGGGCTGCTCTCCAAGCGTGGGTCACCCCGCCGTGCCTTGGGCAGATCCCCCGGGCTGCGGCCCCGGCGCTGCCGCGCTGGCCGGGCCCTCCTGCGGGGACTGTCGCGCACGCCTGGCGCCTAGCTGCGCGTTGGAGCCGTCTCTGCAGTTACCGGCAAGGTCCGGAGCCGCCAACGGCCTTCCCGGCTCGGCAGGAGCCTGTCCTGCATCGCTTGTCCTGCCTCGCCCCTCTTCGGTGGTGGCAGGTCCCCAGGAGCCACTGGGCAGGGCCACGTCCTCACGGGGACCTCGGGGCACTCGCCATGCCCAGGGTGGGGATGCAGATGGAGGGCTGTGGCCGTGGCTTGCGTGGCACCAGGGTTGCGGCAGCCGGGACAGCCGCCCTTGGTGGGGACCATCGCGGCTGTCCTTCCCCGGCAGCCGCCGTGGGAACGGGACCGGCACATTCCTCTGGAGCAGGACGCAGTGAAACCAGATAGGAGGGCTGCTGGCGGAGCGTGTCGCAACCAGCTCCGGCGAGCGCCTTCCAAAAAGGCTCCAAAATGTGGCTTTGGGGATGGACAGACCCAGGCTTGGAAACATCTGGGAGGGAGGATGACAGCGGCAGCTGGGCGACAGAGAGGAGCTGGGCTCCCTTGGCTGTGGACGTGGGGTGAGCTGGGGCTGGAGACAGGTGTGGATGCATCCAGAAGGACCCGCGGAGGTGGAGCTGATGTCCCCTGACACCGGTGCCACATCCGTCCCTAAAGTGGTCCACGGCTCGCCTGGAGAAGCGGGATGAGCAATGGTCCCCCTTGACCTCTGCTCCTGGCTCTTAGTGGGCTGGATCTTCTTGCCCATCCCCACGTGCTGAGACACCACCTTGCTTCCAGCCCGGGCAGGCCCCGCTGTCACTTCCCAGCTCGCGGGGAGCCGCTGTGCGTGGTCCCATCCCCGGGTCCCTGTGCAGGTGCTCACAGGTCCTCCAGGCTGGAGGATTCCCTGCAGGAAAGGGGCTGGAACTGCTGCACTGAGGGATGTCAGAAAGGCTCTTGTCCCACACGCTCGCCTGCTTGGTGCTGATACCCTGCCCAGGCTGGGGGCCCGTGCCACTGCCTGCCCCTGCATCCATAGGGTGCCCAGCACCCTGCTCCTCTTAAAGCTGTCGGAAAACTCAGTTTCCCAACTGGGATGCTGCCAACAGGGTGGGGGGGGAGAGCTGGGGGTAAGAAACTCTGATTGCAGCACGCCGGCGGGAGCATCCTCTGCGTCTGGAGGCAGGTCGGAGCAGGCGCAGCCCAGGTGCCAGCTGTCCCGGGGAAGAGCCGGGCTCCACAGGCTGGTCCCGGCAGAGCTGGGCTTCAGCAGAGGCCACTGTGCCCTTGTCCCACGTGGGGCTCGTGCCTTTGAGATGGGTTGTTTGTGCCCGGGATGGTCAGCCGTTGCGCCGTAGTGGAGTGGTGGGTGCTGTGCTGTGGGTGGCACATCTGGATGTCACCTTTAGGTGGGCTGGGGACACCTCAGCCAGCCTGGCTGTGGTGACAGCACCTCGCCGGGACCTTCCCTTCCTTTTCCTGCAGAAACAGGCTGGGAAAACACATCCCATGGAAATGTGCCAGGCGGAAAGATGCTAACAGACAGCCGGTGGCTTTCCCAGCTCAGACTTTGCCCACTGCCCCCGTGCCCCCCTCTGCCACGGCCCTCGGGCTGTCGCTGCACGGGGAAGGTGCGATGCAGCGTGACAGGCGGGGACGAGGCAGTGCGTGTGCCACCTCGCTGGAGCTGCCAGGCCGGTGACGGCCCCGGCGCTAAGTGCCGGCTCGCGCGCAGCCGGGCGTGTAATCCGCTTACGGGGGCACCGGCGCAGCCCCAGGCTCTTGCTGCGGTAAATCCCCGCTCCTGCCGTGGGAGGGTTGGAAAGCGGCGGGTGTTGGAGGAGAGCTGCGCTACACCAGGCAGGGGGGATCTGGGGGACAAGGGGCACTGCTGATGGGGTGCGGAGCCTGGCCAGGGTGGTGGGGTGGCGGTGGGATGCTGCAGCCTGCGATGGCAGGGGAAAGGGGCTGCAAAGTCATCGGGGAGGTGCGGTGTCAGCCAGGGATGGTGGCACTGCTCCCCTGGGACTGGCCTGAGCAGGGACGGCTGAGGCTGGGTGGGGACAGTGAGGTCTCTGCCACCAGCATTGGGTGGCCTCGAAGCTGGGCAGGGGGAGATTCAGTGCTGGAGTTAGGAGTGTGTCTGGGACCCAGGGATGCTGGGGATGGGCACAGAAGCATCCGGGCCCCTCTCCACGTCCGGCAGGCTCGCGGTTCATTGCACTTGTCCCAGCACCAGCCAATGTTTCGGGAGTTTTTAGCGCTTTCCTGCTGAACACAGCCCTTCCGTGGCCGAGCGACCCCGGCTCCATGCCTGAGCTGCTCTGATGCATCTCGATGTGCATCAAGGTGAATCACCATCCCAGGTGACCCCCGGCAGTGACAGCTCGGGTGCCCTCGCTGCCACCGCAGCTCCTCCTGAGGCACCGTTAACCCTTTGCTTCCCCAACGATGAGCTGGGGAAGCCAAGGCAGGACCTCTGGAGCTCCTGCCAGGAAACCCTGTGGTGGGCATGGTCCCTGCTTCTCCCAGCCCGGGGCTGGGTCCTTTCCAGCCAGACCCATCGGGCCCAGCTGGAGCAGCGACTTGGAGTTGTGTGGGGAAGCTTTAATTGTTGCGTGCAAAAATGTTGAGTTTTCAAGTAGGCTTTCATGGGAAACCAGGTTTCTCCCCTTGAAGAGGTGGGGGGGCCCTGCCGGGGTGGCTGCAGGGTGCTCCGGGGTGGGGAGTGGGAGAGGACCTGGTGTGCACTGGGGTGGAGGGGGTTTTTGTCCTGGGGTGGAGGGGGGGTTTGTCCTGGGATGGAGGTGTTTGCCAGGTCTGAATGCCCTCCTGGGCTGTAGCCAAGCTGTGTGCTCAGCCCAGGGGGGCTGCTGGTGGGGCTGCTGGTGGGGCTGCTGGTAGTACAGCCCCCCAGGACCTGCCTTGCCACCTCCTTGGCCAGCGGTGCTTTGCTGGCCCTTGACATCTCGACAGCCGGGCAGGAGCCGGGCTTGGCTCTGCCCCGGGGCTCCCGCTCCCCTCCCGCGCCCCCCCGCCGCTGCTCCGCAGGGGCCGTGCCTGGCTGCTGGGTGCTGTGGGCGCCCGGGCCGCGGTGCCGGCCCGGGGTGGGGTTATGCTAATGCCGCTCCCCATCCTCGGCGCAGCCGGTGCTGCTCCGTGTGCCCTCCCGGCCACGGGCGACGCCGGCTCTGCCATGGCCACCCGCCCCGAGCCGCAGCCTGGGCAAGAGGTACGGGGGCAGCGTCCCTCCCTGGCGGGGCGGGAGAGGGGGCAGACGGGGACGGGGGACCCGGAGCTCCCCGGTGCCGCGGGGAGGTGCCGCAGCCGATGCTCCGTTCCCAGGAGCATCGGCTTCTCTGGGGTGGGGGACAAGGGAGAGCCCCGGAGGGCCGGAGCCCCGGGGGATGGAGCGGCAGCGGGGCCCAGGGCGCTTGGCGGTGGGCGGCATCGTCTCCCGTCCCCGCGCAGCCCCCGCCAGCCTGTGCTGCGGCGGGGGCTGGTGCTGAGCCCCCCCAGGTCAAGGCCGGTGAGGAAGAGGATGCTGCGGTCACGCAGACCCGCTCAGCGCTGTCGACCCGCTGGGGCAGAGGGGAGCGCAGGGACCCTGCGGCCCCCACCGCGGGGGCACCCGCTGCCCCCCCAGCCTGGCACCGTGGCCCCCCCACCCGTGCTGGTGGCCGCAGGGCCCCCGAGGAGCGGGGGGCAGGAGTGCGAGCGTGCAGCCCCGGCAGCGCCGCGACCTTGTTTCCAGCCCGCTAATTGCGTGCATCTCGCCTTGCCGCCGGCACAGCCGCCCTCCGCGCTGATGGAGTGGGGACACGGGACAGGGATGGGGGAGGACACGTGTCCCCACGGAGGGCTCTTGCCTCGAGGCCCCCGATCCGGGGGGGGACTGGCTCCCAGGTGTGAGCCTGCAGGGTTGGGGGCTCCCCCAAAGCCTGTGTGCCCCCCATGTGGGGGTCTCCCTGCCCGTGGGTCTCCTGGCAGTTGCCGTGGCGTGGTGCCTGCTGGCAGGAGGGCTTGGGCCCGCGGGAGCCGCCGCCGGACATGCCCTTGGGAACGCGTCTCCTCCCGCCAGCGCTTGTAAACAGGATGTGGAGCCGTCCCAGTCCCGGCGTCCCTGTCCCTCGTCTCAACCCCGCCACCCCACAGGGCCACCAGCGTGGGGACCGCTGCGCCCGGCCCCCCTGGCCCCTGCCTGGGGCTGCTGCCTGCACCAGCTCCAGGATGGGCAGAGCCAGGGCAAGGGGGTGTCGGGGTCCTGGTGCGTGCGAGGACGTGGCCCGAGCGTGGCCGTGGGGTTTGTGGCCCCTCTGCACAACAGGTTGTGTTCCCCTGCGCCCTTTGCCTGTGGCGTTGGTGATGGCTGTGGGTCAGGTCCCCTGCCCTGGCTGTTCCCTGGGACTGCAGGGATGGGAGCCCCTTGTGCCATCACCCACTGAGACCCTGCGAGCGGGCAGGTGGGGGGCACCGGCATCTGCCTCCCCCCTGGGGCTGGCCCCACTGCCGGCTCCTCCACCACTGCTGTTCATCTCTTCTTGGTGTCTCTCCCTCCTCCCCGGCGCCCCCTCCCTGTCCCCCTGGCAGGCCATGGGGTGCGCGGGGGTCCTGGCTACCCCAGAAGACCCCGAGGAGCAGCAGCAGGGTGCCCAGGGGGAAGGTCCCAGTCCCTGTCCCCCGGAGTGCCAGGAGATGACTGCCATTCCCATGCCTCAAGCTGTAAGCGCCCAGGGTGCATGGGACTATGGCTGTCCCCCCTGCCATCCCCATGGCTGTCCCCAGGGTGGTGGCCGGTCCCCTGGGGCAGCTGTGTCCCCCCTCTCCTCCCATCCCTGCCATCCTTGGGGTGCACGTGTCTGGCTTCTGTGGCTTGGGGGCTCATGGTGCCGAGTTGGGTGATGCCACCTCGGGCTGGCACTGCCACCATTGATGTCACCTCCTCCCTTGGTCCCCAGATAAAGCGTTTCCTGAAGGAGGACTCGGAGGAGGCTGAGCTGACCCAGCTCCTGCGGGATTGCCCACCGGCTGACAGCCCCAGGAAGGTGGAGCCCCCGGAGAGCCGGCGGGAGCCTGGCCACCCCCTCTGTGGCATGGGCAGGGTCCCTCCTGACGAACCCACCGACGAGAGGGACGCCAGGATCTTCTCCCGGTCTCGGCCCTTGGATTTCCAGCAGCACATCGCCGCCCCCCCACCCCCCAGCCCCAACCGCCCGCGGAGCCCCTGGGGGCAGCTGGACCCCTACGACTCCTCGGAGGTGCAAGACGCGTCCGCGGGGAGGGGGGGACACGGGGCGAGGGGTTGCAGGAGTCACGGTGGAGGGTGCTCCCACCCTCCAAACCCAAGGGGTTCAGACAGCCATGGGCGCATGCTCCAACCCTGGGAGACCACTCTGGGGGAGGGGGAAGGGGGTGGCCACCCAGGATGGGGTTGGGTGGGAGGGTGGCATCCCCTGTCCCACGTCCCCTCTGCCCACAGGATGACAAGGAGTATGTGGGCTTCGCCACGCTGCCCAACCAGGTCCATCGGAAGTCGGTGAAGAAGGGCTTCGACTTCACCCTCATGGTGGCAGGTATGGGGCGGGCCGACTCTGGCATGGGGATGCTGACCCCACTATGGATCCCAAAAGCCATGGGGGGGGGGGGAGCGGGTACCGGCTGCCACCCCTCACCCTTGTGCCCCTGTCCCAGGGGAATCCGGGCTGGGCAAGTCCACCCTGGTCAACAGCCTCTTCCTGACAGACATGTACAGAGACCGCAAGCTGCTGAACGCTGAAGGTGAGGGGGGACAGTCCCAGCAATGGGGTGTCCTGGGTGTCCCGGGGGGGTAGCAGAGCCCTGCACTGCTCCTGGGGGGCTGCAGCCCCTCTCCCTGCCCCGCCGGGCTCCTCCGGGTCTCCGAAGCTGTGTGGCACGTTGCCAGCTGCCTACCGGCACTGGGGACTGCTCCAAGGCAGCGGGGACCCCCCCTGCCTGGCACGGGGACCCCCTGCAGGGACTTTGTCCCTGCTAGGAAAACAAGCCCCAGCTTGTTGGGGATCGGCTGGAGCCGCAGCAAATCCGGGAGGCCGTGGACAGTTGGAGTCCAGGGCGCAGTGCTGGTTCAGCTGCAGCCAG
The DNA here is from genome assembly GCF_034638445.1 of Ciconia boyciana. Classification (NCBI taxonomy): domain Eukaryota; kingdom Metazoa; phylum Chordata; class Aves; order Ciconiiformes; family Ciconiidae; genus Ciconia; species Ciconia boyciana. The sequence goes on from NC_132950.1 coordinate 1,051,883, forward strand.
CTTTTGAATTAAAATTGCCCAAACTTGCCCAAATCCCCAGGGGTTTGAGGCAGTTGTTCAATTTGTTTTGAGGCGGTTGTTTGATTTGTTTCTGTTGCTCAGAGCAAAAGCCAAAACGTGTGTGGCCACGCGCAGACGATGCAAAGGGGCATCCTTAGGGGTGCAGGGACATGGAGGGATCCTGGGGCTAAAGGGGCATGTGCAGCCCCAGAGCCATGGGGTCACACGTGGGGGTACAGGGAGCCTCAAACACTCCTGCAATGATGCCCGGCCCCAGCAGACCCCCGTGCTGCCGGAGCCGGGCTCTCACGGGGTGCCGGTGGCACAGCCGCCGAGGGAGGGGTGCACACCCATGTCGGGATGTGGGAGGCTGTGGCACGGAGCATCCCGTCTTGGTGCTGGACCCTGGTGCTCACGGGGGCTGATCCTGCAAAGCCACCCCAGTCCCCCTGGATGGAGGGTGACACCGAGGGGCTGCAGCATGTCCCTGTGTCACCCCCATCGTCGCTCGCCCGGGGTGTCCCCCGCCGCCTCCATGTCTCCTGCCGCTGCAGAGCGCATCACGCAGACGGTGGAGATCACCAAGCACGTGGTGGACATCGAGGAGAAGGGTGTCAAGCTGCGCCTGACCATTGTGGACACGCCGGGCTTCGGCGATGCCGTCAACAACACCGAGTGGTGCGTCCCATGGAGGGGTGGTAGCAGGGTCTTCCTGGGGCCGGGCAGCGCTGCCGTGGGTGCCAGCAGCTCCGAGGGTGGGACGCCCACGGCTCCTCGGGGTGGGATGCTGGGCCATGGGAGGTGTTGCACTGGGGATCCAGGGAAAGCCCGGGGGTCCTGCAGGGGACTCCAAGGGTCACCTCCCTGTCCCCGCAGCTGGAAGCCAGTGGCCGATTACATCGACCAGCAGTTCGAGCAGTATTTCCGTGATGAAAGTGGCCTCAACCGCAAAAACATCCAGGACAACCGCGTCCACTGCTGCATCTACTTCATCTCGCCCTTTGGCCACGGGTATGGGCAGCCCCTGCCTGCGCTGCGGGGATGGGGGGGTGCTGGGGAAGGGGCTTGGTGGGATGGTGCTCACCGGGCTCCCCCCACAGGCTCCGGCCCCTGGACGTGGAGTTCATGAGAGCCCTGCACCAGCGGGTGAACATCGTGCCTGTGCTGGCCAAAGCTGACACCCTGACCCCTGCCGAGGTGGAGCGCATGAAGAACAAGGTAAGGGGAGGTCGGCCCAGCCTGGAGCCGTCCCAGCAGGTCCCTGGGGATGGGGGTACCCTGGGGGCTGGGGTCCCTGCTCAGCTGGGGGCTTTCTCCATCCCCTTGCCTGGACTTTGCCATGGAGCGTGCTCCATGCTTGCAGCACCGCAGAGGACCATGTTGCCCACATGGCCACCAAGGACACATCTCCCTGGTGCTCAGCTGGGGGCTGGAAGGGTCTGGGGGGGTGTCCATGACATCTAGTCTGGGGGGGGACAGGCTTTTGTGGGTCCTTGGGTGACAGTGGTGCTGTGCGGCGCTTCCCACCCCCTTTCCGAGGGCCAGAGCCCTGCCCTCAGTGGGGCTGTCTGCCTCCAGATCCGGGAGGAGATCGACCACTACGGCATCCGCATCTACCAGTTCCCTGAGTGCGACTCGGACGAGGATGAGGAGTTCAAGCTGCAGGACCAGGCGCTGAAGGTGGGTCTGGCTCCTCTAGCTCCATCTTTGGAGGGGCAGAGCCCCATGGCTGGAGGTCATGTCATCCTGGGGTACCCTTAGAACCCTTTGGGGCCACGCAAGCTCTCCGGCAGCCCCAGCATGGTGGGGTTGGTACATATTGCACTAGCCGAACGTGTCACCAAGACCCCACAGGTGCCACTTGCAGCTTGGTGGGATGGGGCGGGGGTGGAGAAACCTCTGTCATGACTGCTGCCATCCCACCTGGGGCTCTCCGTAGCTGGGGCTCTGGGATATCTTGACAAATGGGTGTGGATATGGCCAAAGAGATGCATGTGGAGGGATGTGGGCCATGGTGGACAGGACCGAGCCCTGCTAACCCCCGCGATCCTCTTGCAGGAGAGCATCCCCTTCGCTGTCATCGGCAGCAACACGGTCGTGGAGGCTAAAGGCCGGCGCGTCCGCGGGCGCCTCTACCCCTGGGGCATCGTGGAAGGTAACGCTGGGCTGTGTCCCCAGCGTCCCACTGGCCTCTTGGGGACAGGGACATTGCGTGCCCTGTCTCCATGCTGCTCAGCCCTGGGGGCTTTGGGGGGATGTGGGGGGCTGGCTGTGGCCCCCTGACCTCGGGCTCCCCTGCAGTGGAGAACCCATCCCACTGCGACTTTGTGAAGCTGCGGACAATGCTGGTGAGGACCCACATGCAGGACCTCAAGGACGTGACACGGGAAACCCACTACGAGAACTACCGCACGCAGTGCATCCAGAGCATGACCCGCATGGTGGTGAAGGAGAGGAACCGCAAGTACGGGGCCGGGAGTGGGGTGCCAGGCGGGGGGGGGGGCATCTCCTCTCTTTGGGGTGACCCCAGCCCATTGCGAGTGGTGATCTCCTGGGGTTGGTGTTGTGTGTGGGTTCATGCTGGGTAGCATGATGGGCTGGGCAAGGAAGTCTCGGCCGTGTGGTGGGGAGCCCCAATGTGGTGGGGGGCCCTTCCCGTGCCATTAGGCTGGGGCTGGCTGGGGGGGATGCTCCGGCAGTGGTGGGGGGACCCTGCATCCCCCCAGGCCTGGGGCTGGCTTGGGGGGATGCTCCAGCAGAGAGGGGGACCCTATGTCCCCCCAGGGCTGGGGCTCGCAGGGGGGAGAGGGTATGTTCTAGTGGCGAGGGGACCCTGATCCCCCTGGGGCTGGCTGGGGGGGGGATGCTCCAGCAGCGAGGGGGACCCTGCATCCCTGCGGGCCCTGGGGCCAGAGCAGCAGCCAAGCAAGCAGCCGGTGCTGGGGCTCTGCTGCTGGCACCAGCTGGATTCATGGCACTTGCATCCCCTTTAGCCACCCCAAGATGCTGGGGGGAGCCCCACAGCAGGGTCCCTGGGGGGACCCTCCAGCTGGGGGCTGGAGTAGTGCAGGAGCGAGTGGAGGCTCTGGGGGGCTGAAGCAGCAGTGCCGGCTGGGGGGGCTGGCGGCGGCTACAGGTGCCTCTAAGCTGGTCTCTCCATACGTGCCGCCGGAGAAGGCGGCATCCCTCCGCACTGAGGCTGTGCTGCGCCGACTGCTCCGCCGACTGAGCCAGGATCTGGCCGGGGCCGTGCTTGGCCCCTGCCATCCTCCTCCCCCTGCCCATCCCTCCGACCCCTATATAAAGTACTTGCTGGTATCCAACCCTGTCTCAGTCCTTCTGTGCCTGCGCAAGGGCCAGGCAGCCACTCTGGGGGAGAGCCGGCCCCGTGGCCACCCACCCATTGCCCACACAAGTTGCCCTCGGGGTGCCGGAACCACTGGTGGTGCCGAGAGGATGCCGTGTGCCAGAGGCATCACCCCGGCTCACCCAGGCAAGGTGGGGTTGGGGTGATGTGTCCCCGTTTGGTGGCACCCAGCTTTCCCAGCCAAAGGCTGCCCAAGGGAAGGGCTGCAGGGCAGGCACCCCCATCGTACTGCCCTCCCGGGGGATGTGATTTTGGGGTGCAGGAGGCAGCGGTACACAGTCTTTCCTGGGCTGGTGAAGCTGCTTGCCCCATTGCTGGTGCCTGGCTCAAGCCTTGTCTTGCTGCCAGGGATGGAAGGAGCTCGATGTGCTCCCTCCGGGTCCCCCCACGGCAAGGAGCCGTGACAACAGGCAGCGACTTCCAAAGCGGCTGAAAACGCAGCCAAAACGCATCCCCTGCCGTGGCACACTGGCACAGACCCCCCGGCACAACGGGACCCTGCAGGGCAGGGGTGGCCCAGCCCACCCGTGCAACATCCGCCACGTCCATCACCCCTTTGCACACGGAGGGGCTGCACCGGCGGTGGCATGTGGTGGTGGCACGTGGCGGCATGTGTGACCCGTGCCAGCTGCAGTGGCGGTGTCCCAGCCGGGGCGGTGTCCCAGCTGTGTCGTCACCCACTGGGGTAGCACGTGGCACCCACAGGGACCCGGCCGGGAGAGCTGGTCCCTCCCCATTGCTGTTAGCATGGGAGAAGCCATTGATTTGGCTGGCCGCAGTCCTGCGTGGTGGGGTGGCCCCAGGGGGACGCCCGCAGCTCCCTCCAGCAGGGATGGGCTTGAACGGGAGCTGATGCTCAGGACAAGGGGTGCAGGGCATCCCTGGGGCTGGCCAGGCAGCAGGGTGCCTGGGGAGCCCGTCCTGCAGCGGGACTGCGGCTGTGGGAGAGAAGGGAGATGCTGAGTTTAAGATGTTTTAAAGCAGCAGAGAAAATATTGGGTGAAGAGAGCCCAACCCCAGCTCGAAGCACCCAGTGGGATGCTTCCCAAAATGGGAGAGTGTGGAGAAAGTCAGGCAGGGCTCTGTGCCCTGGGGGGTCCCTGGGTCCCCCTCAAACTGGTGTGTGGCAGGTTGGGGGGTGCTGAGGTTTGGGGGGATGCCTGGAGCCGCTCATATCCCCCCTGCCTGGAAAAAGGCCCAGTGTGATGCTGGCCGGGGGGCTCAAGGTCTGTGCAGGCGGGTGCTGGGTACCTGCAAGGTTTGGAGTCTCCAGGGCTGCATCACCCATGGGGGAATGTCCCCTGTGGGGGGCCGGCAGGGCTGTGGCAGCATCGCCACCTTCTCTCTGCTTGCAGCAAGCTGACACGGGAGAGCGGCACGGATTTCCCCATCCCTGTCATCCCCCCGGTGCCGGATGCAGAGACAGAGAAGCTCATCCGGGAGAAGGACGAGGAGGTGAGTGTGGGGGAGGGCTGAGCCCCCCCGATCACCCCCGCCATGTCCCCAGCCCCAGCGGTGGCACAGCTGCCAGGGTCCACCCTTCCTGCAGCATCCCAGCAGCTGCTGCTCCTTGGGCCACGGTGAGGAGGTGTTGGAGGGGCATCAGGGGGTTTTCCCACCCCCAGCCCACAGCTCTTGGTGATCCCAATCTGCCTGGGATGCTTGACCCAAATATGTTTGCAAGGGAGCTGGCGTGGCTGGGGGCTGCCAGCGCCCTGCCATGATCCCTGCTCTGCTCCCTTCCAGCTGCGGCGGATGCAGGAGATGCTCCAGAAGATCCAGAAGCAGATGAAGGACTCGCACTAGCCCCCTCCTCCTCCTCCTCACCCCCCGCCCAGATCAGAAATGTTTACATCACGCTCCATCCTGCCTCGGCCCCGCTGCGGGACTCGGTACCAACACCGCACCCGCCACCTTAAGCTGCTGCAGTATCGCCTTACCCAACTGGCCAGTGCCCATCCCGTGGGGACAGCGAGGGGACAGGGCACCCAGCCTGGGGTCCCCTGTCCCAGCCAGATTGCTGCCCCGGCTCCCCCCCCACGCTGGGGACAGCTTTGTCCCCTGAGCTTTGGCTTTCCCTGTTTCCCCCGCAGTCCTGGGGAGGGCCACTGGCCAGCCTGCTCCCCACGTTGTGTCCCTTGTCCTCGTGTCACCTCAGGCTGCCTGCTTACGCTCAGCTTGGCTCTGGCTTAAGGGAAGAGGAAAGGGGAGGACTGGTCCCAGCCCGCCCAAACCCCCAGCTGCCCCGCTGTGGGGGACAGGGCTGCTCCCCCCCGCCCTTGGCTGGCACGGAGCAACAGCAGCTCCTGGGGACCACAGGTGACCAAGGGGACAGAGGGGCAGTCACCGTCCTGGCCGGGGTGGCAGCCAGCACTCAGCCCCTTGGCTGCCTCCATGCCAGCACTGGTGGAGGAGGGACTGAAGCTCGGCTGTGTCCAGCCCTGTGTCCTTGGCAGGGACCCTGTCCCCACTGAGCGTCGCCCCGTGGGAGCGCCCTGTGTCCCCGGGTGGTGGGAAGGGCCATGGCACGGGGGGCACTGGGGAATCACAGTCCCCAGAGAAAGGCCCTTGAACCCCAAATCAGAGGCCAGGTCCCCAGCCTGGCCCCCCCTTGACGTTGGCCCTGTAAAGCAATAACGACTGTCCTGCGCCCGTGGTGCTTCCCGACCTGCGGCAACAGCATCGTCCCTCACTGGCGTTTTGGCCCCTGGTGCCACTTGCTTGTCTGTGGCATCCCTGTGTGTCCCCAGAACGTCCCTGTCCCTGCTGCTTCCTGGCAGAGCATCACTGTGTGCCCCTGTGTGTCCCCCAAGGACGTTCCCATCCATGTTGCTTCCCAGCAAATCACTGCTGCGTGTCCCCATGTTCCCCCGTGATGTCCCCATTGGTGTTGCTGCCCCGCAGAGAGCTGCGGCGTGTCCCCCTCAGGGTGTCCCCATCCATGTTGCTTTCCTGCAGAGTACTATGTCGTGTTCCTGTGTCCCCCCAGGGTGTCCCCATCCATGTTGCTGCCCTGCAGAGCACTGTGTTGTGTCCCTGTGTCCCCCCAGGATGTCACCATCTGTGTTGCTTCCTGGCAAAGCATCGCTGCCTGTCCCTGGGTGAGCCCTGGCCCGCTTCTCCCAGCCAGCGGCCACAGGGCATCCCTGGGGACATGGCCCCCCCCCCCCCAGTTCCCTGCTCCCCCTGGGTACGGGGTAAGACGAAAGGGGACAGCGAGGCTGCCGGGTGGAGGCAGAACTGGGAGCAGTGGGATCACTGGGAGCTTGCTGGCATGGGGACGCGTCCCCTCCCTGGCAGGGCCACCCGAGCCGTGGTCCCCTGGGTGGGTTCACCCCTGGGCGAGGGTTTTGCATCCAGGTGGCTTGGCTGATGGGGGCTGCATCCGGCCGAGGCTCTGGGTGGGTGTTGCGGGGTGCTGGGGCAGCATCTGTCATGTGCCACCCGTGTCCCCGTGCCAGCCGGAGCGTCCCTTGCCCCCCGTGGGCAGGGACTCCACGGGCAGGGCCCCGCAGGGTGTATTAGCGCTTTCCTTTTTTTAATCTTGCTATTTTCTTACAGAAGTACCTACCTTCGCATGATGGTCATAGAGGCATTTATTAAAGGATAAGCAGAGTATAGGTTTATAAATTCTTATAGAGCTAGTGGAAATATTTTTATCCCTCCACAACCGTTCTCAATAAATATGGCTGACCCGGCTTGTCCGCAACCCTGAGTCGCTTCTGCACGGGCAGCGGGCACCCCACATCCCCGGGGAGGTGAGGATGGGGGCTGACGGTGACCAGCCCCGTGGCCTCTTGCTCCTGGCTCCTATTTCCCTGGCAAAGACTCAAAATGGGAATTGGGGGGTTTGTGCTGCACCCAGCTTGGGGTGGGGTGGGAGAGCCCCATGGGACCCAGCTCTGCGGATGAGGGGGGACACAAGGATGAGGTCCCCCCTGCCTGCTGCTGGCTCATCCCCCTCTCACGCACTGCCTTGGGGTCCCCTGGCCCTGGGCGCTGCTGGTGTTGGGGCTGCGATGGGAACTGGGGGGGCAGAGCGGGGACCCTGGGCCAGGGGACGGAGCTGCCCTCCCCGTGCTGCCCCCGGGCATCCTCGCACCCCCCGCGGTGGGGTGAGCCCTGCGGGAGACGCCACGGGCACCGGCACGGCTGGGTCCCCTCCGCGAGTGCCGACGCCCAGTTTGGCTTCACCAGGAGCTGGCGGGGTGAAGGGGCAGGAGGGGTGGGCAGAGTGGCACCGGGATGGGTGAGCCGTGTCTCTACCCGCCTTCCAGTGGGCTTCACCCGCCTGCACCCCGTTACCCCTCCCTGCACCCTGCTGTCCTGTCCTGCACCCTGCAACCCCCCCGCACCCTGCTGTCCTCCGCACAACGCGGCTGGACCCATCCCGCTCTCCCTGGGCCCCCCAGATCCTGCTGCGAACCAGCAGCTCCTGGCCCAGCCCAGCCCTGCTGTGCCCGGCCGGGGGTGGCAGCAAGCGGGGGGTGCGCAGGAGCAGGGGCCGGCGGTCTGGGAGGGCACCCGCACTCCTGCGGGCCTGGCCCCAGCCAGGGCAGCGTGTTGGGGCGATCCTGGGTCCCCCGCCGTGATCCCCCCCCGCCGTGACACCCAGCAGCAGCCATCACGCGCGCGGTACAGACCTGTCCCCCCGCAGGGCTGGGCTGTGGGGTGCTGGGGGAAGCACTTGCCCAGGCACCCCCAGGCCCTCAGAGCCCCCTCCCATGGGCATCCCTGCCCCGATGCCTTCATCACCCCGAGCATCCTCACCCGGCCCCCACCCGCACCCTTGACACCCCATTTGAGCTCAGCAGCCCCCGTGCTGTGGGTGTGCTTGGCCCAGCCCTGTCTTCTGTGCCCACTCCCTTGCTCGTGGGGTTTCCTGGCTTCCCCTTAGGTGTTGTTTTACTTCCATCCGATGGCCGCTGGACGTGCAGCGGGGCCTGCTGCTGCCGTGGCTCCACTTGCTGCCCTGGGATGGCAGGTGCTGGGGACACCCACAGCCCCAGCTCATTTGCTGTGCGCAGCACCCCGTGCTCCCTGCTGTCCACCCCACGGGTAGGAAGCCTGTGGATGGGGGATGACGACACACAGCTGGAAAACCAGCCTTCCCCCCACCCTGGGGGCACCCCCGGTCCCCTATGCCCCCCCTCTGTGCACTGTAGGTTCTCCCCGTCCCTCTTCCCCTGCACATCCTCCCTCCAGTCCTCTGATCCTAAATATCCTCAGCTCCTGTGCCCCCCTCCGCTGGCGCTCACCACCCCCACCCCATATCCCTGCCTGGCCCCACCCAGGTCCCCCCATTCCTCTTTAGCCTGTACCCGAGCCAGCTCTGTTCCCCTCCGCAGGGCTTTGCTCCCATTTGGTCCCCCCCTGCCTAAGCACCTCTACCCCCACCGATCACCTTCAGCTCGGCTCTGGTCCCCTCCGTGCCCACTCACACCCCCTGTGACACCCCCTGCACCCTCTGATCCCCTTCCCCCTCCCCATATATGCCTGGATCCTCTCTGGACCCCTCTGCTTGCTGCTTCCAAGACCCTCCCTGGGTTTCTGTGCCCCCCGTTCTGGCCTGCTCCAAGCCCCTCCGGGGCCATCCAGACCCCTCTGCCCCTTCCTCCGCTTCCCATGCGGCAGAGCCGCCTGCGAGGGCAGCGAGAGCTCGGGCAGGCTGTGCCCACCGTGTCCCCCCATGGATGGGACCTTGCCCCACAGTCTCACAGGAAAAGGAGCCTGGAAAGGGGCTCTGCTTTTGGCTGCTCCCTCAGCTGCTTTTGGTCACCTGCTGGGACGAGTGCCAGCTGCCTCCCTCCCAAGGTAAGATTGAGCCGGTCAGGTCAGCGTGGAGGTTTTGGCAGTCGCTCTCCTCCTTGCTTGTGTTTTTCAGATGACCTGAATCACAGAGCACTAAATACTTCCCATCAATATTTCTCCCAAACAGACACTGGCATCAGAGCCAGGGAGCTCCTGAGTGAGAGCCACGCCGCCCCTGCACCGTCATTTATCCCCGTGTGGATGGCGAAAGCCTGTCGAGTGCATGGTTGTGTTGTTTTCCTCTGCTCAAGTGGCCAAAGCATTTCAAAGGGGCTCCCCAGATGTCTTTGGCAGAGAGCTAAGGCCAGGCTCTGCGTTTCTCTGGTCTCTGCATCACCCAAGACACACCGGTTTTGGTTTTCCACCAAGCTGAGTGGTGCAGTTGATAACGCTGGAGGGAAGGAGTGGCACCCAGAGGGACCTGGACAGGCTGGAGGAGTGGGTCCATGTGAACCTCATGAAGATCAACCAGGCCAAGGGCAAGGTCCTGCACCTGGGTCAGGGCAATCCCCAGTACCAGCACAGACTGGGAGATGGATGGATGGATGGATGGATGGATGGAGAGCACCCTGCAGAGAAGGACTGGGGGATAGTGGTGGGTGACAAATAGGACATGAGCCGGCAATGTGAACTTGCAGCCCATAAGTCCAAGCATCTCCTGGGCTGCATCACCAGCAGCATGGCCAGCAGGTCGAGGGAGGGGATGCTCCCCCTCTGCTCCCCTCTCCTGAGACCCCCCTGGAGCACTGCGTCCAGCTCTTGGGGTCCCCAGCACAAGACAGACATGGACCTGGTAGAGCGGGTCCAGAGGAGGCCACCAAAATGGTCCGAGGGCTGGGACACCTCTGCTATGGAGAAAAGCTCCCTTGTGGGGAGCTGCCAGTCCCATCCACTGCCTGCTGCACCTTCTCTCCTTGCTGTGGGTCAGAGCTGGGGCAGGAAACCAACCCCATGGGGTCCTTCCCTCCTTTCCCAGCACTGCCTCAGTCCCACCATGCTCCCTCCTTCATTTTACAAAGATGCTGAAACCCACCTGTGGCTAGTGATGCCAATACAGGCTATTTATTGGGCCCAAAATCACCATCACAAACATTCACCCTCTTAACATCAACATGGAAATGGAAAATGTTTGTGCTTCCTTGGGTGGAAGCAGCTCTCACCCCAAAGGCTGGGATGCGTGAACTTGCCTCCTCCCGCATCCTACCCTTGCAGCTCCCAGCACTCCAAGACAGACCCCCCACGTTGGTGGTCCTGCCTGCATCTCCCTTCCCAGAACAGCCAACAGAGCCTCTTGTTTTGGCCCCAAACTGGCTGATTTAGCCTGGTTCCCCTTCTCCCCAGAGGATAAAAACCAGTGCTGAGGCTTCGGTGACAGTCCCAGCCTGTGCCTACCCTTCATTGCACTACATTCCATGTGATTTTGATCACATCTTTAAAAATAAAAAACCCCAAACCCACTCAAACCCAGCCTTCCCAGGGCAGAGATATTTCTGTGCGGTGAACGCTCCGATGCAAATTCTCCGATGTCCTATTTTAGGTTTCTCCCCAGCGCCGGCACTGGCTGCAGACATCCGTGCTGGAGCTCCCGTCGAGCCTTTGGCAGTAATTGCGGTGGAAGGAAATAAGGGTTTCTCAGGGCAGAAAAGGAAATCTCTCCCCTCCTTCCCTGGGCTGTGCCACCCCATGCCTGCCACCTAATGAAACCCCAACTGGCATCAGCCCTTCCTTCCCTCCCCTCTATTTATTCATTTATTCCTTATATTATTCATTATATTTTCCCATATTGGAGAGCCCCGTGCAGCCCCACCTCTTCTTCCAGCATTTGGGGATGTGCGCATGGGGTGAGCCCCAGCCTGGGGACCCCCCCGCGTGGCTCTCCTGCCCCACGGTCTCTGTGGGGTGGGGGCAGTGCCCTACCATGCCCCACGCAGCTCCCTGCCCATTGCAGGCAGGCTGCCCCAGGCAGGGAGGGCCCGTATGGCTCAGGGGTCACTTTGGCAGGAGGATGCCTGGGTGCTGCTCCTAACCCTGCTGCTGCCTTCCTGGGGCACCCATGGTTTTGTTGTTGTTGTTTTTTTAATCCAGAAACCGAGGCACTGCCTCTGGTTTCTTCCCACTCTCTCTTGTACCTCTTCGCCACTTGTCACATCCATTTCCACCGCCGCCTCTCCTGGGTCTGGGTAAGGCAGCAGCCGTCAGTCTGATTGCACCCGGCGCCGTCTGCCTGGCCGGGAGCACGCTGCGTGGCTGTGAGCGGTGGGGTGACATGCCTTCCCCTCGCCTTGCAGATGTGGCGAGGATTCGGGATGCTGTGTCCGAATGCATTCAGCGAATGCTCATGATGAAGCAGGTAGCCTTTGTATCCTCTGCTCACAACTTGATGATTTCAGTAGACCTGAAACCTCTATGCGTGCCGTTGCTCTTTCTCTCTTTTAAAGGCAGCTAAAACATCCCAGAATTACCTTGCAGCTGGCGAATGGGCCACAGACCAGATTCTCCATCCAGCTCTAGCAGAGAGAAGTCTTCAACATGTTTTGTGGCTTCTCTGTTCCCACAGCCAGAGTGGAAAGACCAGACCAAGAGCTTGAAACATTTTTCAGGGTTTATCCCAAATGATGGGAACCCCCGCTCTAGGTGAGGAGCGTTCGCTCTGCTCTTCACCAAATACCTTTTAGAGGCTGAAGAGGAGGGAGAGGAAACACCTCAGCATATGGAGGTCTTGCCAAAGCTTTCCAGTGTCTCTTCTTGCTCCTCTGTACATCAGGGGAGGGCACAAGGGACAAAGTACCACCATCATGCTCTAAAAAGTCATCCTTCATTTCTACCAGCCACAAAACGCATATTACTTGCTCCTTCTCTTCTCCTCGCCCTTCAGGCTATCAGAATGGGAGCTGGGACATTCTCAATTGTTGACCAACAGATGCTGGATCTTGGATTCAGTGATGTCACTGCTGAGAGGTGGGTTTCTCGGCTACCTGAGACTTTGGCAGATATTTGTGGGCTCATCTCTGCTCAAGCTGGCATTCTTGGTAAGAGGAGAGATGAAAACCTTTGCTTCCCCTTGCAGCACCTTTGGTCCTCACCAAGAGAGGAAGGGAAGCCCTTCAGAAGGTCCTGAGGACATCGTAAGAGGAAACCACCCCCCCACGTAGCTAGGTGTATAAAGCTAGAGTCTCTCTTTATCAACTGGATTAAAACCATCTGTATTTATTCAGTGGTGTGGTGACTGTGGTGACTGCGTGGTGACATGTCTAATAGACGTGCCCTGGAGCTGCTGCTTCTAAGCCAATTGAGATAAAAATTGATGCTCCGTAGTCCTGCTGTACCAGACCTTGTAAAGGAAGGCAAACACCACAGTTCATGCTGGCTCCTACAGCCTCGTTGTAGTTAAAACCATTTTGGCAGCAGCCGTAGACAGCCTTGAGAGAGAGAAGGGATGGATGGTTTGTACAAAAGCCCATGGACGGGCAGATTTTCCATGATTTCTGGTCAATACCACCATCCCTGCAACTGTGTTGCCCCAAGGTGCCAGGGGGGCACCACGACCCTGGGGAGCACCAATCTCAACATCAGCGTGGTAGCCCTCTGCACCAAAAGCAGAGATGCCAAGCCAGCAGGAGGGCTGGTGTTGTGCGGGTATTTTGCTTCTTAATGACACCTATTTGAGCATAGCCTACCCAACGTGGCCTGGCTAAGTTTCTTCAAACCCTGGGTGTGTTGAGCATGGACAGTTTGAGAGTGGCCCAGCACCATCCACCCTTGCTGTCTGCTTGGCCCCTTGGTTTGCAGAGTATTTTCAGATTTCTGCTGCCACGACTGGGCAGCTCCTCGCAGCAGAGGACTCCCTGGCCTGGACCCCAGCCCACACATGAGAAGGGGACAGGGACAGGTGGTGGATGGGTGTAATTATAGCGTGGTCTTAATTACAGAAAAGCCTGCCTATATGGCTACCGGTTCTGGGAAGCTCCATTAGAGGTGTTCACGGGCACGTCACGCTCTTTCTGGAGCTTCCTTTAAAAACCATGAGTTGTGCTGTATTTTGGCAGTACAATCCCCATACCTGCAGTCACACGAACCCCACCAAGAACATTTGGTGTGACCTGCCAGTCTGCTGCGAGGCTTGGCAGAAACAGCCATTCCTTCCCCCTAATGATGATGTCACAAGTGATGTCAGCATGAAGTACAGGGACCAAGTAGGAATGACAGTGAAAGCTTGGTCTGATGCTGATGTGCCCCTGCGGAAGCAGATGAGGTGCCAGTCTCCTGGGTCTCCAGCTGGGACTACAGGTCCCTGGCAGAAGCCCTCAGTGTTGGGTGTACTTGGGGAAACAGCACCACCTATTTACAGCGCTGTTTCACGAGTGCCTTTGTGGAGAAGACAACGCGGCCCCGGTTGGGTGTCTGTGACCCATCAGCAGGGCTGGGTACCCCACCCTGGAGCCAAAGCCTTGGTTGCTGCTGTCCTAGGTCACGCTGGGTCAGACCTTACCTCCAGGCACCTCCCTGCAGCCCCAAGGCAATGCCTGACGTTTGCTCCGAGTTTAGGGTTACGAGTACGAGTTGCACGAGTGTGTGCAGGGACCAGGGGAGGGCAGAGGCACGAAGGGTCACAGACAGGGAAGACGGCCCCCGCCTAGGGGCTGCATCTCAGATTTGGCTCTCCCTGTCCAAGGCAGGGTCTGTCCTACGCACGTGTGTCCACGCACGGACACAAAGGCACCCACCTTGAGGTCCGATACCCGTACAGGTCTCATAGGTGCCTCGGACAGACACCAGGACAGGTCCCAGAGCTGCCTGGGGGGGCAGAGGTCCCAGGAAGGTGTTGGCCCCACAGGACCAAGCGGGAGAAAGCCAGCCTGCTTGGGCTAGGAAAGCTGTCCTCACCCCAGCCCATCCCCACCTCTGCAGGGCGAGCAGCTGGGCGAGGGGCAGGGGGATGGGGCTGCCTCCAAACCCAGCTCAGCACCCCTCAGGGTTTGACCCCCATGCGGTTGGGTGACAGAACCCGTTCTAGGACCCCCCCGTTCCAGCTTTACCACAGGCTTGGGAGGAACGAAAAAGATCTCTATTAAACCTGCTGGAAAAAAGGGTACAGCAGGTGGTCCGGGGCATCCAAAGCTCTCATGGAGCAACCGCTACTTCTTCTTGCCACTTTTCTTCTTGCTTTCGATCAGGTGCAGCCCCTGCTTCTTGATGTCTTCCCGGGTGAGGACAAGGCCATGGTCTTTGTCAGCAAAATCAAAGGGGTCTGGAGAAGAGAGTGGAGTGGGGCGGGCTGGGGAGGGTCTGCAGGGCCACCTCCGCTGTGCCCGTGTCCCCGGGGAGAGCCAGCACGTTTTGGAGGGCTGGTGGCATCCTGGAGAGCCCTCGTGCTGAGCCCTCGGGCACAGGCACTGCCGACTGGCTCTTCCACCCCAGCATCCCAGGGTGACCTGCAGGACTTGGTGATGCCACCACTGTGGCCCATCTCCAACACTGCTGGGGCTTCCCATAAAGGTCTGGAGCTACGGGGTGGTGGGTACAGCTCCCACTTTGTTAAAAAAAGGTGGTAAGCTGCCAAAAGCTTGTTGTCTCCTCCAAGAGCATCCAATAGGAGGAGGCCACAGGCAGAGCCAAGCACTGATTATTCTTCACAACCAGGTGATTTTGAAGACAAGGGTCTCCCTCCTTGCCCCACAGCATCTCTCCTTGTTCCTGCTGTGGTTTGACGTTTACCACCCCCCTGGCTGCCTTCGCTCTCCCACATCCCCACCTAAAACCACCACCCATGCTCAAAGCCTTGCAGACAGCCAAGGTCAGCCCCAAGGTCTGGAGGCAACTCATGGGTTGGGGTCTGCTGGGACTGTGGGCAACAGGCAAGGACGCCCAGAAATCCCAGCGGGCAGGGGCTGGGACAGTCACTGTGGGACGTGTCTCTGCTGTGCTCTCCTACCTTGGACCCTACTGCCTAGGTCCTCCAAGGAAATCTTCAGGTTCTGTGGATCATTCGCAGTTGTTTTCTCCAGAAAATTTCTGACTTTCAGAAAAGTCTGTGAAAGACACCCTAGGTTAATTGCTGAAGGGGAGGTGGGTGTTACAACCCAAGGGGTGCCCCACCTCGATGTCCCCCTGGGGGGGGACACCCCGCAGTGCCCAGTGCCACCTGGGGCTGAGCTGCTACATGGCTCTTCCCTGGGGCCACCTCCGTCCTCCCAGCTGGGAGCATGGCTTGGGATGGGCCATCCGGGAGATCCCCGTCTGGGTCCCCGAAGACCACAGCAGGGACAGAGTCCCTGTGCACCTCGTTGTCCTCGTCAGGGCTGTGCCTGTGGGGTGGCAGGTCGGCCACCCGCTGCACCAGGTACTGCAGCTTCTGCTCACAGTGCTGGAGCTTCTCCTCCACCCTCCTGGCCTTGACAGAATCATCCTGGAGTCAGAGAGAGAACCACCACCTTGGTGAGGAAAATGAGCCACTTGGGGTGATGGTGGCTGCACCAAGTGTCACCACACAGTGCCGTTGCACCACCAAGCACTGGGCAGGGCCGTGCTCACCCCAGCGCTGCGTGGGTACCTGGCCGGGCACAGTGATGCCATGCAGCCGGATGAAGAGGTTGTCAATGCCGTTTTCAAAGTCGAGCAGGAGCTCCTGGTTCCTCAGCATCTGGGCTCGCATCTGCTCCAGCCGTGCCTCTTCCCACCGCAGGTTCATCCTCAGGTCCTCCTCCAGCAACCTGGAGCCAACCACATTCACATCCGTACAACTGCATAGGGGTGCAGAGACACCCCAAATCTGTTGCAAAAGCTGCTCATGTTGCCCCCCCACAACTGTTGCCCCCCCCAACAACTGCAGACCAGAGATGCTGCCTGCAACCCAACTCCGTGCTGGTGGTACCACTTCCCACACCAGGCAAGGAGCAAGGTTCCTCCTGCTGCCGCAGCGGGAGCTTCGGGTGCTCTGCCAGGACCAGAGCTGGGGGAGCACCCTGCTCAGAAAACCTCCCGGTGCAGGAGGGGTGGGTGGCTGCAGTGGGACGGAGGAAGGGGTGCCTTGTTGGGACACCCGTGATGCACATGTCCCCCACCATGGGTGGTGGCCTGGTTGGCACGACTGTCCCGGGGCCAGCAGCACCTGGTTGTGTTGGGGAGCTGGCAAAACTTCAGCTCAGCCTGCTTCAGCTCCAGCTCCTTCAGCATCTCCTTCAGCGCCTGCTTCTTCTCCTTGCACTCCTTGACATACTGCTCCAGGTCCACCGAGGACTTCTGCTGTGCCAGGAGCCTGCCGGGGATGTCCTGGCCAGGGGAGAGCACAAGGACTCAGCCCATGGCGCTCCTGCAGGGTACAGGCTCTGGGCCGTGGCCTCAAGGAGGTTTCTGCACCATGGACTGCTGCAAGCTCATGTCATGGAGAAAAGCAGCTCCATCCCTGCCCACACAAGAGGCCCTTTGAGGGGCGCCAGGGGCAGAGGAGAGCAGATAACCCCGCAATGAAACAAGGCGAGCAGAGAGGTCTCAGCTCCCCAGGGCTCAAGCAGCCCTGGGTTTTACCGGAGATGGGTTTTTACGTTACCCAGAGGCGGGAGCACTGCACTGCAGCCTTGGCCTTCTCCATCTTCTCGGTCACCAGGGCCTCGTGCTCTATCTGGGACTTGGTAGCCTCCAGTTTGGCGTCTGGGGTGGGAGGGAAGCAACAGGGAAGGATGCCTGCAGCTGTGCCACGTCCCACCCCCCTGCACCCCACCAGGCACTCACCCACCAGCGGGTCCTGCGGCTGCAGAGTTGGGAAGTCGGCGATGAGCTCGTACCTGGCTTGCTGCAAGGACGGTCATCGTCACCCCCTGAGCTGCTGGCACCTGGGGGGAGCTGGCCCTGCAGCCACCCCCTCCCGTCGGGGCTTGGCACTGATGCCTGCCATCTGCCCGCAGCCCTGCCTGTGCCGGGTCCCCCCAGCTCACCGCTCTCAGATGCCTTTCGCTTGCTTCCTTGAGCCAGAATCTGTCGATGTGCACCTTCTGGGCAGCCAGGGAGCGGTACCTGAGCTCTCTCTCCGCAAGGAACTGGGTTTCCATCTCGGCCATGTCCTCCTGGAGCATATCAGAGAAGCCGGAATGGACCTTTGTGAGCCAGCTGAGCTTCTGGGATGGCCAGCGTCAAAAATGAACCTCCCCCCTGTAAACAGGCCGGGAAGGAAACTGGGCAAGTAGGGCTGGAGGATGGAGCATGCTGCCTTCACCATGGCTGGTGCTACGGGCAAGATGCGGGAGGAGCTACGGAGGCACCTGGGTTCTGTAGGCAAGCCCAGCTCAGTCTCTTCTGCTCCTTATTGCAGGAAGACTCACCAGCCTGGGCGTGTGGTGCCGTCCGTGGGCTCTGGAGGGTGGGAGAGGGCCCCAAGGTGCGCCGGACCATCTCACCTTGGTTACATCAGCAGCTTTGAGGGCATCCAAGGCCATGAGCTCCATGTCTTCCAGCTCCCTGTGGTACAGCTCAGCCGTCCCGCACAGGAGGTCCAGGTGCAGAGGCAAGTGGGCCAGCTCCTGGGACACGGGGAGCCACAGCACATCATCCCACCGAGCCCCAGGGGTCCCCGGCGCGCTGCGACAGGGGATGGAGGGGAGCAGGAGGACCTTGCCAAGCTGGGAGGGCGTCCCACCAGCGCAGCCCCTGGGGCACCTCATTGCCTTGGCAGGGGGATCGCGTGGGACGATGGCACGGTGAGGAGCAGCTCACCTTCCTCAGGACATCCCGCACCGCCAGGTACAGGGCGGTCACCTTCTGTCCAGCGTGGATTTTCGTGAGCATCTTCTCAATGTTGTTCTCCAGCTGGCGAATCACCTGGGGCAGAGACGGGAGGGGGGGACATGGGGTGACCCAGCATGCTGAGCCCAGCGCCCACCCAGGGAACACGGAGATGGGTGTTGGATTAAAGCCCCCTGCGGGTGCTGCCACCGTGGGAAAGGGTCCCGGGTACCTGCACCTGCGCCTGGTGCTGCTTGTCATCCATCTGGGCATCCTGCAGCTGCTGCAGCCGCCTCTGCATCTCGTGCTGGGCTTGGCTCCGCTGCCTCATCTGGTACAGCAGCATGTTGCATGTGTTCACCCGGTCAAAGATTTCGGCCCGGAGCTTCTCCTGGGCCACCTGGATGGGCGCGTGAGAGTTCGCCAGGCTGGAGGCAGCGCTTGCTGGGCAGCCGTGGGAGAAGGGGGTCCTGCCTGGAAAACTCCCCCCAAAGCAGAGCCGGGGATGCTGAGACATTGCTCCAGGATATTGTTACTCCCTTGGCAGGACAGGGTCTGGGAGAGCTTTGCTCTGGCGGGGCTGGTTGGGGTAAGGCAGAGGTGGGCATCAACGTCTGCTGACGGCAGCAGCAGGTCGGGCCTAGGGACTCTGTGTAACGCAGACCCGGGGCTGGGTGTCAATAAAATCAATCTGTGCCCCAAATGCTGATGCTGGCAGAGAGTGGCGGCACCGCTTTGTCCCTGCAAGAGGCCCCGGGCAAAGGCAGCTCTGCTGGGCCAGTGTCTCTGTCTCCACGGGCTTATAACCAGGTCATAACCTTGGGACAGGCAGTGAAGGGCAGAGATAGCATCTCTCTCCCAGGGATGCAGCTGGACCCTGCAGGGACCTGGGGACATGCCAGGTGGGATGTCCAGGAGCTCTGCTGCGCAAAGGATCTGCTCAGGGAGCTAAAGGAGGACCTGCATGGATGGGCCCTACGGTGGAAAGGGACTCATGGGACCACCGGTGGACAGCCCATGTCTTGCTGCACCAGCCCTGTGGGGCTGTCCTTGTGCCAGCACCAGGTCCCTCCACTGTGCACCCTGTTCTTCAGAGCGTCCCCAGAGCCCCAGCCCGCTGCGAGCGGCCCGTGCCCGCTGGACCCTGCCGTTACCTCCACCGTCTTCCTGGCCAAAGCGATGCCCAAGTGCTTCTGTGCTCCACAAGCCTCGGAGGTGGTGAGCTTGTTACACTGCGGGCGGGAGAGGGGCAGAGAGAACATCACCGCCAGCCTAGGGACGGTCACATCCTACTGCTGCCCTGCACTGCCTGCTCCTGGAGAGGACCGGTGGAGGAGCTGGCTCTGCAGGGCCAGCACCAGGCAAGGGTACAGCAGATGGGAATTGCCGGTACCTTCTGGACAATGCCCAGGGCACAGATGTCCTCCTGCACCGCCTCACGCAGGCGGGGGAGCAGCTCTCTGTTCTGACTGAGCTTTTCCTCACACGACTGTGTGAAAAACTTCCTCCCTTGCTCTGGAGGACATTAAGGTGCTGCTGGTACCATGCAGGGCGATAGGGGGACCAAGAGCCCCCCGCCCGCCCCGGGCCGTCCCCGCGAAGCCCAAGGGGCAGCACCTTGCAAGGCGATGATGGTGCGCAGCTCCTGGACGCGCTGGCTGAGGCTTGCCCTCCGGCCCTGCGCGGCGCTGGCAGTCCTGCCTCGGCCCTCCGGCCCCGCTGTGCGGGCAGCAGCCATCGCGGCTCCAGCAGCCATGGCGGCTCCGCTGTCCGGTGGAGCCGTCGCCGGGCTGTGACCACGGATGGGGCCGAGCTCCCTGAGCTCCCTGTGCCTGCGGAACCGTTGCCGTGGCACCTCCAACTGCCGCGCGCCGCACACCTCCTGCTCGGCCATCGCCGCCCACAGCCCCTTCCTCTCCGCTTCTGCAGGCAAGAGATTAATTAACAAGCAATTACTGAGCTCTCTGAGGTAGCCGAAGGCAGGGCGGGCAGCGGGGATCCCAGGTCTGTTTCCCATCACCGTGGCTACGGCAGTTGCAACCTGCCCGGCCGCTGGAGCCCTCCAAGCCCCACCAGAAACAGGGCGAGGACAACTTCAGGGAACATACATGTACATGTATACCCAAACACGCTACCAGCGCTCACCTTGAAGCTGCCAGCTTATCTCAAATGCCAAGAGGAGTCTATTACCACCTAGATATGTACCTTCGGAAATTGCAGTTAATTGGCCAGGAAACGGTTGTGCAGGGAGTTACACTCTATTGAAATGGGCAAGAACAAACCAGCTACCAATACTGATATTTATTTTGATGCTTACCATACATTCTTGCTGAACTACAAATATGACAAGAAATGCAAGCATGTACATTTATTTGTTGATAAATAAAATCAAACTCCCTCTACCAGAGAAAATCATTAATGTTTGATTCATAGAAAAAGACTTTATAAGGAAATTGCCTTCCTAGCACCAAGCTCATAAATCAGCTTAGATTAAGTTTCTGTAACTCAAGATCTTTAACCTGCAGCCATCCTGTTGTGCTTGAGGTGTTAAGCATAGAAAACAGAAATTACAGGATTGTGAAATCAAGTATTACCGACACAATGTCATCTGAGGCTCTTACTCAGTGTCTCATTTGCAGATTTATGAATTGCATGTTAGTGCTAATCACCAGTGACAAGCGAACTATAAACATTATCATCTTCAGTGCATCACAAAGTGTGCATGAAGAGATGGCCATCTGAAAGACAAGCAGTTAAGGGCTCGCACACACGAGGCATCTTGCCAATCTGTCCCTGCATGTAGAAATCTCTATTTAGTCTGTGTCCACATGGCAAATGTAGTACTTATGCCACTAAACTTTCCTAGGCAGCATTTAAACACCATGGAAGATTACCTTGGGGACAAGAAAAAGCATTTCAAAATGGATAAAATGATTCAAGAATCTCTGTTTCACTGGCCCTCGGCAAAACTCAGACTTTATAACAGCAAGTCCTTCCAAAATACTCCTAAAGAAATTTAACCCAACCTTGCACAACCTCACGTCAATGGACCGCTGCAGAAATCAGCCTCAAAGAGGAAGCTTTTGACTAAGGATCTAGTCCTGCAGGCCCTCTGCACCTGACATGTCAAACCTCTCCCCCTCCAGTTGACTTCAACTCTCCCTGCATAAATTCTAGAAATTCACAACGTGCTAACGGTACAAAGGAAAAGGTCACGCCAAGCATACAAACCAGCGCTCTGTTTAATTGTCATATAACAGGCAGAGTCACGCGCTCTAAAAGTAAACAGCAAACAATGACAGCAACACACGCTCATCTGGGAGAGAGATCTAGTTGTCGGCTAGCCTGCAGCTCCTGACTTGCTGCGTGCTATCAGCACAGGAACAGGTACGTAATACTAAGGGCTCCTTAAATTCCTGCTGGTTTAGCTTTTAGTCACCCAAGGATACACGCTTTGCCTGGTGGTTTGTATTTTTAGTATCTCCTCCAGTTGTTGTCCTCTCTTCCCCTCTTCTTTGAAATACACAAGTTCAACTTAAAAGCATTTGTTTAACACAGCTGAAACAAGATTTAACAGAATTACCAAGAACTATATACTGTGCCTCAGGAGCTGGCTGGAAATTCTGGGCACGTATTAGAAAGCAGCATAAAAAGACAGAGGATAAAGGACAGCTGCCAGAACTGTTCTCTATCGCACTAAAAAGAAAAGGGGCACATACAAACAGTTACTGCCAGGGAATTACGGCCCAACAAAAGCCTGTCTAGCTCAACAGCCAGAGGCCACCACCGCCTGTCCGAGATTCATTTTATCACATGAACGAGAACAGCCTCACAAATGCAGGCTATGCCTTCAGCCTACGAAAAGCATCACCATGGCCAGAGCTACTTCCTATACTATTAACAAAAATAATAATCTTAGTTCTTTCTGTATCTATAATATATAAATATACGATAATTCATTTTTATTAATGTAGCTAAATATATTTTACGAATAAGTTATTTGAAGAACATTTTTTCTAAGTCAGCAAGTGCTGTTATATCCAGTGAAGGAAATCTTTAAGAATGGTCCTTTAAAGTACTCTAATTATCAAGCAGCCAATTATGGAAGTCTAAGTCAGTTTTCATGCTGCCAAGAGATCGGTTTAGACACAATCCACACTTTGCACCTGTTTAGAAGTGAAAATGCAGCTCCCTTTTCTTAGGGTTCCTCTCCTCAAATGCAAAACCCACCCCTCAGTGACCTGTGCAATCTTCCACTCAACACTGACAACTTAAAGTGAAAATGATTGGCATCATATCAGTCAAACACTCTTCAATAGCAACTCTGAAAGTAAACCAAAGCTAGAGTAACTTCCGTATCAAGTCTTAACTCCATCCTCATTAGTGCAACTCTGACACAAAATGTTCCTACAGGCAAACCCATTTGTAAACCAAGCAAGTGTAAAATGGTAAAAAAAAACCCAAACAAAACAAACCACACTGCATGGAAAAATCCCAAAGGATTAGTGTCAGAAAATATGTGGCAGCAAGAGATTGGAAAAACCATGAAGGCCTAACAGAAGAGAGTGGCTAATGCCACTCATTTTGTAGGATGTTGTTAAAGTAGAACTGCTCCAGGACGGTTTTCGTTATTCAAGCTTTTCATCTCCTTCCTCCACATCTTTCAGGCTGAGCACTTCCAGTGTTCCTTTCCCTTTTGTCTCACTCCGGATCAGCTCATCAATCTCTCTGAAGCAGCCTGGGTCAATAAGGCACACCTGAAATATTTCACATTTCATCAGTCAAGCAGTAATACTTGATTTTCATCAGCCCCTTTTCAAGGTCTAACATGCATTTTCATTAAAAAAAATATTGTTTAGTTACTAAGAAGGACTTTGCAGAGTTGATAAGCAATTTCTATCAAGTAATCTTTCCACAGAAGTTCTGCAGTTCCATTTACCCATGCTGGACATCTCTTTTCACAGTTGGGATTGCTAGATTCTAATCTGCTAATCTGTTCTCAGAAACATTTTTACTAACACTAGATTTTGCTTTACCACAGACTATTTTTTAAAAAAACTAATAAACCACTGTCAAAATACAGGCCCGACCCACCAAATAAATAAGAGTAACAGTCCATATAAGCAGAGAAACTTATCAGTGTTGTAGGATAATCACTGCTAAGAGAAATTACACTGTGCTGCTCCTCAGCTTGAAGCAGCAATCTCTGTATAACAGAGGCTACTTTCAAGCTTACCTCACTAGGACTGTGTGAAATTAAAAACTACAAACTACACCTCAAATTTAGAATCTCTGGTAAACTTGCAGTTTATCTAAACAACTTCCATACATTAATTCATCTTCTAGTAAAACATACAGGTGTAGTCAAATCAAATACGAAACCCAAGGACTGCTTTATTGCTTACAATTTCCAGCTGTTCATGGAAATCTTCATTCTCAATAACTTTAATCAGTGGCTTGAGCTTCTCTTTGAGTTTCTTCCCCTCCTTTGCTGGAAGAATAAATCGCAGCCTCATGTGAGCACGTTCAATTTGCATGGTCTCCTTTAACTGTCTGATCACTTCCAGTGCCTGTAAAGACATTAAGAAGAAAGAGCACTTACACACCTGCTTAAAACACTGCACAGATCAAAATCTCAAATTCTTTGCATTGGCTTCAGACACATTTCTCAGTACTGATCACTGCCACTCTGCTGCAGGGAGTTTGCTATTATGCTATTTTGATAAATTAACAAGAAAAGGCAGAGTTCTTGCTGTTTGTGATCACTTCAAATACTAAAAAAACCCTGTCTGAAACAATGTTAAATAGCAGTTATACTGCAGAACAACAGATACCCACGTGGCTCAGATGCAAAGCCTGATTTACTACCTCAATTAAAATAAACGACAAAACTTTTACTTCTGTTCCAGGCATATCCCTGTTGCTGCTTTAATTAGTTTCTTTCTTTCTCCCTTCCCTGAATTGTTAGGAAACAAACTGCATGAGTTTCAGAGGCTGCTTGTATCAACTTGTATTCAACTGCCAGGCGGCTGAGTAATCATTCTGCGGGCTTTAGACCACAGGGCTTTTTTGATGCCTCTGTGACTGCTAACAGAGAAATTACACTTGAAGACAGAAATTACACTTCTGAGCAGAAGCTGATTTTGCAAGAAAACTAACCTGCTGCTTCGTGCTCTTGTGTGGTTTGACGGAGTAGTGAATGTCCTTCATGGCTCTTTCTATAAGGATTACTGTGTATGGCCTCTTTGTTTCAGGATTCACACATTTGTCAGCCACGATAGTTGCGATGTCTCTAAACATCTGCTCCAGCTGTGTGTGTCGTTCTTTGTCCGATACCTGCAGCTCCCCTTTTGATAAAATCTGGACAGTAAATAATAAAAAAACCCCAGTTAATAAATATCACAGACTTGACTAAAGAGTGAAAACCCAAGTAACTGCGTTAAATTTAACAATTGCTTGAATGGTTTGGATAGCTGTGAACCGTATTAATAAAGTTAATCATTATGACAGACAACACTGGAAAGACTTCAGAGAAAAAAATCACCACCGAAACACAAAACTACAAAAAGAGAAGCGTAGATTTACTTGAATTCTCATCACCCACAAGTATTTTTTGCCACTAGCCATCATACCATCAGTCCACAGTTCATATCCTACCGAGAAGGACTAAGAAATTAGATCTGTTCTTAACACTTAGTTGAACTGTCCAAAGTAAGCAACTGTCCCCTTCCTTTCCCTGCATCCTTAATAATATATCTTAGATGAGAAACTCTTCAGTGCTGGTTAACCTTTTTTCTGTGCCCGTAGACATCAGTGCATAGAAGCTGTACGCTATACAGAACACTCACAACTCTTTTCAACCAGATGCATATATAAAATTTAAGACTAGACAACTGAGTCACCACTCCTTTCTACCCACGTCTTAACAAACAACCCTTTCGCCTACAGCAACGCTGCATTCTGTGAAAACCTTCCAGTAACAAACCCACCTACCATATCCGTATGACCCTTATGTAAAACATTTGGAAAGCCTTCCCCAAGCTTTTACAAAGCAAAGTGATCGAAACCTACCGTCTTACAGATTTCTGTTTGGTCATCCGTCCCAAATGCTTTAACGAGATCTTCCTTCTTCGCCACCTGGCCTTTGGAAACGTTGACAAACACCGTGTGCGTCTGCAGGACCTCGTCGAGATCTTTCTCCCTGGACGTTAGGACAGGGTTAGAAAACCCGTCAAGCCAGCAGCGTAAGAGCGCAGGAGATTTCAGCAGGGAGGAACGGGCCCTGCTGCCAAGGCCCGAGCCCGCGGTGCCCGGGAACTCCCGCTGCGGTAGCGTCCCCGTCGGGGAGGGGCAGCGGCACGGCACAGCGCCGCGGGGCGCTGGCGCTCCCCCTCCCCCCCCGGCTCCACACGGGCCCCACCGTCCCCCCCAGGCTCCACAGCCAGGCCCCACGCGAGCTCCGCGGCTCCACAGCCTGGCCCCACGCGGGCCTCTCGCCGCGGGCCTCTCGCCGCGGGCCTCTCGCCCCGGCCCCAGCCGGGCCTCCCCCCTCCGCCGCAGCCGGCCGCCCTCGGGCAGGCCCCGGCCCGCCACTCACGCTCCGCTGCGCCATCCCATGACCTTGTTGCGGTAGCAGGCGATCTCGAAGCGCTTCCCGCCGCGCCGCGCCCGCACCACGGCCACGTTGGTGAGGCGGATCTGGTTGGTGGGGGTGAAGATGGACATGGCGGCGGCCGCTCCTGCGCCACCGCCGGGCGCGCGCGGGGCGAGGGGCGGGGCCGCCCCGCCCTGCCTCCCCATTGGCCATCGCTACGCCTTCCCCGCCCCCCCCGTCGCGCCGGCAAAAGCCGTCCGGAGGGAAACGGGGAGGAGGTGGCGTGGGGCGGCCGGAAGGGGAGGGAGGCGGCACATGGCCTGAGGCGAGGCGGCTCCGCCGGTCAGGGCCGCGGGACCGGGAGCGTGGTGTAGCGGGGGGCCGAGGTAATAACCCTGAGGGAAGGGTGTGTGTATGTATGTATGTATGTATGTATGTATGTATATGTGTGTGTGTGTGTGGGGTAATAACCCTGAGGGAAGGCTGTATGTATGTATGTGTGTGTGTGTGTGGGGTAATAACCGTGAGGGAGGGGTGTATGGGGGAGTGATAGCTGTGAGGGGGCGGGCGGGTAATAACCGTGAGGGCAGGGTGTATGTGTGTGGGGTAATACCGTGAGGGAGGGGTGTATGGGGGGAGTAATGGTCGTGAGGGGCCTGTGTGTGTGGGTAACAACTGTGAGGGGTGTGTGTGTGTGTGAGGGTGTGTGTGTGTGTGTGGGGGGTAACAACTGTGGGGGTGTGTGTGTGAGGGGGTGTGTGTGTGGGGGGGTAACAACTGTGAGGGGTGTGTGTGTGTGTGTGTGGGGGTAACAACTGTGGGGGTGTGTGTGTGTGAGGGGGTGTGTGTGTGTGAGGGGTGTGTGTGTGTGTGGGGGGTGTGTGTGTGAGGGGGTGTGTGTGTGTGGGGGGGTAACAACTGTGAGGGGGTGTGTGTGTGTGTGGGGGTAACAACTGTGAGGGGGTGTGTGTGTGGGGGGTAACAACTGTGAGGGGGTGTGTGTGTGTGGGGGTAACAACTGTGGGGGGTGTGTGTGTGTGGGGGTAACAACTGTGAGGGGGTGTGTGTGTGTGTGGGGGGTAACAACTGTGAGGGTGTGTGTGTGTGGGGGGTAACAACTGTGAGGGGGTGTGTGTGTGTGGGGGGGTAACAACTGTGAGGGGGTGTGTGTGTGGGGGGGTAACAACTGTGGGGGGTGTGTGTGGGGGGTAACAACTGTGAGGGGTGTGTGTGTGTGTGGGGGGTAACAACTGTGAGGGGGGTGTGTGTGTGTGTGTGGGTAACAACTGTGAGGGGGTGTGTGTGGGGGGGGTAACAGCTCGGGGGGTAACAGCCGTGAGGGGGGTGTGTGAGTAATAACTGTGAGGTGGTTACTGGGGGGACGGGGGAATGGGAGGTCTGTGTGAGGGGCTTGTACAGAGGGGTAGTTACAGGGGTGGGTGTGAGTACAGAGGAGGAATTAAATGAGGTGGGCTTGGGGGGTGCAGAGGGCAGGTACTGGGGTAGGCAGAGGGCTGAGGGCAGCACGGGGGGTGGGTGCCGTGGGGTAATCGCAGGGGGTGAGGTGGAGCGGGGTGCCCAGGCTGCTGCAGGTTTCTGGAGCCCCCCTGGAGGGGTTTGCTGCTTGTGTGGGCTGGCAGCACTGGTGCTGCCGACACAACGGCAAGCGTTCTCGCGTCTTCTCCTCTGGGAAGTTCGGTGTTGCGGGTGGAGGGGTGACGGGCATCCCCTCAAGCTTTTGATCTGGTACTGCAAGTAACAGCCCAGGGGAAAAGTAAGATAACAAAGTTACCAGCCTCTTGGAAATACTCGGTTTCTGTGGTCTTGTCTGATGTCTGCAAAAACAAGATCCAAGAGGACTGCAGATAACAAGAGGAGGATGTTTGCATTTCTCAGTCAATAAGTGTCACAAACAAGCCTTATTTAAGCTCATGAATGTTTTGTGTGAAATAGGTAATCACAGGCACCATGCAAGTGCGCTCATGGCTACAACGTTACGTACCCTGAATGTTCTGAACCAACTTGAAAAATCTTGGTTATTCTGAATCAAACCTTACTCACATGCTAGAATTCTGAAAAAGTACTTTCAATTGAGTCCAGGTTTCAGCCCAGCCTTGAAACTCTGGGTCAAAGCTGTTGTAATCAGTGTGCTGTCTAATGCGTACAAGCAAGAGTTGTGTTCAGCAGCAAGCTCTGTGGAGATGATTTACCCCTTGAAATGGAGCTTTCTAGCTCCAGAGGTCTGCATGTGTCGGGTTGGTGCAAAACTAAAGGCCAGTACAATACAGTGGATGTTTTGCAAGCGCTGTTTACTTTCAGACACTTGCACAGCACCAGTATTTTCTGCCTTTCCTTATAACAGAATCTGCCCTATCTAAGAAAAACCCAGAGTTTCCGTATGACAGTCTAAAATGTTAGCTTGGATACAGAGATGAAACTTGGCTGACATGCCTCTGAGGAGGTGAAGGCTTCTTGATTCAATTGCAGTGTCTTGTCTTTACCCAAAAGCTGTTTTCTGCAGAGTCTGAGGAATAGCTAATGGCATGAGACTGTGGGTGCCGTATGATTATTTTTTGTCTGTTCATTCTAAATTCATACTGTAGGAATCTGCTCTTGCTAAATCTGTGATTTATTCTAGATTTAGATGTCTCAATGGATACGTGGAACTTCTTCTATGCTTGCCTGGTGTCCTTATGGCTGCACAGATTTTACATCTATTCTGCAGTTGCTTTTGGGATCAGCATTTGGATCGTCATTCAGTTCACCACCACCAAAACCAAAAAGAAGGTAACTGAACGTGTAAGTACTTTTTGCCTGAGAAGACCCCAAAAATCTGTGTGTGGAAGTGAGTAGTTGCCATGTAAAGGTACCCACTGGTGCAGTGAAACGTGCTACTTCACTGTGGGCCCACCTAGGTTGTTGCAAATCCCAAATGTGGTTTAGTTTGTCTGATGGTTATAATCCTCAGTGTGGATTATCTTATGTTTGTGGGTAACTAAATGCCTTCGTTGCTCTGATATTTGAGCAGATCTCAGCTAACACTTCTCACTTTGTTAGTGAGAGAATATGTCAGCCTTGGTTGCTCTGTCACTTCAAGTAAATCACTCTGCTTGTGCTTAGTGTTTTCATGTTCATGTTTCCAGTGATGTTAATGACAAGGTTGGACTGGTTTTAGGATGGGAGGAGGATTAGGCTATTCAGGAATTTAAAACCTCCTCGTGCACGTGAGTGAAGTTCTGCTGTAGGAGTTGGGAGGTTCTCGGGTTCAGCTGAATCCTGTTATCTCCCCGGTGTGTGAGATGAGTGTATTGTAGTGTGGCCAAGTTCAGAGAAATAGTTACTCGTGTGTTTCTCTACATGTGAGAGAAACTAAAATGCTTTGATGGTTGCATTTGTGTAGTGCTGAGAGTCTGGTCACAGGATTTGAATTTTAAATGCTTTTGGGAAAATGGGGTTAACATCACTTTGAAAAGGGATTGAATGTGACACAGCGCTTGTTTCATAGGATGAAAAATCCAATGGGAATCCCACTTCTTCTGAAGGAATAGAAGACAAACTAGTAAATGGATATGCCACCCTGCAGGCTAAGGAGGTCTATGTTGCTGGGGTAAAGATTTTCTATGGGTCTCAGACTGGCACAGCAAAGGTATAAGTTACTTTTTTTTCACATACCTGAAGTTGATTTGAAATATTGTTGAGATTCAAGTGTGTTGCTTGACTTGGAAACACTGTACTGTGTAAAAATCTGAAAGTTCATCATGAAGTTCATTAACTCAGAAGTCATTGCCCAACATGAAAGATAAGTGAAAATTATATAAAAAGAATAATTTTTCTACTCCCTGTAAGTGGGACATTGCAGTAGACACATTGATTACGAAGCTTAAACTTTATGCTTCCAATATACTCTTAATTTGCTAGCAGGTCTTCTTAGAGAAGTGCTGTTTTAGGTGCTCTCTCAAAAAGAAATTTCATTTGTGTGTGTAAATGTAAAATCATTAGTCATTAAAACTCATGTAACCCTCTTCTTTCAGCCAGTATACTTCATTTTTTTTAAGTAAGTAATTATAGGTCCAGTGTCCAGTTCTCATGTGTCGTTATTCTTTCTGTGCTGGGAGAAGTCTTGTTACTGGGCATAGCAGGGCTTGTTTGACCCTTACGATAGCTGGGTTGAAGTAATTGATAACGTTCTACATTTCTTTTCTCAGAGATTTGCCGAAGGTCTGGCTGAAGCAGTTATTTCCCTTAATTTGCCAGTGGAAGTCATTAGCATGGGAGACTATGATCCAGATGATTGTTTATCAGAGGAGGTAGGTACGTCATAAACATGAATAATAAATACAAGTTTTTCCTGGGATCGTGAAGGCTGTTTTCCTCTTGTATTTCTCTGCTGTTATCCTGTACGCTGTGTGTTGAAAATTGCTTCCCTTCCACGTAAGCAAGTATAGCCCATCAACTCTCAGCAGAAAATACCTACATTTTGAAAATTACTAGGAAAGGATCACGTAGAATATTTTGATGCTGACAGTGACTATGACTAGTTCTGTAACTCAGGTGTGAGTTATGTGAGAGTGGCTGCACCAGGTCCCCCTGTTCTGTCTCTGACAGTGTACACTTGGGGAAGGGTTAAAACTAGAATAAGTAGATGGTGATACTTCTGCAGCCTTCATAGACTTACAAGTTAGAAACTTCTTGTGAGGTGTATTTATATTGAGTAATCCTTGATGGATTTTTCTTCTGTGAATATTGATAGTTGCTTTTGGAATCCATGGGGGACTTTATTGCTACAAGAGTCTGTTCAAGAAGCTGTTGATTGGGGTGGGGAAGGTAGATGTCCAGTTCTGTTTTACCACCGTGTCTCTGTTAACTAGGGGAAAGACAGCTTGGTCTCTCTTGGCTAATTTAAGATGGCTTTGCAGGGAGGATGACCATTCACCACTGGGATTATCACCTGCAGCATCCCACACCAAAGTCTATTAACCCACTTAGTAAAAATCTTGTTTTTTGACTTATTCTAACTGCCCATGTGTTACAGCTCTCTTCCTGATGTACAGTGTTCTGAAAAATGTGTGATCTTTTCTATTCCGTTCTCTTTGTATTATTAGACAACCAGCAAGAACATTTGTGTGTTCTTGGTAGCTACATACACAGATGGACAGCCAACCGAGAGTGCAGCGTGGTTCTGCAAGTGGTTAGAAGAGACAGCGAATGACTTCCGCTTTGGGAAAACGTATCTGAAAGGCCTGAGATACGCTGTGTTTGGCTTGGGAAACTCAGTTTATGTTGATCATTACAACACAGTAAGTATCTCCTGCGCACCTTTCTTTGATTTCTGCTCCTCTGGAAGCCTAAGCTTTCTTAAATCCTACAAAACTGAAGGATACTGGTAGTTTGTGTGAGAATCGCAGCTGTTGTGTGGACTTGATTAGGGACTGGGTTTAGGGTGTGGGCAATGCAGCTTAGAAGCAATTGTGCTGCCCTTTTAAATGGGAAAGTTGTCCTGTAAGCACTGCATTAATCTGGAAGGTATGGTAATATACTTGGTAAATCCTTACTGAGTTAATTTCTCAGCTTTGAAAGCTTTCTATCTGTGCATGAGGGCACAGTACTGTAAACCCTCTCACTTGCTGCCTTTTTAGTTTAGAGTGCTTTTCTTGAACTTATGTACTTTGCTGTATTGTGTGGATTTTAGCTTTATTTCCTGCTGTAAAATATGACACTATCTTAGCCTGGTAATTAGTTTCATCTCAGTCAGAAAAATAGAGTGACTTGTCACCAGGTTGTTATGTTTGTATAGCTGGGGCCACGTGAAATGTTACACATGGACGTTTTGACCACCAAGCATTGCACAAGAAGCTTGTTCCCAGAACTCATCTCTTATCAGTGTGATAGCAGAGGTATTTTCAGATGGGAGCCTGAGGGTGTGTGGTGGTGTTCAGACTGACTTGTGGCCATGCTCTGAGTCAGCAGGTGAGAGGGAGTCCAGAAGTCCCTGCCTTGCAGTCCTGTGCAGCTCACTGGCTCTATTTCCAGGCTTGGTCCTTGCTTTCTTAGTTGCCTGCTTTGTTTAACTTGGGCTTCATTTAATTTCCCGCTAATTTTCATCCTATCCTAGGTTGGAAGAAATATTGACAGGTGGATGTGGATGCTCAGTGCCAGCCGTATCATGACTCGTGCCGAGGGGGACTGCAACGTGGCCCGGAGCAAGCATGGCAGCATTGAGGCCGACTTTGAAGCCTGGAAAACCAAGTTCCTCAGTCGGCTCCAGGCGCTCTGCAGAGGGGAAAAGAAGCCCTGCAGTGGGAAGTGCAAGAAAGGGAAGTGCAAATCTTCAGGGAAGCAGAGCAAGGAGAGCTCAGATCATGAACGTGGGGCATCAGAATACGAGAATACTGAGGTAGAGCCAAAATCCACAGGGCCTTATTTCTGGTTTAGTGCCCCTTGGAGCACTATTTGACTTCTCTCCATCCTCCTGCAGCCCAGAGGGGTGCTGTGGGAGCTTGATGCTTCTTTGTTGTGGAGTGGAGGGGGAAGAGGGATGAGATTCCATGGTGGATAACAGGTAGAATAAGTCTTCCAAAAAGAGTCACCAAAGAATTAGTGGTGGACGTAGCCTAGATGGCATCTATATGATAAGGGAGTCTTCCCCTTGAATAGAGGGAAGTATATGTTGGGTTCTTATCAGAGTCTTTGCTTTGTCCCATGGCCAACTGAAGCATTTAGTTCCCTGTGAGCAGTTAACTTGCTTCCACTTCAACTTGTTGAAGCTTAGGTACTTTGCCTACATCCCAAGGTTTTTCCAAAGGCAGCTGGGGGAGCGGTACCTGAGCAAGTCCTGTATTTCCTCTGAATGTGTCTGCCTGTAGTCACTGGTGTGTCTTCTGGAGTGTTTGTTGATTGCAGGTTTTGAATAAGAAATCCTCTCTTGCTCTACAGTGCAAGACTCAGAGCTGCTATGGCACTTTAATCCTCCCTGCAAGCCATTTATTGTGGGTTGGAAATGATTGCTATGGCCATGTTGAATTTTGTAGCAAAATAGGGGCTCTTCTGGCTGAGTGGGTTTGAGTGTGTTGGCCGCTGCAGAAACAAGAGGAAGAAATCTTGCTGTTACACCAATGCTGTTGTGCTGTACCTTGGCTGTGTACAGAAAGGGAGACAACTTTTCTGCTCTGTGAAGAGTTTGACTTGGAAGGCAAATCTCTCACGCCCTGTTCCTTCAGGCAGGGGCAGTTGGAGATGTTAAAGGGGTTTAGGCTTCTAGATCATCATAGTATGCAGTGGGAGTTGGACTCCTATCTGATCACATGAGAAGCGATTACAGAGGTGCGTGAGGAAAACAGAGCACTCTGGAGGCAGGATATCTGGACTGAGTTTCAGGTGGTCTGTGTGCTACTGAACTCTTAAAAATACACACTGATAAAAGCCCCAAGTTTAAGTGCATCTCATACAGTATACAGGTTATAGGTAGACTATTCCTTGTATTTCAGTAGTCTTTACTGATTGTAAGAACTGATTTCACTGGTTAGCGTAATGAAAATCTTACATTTAACATTCAGATACATTCCTAATTTTTTTTTTTTCTTGGATCTCTTCCACAGGCAGAGGAGTTGTTTGAAACCAGTAGTGAGGAGGAGGCTGATGCTGAGGAAGCTGGAGGCACTCATTCTGTCATTGATGTTGAAGATCTTGGCAATATCATGAGCCACATGAAGAAAGCAAAGGTACTGCTCTTACAGCAAGTGTAGAACTGTCAGGTCTTTGTCACTGATCAGTTGAATTGATTAAAATATTACCTGCTGGTTTTGAATCTGTAGGGTCTAGTTAGAGGGAGAGTAAAAATATGAGCTATTGGAGAACCTGTCCCAAAAAAGAACATTCTTGGAGGTGTGTTGGATATAGTTATCAGCTAACTGACTTGTTCACTGAGCAAATGCTGCAATGGTAACCTGTTATTTTCAGTCTTGTGTTATTTTCAGTGTTATTTTCAGTTATTTCAGAGGGAAATTACTTCCCCAGCCAACATCCAGATCTGAATGTATATTTCCACCACTGTGATTCATAGTCCAGTGTGAACACAAATCCTGTTACTGTGTCTGCCTGTGGGTATGTCAGCTGAAATGCAGGCATGTGTTGTGCTGGTATGTTGTGATGGGGAGTGGAGCTGCTGGTGGAGTGGTAACACACTGCTGCAAGAGCTTCTGTGTCTTGCTGCTGCCCTAAGATGAGGTGCTATGCTCACAGAGCAAGCCAGTGAGCTTGATCTGACCTGTGCTGAGCCTGTCGGACAACTGTGGTTCCTGCTTCATTTCAGGCTGTTTCTATCTCTGTTTCTGTGCGGTTCTGTTCATGTTTCTTTTTCTGTATTCAAAGAGACTGCAAACAAGATATACCAAACTCATTTATTTGGTTAGCACACAGAAAGGAGTGAGACTATAAATAGCTACTAGGCTAAGCCTTAGCGTGCTCCCCACACTATTTGCTGACCACGCAGTTGGAGGGGAAGAGTTGGCCCCGGGATGGACTTGTGATGTGTCGTGTTGCCATCTGCTGACTCTGTTTTTCCCTCTTAGCCATCTTTCTATGGTCATGTCTTTCCTTGTGAACCCTTGAGCTGATATCCGTCCTCCTCTCAACAAACCTAACTCTGTCTGTAATTGCACCTTCCTTATCTTGCATGCCTCTACAGCGTGGACTTCTCACAGCTCTTTCCTGAAACTTAACAATCTCCTCAGCAGTCTGAGCCAAGGTGACACCACTGGGCCACAGCAAGCCAGGGCTTGGATCACAGGAGGCTGCGTGCTTAGGAGGAAAGGGGGTTGCAAGGGGAGCATGGGGATCTGTGTCCCTTGCCTTAGGGCGGGGGAAGGAGGCAAAACATTTTCTGCTGCTTATAACACTGACACTAGGAGCGTGGCCCCACTGACTTGGGGGCAAGGCACACTGCTGGGTGTGTACTCCTGTCCCTGAGCTTGTATCGACTTGTGTGCTGCAGCTTGCAAGAGAAGGATGGATGAACCGTTTGGCTTTCCTTTGTTGGAGGGAGAAACGATCGATTTTTCTAACTGTGATGTGAAGTGCTCTTCCTGCTCTCCGGCATGTGCTCGCCACTAGAGGTCACTGACAAAAAGGGAACTGCGTTTTCTCTAGCAGCATGCCCTGGGAGGTGATTTAGAGCGGCTAAGGGAGGTGGTGGTGTCTAGCAGTTTTATGAAAAATAAGGCATTGAGTTTTCACTGACTGACAAAATATGGCAACCCCGTGATCAAAGAGTAGAGTAAACCAGGAAAACCGCATATCATAGTCCAGTTTATGAATAAAAAGTGAGCACGGCAATAAAATACTTCCTGCTCTTAGCATCTCATGCTCGTTGTTCTGGTAGTGAGCTCGGCTGAAGTCAATGTGGTATGGTTTTATACATAGGCAGTGAAAATTCATTGCTGTCTATGACTTTGGCTGATACGTGATTCAAACAACTACTTTCTCCTTAGCTTTCTTGTCGCTCTGCTTGAGCGGTGAGAGGCCTGTATGTTCTATGTAAAAGTTACTACAGAAGTGCAGGTATCTCTGTGTAGATCAGGTTCTTGTGGCTCTGACCTAAGTAGCCCCTCTGATCTGAGGGACAGCTTCCATCTGAGCACAGACGCTCATCTGGAGTTGTAAGCTGCAGTTTCTGATCTGCTGTCTTTTCCTCAGAGGAGATGGCACAAGAGTTGTTCTGCTGCGACAGCTGAATGCTGCTCTCTTGCCTCTGCAAATGGTTAAATCCTCAGAGTGCAAGTGTTGATGTGGGACTGGAAGTACACTCTTACTGCGCATGGAAGTGTCCTGGCCCTTTGGATATGAGCTACTGTCAGCTGATGAGACAGGAGGCTGTAGATCGGCCTTTCTTTGTCGCTGATACCACTGAACTGCACTGCCATAGTCATGTCCCACGTTTTTGGATTAATTTTGAAACCTTAAACGATGTAGTTCTCATTACTGGCCCCTTTATTCCTGTTCTGCATGGTTGATCTGCCTAGCTGCAATCTACGTTTCTGGTTTCCTGGTTCTGTAACCAGAGCAGGTAATGGAGAAAGGGCCCTCAGTGGTGACTTTGATGTAAATCCTCAGCTCTCTTGAATGGGGGTGTCGTTTTCAGAGTGATGGCAGGGTATAGGTGTGTAAATATTTCATGAGGGAGCCTGAACTGATGGCTATCCTTATCATTAGCTCGGAGAAAGAATGACTTTGCCTTGGTGGTGAATCTCCTGGGGAATGTGTGCATTGACTTGCAACAGGTTCATGCAAACACTTGAATTGTAAAATGATCCCATAGGTGCAGTTACTTACTATAATGAAAATAAATGATGAAGACTTGATATGAAAGACCAGGATGATCTGCATTTATGAAAGTAATTTATCATGATCAGACTCTCTTGCTCCCAGGCGGGAAGATTTAGTTGTTTAAATCCAGTGCATCTCAGTTTAAGTCACATCCTCACTTTAGTGGCTATGTGTTTGTGCAATGAGAAGTTTTCTTTTTCAGATGAGTTGTGTTGTCCCTTTAGCCATTTTTCCTCTTGCAGAATGCTGAACTGTGTAAAATTAGTCTGACACTTTTGTTTTACACTGTAGTCTGTTGGTTTGCAGTAATCCCTGCCAACACAGGCAAGTGCTTTGGGTTTTTGTATCTGAACTATGCATATACAAGCTAGCAAGTTTGAAGAAAACTTGTGTATTTTGGGGTTATATCACAGACACTTCTTCAGGTAACTCCGCATATGGATTTGAAATGTGTCTGACAGTTTTCAGCATGGGTTTGGTGGATGTCAGTGTTGTGTATTAACTCCTCTGCATATGGGAGATAGAATAGCAGGTTCTGCCTTGTGCAGTATAGTTAATTTGAAATACTTTAGGGTCCGGCTTTGATCTCTTTTGCAGGCATGTATTGCCTCTTGTGAGAATCACTAGCAGATAAGACAGATGTGCAGTCACAGATAGTCATAATTCCTTGTTGTCCTGCCTTTTATGGGATGGCAGAGTGAGGCTGTGGAGGTGAGTGTATCTAATAAATGTTTGCTCACATCTCTGCAGGTGATCTTAATTTAATTTTGCATCCATCTCCTGTTGCTTGACTTGATCGAAATCAAGGCTGAGTTTTGTTTTACAGCTTTTTTTTTTCCCCATATGCTGTGGCTTCATTGCACTTTACAAAGTATTGTCAAAGGGCTTGAGACAGGTAATGGATTCTTGCAGTCATTTGGATCAGGCAGATGGATTCAGGAGTTCAAGGTGAATGCCAGAACCTCTCTTCCTTGTAGAGCTGTAGCTATTACAGACTCTCCCTTGGAAAAGAGATGGATTTTTAAAGAGCTTCTGAGGGTAAGGGTACACAGTTCAAGGTGATGGTGCCTTCTGCACACTGAATCTGAGTGCAAAAATTGGCACAAGGTTGGGTGGCAACAGGAAATCATTCAAATATATAAAAAGATGGATGATACAAAAGTAAATTCCACGCTTTGTTTACCAAATCTCATACTATATGGTGATAACTACTTCATAGCTGCTAAAATCCAGCCCTTTTTTTCTGAGTAAATTTTTGGAACTTGTTGCAGGTGATGCTTATTAGGGTCCTGAACTGGAATCAATCCTTTATGTCAATACAGATAATGCCTGTGCTTTCATGAAGGGAATTGCTAGGCATGAAAGTCCAACAGTGTGTAATATGACCATGGCCCGAAGGAGCGCTGGGGAGGTCTGAGGCGGTCAGCTCTGAGGCTACTTCTCTTGAGTGCCTGATGATCCAAGGCTGTGGTGCCAGGCGGGGCTGGATGGTGCGCAGCTAGGTGGGTTAAGGTCTGGGTTTTCTCTGCATTTACTACCCTTCCAGCTGCTTGTTTTTAGGCTGAGAACCTGGGCCTGTTCTCCATATTGCTTTTATGCAGCAGCAGAAGGCAGTGGTGTTTCTTAGTGGCTTTAATAACTAAGTGGACTTTTAAGTTTACAGTTGTGGCACACTTTCCCTGTCCTCCAGAGTTACTCCCCTGAAATGTATTTATTGGATAAAATGTGAAATCTAATGGGTATGTTTTTGGCCTGCAAGACTGCTATTAATCATAGGGACACCATTTTTTTAATGTAAATTATCTCCCACAGCTGGGAGATTGTGATAAACTAGAAAGACAGATCAATCTAGACTTGTTCCCAGGGAATGAAATGGCTTTATTAACCTTCATATTTATAAACTCCAGGCATGAGTAATAGCAATAATAATATCCTAATTTTTTTGGATGGGTTGGGAAGTAATCAAATGGGCATATTTTGTTGACACAATTTTGAGATTAATGTTCTTGTTTTCTAAAACAAAAAGTTTAATGATGCTGATAGTCACATTTGCAGTGTAAATACAGAAGAGGGGTGTGTGTGAGAGAGCAAGACTGAGACTGAGTTTACAGGAAACAAAATATGTCCCAGAGAGCACGTTCAATAAGTTTCTGTTTAATTCTGTGTCCATTTGCCACAGGGGAGGTTTCCTGATCCCCTTTGGCACTCTTCCCTAAAAAGTCATCCTACGTTAGCCACTTAGCACCACTGGGACTTTAAATCACACCACTTGCAACGTTTCGGAAGAGCCCTTTGTGAGTGTGTGACTGCTATGGAAGACCAAACCTTGCTGACACTGGGCGAAGAAACTTTTAATGAAGTTGGCTGGAGTTTTATTTGAAACGGGGCAGTGATTGTGAAGGTATAAGGTATTTAAGGTATAAGGTTTACAGACAAAGTGTGGTATGCAACTTTGTGTTACAGGCAGAAACTTTTTAGAGTATGCAAGAATTGTTAGCCATATTTTGACCAAATTGAATAAGGCTGGGGTACTTAACTGTCAGATTTAGAAACAACTGAAAATGATGTGCACATTTAGAGCTCTCCAAAAACTTTCTCTAACTTTCAATGGGTGAAAGATTCCTATAGGAAAAATGTGCTCTTATCTGCAACAGCTGTCTCTGGGCTAGATATTGACCTCTGCTATTCTGGCTCAGAATTCAGATCCTACATTTTTAAAATAAGCTTTAAGAAATATCATTTAAGTGCTTGGGGACTACTAGCATTAAAATCTGGATTTGTCACAGGGACACTTCACCCTTCCCTGTGTTCAAATCTTTATTCTCTAAACCTTAGCTATTGAAAAGAATTACAATTCGTAAACAACATTACAAGAGATCTTGAGGCTTGCCTTTTCTATGTAAGACTTGGGAGTGCCCAATGAAAAACAGGAAACAAAAGAAAAATAAAGGTAACCTCTGGCTGGACATTCTGTCTTTGTGTGGTATGATACTGGCTTCCTTGACAAGCCTTTGTAAAGGACTTTGAGATCTATGAATGAAAGACTCTTATTTTTGCCCTGGGTGGTAGATCCCATATCCCTTGCTGTTCTTTAGTCTGTTGTAAATTAGTCAGTAAATGTGTAGTGAAGCAGAGCTGATAGATATAAAAAATTCTGGCAGTCTGAAGTCCCCCAAGTATTTGGCTTCCTCTTTTTTTTTTTAGCAACCTTTTCTTGACCACATCTGTTGTTGGAAATGATCAGGGTTTAGCCTGCAGCAGTCCAGCCCATCTGCTTACCATTTCTCACAAACTTTGTGTGGCATTTCTCAGGTGTTTATTTTTCCTGTGCATTTTTTAAGCCAGCCAAATAACATAGTTGAACAGAAGTCCACAAATCAATGCACAGAGTAATTATGGGCTGATGGTAATTACTGGGAGAAGCATGGAGGAAGTGGCCGATTGATGTCATTGCTGTATCTAAGGAGAGAGCAGCACAAGGCTGTCCTGTGGGAGCACAGCATCTGTTGCCAAATAAATATGCTGTTTGGGTAAGGGGTTAGGAGGTACAGTAAATGCGTCCATGTTCTGCTAGACAAACCCTGCAGATTGGTCATTCAGCAGTGCAACTGGCAGTAAGCCTGTCCACACGTGGTCTCCAATCAAACATTCTTATCTGCTGTGACTGCCCAGTGGTCAGTATAGTTTGTAAGTGGCTCTCAACTGCAACAGTATACATCTTTGTCTTGTTGAGTGTCCTGCCCCTCTGTGTGAAGGGCAGCACCAGTTATGGACAGTGGAAGCTGCTTTTTCTTTCCTGTTATAAGGTGAGCCACAATTTTGCTTCCTTTGATACTTGGGCTGCCAAAGCAGGTAAGGTATCTACCTTTCCTTGTTCATGTCAGAGCTGATATTCTGACATCCCTCCTTTGCTGTTGGTTGCAGAGGATTGGTTTGAGATGGGGATTGCATTTTGCTAGGTGGTGTGGATATGCAGAAGAGATGGAGCCTCTCCTAAAAGCCTTCTGAACAGAAGTGTGGCATAAAAGAATGGAAATAGCATTATCTGAGCTCTACAGAAGGAGCTGGACACTGTAACGTGACATGAAACTGTTTTTGTATTGCACAGAGTACTTACACATGTGCCAAACCATGCTGTGGATATTTCTTCTAATAGCCCAGTTAAGCTTATGCATGAGGAAGTGATGTTCCTTCTTTGCCGCTGGCATGGCCAGAGCGTCTGTGCCAGTAGTTCATGGCAAGGCAGTCTGGGTCTGTATCTGCACTAGCAAGTGATGCCTATGTAGGGGTTCATTCTGACCCAGCTCATTTGGGCTGGGTCCCTATGATGATCAGCACTACCGTAACAACAATAGGTCAGTAGTTTTAGAAAGAGGAGTGCTGTAACGTATCACCCGCTGTAAACAAGCGTGCAGAAGAGACCCAGGTGTGAAGCACAAGGCTTTGCTGGAGGAGCAGCTTGTGAGGTTGTATGCATGGAACTGTGCTGTGTCCCCCTTGGGAGGATGAAACACCAAGTCATTTCTGACTCTCCTTTGGCCTGTAATTTTGGAAAGTGGGGCTTTGGGCCTTGAGGGATGCTCTGCAGGGCTCTTAGGAAAACAGACCAAGACAGATATCCCATTGACTAGTTTACATTATCTTTCATTCAATGAAGATTGATTATGGTAGAAACCAGGCAACTTCCTTTTGACTTTAATGTATTCTTATGATAATCTCGTGGCCTCTCATCTAATTTCTGAAAAGCTGGTTCATGCTTATCATTGAATGGGCTACAGACCAAAACTGTTAATGTGGGTACTTGGAAGACTTATACGCAGCCTCCACTCAGGGAGGAGGCAGGTAGAGAACGTGTAAATAAGGACTTTCCTGTGCTGCTCTCTAATTAGTGCTGACTTCTGCTGATTGTGAGCTTGCATGTAGTCTTTGGTGAAATGGTCTTCCTGGGAAGACTAACCCAAGTGGGGAGTTGTGCTTGGGACTCTCACGGTCGTAGGAAAACTGTGGAGCTCTTCTGCTCAGCACTTTTCCTTGTGTTTCATAATCTGTATTAACGTTCTTATGGTTAGATGCTTTCCTGTGTTACAAGAATTCTGAAGACCAGTGAAAGCTGCATCTCTAAGACTGACCGCTGCTCACTGATGTCTGACTTGTGTCAGTGTGCTAGCATGCACTGGATGCCTCCCTTTCTGTGGAGGGCATTCAGGGTTTGTAATACAAAATAGCAGTCTGCAGTCCAGCCAGCTTTGCTTACAAGGGCTGGCTTTTCCACAACAGGTATTGTTACTAGGACATATACCTCTAGCTGGTATTAACTCAGATTGACTGGAGGCTTCTTCAAACATAGCAAATGATTGCAGCATCAAAATTCATCACACTTTCTTTTTTTAAATGTGTGTATGGTGTTTTGACCACTTGAAAGATTGGTGTTGAGATGAAACACCCTTTTTGTCCTAAGCTGGAAGGAAAAGAAAGAAATTATGGAGTGGAGAAGTCTTTTACAGAGCCATTTAAAAAAAATCTGCAAAATATGGCAAGATGTTATGAAAGGGTGTGTGCTGCATGTTCTGTGTGAGAAAGCAGAATAGACTGAAGTGCAAAATCTTACTGGTTTTAGGTTGGACATTTCAGGACACTTGCTAAATCATGTTACCTGGGTTTTAGTTGTGATTATTGTAGCACAGAAGAAAGGAATAAAAAATGTGAATATATGGCCCAAGTTTCAAATATAAGCCAGTCACTTTTGGGTGGAGACAGACACAGTTTTAGTTTTGATTCTTTTGTTTCCTTTGAAAAATCAGTCGTCTTTATGCTGCGTCCAGGGAAGTTTCCCAAATCAAACAAATGTTGACAGAATCATGCAGCAGTATGTGAAATGGAGTTGTGGTTTAACAACACCTTGTAAAAACCTTCCCTACAGCAGAGCAGTGATGTTATAGCTCAGTGAAGCAATCTTAAGCCCCACTGTAGCCCTGCAGATACACTTTTAGAGTTGTGATCTGGGAATTTTTTGTCCTTGAGGATTGTCGCCGATGTTGAACCTACAAGAAAATGGACGTTGGTGGGATCATTTATCCTTCTGCATTTCACAGAAGATGCACAGTGCTCTTTCAGACTGATTCATTTGGATAGCAGCATAAGTCTTCTGTTATTACTTGTCTGCATGAGTTTGGGCTTTAAAATGCTGTTGTGTATGTCCAAAAATCTCAGTATTGACTTTTCAAACAAAAGAAAACACAGGATTCCCTCTGCGGGGGCTGAGCTGCAGGTCTGTTTAAATAGCATCCTTTCTTTAGATGGCAGCTAGTACCTGCTGCCTCAGAATAATGCGAGGGACCTTCTGTTATTCTACAGCATAGTAAGGTAGATGTGGATGGAGACTTCCTTCCAGCTTGTTATTTAAAGTTCACAAAGGTTTCTATTCCAGGAGAAGAAAAAAAAGTCTCTTCAGAGGCGTTGTAGTGTGTGGTTTTTTGGTTTTTTTTGGTTGGTATCAGTCAGAACTTCTCAGGGGCTTTCTCCATTTCGGGGGCACTTCTTGAAAACACATGCCATGACTTTTGCTTTTGATCAAGCCACCTCCTATTTCAGTCATGGCAAGGTAATGGATTGCCAAGTTCCCCATCTCTCAGCTGTCATGCTTTCAACCCTTGTCTGCTCTTTGCTTCAGTTCAGGCTTTTGTGCTTAACTGGGCAGCGATGTATGGAGTGGGTACGTAGCCTGTGATTATGTAGACTCTAGTAGCTATTACCAATAAGATTTTCTTGCTGATGGGATGTTTGCTGGTTCACTGATTACTCAATCCATGTTTCCAGTATTCGTCTTTGTGCTCACTCGCAAATGCTCAAAGCCATTTTTATTGATGACTGACAGCAGTTAGAGTATCCCATGTCACTGTAAGATTGGCAGAGTGTTTAGTTCATGGACTGAGCAAATTGCAGTTCTGTCTCTATTTGTTACGCTTGCGTTGTGACAGCCAGAGCTTTGTACCTGGAGCAGAAAGGTTCCCACAGTGCACGAGCAGTCTTCTGCTCCTCTTCTGTTGTGTTCAAGAGTATCTTTGTGCAAGTCTACTCCCTGTCTTGTTCTTTTTCCATGTGTTTTAGTCTTGCAGGAAGGTTGCTTTGTAAGGAAATGAGTGCCATTCCCGTGTGCAGCCTGATGTCTAGTCAACTTTCAAAAAACCCCTGTGTGATTCTTGCCTATGGTGCCACTGACAGCTGAGCCTGAACTACGGGAAAGTTGTCAGCTTTTCTAGCTGTCCTCTTGCCACTGAAGTATTGCTTCCAGAGCTCTGCTTGGTGTGAACTTTAACTC
This sequence comes from Ciconia boyciana, assembly GCF_034638445.1. Taxonomy (NCBI): domain Eukaryota; kingdom Metazoa; phylum Chordata; class Aves; order Ciconiiformes; family Ciconiidae; genus Ciconia; species Ciconia boyciana. Next base: position 1,095,008 of record NC_132950.1, read on the forward strand.
TTCATTCATGTAATTCATGAACTTTAATACTTCATTTAATGACTCCCCTGGGAAAGTTTTACTAATACTCCTTGCTGCCAGGCAGTCTTTTCCTGATAGCCCTGCCAACATTTTTGCTTAGTGCTGGTTCTGTTAGTCCTGGCTCCAGCCCCTGATGTATTACTGTTTTCCTAATGTTTGTGCCTTTCATTTTTAAAAGATCTTGGAGCCTTTTGATGGATGAGGCTGTAAATCATGACAAGGCCAGGGGCTCCCTCTTGTTTGACCACTGGGAGATTAAGTAGGAAAGAAGTTCAGTGAAAATTGGAATATTCTGGGTGTCATTTTCCTTCCAGGAGTAAAAACTTCTTGGGGAGCATGCTTTTTTCAGCTGGGGCACATCAATAGATAGAGCCACGAGGCTAAAAATGCTAAATTAAGGTAGTTTAGGGAATACTTTTTTGCATGGAAGTTGTGCTGAACTTGCCTCTCCTTTTTTTTTCTTGCCCCTGCAATGTTAGCTTGAAAAGCATTTGATGTAATAAACCAGAAAACGCAGGGAGAGATCAAGCAGCTTGATGTCCTGGAGGGAGCGCTTCAGAGGAGGAGAAATAGTGGTAGCAGGTCCTGTTGGACAGTCTGACTGTATCTGAATGTGGCTGTGGATGAATTTCGTAGGCATATTTATAGGAAATCCTTTGAAACACTTGAACTGTGACTTGTTAAAGCGGCAGCAACACCTCTGCCTTGGCAGGGAACGCTGAGGTTCTTGCACGTGTCTGTTGGACACGCTTTGCTCTTGACCCATCAAAAATGGGCTTCCCCTGCCTGCCCATAAAGTATGTGCTGCTTGTGTCTGTTGTGCTGCCTGTATGGCAATAAAAGGGAAGAGATATTTTTTTTGCCTTCACCTGTAGAGGAGGTGATCCTAAGTCCTTACACACAAAGTTCGATTGCTTTTATTCAGTCTGCTTCAATGGCAGTAGCAAAAACAAAAAAACAAACCTCCAGCAGGCTGCAGCAAGAGCTGTGCTGAGCCTTGCGGTACCAAGAAATTGGAGTGTATTCCTAGGTTTTCTCATCTGTGAGTTCTCTTGTTTGTGAACACAGACCAGAGGATGACTCTTCAGTTTTTCGGCAGTGAACTATTTCAAGGGCATGAAAAGCTGGCTCTTGTCACTACTTGCTTGATTTGTTATGGAAAGACAGTAATTTGCCTTAGATTTACTACAGGGCTTTCTGCTAAATCACCAGAACTTGAGAAGTTTGCTCTGTGCAAAGTTAACTTTGTTCTCTCCACTCAAACTCTAAATAATAGATATGAAAGGTTTATTAAGCAAATAAGTAAAACTCCCAGGGCTGTGAATTCCATTTCCCACAAGAAATATCTGAAGCCAATCACTTGCCAAACCGAACAAGTCAGGTATTGCAGTTCAGAGAAAAACAAATGATTATTTTGTTTACAGGCTTTCACATCAGGATGCGGGGGGGGGGGGGGGGAGGAGAATATTATCATCTCTGTGAGGGGAAAAATGGTTATTGAAATAAATGTGTTTCTGCCCTGCCAGTAAGGCAATTTTATTTGTTCTTCTTGTTTAGGTGCTTTTCTCAGATATTGCAGTAACAGGCATAACAGGCAGGTAGAAATGCAAACCCTTTAAATCCAGAAGGACTTTTTCTGTATCTGAAGGCTGTCTTGGATGGGATGTCTCATTTGTACTTCAGTCAATTGCTGCATTTTTAATATTATGATGTGCTTCATAATGCATACTTAGTTCTTCTGGAAGAATTAACCTGGTTTGAGATTGTAAAGCAGATAGGCCAGGATGTGTTCACTCGTAAATCCTGTGTAGCATTTTGCTTTAAGTAGCTAACAAACCTGTGCTAAGACAGTGCCTTTCCTTTTTAAGTGGATGGCTGGGCCTAGTTCTGGATTAAATGATAGCCTGTGGGAGGAGAAACTCTTTATTTAAGACTTAATAGTTAAAAGATGAAGATTTTATCGCCTTTTATCTCCTTCCTTCCTTAGGTATGAGGCTTTTCCAGTAATATTAATATTTTACTGTTGAAGCATCTTGCTGATAAATGAAGATCAAGTCTCAAGAAATGAGCTTTTAAACCCGACCAATGACAAGTACTTAATAGAGCTAGCCTTTCAGGGAAGTTTTGAAGTGTTACAGAAACCAATGAAATGCTGTCTAAAAACTCAGAAAAGTGAGTGAAAGGAAGTAGAAGTGGAAGCAGCTTTCTCCTTCAGTAAGGACCACATTGTGTTACTGGTCATTTGAAAATACCTTCCTGCACAAGCTCCCTGAAACTGTGAGCAAAGTTTTATTCAAACTGAGTAAGAAAGGTAATAACCTCTGTCCCTAAATGTTTTGCTTTCCTACTCCCTTCTCAAGTGCTTATTAGGAACTCTGTTTTGTCCTTGAACCTCTGAGTCTGTGGGTTTTTTTTAAGTTTGTTGGTTGTTTTTTTTTTCTTCTGAGGCAGCTTTATTTTCTGAAATTTTGCTCAGGTACAAAATAAATCTGTCTATGTGTCTAGGAACGGCTAGATTACTTTCCCTGTTTGTGAAGAGCACAGTTTGGCAAGTCAAGAGCACTGGTTTCCTTAGTGATGCTAACAGTTGGTGGGTAGACTCAAACTGGAAGCGTTTGTATGAACTTCTTGATGTCTTTGGCACAAAAGAGGCTTGGATGTGAAATAGCCTCAGTTTTGTGAAAACAAAATATCCTCTGGTTTTTGTTTGTTGTTTATCCATAACTCCTTTAATATTTCAAAAAAGCCATAAAGGACTGACAGATTACAAGTTGCATGAAATATCAAAGTCATTATTTACACTTTCATGCTGCTTTGTGGAGACATGAAACAATAAATACCCATAAAGTCTCAGAAGTGACACTTACACAGCGGGGGGGTTCACCATTTCTTATGTGCTAGGGTTTGCTTCTCCTGCTTGCAACTTTATGCGAATACATGATATTCCTGCATTTGGTTTTAAGTAAGCTCCAACGGCTTAATTGAGTCTATAAAGCAGTGTCTGCTGGAAGCCAGACTTCGGTGGGATGCTGCAGCTCCTGTGTCTGGAGTTGACTGTGGGGTGGGGGGAACAGCTTTTTCTTGCAGGGCCTTTGGTGATCACGGAATTTTGGTGGTGCACATGGCTGCTGCCTTAGGTGACTTTTGGAGAACACAGCTTCTACTCTGTAAACTCCTGGGCTAACTCGTTGTAGTGATGTGGCTTTCTTCCCTGACCTGCCCCAAATAATTGGGACAATAGCTGCTTGTCACTCCAGGCAATTGCATGTCGGGCACAAAATGGTTTGTTCACTCTGGTTTGTGTTCTGCGGAGAGATGAGATTATTGTGCAATCGTGAAACACTTGGGTTTAAATCCTGGAGTCCCTCTCACTCTCAAATGAGATTCAAATACCTTGTTTCTTAAAATGTCCTAGAGAATTTTATTTCTGTGTTAGTAGAACACATCTTGTGTGTTGTGTGGGGTTTTTATTTTTTTATTTTTTAAAAAATTTACTGTCCTAAATTACTGAAGGGTCAGTGTCTAATGAGAAGAGGGATAGGATGCAGGATTACACGAATGCAAGAATTCATGTGTGGGCACTCATGTCAGTTTTAAGTTTAGCAGGTTTGTGGCTGAACTGTGCCAGAGTGTTTAAAATGTGATGCTTGAATCTAAATGGTTGTAATTCACTGTCTTTAAACAGAGAGAACGTGAGCTCGAGGAAGGAGATGTTGGAACAAGTTTGACTCAAGAGGACGCTGGGAGGAAAGAGGAGGGTGAAAAGAGAGAGATGATTACGCCGGCTCTGAGAGAAGCGCTCACAAAACAAGGTGAGTTTCTATGAAGACCAGATGGTAGACCAGGCTTTGAAGTCTTAGTGGTAGACTTTTAACAGAGCGAGTGAAAGATGGTGTTCTTTATGTTAAAGATACTGCTCTGGACCCTCAGTCATGGTAGGCTCTAACCAGAGGTGGGACAGAGATTAGGCAGGGGCTGTCTGTACCTCGTTGTTGCAGGGGAAGAAGCTAAAGCTGGGTAATACGTCTCAGTATGATGCATGCTATAACATGTGGAGAGTGTATTAGAGTTCACAGGTTTTAATGTATCTGCTAAGGCAGCTTGAGAGAGAAGATGATAGTCCCACATGCCTTTAGCTCCCAGAGTGTAGGTTTCTCAAAGACTATTTAAAAATCAGCTTTGCATCTCTGTTTTGCATCTTAGTACCCTGCTTTTATTTCAGTTTCAAACTCTGATTTTGTTACTGAAGCTTTGTTTCCAGAAAAGGAAGTAGTTCAAACTAACTGTAACAATCCACTAGATAATTAGATCAGTAGTTCTCCTATGAGCTGTAGATGACAGTTTTGATGAACTTAATGCCTTTTTTTAAAACAAAGGGCAAGCATGAGAAAAGCCAGACTGACAACCTTATAGTTCAGAAGCCTCGGTTCTGAGTTGCAGAGCCAGGAGAAGGGTGATGTGAGCTCCCTATGCTGCTCAGCTGGAGACTAAAGGGAGTTTAGTGTCATATCTTTTATCTCTTAGGATGAGAATGTGCTCAGATTTCTTGCCTGCTAATCAATAGTATCTCTCCTGATGTGTCTGAGAGGCACTTCTGGTTATTGCAGTGGAGGTTCCTTGCTACAGAGCTGGGCTCTGAAGTTCTAACTATGTTCTGTGTGAGTCCAGCAGCTGTGGGATCCCAACACCTTTGCTCCTCAGGATCTCAGCTGTTCTCCAGCCTGAGCTTTTGTAGGTGACTGGTGTTGTGTTCTGCCCATCAAGTATCTGACATGTTTGGCTGTTGGGGTTTTTCATTAACCTTAGCACAGCTCTAAAATAAAGAGCCATTCTTTAAATTTGTAGTCTGAAGGAATAAAGCAAAGGCTTGGCAAGGAGTGGCAGTGACTTTGCCTCCTCTTCATATCCTTAGTGGTGCTGCTGCTGGCTGGGACCAGTGGAGTGATTGTAGGAGGCTGGTTCAACACATCTTTTCAGCTTTGACTCTGAAGGCTGTAATGTGGTGGCAGTTACACTGCAGCATGCTGCAGAGCAGCTGGAGCACTGTTACAGCTTTTTATTTTTATTTATTCATTTATTTAGTTACTACTGTCTGTGTTTGATCCAGAAGTCTAATTGTTCTGTCTGCCCGCAAGGATGTTTGGAGGACAGGTGGATTTGGCTAGCAGGGCTGGGGGAGTGGGCTGCTGGAGACACGGCTGTCCAGAAGTAGGTAGCAGGGAGGTGAGCGTGCTTGTCCGCTGCAAGTCCCCTGTGTTGATAGGTTGGAGGGGCCGCTGACTCCATGGAAGGGTGCACCAAGTCCTCCTGACATCTCAGGTTTTGCTTTGGGACACAGGAACCCTAGAAGGGCTGTGGAGACTGCCGTTCTAGGTAGACTGTGACTACCTTCAGACTGTGGTACTGACTTCTGAGAGGGGAGTAGTGGGTGGTTTTCAGCACACTGCCCTGGCTTTTTTGTGGTGCAAGGCTCTGTGCTGGCTCTGTGTTGTGCCATGGTAGTTGTAGGACTGTTTCACACTTCCTCACTTTCAGACCCAGTCTGTATTGGTTCAGGTTTGGGGAATGAATGTAATGGTGCCTTTCTAATGGTATATAAAAAGTGGTCATTTGAAAAATGAAAACAGTGCTGGAGGGAAGGTCACCTTCCTACCATAATTTTTTTGACACAAAGGCAAGCTCCCCAGAGAACTCATATTTCCTTGTGATGTTCCAGGGACAGGAATTCATTATCCAGATAGGTAGGTATGTATTTCTCCATTCCTTCGACATTTGGGGTAGTGCCAGCACTGGATTACCTAGTGGGATCCACTTACTTAAATCTGCGGTTGCAAAGACTTAAGACTATTGTCTGTATCCTTACAGTTACAGCTGCCTCTTGCTGGCACAACCTTCCCCCCTTTCCTCTGCTACTCACGTAATTCTTTAATGGTCACTCAACAGTGAAGAGAATCTGCCTTTCTTTTTTCACGTCATACAACATTTTTTTTTCTGCAAATAACACACCAAGACAGGCTTATGTGGCTATAAAAATAAAACAACTCCCTCCTCCTCTCAGCACCATTCCCCACAAAATAACAAGTGCAATGTAGTCAAAAGATAATCTAATTTATTTAGCAACAACTGCTTTCTTTGGGTGTAGGTTCAGTGTCTTTTCAAGATTATCCCTGAGGGCATAATTAGCCCAAGAGAAGGAAAAAACAGTACTAGTGATTCAGGAGAAAGCTGTTCTTTTAAATTGTAGTTGCATAACAGAAGTTTGCCTTTGAACAGCATCTTTTCAGTCTATTGTAATGCTCACTCTTTTTATTTTGACTCACCTTCAGACAAATTTACCTTCCTGTAGGTAAACTGAATATTGCTTAAACAATGGTTTTATTTTAGCACTGGCATTGAATTTCAACTAAATATAGCCTCACCTATTGGGTTGTATAGGTGTTAGCTCTTGTGGTTGCCTGGTTGCAAATACTTTTGTAATAGTTGCTTTTAAAGTCGTAGCCAATCTTGTGTTGTGAGAAAATGCTGATTCCCTTTCTATCAGTGTTCAGTTTTGCATAAAGACGAAATACAGCACAAACTATTTAGTGCCTCCAAGTAACAAATATAGCTGGAGAGAGAGGCTGACAGTTGAAGTATTTGGCTCTGTGTTATATTTGCAGTGGTACCATTTTGCTGTGTTAATGCTTCAGTAATTTCATCTGTTAGGTAGATGTCATGAAATAAACTGAAAATAGAAGCAAACTTTTTGTATTAATGTTTCCTGTGATGATTAGTAGATACAGCCTAACATGTTCTCATTTGCTTTCTGCAGTTGCTTGTAGTTTCTCGAAACAATCCCTGCTGAGCTGAAAGGTTGTCTTTGTTTTGCTTGGACTGGGTGCCAGGAGGATTTTGTACACAGTGAAGTCTGCCTTTCCAGAGCTCCTGATCATTGGGCTCTTCACTGATTTTTCACGATTTTCACTGATTTAAATCCTTCTTTAGCTTTAGAAGGAGTCTCAAGCTGCTGCCTTAATAGGAAAGGTGACTGTAAAAAAAAAAAAAAAAAAACAAACCCATTGTGAATCCACGAAGGGTTCCTTCAGCGTCCCCTGTATCAGCTGTGCTTGTTTTACAGGTACAAAAATATTGATTATCTTTTACATTTTCCTGCTGCTATAAAGTCACTACAGCAATAGTGCAAAGGCCTGTGCTCTGTTTGGGTTGTTAACCATCGTTAGTCTTCACCGTTCTTTGATTTGCCAAATGTTTTATTGATAGTGATGGTCAGACTGAAAGCCAAGCAAATTGTCGTGTCGAATACGAAAGCAAAGGCTGGCAGTTGGGGGAATCATGGTTTTACTGCAGCTGACTTCCTGAAATATTTGGAGGTCAAACATGATGTCGCACAGTGACAGCCAGTTTCATCATCCCAATCAAGGTACAGTTGTATTTAGCAGTGCTTCAGGTCATCTTTGTGCTTCTCTTAAATGTCCAGGAATAAAACAGAGAAAAAACAAACTCAAACCCCTGAAGAGCTGATCATTTGCTTAGGAGGTTCCAAGGACCTGGATTTCTTAAGCTGCTCATACAATGTATTTCCGACATGCTCTTTGCTTTGTTCTTTTCTACAGTAGCGCTATTAAATACAACGGTGCTTTTTGTGGTAGGCAACACAATAGGAATGGATTAATGATACCCAAAGACTGATCCCACTGACATTGTATAAATTATTCTGTTGTGTCTCTGCTACCACAGGTACAGTTTTGCTGCAGTCCAGTTGGATTGTTCTGTCTTTACTGGTTAAGTGAGCCTACAATTTAGCACCAGGGTGTCCCGAATACCTCTATTTTACTTGTATCCAAAGGCAAGTGGTATTAGGAGACAGCTTGTATCTGAAATACTGTGGACTGCTTCAGTAACTGCTTGTTTTCATGCTTTGACTTCATGGTTGATATAAAGATATACTTTGATCTATGTTTTTCGGTGTGTATGGGCAATCAAGAGGCTGACTTCAGAAAAAAATATTGAAGACTGGGCTTTTTCAACTGCTTACCAAGCTTGTTTGAGATTAGGCTTTTAAAAGTACTTGGTGGCTTCTGCTGTCCATTCTTGGACTGAGGTTTCCAGTGCCTGCAGCTCTGAGCTCTTCTGACCATCTCAGCTTGTTTCACTGTGCTGAGTTTTTTGAGTTTCCGGACTTTGGAAATGACGGCAAAGACGTTGCACAGAGATTAGTGCAGCTGGATGTATACTTTTGCAGGCCGTGTGCTAAAATGTTTGGGTGCATCTTCAGGATTCGGCATGATTTATGTATAGCTATACAAAACTCCAGGTGGCACTAGCAGCTCACGGCTGGGTCAGGGATTAGTAACACTGGTGCAGTCCCTAAAATGTACCACAGAATTCAAATATTGGCCATGGGAAGATTAAAAATTAGTTTGCAAACCAGAAAATTATTCTTAGCAAGCAGAATACATACAATGACCAAAACCAGACAAAGTTAAGCCTACTAAACTTTCTTGCAGTTCTCTAGACAATGTCTGTGTAAATAAACAGCAAATACACAGTTAAAGGGGAAGAATCCAGGAAGCAGAAGATGCTGAAGTCCCACAGTGTGGAAGCTGCCAAGAGCTGGTGGTGAGCTGACTGCAATACTAATTTGCTGGTGCAGATGTAGCAGCTTATCAGGAGCAGAGTAGATGGTGAAAGCTCTGTTTTGTGGGCCTGATTCTTCCCTCATGTAGTTACTGGGGCTGGTGGAATTACCCCATGTATAATAGAGGAAAAGAAGCATAAATGCATTTATATTAGAAGTGCATCCTTTTTTTTTTTTTAAGGTTTTGGAAGGGCTTTGGAGAGTATTGGTCTTTGAAATTAAGTCTATTAAGCTGGAACAACATACAAGATATATTCAGGCAAGGATAAAATTTGCTGTCCTTTCTTTATAACATGACACTCTCCACAAGCATGGGGACAGTTCATACAAGTGGAAATGTGGAGAAAGAAGTGTGCCTGGAATGACTGAAAAGGAGAGACTCAATAAAACACAAACAAAAGAAGATCTTGTCTGTAGCAGCTTGTAGTTCTGTCTCTTACTCTTTATGTATTTGTTCTGGGTACTTGAGGAAAAGTGTTGTACAGGCTGGCTGCCTTCTTCCACTAGAAACTTTTCAGCCAAAGTTGACACTGATGTACAGTTCTTAAAGATGTTAAGTTCCTGCAGGTTTCTAGAGAGTTTTCTGAAAAAAGAAGAGAGACTGAGGCTCTTCTCCTCACTGAATGATGTGACCTCTGAGTTATGACCCATCCTGTTTGGCCAGCTGGCTACTGTCAGTTGGCAAGGATGCGATCCTAGGCTAGGCACACGTTTGCTGTCTGCTGCCCAGCCATCAGGCCAGCCAAAATAGGTAGAAGATGCAAGGGGAGCTGGAGGTAAGAGACAGGGCTACAGAAGACACTGGAGGGACCCAAAGGCCCTCTGTGGGAGAGTAGGTGAGTGTGAGGGGAAAGCCCAGGGTCCTGACAATGGAGCTGTTGCTTTGGCCCTAGCAGGGGAGCTGGGGCAGTGCAGGGCATGTGTTTGTAGGAAACTGGTTCTTCTGTGAGACAGCCTGTTCAAGAGTCCTGTCATGTTGCCTTTTTTTTTTCTGCTTGCTTTACAGCCCAAATGTGAATTGCATGTGCTCTCCTCCTCAGTGGAGCTTGTCTTCCCAACCTCCCAGACAGAGGCGTAGGGATCACTTTGCTATTCAGAACATTTGAGGGACTTTTATCTTGCAGGTCTTTATCTTGGATGCAGTGCCTGAGAGCAGTTGGAAGGTGACTTCTGGAGATGGCTGGTTAGTTTTGTTTTCTTAGGATTGTTCTGGTGCATGGTGATGGATGTTTGCTTGCCGCTTGCCAAGCCCCAAAGATCCCTTTTTGGGAGTAGGGGAGCAGCTGGTCTCTTGGGATGGCAAAGCCAATGTGGAATTTGGTGAAACTACTTGTGCTGAGGAATGGACATCTTTTCTCCATCTCGCCTTGGGTGAGAGGAGGTCTCAAGAATTTGCAGTTAATTCAGGGGATGGATTAAAATGGGATGGGCTGCCATGTTGAGGCCCATAGCCTCACTTCTGTAAGACGTGCTTTGCTGTGGTTGTTACTAGTGGAGGTCACCAACATGATGCGTTCATGGCAAATATTTTGCAACAGCTCAGCAAATGGTCTGACTTACCACCTTACTCTTTGTCAAAGGTGCGGCATACAGAAGGCTTTTCTTTTGTTTTTTCTTCAGTACTAGTTAATGTAGCTGAAAATATCAGTGGCCTCTGTGGCTGTTTTTGTCAAAGGCATAGTTTGACAAGAAATTATGCATTTGAGTATTGGAGGTTTTGTATTCCTACTGCCCAGGCAGTTCTGTGCTGCAAAGGAAAAGTTGCTCTTGAATTAAAATGGGCATCTGGGCTTAAGTGAAAAGCCAGATTTTAAGAATTTTTTAGCTCTTTTATGATCAGCTGTATTGAGGCTGGAATTTATTATAGCTACTGGCATTCCCACCCTTGAACTTTGCCAGTCTCATTTTCTTGATACTAGGTTAGGTTTGGTTTGCCTGCTGAAGGAGCTGTATTTCTTTCAGTAACCTTAGTAGGCTTTTACTATGTGTTAAAAATGTTCAAGATGTTCTTCGTTATGTGTACGATGAGAAGGATCTGAAGCAGCATTTCAGCAGCTCCACTGGAAGACCAAACAGAATCACAGAACTTTCCATCCATTTTGGAACGACAGTATTTTTGCATGCAAGGTGCAGTCCTGTAATCCTTTCTCGTGTTCTCACTCCTGCTTTGAGTTCATGGAAGCAAGTCTTTCCACAAATCATAAGCCTTTTGTACTTTAAGAGCACTTTCTTTTTTCAAAAAAAGAGAAAACCTAAAGAGTGGGTCTTGATGGGCTTGGCAAGGGTTTCTTGAAGATTGAGCAATGCTAGGAATGAAACTGGGGTTTCTCCTATCGTGCTTGGGCAATCTGAAAAACTCCACTACCCAGATTCCACTTCCTTCTATTTTGGTACAAAATGCCGATGTAATTTGATAGGTTCCTTTCACCAATGGCATTTCTTGGGTTTTTTCTTATTTTCTAGCTTTAGTCAGAACATTGTCTTTTGGGCCGTGGCTCAAGTGCGGGAGTTGGGTTACAACTTTCAGATGGTCCTTAGTGGTGGATTACTGCTGTGTTGCTGACCTTCGGCTCTGGCCCTGTTAAACTGCACTCTTGCAAGGCAGCAGGAAACTAGAAATTTTTTTCCCTGTAAGTATTCTCCTAGTGTGAAGTACCCCTTTCTGCTCTGAGTTTCAGCTTTAACAGATAATCATTGCTTCAGACCAGAGGGCTTTTATCGAAGGAGATTGCTTGATAGAACCATAGTGACTTGCCAGCTGTATATTAGTCTTAGAAGAAAAGCCTTCTGAAAGTCAAAATTTGAGTTTGTGAATCACAATGTGACATCAGAGCAGCTTTTACCAAGCTTACGGTGACTGCACTCTCAAAGAAGGATGGCTAAGTCTTTTTCTTGTACCTTTTGGTGATTTTTCAACCACTGATCTACTTCATTCTTTCATAATTAAATCTTTTGCTTTGTGCTTTCAAAGTCTTCGATTGAAGCAAACTTTTGGTGGTGTAGAGATCTGTACTGGAAGGTGCCTCTGGGTTTTCTTCTGAACATTTTGCCACGTTGGGATAGTCAGCAATCTTTGAAAGCTGTTCAGTATGGCTCTCTTAGATGCATTTTTTTAGACTGTGCAGGTATCACAATACTGTTTCTGATATGGACAGTTGTATTTGTAGAAATTTGGTTTATCTTGGCTATATCTGTTCTGCTTTCAAAATTAAAACAACATAATTGCTCACATGCACATAACTCATCCACGTTCAGGAGCTTAGCCTTGGTACGTGTTGGGCACTGGTAAACTAGCAAAGCCACAACCAGAATACCTTTATATCCTGGAGCATGACATGGATATGGTATATAGATAGTAGCGTCCTGTCTCAGGAGCTGAGAGCTCAGTAGGGTCCCTCGATGAAACTCAAAGAATTCAGAGAATGGACTTTAAAACTATTATTTACATGATAGAGTTGAAATGCTGCAATGTAGTTTTAAATGGTTGCAGAACAGTTTTGCCCCAGACAATGGAGCAGTCACCATCTGCGACGCTGGCCATCTCTTTGATTAAAAGTCTGTCTGTGGTCTGTTAAACTCCAGTTGGATTGTCAGGGCGAGCAATCACCAAATGTTTATCAGCCTAGTGTTATTGCCTGATAATGCTCATTTCACCCAAAAGCCTGTTTAAAAGCTTAATTCATGTCTTACTATAGTTAAAAATGACACTTAATTTCAGTGAAGTTTGGCAGGCTTCTAGGTCATTCAAAATTTATCATCTAGAGCAGGATCAACTAACACAGAGACTGCTGATTAGATGTTCTTGTGCCTGTAGTCAGGACTTGAGCTGATTACTTTGAGCCTGCTTATTATTTAAGGAATCCTTTGAATATTAGGCTGTAGAAATAATAAAATGAATTGGTTTTGTTCAGCCTTAGTATCTGTAGATACACAGGGACTGAGCAGAGTCCCATCAAGACAACAAGCTGTATTGTTTGGAAGGTGTTGTATCCAAATATTCACTTACAGTTATTGCTCACGAGTAATATGTCGTAAGAGCAAAGAAGTGAATGTGTTCACAGTGAGTCCTGGCATACATAGGTGCAGACTTCTGGGCCATCAGTAAGATTTGATTCAACCACCATTTGCCTTGGCAGAGCCACAGTGAAGTTGTGGCAAAGCTGATGGAAGACATGAGCTTTCAAAAGGGTTGTTCAGCAGAAGCTGTGATGTGGAAAGAGAACTGAGAAGACCCTCAGACTGGTTCTCAAACACATTTTCAGCCATGTTTGGTTTGAAACTCAGTGCTGCTTGGTTCTTGTACTTTCCCTTAACCCTTTGTCCTTTCTTTTAGCCTGAATTGGTTTGCTGCCTGTGTTACTAGCCAGCAGTAAAGCAAATACTTGAAGAAACAGGCTTTAGAGAGGTGGAAGGACTCTGCTCACTTGGAGATGTGTAAAGAGTGTTCGGCCTTGGTCACTGACATTTTATTGAATTTCCAAGTCTGAAAAAGCATGGCACAGCCAGCGTTCACCATGATGCCTTAGCAGGGTAACTACACTTTCTACCAGAGTTGCCTACGTGGTGAAGGCCTGAGTTCAGCAGCTTCGTACAGTGCTTTTAAGAAGTTCTGCAAGTATATGCTATTTCTTCCTGTAACTGTAGCTGTGACTCCTGGCAGCAGCAAACAAGATGAGTAAACCCCTTCTCATCACTAAAACTGGCTGAAGTTTGTAAGACTCTGTTTTGATGTTGAACGTGTACAATTTTCTTGGCCTTTATAGGAAGCTGTGGGCGCTCCACATGGTGGAAGTTGATTTAAGTAACTTAAGAGAAAATGCCGCAGCTTTGGGCTCCAGAGCTTGGCACCTTGCTCGGTTTAGCTGCTTCCTCTCTTCTCTCAAACAACTCAGTAGCAGATCTGGGCAAGCATGTCCTATTTCCAATTTCATTTTAATCTAAAACCCATTTTATAGCAGCCATATTACTTCCACTGACAAGTGATCTGTGAGAGAATAATCTTACATGAATGCTGTTGCTGGGTTATGAAAAATGGAGAAAAAAATATGGCTAGGGCTGTGCTGGTTGACATCAGCAAAGAGTCTGGCTTGGACAGCCATATTAGCAGGAGGAGGAATGCATCGCCCTTTTCCATGCTCATCAAGAAATCCTCTAAGGACATGAATTCTAGCAGTGGAGGGAGGTCTTGGTTAGATTAGACCTTGCTGGACAAGCCTGTTTGCAAAGAAATGCAGAAGAAATAAGCAGGACAGGACCAGGGTAGGAGGAGACGATGCGATGCAGTCAAATGCAGTTGTGTGTACTTAGCTGTGCCTCCGACAAGCGTCAGTCAGAAGTTGCCACAAGGTCTTCTGCGTCTCATCCAGTCCTAGGTAAAGGTGTCCCCAGTATTGCATGTGGCTTTGGAGACGATCAGTTCCATGTCACAAGTGCTGATGAGGGTTACAGTGTTGCCTTTCTCCAGGAAAGGATTGGATTATCTGCTGTGTGAAATACCAAGGCTTTTTGGTTTATAGCAGTTTGTTCTTCCTTGCTACATTGGCTTAACCCTGAAAATGCATGTGAGCCTTGGAGTTATTAATTTAGGGAGGAAAAGGTTGAAATACTGTTCATTCCTACTGAGCTGGAGGGGGAGAGGGAGCTCAGGACACGGGAGCAGCCTGACACTGAAGTCACCAAAGCCTCACTTAATCCAGCAATTGGCCCCTTTGCCATCTAACGGGGGTCCCTACTGCTTGCTCCTGCCAGCCACCTCCTGTGTGCTGGCCCAAGTGTTCGTACAGTCTCCTGGAGAGTTACCTCAGGGAACAGATCAGGCTAAAATTGCATATGTCCTAACCCCTCAGCAAGGTTAGAGCCAGCGTGAGGAGGCAGGAACAAACAGCAGATCAAGGAGAAAGAGGAGACCGGGCAGATCGCTGCTGGATTTAAATGGCAGAGTGACTAGAGCAGTGTGCTCTAGATGATGTATGACTTCTTGTTAGCCATGTGTGTCTTCAACTGCACCAGGTAAAAATCAAACCATGTGTTGTGGCATCTGCTGTCACTGTAGCTCCTGGCTCGCTCGGTGTCCTTGGAGGTGGAGGGGACTTTGGGGCGCAGTGGCACTCCCCTGGGATCTTGCTGTGCAAGAGATGTATGGTGATAAATGAGCAGGGCAGGGTAATTGTGCCACCTTTTGTTGTAGGAGGTGAAGGCCAGTTCTGCTGAACAGAAGGCTTTTTTTCCCCGTTAACTTCATGCTGGTTGGCAGGAAGGAGACTTGATACCTAAAATTTGATTTCCCTTGAATGTATTATGAACATCAGCCTAAAGCAGCTAGTTGAGATGTGCTGGGTTTGGGGACAACCAGGCCATTGACGTATAAATGCTACTGTGTGAATGACAGAGTGAGGCTTCTCAAATCCCTCTTATTTTTATGCTGATTTTGAAGTGACTTTTAATCCTTCAGACATATTGGTCTCTAAGCACTCTTTTCAAAGAAGAAAATAACCCTACTCAAGCAGTTTGGGTAATAATAGTACTTAGTGCTTAATGAACGTTGTGGAATTAATCCTCCTGGAGCAATAAATTTAAATGAAATTGTGTTGATCTTGGCTGGGGAACAGGGAAATGATGTGAAATCAGCTTTCCTTTGGGCGCAGAGGAGCAGCTTCCTCACTGTGGCTCCACCATGGCTAGTGGAGATGGAATTGGTCAGATTGGTGAACCTGTGAAGTTTGGGTTCAAGCTGAGCCCTGCATTTCAGTTCTCTTCCTCCACTCACAACTACGCTGTGAGTTAGATGTCATTCTCCAGGCTTGGTCAGACCTGTTGAGGAACAGTGGGAATGTGACTCCTTGGTCCTGAGGAGGAGTTGGTCCTGGGGTGACTGCTTAGGGCCAGGGAGATGCTTCTGGTTCCCTCCCTGTCCTGCTCCCTCCTATGTGCCGTCCCTTGGGGTCACTGCAGATGTCTTGCATCGCTGGGCTAGACCTGTTAGTCTGCTGTCCTGTCATATGGAAAAGTCTTGTGGCCACCCCCTGTTGGTTCAAACAAGACTGAGGAATACAAATAAATCTCCCATTAAGAGAAATGGTTTCAAGTTGGCTGAGGTCTCTTGGGTGGCCATGGCCTTTGCTCTGATGTGCAGGCCCCCTGAATCAAATGGAGAGCACTGTGGGTGCGCACCAACATCTTGTTGGTAGCGTCACCTTTGGGCCAACAGGGAAGAGCAGCATTGAGAGGGTGATGCTTAATAATTTTGTGTACCAATTTATTTATATGCTTTGTGTATCAATTATTGTAAGTTAATATTGGTGGTTTGATTTATTTCTTGTTTTCAGGTTACAAGCTGATTGGAAGCCATTCTGGGGTGAAGCTCTGCCGATGGACAAAGGTATGGTCTCTCTTCTGATTTTATAAATTAAAAAAAAAAAGCTAGAGACTTATTCAGGTATTACAATTTCTAGATGAAATATCCTTTAAAAATGTAATATTACTTGCACAAAAACGAATTTCACCTTCCAAGCTGTAGTTTTACATTTCAAGCTATGAAAATCCTATTGCAAAGACTGAGAACGCGACCATGGCAAAGAGCTGGGAACATAATTTTCTGTTGTTTTTCCTGGTATTCTGCTGTCTGCTAAAATATCTCTTGCCTACTGAAATATATGGCAGGAGCAGAACACCGCAGAGAAAAGTGGGAAGGTTACGTCACTAGCGTGAGGTCTTCTGAAACAAAGATAACACAGTCCGTCATGACACTCGAACAGGCACACAAGGGCATTTGCGCTTGTTGTTCTGACTGATATATCTGGTTTGCGACAGTCAGTGCTCCTCCACTGCCTTTCAGCATTTGTCAAGTAAGATTTAGATAGCGAGGTAACTGTCACTTGTTAACACTAGGACTTTTTAAAAATTACTCTGTGGGAGTGTGTGTATGCTTATAGTTGTGTATAATACGTCTGTGTATGTGTGTGTATGTACACATATATATGAAAACAGTCATCCTCCAAGCCCTGCAGTTGTGTATTGTAGGCTATGTAAGCCAGTGGCTTTTCAAGTAGTTTGCAGACTTGAAAATGTTCCCAGCAGAGGCACAGAAACCCTGTAGAACAAACTTCAACCACTTCAGTATGTTTGTTGTTTCAGCTGTCCTTTGCAGGTCCCCAGGAAGCTCAGAAGTTGAAAGCTGGTCTATAATGTTATACATTCAGGGAGTAACATTGATATAACATACGAAAGCCTTCAGCATTCGT
The DNA here is from genome assembly GCF_034638445.1 of Ciconia boyciana. Taxonomy (NCBI): domain Eukaryota; kingdom Metazoa; phylum Chordata; class Aves; order Ciconiiformes; family Ciconiidae; genus Ciconia; species Ciconia boyciana. The sequence goes on from NC_132950.1 coordinate 1,111,907, forward strand.
GGGATGATAAACTGTGGGAATCATCACCTCATTAAAATGCCAGCACATCTCTAATTCTTGCGCTGTGGCAGTGATCAGTCCCTTGGTCTCTCAGCTCTCTTTTGCTGCATGATTAACTTTGTTTATTTTTGAAAAGAGCTCTTTGAATGGCAATCACCAAAGTGGGTGGCTGCAGCGAGGTTTTCTTATTGAAATGCCTGGTATCAATGAACTGTCTCATCAAAAGCCTTGTTCTTGTGAACAGTTTAAAGAGCCCACCGCTGTATTGTCATGAATATTTGTGAGATGTACTGATCCCACTGATGCTTCTGCTGTTTACTCTTGCAAATATTTCTCTTCTATCATTTTTAGTGTCAGAGAAGGCCATGAAATGTTTAAAGAAAAACTTGTCAAACTTCATTAATGCTGTGACTGAGAGAGAAAACCAGAGAACCTGTTTTTATTAAAGAACCGGAATTTAATGCAGCTCTGTAAAGCCATTTCACAAAATAAATAGCAGCTCTGTGCGCTTCGATAGGACCATACTATTTTTAGCTTAAGCAGGAATTGAATGTAAAATGTTCTAATAAATTGAGCTGAAGTTGGTTACAGGCAGTGGCTTTGACTCAGATTCACACCAATATGTGAATATCTTCAGGAGGCTTGGTTGAGATTTGTATCAGCAGAAAGCAGGAGCAGGGCTAGAAGGATTAGTATTAAGTAGAGTTTCATAGTGATATCTCAGATTAAAATGATTGTATTCTGTCATATTCTGGAAAAAAGCATAAACCCTGCAAATTTTAGGAAGAGTCTGTTGATTTGCCTGTCTAATGAAATCCAAAATATAACTTGCTGTCCTAGAATTTGTGAATCTCCTGACATCTCTATTGTTTGAGGGATGGGTAGAATAAACAGCATTTTCCATTTTGTTTAATCTCCCAACTGTATAACAAGGCTGTGCATATGTTAGGGATTACCTCTATATTCTTTTCCTGCTGCTCAGTGGAGACTTTCTCTTGGATCACCAGTACTCTTCAGGTAGAGCAAGGTAGATTAGACATTACTGTGTCATATTTCAGAATCTGTACTACTCTCAAGAGAAAATTTTTCTCATGTATTATTTAACTGAGATAATGAAGGACAGTCTTTGCTCCAAGCAACTTGCATGCTAAATAGGAGATACATCTTGGTGAGAAGGCTGCTGTGGTTCTGCTGTGAAGGAAAGAGCAGTGTCCTGCTGGAGCTGCTGACTGGTGTGGCTGAGGTATGACATGAGTCATACATACCTCACATATGAGTATGAATGAGTATGACATTCGTTATAAGGTCAGGGTATTTATTTAATGTAGTGCTAGAAGAAATACTCTACTAGAGAAATGAAAAGAATTGAGTGTTCAGTAGCACAGCCTTGAAATTGATCCTTGTTACTCTTTAGTGGGCTTCTACAATAATATTTCTTGCAGCTTAAGTGGCTTCACCTGCTGTCTTTTGTTGGCTGATTCAGGTAAAAGTTTCAGTAAAGCACATTGTTATGCTGTGGTGTTGCAAGTGAGAAGTTATTAATTATGTTAAAGTTTCTCTCCTCTAAAACAGTTGTAAATTTGACATCATAAATGCCTTGTTTCTGTAAGGATGTATATAAACAATCAGACTGTATACTGATCTGTGTGCTATGAATTTCTTTCTGCATCTGTCATTATTCAGACTTGCTCCACAGCCGTGACCTTGCTTGCAATGTCTGTCACAGGTGACTTTGAACACCAAAGTTACTAGTGACTGGAAACTGCAAACTGCAAATATGATTTCAAACCTTTGCACTCAGTTTTGTTACAGATGGTGTGTTTTAACTTCCTTGGTATTTGTATGTGTCTTTCTCTGCTGTTAGTCGATGCTTCGAGGCAGAGGAGGCTGCTACAAACACACGTTTTATGGAATTGAGAGCCACCGCTGCATGGAGGCCACGCCGAGCCTGGCTTGTGCAAACAAATGCGTCTTTTGCTGGAGGTAAAATACTGATGCAGTTTTACTTTGGGCCGGGGGCTCTGTTCCACTCTGTCCCTCTCCTGTTCCTCAGACCTAGAGTAGTGTTACTTGTGTGCCCTTTACACTTGGAAACTGGGGGAGGAAGGGTTTGAAAGGGAGCAGTGTTGCTCCCCCTTCCTACCTGTACTCCTCCCCTTCTGAGAGCTGTGGAGCCCATGGGTCAGGGATGGTATGGGGTGAGCTGGGTAGGTGGGCTCCACAGCTCAGAGGCTGAAGAGGACCTGAGGCTCCCCAGGGCCACCTCCCCTGAACTGTCTCCTGTGCAGCCAGGTCTTGGGCCCCAGCAAGTTGAGACTAGCCAGGGACCTGGGGGAGGCAGGAGATGGACACCTCTCCATCTACCACCCTGCAGTTCCCACTACTGTCTGCTCCAGGCACTTCATAGAGGTTTGGTTCCCTGTGGAGATCACTGTCTGAGACTCCCCATGGCTCCTGGTGCTCTGAGAACATGGGCTGGCTCATGTTGTGCAAAGCCACCAAGGTGCTAAGCAATGGGAGTATCTTTGTTTTGAAATTGGACCATTTTTCGTATTTAAAGTACCTTCACCCCCACCAATTCAATTGCATTCTCAGTGAGTGAAAAGTGATGACTTAGTAACGGTTGCCTTCCTAAAACAGTAGCTAATAAATGACTTTCCATTTTAGTCAGTAAAGTGACTCCTTTTCTCAGAGCAATTACTTTGTTGTTAATTCTCTAAAGGAAATGAGCTTTGCCTGGATCTGAACTGGGAGCTGCTCTAGCACTGCTTACTCACTGAAATGCCTGGATTTCCGAGGGAGGTTTTTGCTAGGCTGGGGGAGTGCAGGATGGGATCGGTGAGAGAGAGACTGAGAGGCTCAGCAGAAATAAAAGCAGTGACGTGAAAGTGTACTGAGTGGGAGGACATGGAGGTTATTCTTTGAGCTCTTTTGTCTCCTACCTTGCTAGCTAATTCAAACCATGGGGGCTGTGCTTCCTTTGGTATTTATGCCTACCCCAGGGGGCTGGCTGCCAATAACACCCATTCCATCCCTAAGCCTGGGTGTCCAGCATCCCAATATTTCCATACAAAACCAGTCAAATTCCTCTGAGTACCATTTTCAGTCTTTCATAGTCTTCAAGTTTTAATAGTGCAAATATTTCATGAGAATATTTAAATGACAGCATCAGTGTGAAAAAACTGCTATCATTTTGGAGGTACTTTGAAGCTGTCTCCCCTGTTAGCGTTAAGTATAAGTGTTAGACTCTGGTCATCCTGTTAAGTTTGCATTTGGGAGTCTATACCAAAATGTTAATTGGTGCTCTTGATGGGCTTTCATCATATCCTGGCTTGAAAGGACACAGCAAATGGCATATTTAATGTGCAAGTTTTGCTGCTTTTCTACAGAGCAATCTAATGACTGGGAAGAAAGTGTACTGCTCATTCCTTTTTTCCAATATATTAGCTAGCAATGGTGCATTTAATTCTGCAGTGGTGACTGTACTGGTAGGAATAAGATCGCCATGCATATTATACCTCTGTCCCTACACAGAAGGTACATAAACACCAAATAGAAAGCAATACCATCACCAGAATGAGCTATTTTGTTCCCAGTATTGCACTGCAGACCATTTAACACTGTTCCCCTTCAAAATGACCCAACTCTGGTATTTCTTAGCAGCAGCCTGTGTCTGGAGCATGGGACTGAACTGGGGAAGTCAAACAAGTGTAAGCTGCAAAGTGCAGTATTTGGGATAAATTGCCATGTGTGATACCTTCCATGTGCCTCTCACTCAGTCCTATAGCTGTCACTTGTCACTTCTAAGAGGAATCCTGGAAACAGTAGTCCTAATGATAATGAATGCTTATTTTACTAATGGTAACAACCTGAATGCAAGGAAACAGCTTTCCAGGGGACTGTACTGAAAAATATTCTCATTTATTTACCTTCTGCGGGTGAAACGTTGTCGTGGTTTAGCTTCAGTTGGCAACTAAGCCCCATCCAGCTGCTTGCTCACCCTCCCTCCCCGGTGGGATGGGAGAGAGAATTGGAAGAGCAAAAGTGAGAAAACTCTTGGGTTGAGATAAGAACAGTTTAATAATTGAGAAAAAGAAAAAAAAATTGTAATGAAAAGGAAAACAACAAAAGAGAGAGAGGAAAAAACCCCCAAGTGATGCAACCACTCACCACCACTCATAGGGTGTCCTGTCCCCGAGCAGCGATCGCTGCCTCCTCAAGCTCCCTCCCGCCCCCCGGTTTCTATGTGCGGAATGCCCTTTGGGCAGCTTGGCTGTGCCCCCTCCCAGCTGCTTGTGCGCCTGGCAGAGCACGGGAAGCTGAGAAGTCCTTGACCAGTATAAGCACTGCTTAGCAACAACTAAAACATCAGTGTGTTATCAATATTATTCTCCTACTAAATCCAAAACACAGCACTATACCAGCTACTAGGAAGAAAATTAACTCTATCCCAGCCGAAACCAGGACAAATGTGTTGCAGTTGTTAGACTTTTCCATATGGACTGCAGCTGTCTGTCTTCTCTTCAGACCTCTACTGAGTTGGAAGACTTAAGGCTCAGTCTGAGACTCATGCCAAGGTTCACTTTATGTACACCTTAAGCTTGACATAAAGCAGAACTGAAAGAGGCTTTCTTTGCTTTGGTTGCTTTTTCAGACCCTGCGCTTGGGCTGCTACAGCCTTCGTGTGGCTGTGAGCTGTTCCAGGTCAGGCTAATTTGGTGTAGGAAGAGGAGACTTCTGTGTTCACTCTCCTCCCTACCACTTGCATGTCAGCACAGTTCACAGACCCTGCAGCCAGGACTATCTATATATTTTTTTAAAATTATTATTATTATTTTAAACCCACCATGCCTTGCAGATTCTTAATCCTGTGAGATTAAATGTAAAATCGCAGGCATGGGTGGCTGGGTAGGATAAGCATGTTACCTTCTTCTTAGCAGTTACCATCTATGCTGTTGGAGACATACGAAGTGATTAGTTTTGATCTACTCTTGGCAAAATCTTTTTAATACAGGTTTTGTGCCTTGCTGGTCTTGTGCAGCTCTGCACACTAAGTTGCAGATAAGACCGCTGTGATTCTTTTTTTCTTGATCTCTTCTTTCAGGATTTTGACATTTGTAGAGTCTGCCAATGTTTCCAACTGCATAACCACCGCAGCTCTCCCAGGATTGCTGAGGAAAAGGCCAAGGAGCCTGTTTGTTTTCTCTTCCTCACTTTGGCAAGAAATGCTGTAGTTCAGCCACTTTCCCTGGGAATTGGATGTCATCATAGTTGGCTGGTCGTGACTGACACATCTTGGCCCTGAACCAGGAATCATGGGTGGAGCCAGCATCCAAACACCCTCAAAAGTTAGGTTTTTTTTATAAAAGATGTAGCTTGACTCTGCACTGGCAACCTTCCTTCTCCTCCTTGTCCCTGGTAGATATCAAGCCTGCCAGTGCCCCCTTACTGGTGTGACTGCTAGCTCATGCTTCCCTGCCTCTCCCCTTCAGAGAGCTGGCTGAGAGTTTGGTGATGCAGGTTTATAACGTGGCAGCTTCTTCAGAGGGCAGGAGAAGCAGAGTGTTCGTTTGTATGGCGTTCCCCCCGCAAGGCAGCCATCATCCTGTGTTGAACTCCTGAGGCTGTTGCATCAAGAGCGGGGGGGGGGAGGGGGGCAGAAACACCTTAATTACTGCAACATCCCTAAGTCATAATTCTCCCTACAAAAATAGTCTGTCACTATCCATTATTGCTCTCAGCGGGTCTCGCTGTGTTTGTAGTGTCTCTTTAGCTTAATTGTCTAAATGGAATTGTGCAAGTGACCAAATCTTTTAATCAATTAGAGCAAGTGTGGGAACTGAGGCTTTCTGACACTGTGTATTGCGGCACAATCACCAGGCAAACCTGATTTGATTATGTTTTCTGGCGGAGTGTCTAAAGCCCAATCAATTATTGTGGAGAGATGGAACAGCTAAATAAGATTTAAATTAATAGGGTTTATTATTTTTGCATCTGAGGAGGAGGCAAACCAGACAAAGTAAAATATCCTGTAAAGAAATTGGTTCATATTTCTTCTTCTGTAACTTTATGATGTTTATACCTGTACTTGAAGGTTTCAGCTTTAACTTGTACAGTAGACAACAGCTGAAGTTCTGTTCAGACAATCTAAATAAGTGTGTGGCCAAAAGCCAGTGATCACAGTAAGCCCTGCAAAATGAAGATATTAAATACCTCTCCTATGGGAGATTATTAATAAGGTCTTTAAAAAATTAAGAAGAAACTGAAAACACAGAGTAAAACAAAAGCTTCTTCTCATTAAGTAGCTTGACCCCAGAGGCTAAATTCTTCAGGGAAATGTGAAATACTATGATATCAAAGGAACTGACACTGCAGCTTTATAAAACTTAGAACCTGAGCCTGAAAGCTCAGAGAGTCTCTCTGCATCTCCAGCCTCCTGTCCTTGTTCTGCTAAGCTAATACTCTCTTCTTCCAGTGTTTCAACTTGGTTATTTTTTGTTTACAGAATTAATATATTGTGACCCAATATATAATATCTGTTTTCTTTGTGAAATATTTGATTCTTCACTGGTTTGTTGTCCTTTGGGCCTGTCTGTCTGCCAGGAGCTCTTGAAGTAGCCATATAAGTGGGGTGGGGGACAGGACATCATAGAATATAGCTAGTTCGTGCCCCTGTCAGTGGTAAAAAAAAAAAAAAAAGTCTTGGTGCCTCTATGTGCTGCTCTGCCAGCACTGTAATACTCTGAGGCATTTCTGGGAGAAAATGTTAATGTGATCCATCAGGTGAGGTGGGAGCAGACCCTGGTGGCTGTCTCAGCTGGGTGCCATTGGCACTTTGCTAGGGCGCTGGCAATGCTGTTGGTGCTTGATGTTTGCGCAGGATGGGGTTGCATCAGCTGCTCAGTACTGTGCAAAAGGGTGCGCTGCTCAGGGTGGCTCTCAGACAGACACTGTTTTGCCAAATCAGGCAAAGGGGTAAGTCACTGTAAATGCAGTTAGTCCCCAAAGTAGTATCTGCTGTGTGAGGATTCCCAGCTTACACTGTGCAGTGGGCAGTATTTTCATTCCTGTTATGCAAAAGGGTTATGATAAGAAGAAAAAGTACCCTGCCAGCAACTTAATGGGATTGAAATGTATGCTTTTCATCTTATAGCAGTGCACATATTCCTGGTCTTGGACTTGTTGAAGGCTTTTGTAGTTTTCATTATTAGTTTATGTATTTATGGCATCAGTAGTGAATATAAGCAGATTATTGGCTATGAAATGCTCATGTGTGTGTTAATAGTGGCTGCAGGTGGTTGGTGACTTGGTACCCAGTTACAGTAATCAGTAATGTGATGGAGTGATCATGGGCTTTGAAAGCAACCTTATACATCCTGACATGTAAGCTAGTTTTGAAATAACCCTTGAGACTGCTGAGCATGGTTTGCTGGGAAAGGAATGAAAAATGTTGATACAAGCACAGGGCAGACTTCTGGGAGGTGCTCAGCATTGCCTGCCTTTCTAAAAACTGCTCCTCAAAGTGAGCATTTTAGAGTTGGGATGTAGTTTTTCAGTATGGGGCATCTTCCATCCTTAAGATTTCAGAAGTGTGAGTTAGAATCATTTAGGTTGGAAAGGACCTTTAAGATTGAGTCCAACTGTAAACCCAACACTGCCAAGTCCACCACTAAACCATGTCCCTAAGCAGTACATCTACACATCTTTTAAATACCGCCAGGGGTGGTGACTCAACCACTTCCCTGGGCAGCCTGTTCCAATGCTTGACAACCCTTTCTGTGAATAAATTTTTTCCCAATATCCAGTCTAAACCTCCCCTGGTGCAACTTGAGGCTGTTTCCTCTTGTCCTATCGCTTGTTACCTGGGAAAAGGGACCAACGCCCACCTCTCTACAGCCTCCTTTCAGGCAGTTGTAGAGAGCGATGAGGTCTCCCCTCAGCCTCCTTTTCCCCAGGCTAAACAACCCCAGGTCCCTCAGCCGCTCCCCATCAGCCTTGTGCTCCAGACCCTTCCCCAGCTCCGTTGCCCTTCTCTGGACACGCTCCAGCACCTCAATGTCTCTCTTGTAGTGAGGGGCCCGAAACTGAACACAGGATTCGAGGTGCGGCCTCACCAGTGCTGAGTGCCAGTACCAGAAATGGGTTCCTCTAAAAATCTTCTGAAGTTCAGTCCCCTCTCAGTTCAGAGGAGCTGGCAAAACCAACGTGGTCTAAAGTCCTCACTGTTGGTACTATCATGAGTTGCTGCCAGGTGTTGTAATATGACCAGGTAATCTCACAAGGAGAAGACTAGATTTATTTTGATTGAGCAGCTGATTTGAAAAACCTTAAGAAGTTAGCGAGGGTTCAGCTGCAATGCACTCCTAGTGAAAATGTAGAAGTTATGGGTTGAATTATTTTGTTTAATCTAAAATTCATCAATTCATTTTGGGCTTTTTCACCTGTTTCTGAAAAACTTTTTATTTATGTTGATTTTAAAACATGAGAAAAGCCCAAATTTTCTTTTGAAGATACTGAATATTTTGTCATTTTAAATGAGTTTTCTTTGGGTGTTCAGATATCCAAACATTTGACTTCAGCTTTATTTCCCCAATTTTTTCTTCTCTAAAATTGTTTAAATTTATCAGCATTTGGGAATAATTCCATGCCTTTTAAAAAGCTTTTTTCTCTTCCCAAATTTATTAATAATAAATGATTATTTTTCTCATTCCTACAGCTAACAAAAGATTGCTCAGAGCAACATGAGAGATAATTGTCTGTTATTTAACAGGAAATTTCTATAGAAACATTGTGTTCCTCAGACAGCAGTCTAGATAGGGATTTTTAAATTGTTGTTCTTATCAAAACTTCTCTTTCTTTTTAAAGTGAGTGCCATCTGATTTGTAGAAAGTAAATCTGAGAGTTGAAGTCTTTACTTTAACCCTGCCACATTTGACTGCAAAATGCCTATGTAATACCGTAAATATGGTGATCTCTTTAATTGCATGTTGTCCTCCCTGAGTTTGCATGCCCAGCCAGGTTGGTTCCACCTCAGATGTGGTGAGCCTGCCTCCTGAGCCATCATTCAACTCTTGGGGGCTGCTGAATAGGACCAGTCCAGGACAGAACCCTGCAGATGCCTTTTGGGATAGATCTAGTGTCCTACTGAACCAGTGGTAACTAATCCTTGTTTCAAGTTTTCCACTCTGATTTGTTCTCTTTTACAAAACAGTGCTACTTACAGAGCGTTTCTTTGGGCAGGTTATGAGAATATTGGGTAAGATGGTGTCAAAAGCTCAACAACTTCTCCTTTCACTTTGTCTACAAGGACCAGTGATGGTCTTGGCATGAAATGTTCTCAGCAGGTTCATGGTGGCTGTTAGCTATCTCAGTGCTGTGTTCTGGGGCTCAAACACTTATTTAATCCAGTGTGTCCTGAGGAATTGAAAGTTAAGAGGGTCTGGTATAGAAATCTTTGGCTCCTGCTTGTTGCGGCCCAGGGGGTGAACGGAGAAGAACAGCACACCAATATGATGTGGAATCAAGCTCCTTTATTATCAACCTTTCCTTTGCTTATATCTGTTTTCTAAACTGTCCACGCGACACATTGAGTACGTGCACATTGTGATTGGTTATAAGCTTCTAGCATGCAGGTGCCATGCATATTGCGATTGGTTAAAAGCAACTTTCACGCTCCTAGCACGCGAATGCCATGCACATTGTGATTGGTTAAAAGTAGCTTTCATAGGCCGATAAAACAAACTGCAACAAGCAAACTGCAACATTTTGCTTACAGCCGCAGACTTCCTTAAACTAAGGTGTCTTTGTTCTTCTTCAAGGCGTCTTTGTTCTTTGTTCTTCTTCTTTTCCCTTTTCCTTACCTAAATCCTCTCATATACGTTCCACATATTCAAAGCCCCAACACCTGCTAAAGTGGGCATTGCATTTGCACTCTTCTGGTGTGTTTTAAATCACTTTTATATGCTCCTCACAAGCTTTCAGCTTATTGCTGGTGACTGATACTGTCATCCAATTCATCCAACATGCTCTATCTAGGGTGAGTTTAACCATCCTAGTGAAAACATTTCATTTAGATTAAATACCTCTAACCTGTCCTCTTCCTCATCCAATCTGGGTTCTTCCCATTGCTGTCAGGAGAAAGTAGAAGAAAAGGTACAAACAGGTTTCTTCTCATCAGAGAGAAACATTAAATGTTGTTTGCTTGTGCATTGGATAAGCTTTTTCCTTGGTCTTCCTCTTACTCCTCACATCATTATAGGAAAGTCTTCCTTGTTAGCCCTTTTATATGTCCTTTGCTAGTTGTATCTGATTTTTTGCCTTGACCTTTTTGATTATGACCCTGTGTTCTTGTGCTCTTCTTTTTATCTTCAGCTGGAGGATTGCAAGGTTGCAGAAGAGCCTGTGATTCTGCCAGACTGGTTTGTTGCTACTCTTCATGTCTTTGCTTTTTATTGCTGCAGTTTGCACTTCTGCCTTAATAGGGTTTAAAAAACTGCCAGTTCTCCTGAACTCCTTTGCCCTTAAACTCTTCTCCTCTGGGATCTCACCTGCCGGTTCTCAGGGTTCACTGAAGTCTGCTTTCTTGAGCTCTCTTGTTTTTCTTCTGTTCTTTCTCTTCCGTCCCTTCCTGGGAGCCATGTGCTCTGTCCTTTCATGATCACTGCCACCAGTGTTTCTTCACCTTCAGGTTCCCCACCAGGTATCAACATCAATCAGTTGATCACTGAAGTAAATGATACTTTATACCTGTGCTGCATTTTCCCTCAAAGTTTCTTGAAAGACTTCATAATACTCAGCATTGCTCACAGAAGAGAGTAACTATTTTAAAAGAGGGTATCAAGCAAAAGCTGATTTATTGAAATAATACACAAGTGACTGGGGAGGGGGATGCACTGCCCCACTGAAGAATACGCCTCCACAGAGGTCTGACTGACTGCCAGGGACACTTTGGTAATGCTGGCAAATAATACTGGTAGATCACAGGTCTGATGATAATGCAAATAAGGCTGGATTGGAGGCAGTCTTGTTAGCCAGGGGAGAGCAGGAGTGAGCTGGGAGCTCCCCATCGTGTTTCATGCAGTCTTGCATTGCTCCGTGGTGGTGGGGTGCTGTGGCAGTGATGGCTTGTCTCTGAAGTATCAAATCAAACCTGTTTTGCACCTGGAATCTCTAATAAAATAAGGGTTTTCTGGTGTGTATGGTTTTGGGTGAGACTTTTTTTGCTTGTGTTGTTTTGGGAAGGGAAGGAATACCATGCACAATTACCTGTTCAAGACTTGAGTAGCTGGTGAGGCAGATGATGGGGGGGGTGTCACAGAGCCTGCAGGGGAATGGGAAGGTGACAGTGAACTTCTCTCTGTGCCAGGGACTGTGAAACAATCTCATCAGCCACAAGACACTGCTTTTTTTCCCCCCTATTAGAAGAGAAACTGATTTTTGCCAAATATGCTGCTTTGTAGACATGACCTGGTATGTTTGTTAAACAGTTAGAATATGTTAAAAATTCAAGGACTGTTAGACACTAATAATTAATAGCTGTCCAGCATTCATCAAGAGCCTATTGATTTTCTGCCAACTTGCCCTATTAAATATACAAGGTACAAGTTATGTAGTTAAACATGCAAGAGTTTTATAAACGCCTTTTATAGTTGGCATTCAGAAAACTTTCCATGTTGGCAGACATAAAAAAGGGGAAATTCAAAAAGCAAAGCTGTTTTAGCTTAAAGGATCTTTGAGATGGTAAAGTAGTTTGAGAGCAGCATTTGAATCTTTGCTCTTGAAGTGGATGAAGAAATGTTTGGGCCAAAGGGCTGTTTTTATTGGTGCCAGGTCTAGAATTTGTGTGGTTTAGCACCGTCAGTGTGGAGCTGTGGGTCTTTCTCACTTTCTCACTGGAGAAGTCAGTGGGAGTCTTCTGATTGTCTTCAGTGAACACTGGACCAGCCACTTCATTCTGAGAAAGTGCTTCCCTCTGTCTTTTCTTCTTTAGTTAAATGCTGGGCATCATGTCCTAATGCCCGTGTGACTGGAAGGCTGAATACGGCAGGTAACCTCACAGTCATCTGTGGCTGACTTCTGGGGATGATGGAGAGTGGTGGAGGAAACAGATCAGCTCGTCAGAAAACAGAGTTTCAGGAGTGTATATGTTGCTTGATCTTGTTTTCTTGTCCAGAGCTATGTTAATCTAATAGTGCTATTTTGAAAGACACTACAAAATATGCTACTCTGCTATTAATTATTCTGTGAGCTGCAGTAGAATTGGTAGGGGAAAAGTGGAGGAACTGTTGTAGCATATTTTGGAAAAAAGCAGGAGAAGATGGAGAGAGAACAAGGAGGTGAAAGCACAGAAATTCATTGATTTTTCTTAGGATGATACTTAAGGGCTGAATTATCCCTGTTTGATACCAGTCTAAGTGCAGCAAGGTTAGTGGGAAATTCCTCTCACCAGGGAGAGGTCTGTGCCCTTGTACAGGCGCTCTGGGTTGTGTTTGTCCAAGTGCGAGCATGATGGGTACCACACCAGTTGCTTGCAATATTTCATTTGCTGGTCAGGATGCATTTTTTTTGCAGATGACTTTTACAATGGCTTTGACATCCTGTCATGCTAATGAAATAGGGAATGGGGAGAAACTTCATATATCTTCCAGGTGCTTGGGTAGATTTGCTTGGGTAGGCTTTTTCTGTTTTTGAAGAAAACAAAATATGGGTACAGTGGTCCTTTCCGGGTAGGCAAGGCGGGCTTCCTAACCCATTGTGACACAAGCTGTCCCTCAGATGGAAGATCAGTGTTTTTTATCCTGCAATCTGCTTGGCTCAGATAAATTAACATTTTATTTTTTGCATTTGGATTTCAGTAACGCAGTAGCTAGCAGATCTCAGAAGTGATGAGAAGCCCCTATTGAGGAAATCTGGGAGATTAACCAGATCCACCAGCAATGCATCTCTGGCGTACTGCAGACTTCCTAATCTCTTTCATATAGTCTGAAGTCATCTGCTCTCATCTGTCTTGTTACTAGAGCATTACACAAAGATTGGGTTAGAAACAAATCCTGTCCTTCTCAGGGTGGCAGTTGGTACCTTGGCAATGGAACTAAAAATGGCTTAGGACCTTGCTTTTCTAGTGCTTTGTGCAGCTGTGGTCAGAAGAGGAGGTAGAACCAGTTTTCCTTTCTTTACAGAGGTCTTTCTGGTTGCAGAGCATCATTTTAGCTTAAACCTTTTACCTGTGGTTCAAAATAGGTTTGTTAAGTTTAATATAAACTGCAAGGTCCATTCTTCCTTCTGGGGAGACCAGAGCCTGGAAGGAGAGGGGTATGAGAATGGTGTTCAAAGATGACATCCGAAAGTTGTGTCAGAAGCTAATGTGTCAGAGGGTATTGCTGAGAATTTCTTGTGGCTTTTAATATTATTAAACAATGCCGAAGTCCCCAGGGCGACAGGTGGGTTCTTCCATGTGTGTTTCAACTGACAGTGAATAACTGTCTCTCTTTCCTTCAGACATCATACAAATCCAGTGGGCACAGAGTGGCAATGGAAGATGGACCAACCTGAAATGATCTTGCAGGAGGCTATTGAGAACCATCAGAATATGATCAAGCAGTTCAAAGGTAACTTCTCCCACTTCTTCCCCATTAATGATGCTTTTGGAAGATAACCAGCAGTAGCATCTTCAAAGCATAGATGAAAATGTTCTGGTCATCTCTGATATGCTGGGAAGGAGGCATGAGATTTATAATATCAGAAAGATGGGTAAGTGAGAAGAAACTTTTGTGGCACACTTACTGTTTTCTGAGATGTTCTGCCTTGTTTTTGACGTTAGAATGTGAGTCAGCCATTGGGTATCTACTGCTGCCTTGAGGGAGTAGAGTGGAGTTGCCTGATAGGAAATACACTGCCCAGCCTTAATCCCCTGTGAGCTTTTGTGTTAGCTCTGAAACTTCTGGACTGCATTTTCCTCATTAATGAGTGAGCAGTAGCATTCAGGGTATTATTATTTTCAGGAATTATTCAGTACATCTGTTTGTGACTGAAGCTGCAGTTATACAGCACCTCTGAAAAGTATTGTATTTTGCTTCCCATAGGAACTCCTTGTGAGTTTGTTATTTATTCATTATATATCTATATATATAGATGGTTGGGGGTGTTTTCTGTTTTTCCCAAATGTGATTAAACTTGGTTACTCTGCCAAAGTCAGCTTTGTGTGCTGGGAGGGCTGGCCAGCTTGGCAAGACAGGTCTAGGACTCTGTTCTTCCTAAACTGACAGCAGAGGCTGTGCAAGCAGCAGGAGTGGAATGAAGCATCCATAAAATGTGCAAGATGAGCCTTAGTCTTGGCTGTCATTTTGGGAACCCGTTTGTTTATGTTGGCTGTGCACAGAGAGAACCCAATGGATTAAAAATGTGACAGGCAAAAAAACCTTCTGTCAGCAGAGCAGAGTAGCTCTGTCTCATTCACTGGAGTTATATAATAGGCGGAAAAATAACTCGAGTTAGGGCCTCATGAGCTTTGTTTTCATCAAGTGGCTGGTTTGAATCATCTTACACTCTCAGACCAGCAGCTCCAGGCAAGCCAGTTCCCTAGGAGCTCCTGGGCTGAACTGGATAGGGAGCAGCCAGAATAACCAGACCTGGCTGGACTCTGCCTGTTGCATATATGCAGTCTCGTGGACTGGATCACAGCTCTATAGCTCGTCCAGGGGAAAGCAGTGAAGGTGCTGTGGTGGGATAGGGAAAAATGGTGTTAATTTGATAGGGGAAGCTTTCCTTGGGGAAGAGGTAGCGAGATGAGAGGAGTCAGTGTGGGAGGTAGTTGGTCTCAGTAGTGCATCTTCCTTCAGACTCAGAAAAGCACAGCTGTCAGTGCTCGAGGCAGGGCAGTCTACAAGGAAGTGCAGGTCTCATTCCCTAGCCTCGGTGTTTTCTTTTGCACTGTAGCCATGTGGGCAGTGTGGGGAGAGTGCTGAGTTAAGGCAGGATGCCTGCAGTAGTGCTGCCTGACTGGCTGGGCCAGAGCTACTGCAAGGTTTCGTGGCTGCCTGTTAACTCAGCTGGTGGGATGCAGTGCCAGCACAGCAGGAATTTAGGGACACGTGGTTTGCATGAGGGAAGAGAATGTAGGATGTCAAACTTTGCCTGGAAGGCTATAACAACCATAGAAGACTGTTACAGCTATAAACAAGAGTATTCATGTTTAACGCTCAAGGCACTGAGCACTTTTCAAACTCTGCTCTTTTATTCAGTCTATTCTGGATAGCCAGGCTCTTAGATGAGTTGAAGTGTGGCAGGGCATGCTGAAAGGGTTGTGATCAATAGCTTGAGGTCAGTTTGGCTGATAACAAGCAGGGTAATTCAGGGGTTGATCTAGGAACCTGTGGTGTACAACATCTCCATCAACAGATGATGGGGATGATGATGCTAAATACACCCTCAGCAACTTTGCAGGCAATACTAATGTAGGGGAGGGTGGCAGGCACACTCAATGGCACAGCTTTACTTCAGTGGAACCTTGAGAAACATGATTGTTGTGCCAATAGATGCATGTGGAGTTCAGCAAGAAGTGGAAGGTTCTGTATGAGAGTGTTATAATCCCATGTTGGTCCATGCTGGGAGACCCACCTGCCATGGTAGAACAAGGAACAACAGACTTGGGTTTCTGTTTGAGAGGTTCAAGTTAGACATCAAAATAAGCTTGTTCAGCCAAGGTGATGCCTGGAGAGGTGGGGGACCCTCCAACCTTGGAGGCTTTCAAGTCTTTTAAGTAAAGCCATTATCACCCTGGTCCTAGTCCAGTGGCAATTGTGCTCTGTGAGCAGGAGGCTGGACTAAAGACCTGCAGGAGCCCCTCCTAACCAGTAGTTCTGTGATTTTTATTACGATTGTTAAAAATGGAAGTCTTCAACAATAACAACCTCCCTCCTTTTTATGAGGCAGGACTTGACTCAAAATAGTCATTTATGTTTGATTAGGAAGAAGCCACATGTTGTTTAAAGTGATGACTAGATTTGCATGCAGTTCTGATGGAGTATCGAGGGTATACTTGTGAAGGCAGGAATTGCCCTTGAGCTGTGCAGTACTGGTGCAGCGTGATAGAAGTCTTGCCCCTGCATGACAGAAATGCGTGTTGCTTGCACTAAAGAACGGTGAAAAGCAAAAGTTATCTTGCAGATGTTCGAAAGCCCTACCTTCTTCTGAAAGCTGAGTCCAGGAATCTGTTTAAACCCAACTTTAGACTAAGCAATAACCCCTTCCTTCCCTTACTACCCCATGGTGTCTTCCCAAAAAGGGTTGGGGAGAGGATAAGATTATAGATGGACTTGGCAGCATCTGAAAATATTCTCAAAGTGTCTAAAGGCCTGTAAGGACAGCCCAATTCTCTCTTTTTATAGCTTATTTTTCATTAAACAAATTCGTAAATATTCCCTGAAAATTGCACGTGCATCCTCAGCACAGTTACCCTTGACCTGGAACTGTGAAAAGGAGAAAGACCAAAAAAAAAAAAGGCTCTGGACTAGAACCGTGCTGCAAAGTGGAAAAAGAAAAGATGTGTTACTTTCTCGGAGTGATAGATGGCAACATGCTTCTTGTCTTGGGAGCCTAAAAGCAAAAGGTTTATTAAGGAGAAGAAAAATCAGGAAGAAAAGCCCAGTAGCTCGCTGTTACGTTTTTGTGAATTTTACATTGTTGCTTCCCTGAGGTGCATGTGAAAATATTGTTAGAGTAGAATCAGTGAAAGCAAAATTGAGTTGAAACACTGTGTGGTAAGCTGAAGCCAGGGAGAGTTAAAAGATGCGCAGTGTCTTGCAGGACAGAAGTCCCCTGGGTGCCATGCCAGAGCTGTACTCTGTCCAGGTCGGAAGTGCCTCAGGCAGAAAACTTGACTGTCTACTTCCAGCAAACTTAGCAGCACTCCGCAAATAGTAGGTTGGATTTTATTGTGGCTGATTTTAGCAGAAAAAACCACCACAACCCCACAAACCACCCCAAGGCTTGAGCAGTGAGATGGACTAGATTGCTTTGTTGAAGAGGGTGGACAGGTTGCAGCTGGAGTCTGCAGGGCTGGCTGGGCAGCCACAGGGACTCCAGAGGAGTTTCCAGCAGGGTGCTGCGTGCGTCTGCTGAGATGTTTGAACGCTGACCCCCAACATAGAGCAGACCAGACTATTTGGGCTACTGGAGAAGAAAAGCATGGGGAAAATGTCTTAGCTGGAGAGCCCTCAAGGCTCTTGAGTGTCTGGTAGTGCTGGTCAGATAATACCCAAAGCTATTTGAACAAACTGGTGCACTTTCTAGTACCAGTATGACAGCTTTTCATTCAGGTACATGCATACAGACATCTCAGTGCACCAAAGGAAATGGTGAGGTAATCTGATGCTTTATTAATTCCACGCATTGTAGTAAAAATGAGGTCATCTTTGAAGGAACAGAAGAATTCTTGGGGACCCTCTATCCTATAGGATAGGATCCTAGAGGGTAGCCCTCTGTCCTGTAAGACTCCCTATGCATGCTTTTAGAGATGATGATATGTTGTCTTCTCTGTTATTGTTGCCATAGTTTGTACTGTTTTTGAAGACCACAAGTGTTAGTTAATGTCACATAACTCTCTTTCAGAGTAACTGATACAGAGACATCTTACTGATAGGGAGCTAAGGTGTGAAGTAGTTTATTTGATGGATGCTTTTTCTTAGGTAGTGACTAGTAAATTTCTGTGCCCTTGCAAAGGGCACACACAGAATGGAAACGTAATTAAAAAATAGGAGAGTGAGAGTGTCTGATAATACAGCCCTAGTTCAACTTGGGGAAAAATGAAAAAAAAAAACAAACCAAAAACCAAAATGCATGACCTGAACTAGGAAATCCTAAGACTACCTGTGTGTCTTGCTGTAAGAGTGGATAAAACAGGTTCCTTGTCTCCCTAGTCACCCAGGCACTTGTGCTGACTGGTGTGCAGGGACTTGTACAGGGGTACCCGAAGTCAACAACCAGCCTCTCTAGGGTGATGTGCCAGATGATGCTTTTCTTTCCCAAATTTAAGTGCACCAGTCGGAGAGCAGCTGGAATCAGCTTTTCAAAGGAGAGGTGCTCATCAAAGGAGGCTTGGCTGCATGCTCTGCTGAGATCTGAGCTCGGCAGGAGCTGAAAGCTGTACGCCACTGCCTCTTGCAGAGGCTTCTCAAGTTCTGTGGCTCCAAGCTCTTGAACCTGTGTTGGACCTGCTGCATGCCATACAAAATCTGCCCAGGCTCTGACTTTGCTGAAGTTCATCAACTGAAGACAGAAGGAGGCAGAGGTTGAGTGCTATAGTAGTACGGCAGCCAAAAGTGCAGCAGAGTTCATGCACTCTGTGGAATACCCGCTAATCCTGTTTAGTTTATCCCTGTCTAGCTTGTGATTTATATTGTCAAATGATTGCATACAAAACCTCTACCCTCCGCTGGAGTGTATTTACTATATGCCAGATTTGCTGTAAACTGTTTTGAGAAAGTTACTCTCAAACTTTATGTGATGTTGGAATTCTTTTCTGTCTGCTTATAAAGCTGGCACGGTAATTATTGTAGTCTAATTGCAAGATGCTGAGAGAGAAAAATTAATTCCAAAAATTACTTACAGTAGCTTTAGGAATACGAAAGTTAGTCCTTTAATCTCAGTGTGTGGTTGAGATGCTTCTTTCTTTTCAAATAAAGTTCTCATTTAGTATTGTCAAGTTTCTGTGAAATAACCATTAGTCCTGTCACTTATTCAGGACTGAGCCTGGCTGGTTTAAAATGCACTAAGCTTCACTCTGATCGCAAACCAGCTTTTCTATGTGAGGCTGAAGCAATATCCATGAACACCTCTTTTTATCTTGGCTTTGCAGCGTAGCATGTAATTTTCTGTACTGCCTGAGCTCCAGCATCTAGGCAACGAGAGGTGAGCTAAGGACCTGGTTTCAAACTCAAGCCTCTGTTTTTTTAAAACAGACCAACCCCCAATCTAAAACCTCGGATATTATTCGAGTACATCAAGGCATGTCAAGGAAATGTGAAGTGACATATTTGGAACAAAAGGTTATTTGTAGTCAGATGATTTCATACGAGGTCCTAAGCACTTGGTTGGATGTGGATGGGCTGGAGGAGTATTTGCCTCTCCCCTGCCCTCCTGTGGATATAATAAATGTGACTGATTGGTTAAACCTGCAGACAGCATTTTCACGTGGACGCCACAGTTGAGCTCTGTGTGTGTTTTTCTATTTGTTCTGAAATGTCTCTCGCTGTTCAGAACAGTGTCATGTGTTGGGTTTTCTTTTTGAATGCATCCTCTGGGGAGTTGCATTTCACGTGGTTGCCAATATGGATTCAGACCTGGTTGTTGGTGCTCTACTTGGTGAAGTGGGCCCAACTCCTCTGGGGTGCTGGTCTTCATGGGGCTGGGGGACCATGGGGGGTCAGCAGCAGAGACAGACATAACCTGGTTTTCTTTTTTTAAGATGCCCACTTGAAGTGGCATTAAACTGGCTCCTGTGTTTCTGTCTCAGCATTCAGGCAGCATCATTGAGGTCTTAGCAATGGAAAGCTTGACTCAAATGTTACTAGAAAATTGCTTGCAGTAGTTAACAGGGCACGCAAAGCCCCAGGCTCCACATGTCTGGGCATACGCTGTTTTGTGGATTCCTGCAGAGCTGGCTCAGTGGGCGCTGGCTGTGGCCTGGTGTCCCCTCTGGTTCAGGAGGGCTCCAGCTGGTTTTGCTCAGCCTTCTGCATGCCAGGGTGTATTTTAGACATGGATGCGTGGTTTGGGATTGGGGTTTAGTTGATTTAAGTCTGTTTTCCCTCTTTTTGCAGGTGTGTCAGGAGTAAAAGCGGATCGCTTTGAGGAAGCAATGACAGCAAAGCACTGTGCACTGTCGCTGGTGGGAGAGCCCATCATGTACCCGGAGATCAACCGCTTCGTGAAGCTCCTGCACCAGCACGGCATCTCTAGTTTCCTGGTTACAAATGCACAGTTCCCAGATGAGATTAGGTAAGAGTTGGACAAAATATCTCCCTACTAAAACATTTGAGTGCTGACCTGTGTTTTTAATTCCATTTTATCGCTCATCAGACTCTGCATGAGCACTGACAATGAAAAAGCCCATTTGGCATCTATTTGATTTTAACCTTAATCTCCCTGTGCTCTTTCTCGTCTCTTTCTCTCCCCCAGTTTGATTTTTCTTTTCTGTATCTGTTAAAGTGTGATTACTTCTGAAAGTGAAGAGAATGTAATATAGTACCTCCCAGAGGTGCGAGGGAAGGAGAACAGCGAGTGAGCTGCTTTTTGTGCTTGGGGACGTGGATAACTGGTGTGAGTGTTTCTGGCAGCTAGAGTAGGAGACTGAACTCATAAATTGCCTTTTTGGTTTGTGTGCTTCTCTTGCAGTCTGATCTTTGCTCTGACTTGATAAGATCAGCTGTAACGGCTCAAAACAAAGACCTATACAGCCTGGCATCTCCAGCAGGACCAAGAGTGCAGGATAAGAACAGGTGAAAAGGACACACTCATCTGCAAAAGTGGGATCAGTAGTTTTTAACTTCTCTCTGAGGGACCTGAGCTAAACGTTCACAATGTGTTAATGAACTCTGAAAGAGTCTTTACAAATGCAAAGAATCCCTGTTTCTGAAGTTCTTGAGCATCCAGGCTGCTTTTAACAAAACCTGAAGCAATGTGGCAAGGAAATGCAGTGCGCAGTGTGAGCTGCAAGGTGGCCAGGAACTCGTCAGAATACAGTCAGCTAATAATGCTGACAAAGTCCAGCCCTGGAGTTACGTGAACGCGTTAGCGGAGCTGTACACAGGGTGGTTTGGTATATTGCTCAGCTTGTCATTCCAGCTCAGTGCCTCTCTGTGTTAGCACTTTCTGGTAGAGCTTCCTTTTCGCTTCCTTCTCGTGGTCTGAATATGGCAGTGAGGGGGGAGGGCATGCAATTTTTGAGTGAGTAATTATACACTACAAAGGCATTCCAAATGATTGAATAATTGTGTAATCAAGTTACTTTAAGTCATGTATTATGTGCCTGATAGACAGAAATTGCTCTTTCCTAAAAATAGCATTTTAAAAAGAGAGCACACACTATATTTTGAAGCAGCATTTCTTAGGATCTGTTGAATGTTTTTAAAAAGAAACAAAAAAGAAAGTGATAAAATGCTAGTCTTGCTGTCTTAAAAATTGCAACTGATCTTTGGCTCATCAAAGCAAATGATTGCTTAATGTGGGACTTGAAGTATGCACCAAGCTCGCTTTTCTGTTGTCAGCAGAGGGGAGCTATAGTCCAAAAGTTAGTCCTAAAATAGGCAGCACAGCATCCAGCATGCAAACGGGGAGCGTGGCCCGGGGTGTTCGCTGGGTTTAGAAGAGGGGCCCACTGGCTCTGCAGACCCCCTGGCTGGGTCTCCAATATGGTGCTGCCTGTGCCTTCCTCCCTCCTCTCCTTTTCCTCCTTTTGTATTTGGACTGCAGCTTTGTCTGCCTCCAAGCACACTTTTTTATAAAGTGAAGGCGATTTTGTGGCACGTGAGCTCGTATTGAACAGTTACCTGGCTCTTGTCCTCTTCCTCCTCTTGTTTCTGATTAGTGGCTGTGAACAAGAACCCGTGCGTGTTTGCATTTATGAGCATCAACAATAATAATGAGCAGATGCTTATTAGTGCTCATAAGCAAATGCTCGTTTTTATTATATTGATGTTTCTGTTCTTTGTATCATTGACTAGGCTGTGTCCTCTCTGGCTTGTGAAACCACCTCATGGCTGGTGGCCTGAAGTCAGTTTATTGCTCGAGTTGTGCTATGTGCTGTGCTACTTGGTCATGATTTCTGCCCAAGTTCATGTGTGGTAAATGCTGTGAATTTGATCTCCTGGATGTGATCTTAGCTGTCTAAGCTAGCTTGGAAATTACAACCAAAAATTAAGGAAGAATGTTGGAAAATCTGTTCTAGTACTGTGCAACTAAATTTCCTGTTAATTATGAAATGTAGCTGTGTTCCAGGAACATCAGTTTGTGCTCTGCTTCTCCCTGGTGCCGGCTGGACCCGTGACTGCCCTTTCTCCTTGTTCCTCTTTGGCAGAGCATGCAGCTCATGCTCCTGGCTCTAGTCTCAGCCATGGCAGAGCCCTGTGGACTGCTCCTTTTTGGAGCAATGTGGGGCTGAAATCCCTCCCTGGGATCTCTTCTAATGCCTTAATTTTCTTCAGTATAACAGTGAGTCTGGCTCTTGCCTGTCCTTACGATTGAGGTCCTCAGAGAAAAGATGATTGTTCTCAGCTCATGTTTTGAAAAACACTCGCTCCATCTTTAGTGGGGCCCCTTTTAATTAGACAAATGCAGCATTAAGTAAAGAAGAGAGTATTTTGGCTATGTTCTTTGAAACTGAATACTTCAATCCACTTATGCCTAGAACATTTGGTCATTTTTGGAGATTGTGGCTTTGGGCTGCCAGTCCAGACAAGCTTGTTTACAAAACAGATATTTTTATTTTTTTTAACCTAAAATGTTAAATTTTTTCTGGGCTATTTCATTCTTCTGTCTAAATACATACAGAGAGAATATGTTTAGATAGGTTGTTTGAGTATCCATGTTAAATGGATTTTTTTTTTTTCTGGACACTAAGAGCTCTGCTCAGTCTCATTCTTGACAGTTCTTGTCACTTGGTCACCTTTGGGGAGGGCAGGGGGTTTGTATTTTTTAGGTGGCACTGTTTGGCAGCTGAACAATAGTTTCTAATTTCTTCTCATCTTCTGTAAAGAATCAAATCAAGCTCGGACTATAGCCTGCTCATTAGCAGACTTCACAAAAAGTGCTTGCAAAATGTTCTCCTAAAACTGTTAAGAGCTAGAGAGTTACACGGTACAATTAGGATGCTGTCATTTCATCTCGACACCGGGATGGAGGATGCCACGAGGGGTGGATGTATGTTACACTCGCTGGCTTTATCAGTTTTGTCTGTGACAAGGGAGCTCGTTTTAGCTTGTTCCTCGTGATGCCCTTCATTATCCTTTTGCTAATGGACTGCGGCGTTGCTGCTTCTCCTTTATACCCTTGGGGTTTATGGAAAGGATTAGGCTCGACCCAGGCTCTTCACACAGTAGAGGTGGTTTAATCTTTTTAGAAGTTACTGGTGTTGAGCTCACAGATGCTGTGCTCACCGGCATTATGTGACCAGAAAGACTATACTGCAGGATTTATATGAAATAAGAGCCTTGGAGGTGGAAGGAGAACACCTTGGGGGATTGTGCCTGGTTTTAGTTTCTAAACAGCTTTGATTTACCTTCAAAAAATGATTTGACTGATGATGCCAGCTGCAGGTCAGGTAAGTTCAACATTTCCACCAATAGAAACTGGCTGGATTATGGCTGTATTTCTATTGAATGGGATTATTTTTCCATGGGCCAGGAAAAATAGGACTTGGGGAAGGGGCTGAGCATTATGGTTTTTAACCATGGGGGCTGTGGTGAGAAGCAGACCCTTTCAGTGCCCCAGGTGAACCCCTGGCAGCCTGCTTTGGGAAGCCTTTCTGAATGTGTTACAGCTACACTGGAGTGAAATATGTTCCAGTTCAGTGAAGAAAGATAATTAAAATGTCAGCCAAGGCCTCTGCATGTGATGTTCTTAGCTTTGGGGTGTATTATTTGTTGAAAGTAGGTTGTAACATCTTGCTATTAAGATGATGGTCGCTTGACAGAGGTGAACCACTGGACTTTGATAGTTTTCCCTGTAAATGCTGTATAGTTCCTGTTGCTACTGGACCAGTAGAGCAGTTTGTTCGGAGACACTGCATTTTATGTGCACTTTGGCAGGAAAACACAAATTCAGCTAGCAGTAATGTCTGAAAACAACAATTCCCTTCTCCTTTTTATTTCCAAGGAACCTTGAGCCAGTAACGCAGCTGTATGTCAGCGTGGATGCCAGCACCAAAGAGAGCCTGAAGAGAATTGATCGACCCCTCTTCAAGGATTTCTGGCAGAGGTTTCTAGACAGTTTAAAGGCCTTGTCTGAAAAGGTACCCAGTTAAGAATGTATTTTTAAATATTTTTTTCTTCCTTCTGCACCTTACCTACTCAGGACAAAAGTAGAAGACTTGAGAGGCTTAAGATGGACTGTGGAGTGGGTTCTAGATGTGTTGGGAGCATATTTACATGTTTTGTACATTAAGGTGTATAAAGTCCAAGTTTGATCAGTTTTCCACGTGGGGAGAAATTTAATGACAAAAGGAGAGCAGAATGTGTATCAAATGGGACAGTAAACTCTGCTGTGAATATAAAATGCTATGAGAGATGAAGAGATTATAAAATAATAGATGATCTCCTAATCGTTTATGCTGAAAGGAGGCTGCTGAAGGAAAACTGGAAATTCAGGGAAGCCTAGGAAGAGTCATAAAATCCCCATGTGGCACTTTGCACTGGTTCTCAAAGATTCCCTTGAAATTGCAGTACATAAAGGACATTAAAATGTGTGTGCTGGAGTTTACTAGCTCTAGTCACCCTCCTGCTACATAGAAATCTGCTTATTTCTGGAAGATTTACCCCAAACAGTAGATCTGAGCATAATAGCAAGGGTGACCCTTTACACTGTCAGTGGTTTGTAGTAGTTTGTGTCCGTCTGAGACAGCTGATCAGTGACCTGAAGGCACATGGGATCATGTCTGCTGCTGTCAGCTCAGAACTTAGTCTACCATTTAACAGTTTTTGTAGTAATTAATGAAGCACTCGTGGTTTCAGCATCGCATGAATTAAGAATATCGCTTCATGAGCATGTCTTCCCTCTCTTATTTACTGATACTGTGCTCTGATGGAAGCAAGTACTTCTGTTTACCGATTTGGCAGAAGTTGACATGTTACCTGCTGAGATGAACAGCCAAGAGAGACTGTTTCATTTGAATAATGAGTTTTTCTGCCTTCTGAGGTGACAATGTTGGACCATTTTCTGCCAAATGTACTTATATTAGTAGATCTGGGAGACTCAGTGTAATTGAGTGATGCTTTCTTCTGCAAAGGTATGTGAGTAGCTTGATCAAGCTGTTTGCATGCAAGTGTGCCGGCTGATCTTGTTAAGCAAAATCTCAGGCCAAACTCGGAGCTTACTGAAATCAGACACAAACTTAGTAAGTTCTCTGTGTGAGTAGAGGAGGCTGTGGAAAGAAGGGGAGCTAAAATATTGAAGGGAAAAATATTGAAAAAGTCTTTTGGGAACCTGCTTTTCCCCATCAGTTCTTTCCTTCTGCGTCTCTTGACCCTGGATAGATACGGTTCATTCATTGCTGTGTGTTGTCAGAAATTTCCTTGCAAAGAATTGAAGGTGAAAGTATTGGCAAGTCTGTCCATACAGCTAAAAATACTCTGGTCAAGGTGAAGAGGAGAGAAGAAAGAAGCTCAGCTAGCAGGTGCGTTTTTTCCCCTCAAAGCAACTGCACTTTGAAGGGTCCTTGAAACACTGATAACACAAGAGCCAATTAATGGTTGCTCCAGTTGGCAATACACTGTTCTGCCAGTCCCTGCTCAGCTGTGTATCGCATCATCACACGTGGGGGACAGCAAGAAGTCTTGGGGAAGCTGCTATTTGTTAGGGTTTTCTCTGAATGTTACACATCGTTGTGGTACCCCAAAATTATCTTGAACTGCTTCTGGGCAGAAGCACCCTCCTCTTTTCCTTCTGAGTGCATTGCTTGGTGTTCATCTGTGATGTTAAGCACCGTTCTGTAGGACTGTGATGAGTGAAAGGTGGTAAAAGCTAATGCATCTGATGATTCTTGAGAAATACGGCTCCTATTTCGGCATAGGTGGGGAAGTGCTGATGCATTGTGTTGGGAAAGTGATGCTAATATATCTGGAAACAAAATGCAAGTCCCATATTTTCACACTGCCTGACAAACCATCCAGGCTTATTCAATTCTCCTGAGACTGAGACAAGCTGGCATTGCAGCTGATATGAGTCACTGCTAATAAGAATCATGGATAGGTTTGATTTCTGCACATTTAAAAAATAAACAAAAATGGCCGAAGGGAGTTTTTAGAAACACAAGCTGTACCTTGCTGTGCTTGCTGCTGTGTTGTTTGGCAAGTGCTGTTCCTGCACTGTTACCCCATGTGCTTGTGTGTCTGCTGGCTGTCCCTGGGGCTCGGTGCTGCCGGGATGGGTAGCTAGAGACAGGTCCTGCTGCAAAATGTTGATAATCCAAATAGATGAGTAAGAGAAAGGAAGAGGAGAGGACACGGTCCTAAATGAGAAAGGGATGAGGATGTCCTTGGCTGGTCTCTTTCCTGCCACCAAAAAGCAGGCTGATTCTTGTTAAAAATAGAAATGGAAGGGCCTGAACAAAGAGGTGAGTTTCAAATTAGTTGCCCTAGTGAGAGGTAGTTATACGGATAGTGATTTTAACTGAAGTTCTGTGCAAAGTTCTTGAGCCCTTAATAAAGGAGCGAATTTACTAATGAGTTGTTCGCAGTATGATTTGACAGCATCATACAGCATGTTGCTACAACACTTTCAAAGGCAGTTCAGGAATAAAAGAAAAACAATCTTTTGTGATATTTCTTTCTGCAACAAACAGCAAGAAACCTCCTCCGCTGCTATTTGGAGAAAGTTTTGTCCTTTCTAGAGTGATTCTGATTGAGATTATTTTCATGTTAAATTTTTTTATGCTGAGAAATGTTTCTTGAGAGAGGAGTTTGTTAAACAGCAGATAGACTCCCAGAAGGCTCCATTTGTTTCTTGTCATGTGTCTTCCACCCTCCAAATTAAACTGAGAGGAAAAAGAAAGATGTTAACATGTACAATTTAGAACGTGCCCTTTCCAAACGTCACATTTGAGAAGTCTTGTAGTCTTGTCCTCTGACAGCCTTGAGTTCATCACAACGATTGAGAGGTGACTTGACTTGATGGACAAGTGCTTGGAGGAAGCACTAGGGATGTGAATCCTTATTCTCATCGTAAGGATGAGAAATCTCTGTTCCAGTGGCTGAAAGGCATTTCTTCCAGCCATTGCTTCTTCACAATGCTATATCCAAATGAGAAATGAAGTACAGATTAATAACGAAGGTCCAGAAGCTCAGGAGGGAAGAGGTAGGTTTTCCATCCCTTGAAGTTTTATGATGTTCATGCTTTTTTTCAAAAATACCATTAACCAAACGTGTTCTCTGAGCAAGAAAATAAGGAACTGATGTTCTTTGAGCTCTCATCCACCAGCAGCCAGACTTGTGATCCATTTATGTTTTGACTTTGTGCTCTGTTTCCCTCAGTGTTACTAGACCAGATTCTGTAGGTTGAGAGATTTTGAAAACTGTTGTTGTTCTTGTTGTCCATAAATCACCAAGTGTTTTCCCAAGTGATAGGGATGTTGGCTGAGACAAATGGGAATCCCCCACTGAGCTGCTGATAAATGAAGTGGGGATGCAGTGACCTAGTATGGCAAAAGTCCTTACGGAT
The DNA here is from genome assembly GCF_034638445.1 of Ciconia boyciana. Classification (NCBI taxonomy): domain Eukaryota; kingdom Metazoa; phylum Chordata; class Aves; order Ciconiiformes; family Ciconiidae; genus Ciconia; species Ciconia boyciana. Next base: position 1,139,333 of record NC_132950.1, read on the forward strand.
TTCTACCCCAGCACTTTGAAAATAACTGGAGAAAAGATGATGTTGGACATACCAGCGGAATGTGCCCTGTTTGTGGCTCAACACTACATTGCAACATCTCTGAGCGTGCTTTTTTCCACCTGTTGAGAGAGTAAGACAAGTCTTGAAGCAAGTGGCAGCTGCTCCATGGATGTTCATGGGCTTTTGATGAGCATTGGGGAAAAGGTCCCTGGAGTCGCTCATGTGCTCTGAGGAGCACTCTTCCAACCTTGACGTGGTGTCGCCTCTTCTGTCTGTATCTTCTTGACTTAATCATGATAAATCCTGTCCAATCTGCTTGGTACACTGTACCTTATAATACTTGCTGTGCTGCCAGACACCAAGTAGGCATTGCCGAACTGCTTTAACTTTCAGGGGACAGGTGCCAATGTTCTCTTAAACAGATTGGAGCCACGCACAAAGCAAACAGGGGAAAAACCCTTTAGGTTAATAGATGTTATGACGCTGCGGGAACTGATGATGAAGCAGAACCTTATCCTTCCTGTCCTTCCAGGAGGGTCACAAAAAGCAAAAGAAACAGCGTATTGGCACTTTCTGGAGTTCAGTTAGACTTGTGTCTTTAGACATCACATGCAACTCTTGCTTTACATCTTGGGTAAGACCTTGCCCTCATTTTTTTTTCTACTTCAAGGGAATTAAGATTTTCAGAGAAACAGGGTCATGGCTCTGTGGGCAAGGTGTAGCAAATGTCTCCTTTTTTTCTCCTTCCTTTTCCTATTAAAAAAGGACCAAAGAGGAAAATTCTTAGCTCTGCGTGTCCTGGGATATCACATATTTGACAGTGCATGGATTTGGTGCCTGTGGCTATGTACTCCCTGCTGGAAGGTGCTAGAGATGGTTTGTCCAGAGAAAGGCATGAAAAATAAAAATGTCTCCTATTACCATCTTCCAGTTCTGCATTTGCACGCTGCTTACAGGTAGTTGCTTTTACATTTCTAGATGATGAAGACGCCAGCTTGCATATTTAAACATTTTCAGGCTTGCATCTGGTGCTGTTTACTTTAGTCTTTTTTTTTTTCTAATGTGATCCTTTCTTCAGAGTTACCCTTGGCTTCTATGTGGTTACAAACGTAGTGTAAATACATTGAGTTACATCTTAAGCACGTTTTAGTGCTTATTATATAATCTATGACAGTAACAATTGCTTTTATGAAAAGAGCACATTTGATTTGCATGGAGATTATTTATGTGGTTACTAGGGGAGGGGAGCTGGTTTGTAGAGCCTAGTCTGATGTTTGAGCTAAGTGACTTTTTAAGGAGAATTTAAATGTAAAATTTGCAACAGATGTTAGAATCAGTAATCAATTTTGCCACTATAAATTTAGAAGAATTTGACTCTTCTGCACAGTAAATGCTCTCCACCAGCTGTGTGCTTGTTTTAATGGTTTTGCTAATGAGACTTCTGGCGTAAGCCTTTTGAAATGCAATATGATGAGTGTTACAAAGGTATGATGTTTAATATTAAGTTATTGTCTCTGAAATACATCATCTCCTTTCAGTTTAGCTTACAGCAAGCAGCAGTCCAAATGAGGCTTCAGTGAGATTCTTGGCCACGGAGGGAGTGAAATCTTGTTTCTTCTGTCTGTTCCAGTACCTCCTGGTTTGCTTGCAGGCAAGAAAAGGGGAAAAATGTTCATAAACACGCTTCACAATCAAAATGATATGTTAGTCCAAGCTGCTGGTTGTTGCTGTGCGTCTTATGAAGGCAGGATAGTGAGGCTGGGGGGGGAAGGCAAGGTGCCTCAGGCCACCCAGCGAGGCAGAGGTGGGGGGTAAAATCCGTGTTGTCTTAGCCCTTGCCCAATGCTTTGTCCATTATCCCACATCAATCCCCTCCTCATTACTGCCTCGTGCTTTGGGGTAGCCAGGCCCGTGGGCTATTTGTTTGCTGCTTGTTCTTGCCAGGGGAGCGGTTATAGCTACAGAGAGGCTGCCCAGCTGCCACCCTTGTTGTTTGGTGGAAGGCACTTCTCCCCTTTCCCATGTCTTTTGGAAATGGGCTCTGACCTATGAAGTATAAATGGGAGAAACAGAGGGCCCTCCTTCTCCTCTTCCGAGTTCCCCTTTCTCTTTCATTCCTTAACTAGCACACATTATTTAGCTTGCCTAGCTTTTCTGCTACTTAACATTTAAGAAGCATTTGCTATTCTTACCCTTTATTAAACATGATCTTTCTTTTGCCTTCAGCTCTTCCTTAGAGACTGCATGAGAGATGCCAGACTTGGCTTTTAGAGATCTTGGTTCAAACCAGTCTCTATTCCTCCTTCCAGCCCTTCTGTTATTTATTAACCCAATCGCTACCAAAGGGCTGCTGTGTTCCCGGGGGCTTGGCTTTGGGAGCCAGAACTCCCAGCTACCCCAACAGGCTCCATGGTCTTGGGGACGTCTTCTCACTTTTTCATTCTTTAGTTGTGAAATAGAGCAGTAGTCTTCACATAAAAGCACCCTGAGAAGACAGAGCATGTGTGTGTTTTTATGTGAACTCTTAAAAAGGAAAGAGCGAGCCTAAAATTCTGCTTGTGGCAACTAGGCAAAGGAAACTTGTATCTGCACTTTATTTTTAAAAACATGTTTTTATTTAAGCCTATAAAGTTGAAGTAACTGGGCCAAATGCCATAGATGGGGATTGTGCAGAGCATTGCATAATATTCCATTCTGCTAAATGTATTAGCTGTTGGATTTCTCTACTCACTGACCGATTATCAATGGCTCTAGCATGATGATTCAGATAAGAAGCATTTAATGGGTTCATTGAATCTATTCATTTGACATTTCAGGAAAGATGAGTTGACAAAGCATCTGCAAGAGTGATCTATTTTCTCATCTCGGATGTGACTGTATAATTCAGGCAAAAACACTGCAAACAAGAAAATGGATTTTATAGGAATATGGTAACAGGTGTGCTGGTGCTCCTCCGAAGCAGAGGGACATACTCACGGACTTGTGCAAGGCAAATAAAATCAGGAAGAGTTATTGCTTTGGAGTGGGTGAGAAATCCTCTAGTAAGGGGTTAGCTACGATGGACTGAATAGTGCGAGTGTGTTCAGATGACAGAGGCCGGTCTGCTGGGTCCAGGCTTGCAGAAGTAGCTGAAGTGACACATGCACTTGGTGCCCTGGGACTGTTCAGTGCTGCGTGTCGTCTGGTGGGGTGCGCTCTGGGAAAGCTTTCTTCCCTTTCAGCGTGAGATCGGTGTGCTTGGCTCAAACTGCTGCTGAAGGTGATTTGAACTAATTTAGTTGGTTTGGGGCTGAAGCAGCTGAGGAGGGCTTCGTCTCTTCCTCCGGTTTTCCTTTAGAGCAGGATCCTGCAGCAGGCAGGTGGTAATAGAGCTCAAGGAATGGTCCTGTCTTCTGTACTCTGCTCGTCAGTGATCATCTTCCTCAGCTCCCATTTCAGCTTCTTGGGGTTACCTGAGTGCCAGTGAGAGCAGAATCTGACCCTAAACTTCCTTTGTCAGATTGATTTTTAGCAATAAACCAGCTCATGTAAAGAAGTGCTGTTTTTCCTTGTTGCATGCAGACGTTTGTGCCTTGGCCCTGTTCCTTTGTATGGCTCTCCCCCCTTAAAGATCCAAAGGGAGCCGGTGTTGTAACTGTAGCTTGGGACACCTGTTGGTGGGTGTAAGCGATGGTTGTGATCAGTGGGGTAGTCTGTAACCTCCCAAACCATGTGCCCCATCCATTGTTTCCATAGCTGCTGAAGTTACCCATCTGGAGCCTTGTTGGCTTGTGAGTTGTGTGCTTGAGAGCCAAGTCCTGCATTTTCTCCTTGGATGAAACTGCTGTTAGGTTTGCCAATGTAAGAAATACAGGAACTACAACACATGGATTCAGAGTCTCCTCTGAAGCTGCTAAGTTGCTGGAGCATCTTTTGTATAAATTTGTGGAGTTTGTCTTGTACATACTTGAATACAGAAAGCCAGTAATTAGTAACAGTGACAAAAGGTCAAAGCAAACTGGCAAATCAGAGGTGATTTATTTTTCATTTTTTACACAATTAAGGCCTTTGTGATGGGTAACCTTGGCTTCTCTCAAATTTGTTCAGCCATTTCTAAGTGCAGTAGTCAGGTGCAATTACTGTGCTGACTAATTTGGGGATCTCCCTTTCTTGTTATCCCAGAAGAGCACTTGGCTGCTCATAAATCTGTTTGGTGGAGGAACTGATATTAGATGCACTGTAAATTATCTCCTCTAACTGCTTAGCTCTAAAAACAGAGGAGCATAGAGAGTATAGGTGGTGATGAGCCTTGGAACTGGAGAGTTGATGATCCATAGCACTAATGCAACTCTTTACAGACCTGCAAAAATGTGTCTGCTTCATTGCATTTATCTCATTCTGGCTTTGTGTGTTGAAATTTGCTTAACAATCTTGAGGAGCCCTATCTCCCTGTAGGGAGAGGGCTGGACTCTGAAGAGTCCAGCTTTCTGTGAAAGTAGGAAGATCTGAAGGCTTTTCGTAGAGACTATGTCTCTAAAAGAAAGCTTTAATTGGAGATGTCGGAATTTCAGGTAATGTCAAGCATGTACCCCTGAGGGCAGGCTCCTCAAGTGGGAGTAGAAGTCGCACTGTGCATCTAGAGACACTTAGGACTTTACTAAACCCTTTGTCATGATTTTTTTAAGAAGCAACATAATTTTTAAATCCATGTATCAGGCTCATGAATGCCTTTGAAACGTGCAAGATTTTATTACTGTTACGGATTGGACTCACTCCTTTACAGAAGGCAAAGACTGCATAGCAGAGCTATCGTCTTCGTCCAGCGTTTGCTAGGCAGTGTTCCTGCCAAAGGCTCTGGCTGTGCCAGCAGTTGCCCAAGTAGAAAGTTGCCATTTTTGTTCAGGCTGCCAGAGGGACAGATAAGTTACAGTTGTGGAAGGTGGGTAATTTAACAGTTAAACCTGTGCCTCAGTGAAACGAGGTGAGGAGATGGAGCTTATCAGTAGCAACGGGTGGTGCCTCATGCCTGGGGTTTGCATTCAGGCAGGTCTGTGAAGCTGGCCGCTCTGCAGGAATGGGACCTGGCAGTTAGACCCTGACACTAGCCCTGGTTTTTGCCAGGACTTTGGATTGCTTCTACAATCTGTTTTAAGAGATTCATTCTCCTTTCTTCTTTACCTAGCCTCTGTTGCATTGAGCAAATCCCTCTGATTCTGCACTAAATACTCCATTTTCATGCATTGCTTCTGTTGCAGTTGTCTGTGGGGAACTGACTTGCAAGTCTGTTGGAACAATACTGCACTTTGAGCCAAGTGGGGACAGCAGGATGCTGCCTGGTGGCAAATGAGAGCTCTTACATTTTGCATGATGGTTCAAGATAAGATTATCTGGTAGCTTTCAGAGATGCTCAGTTACTTCATGCTCATGTCTCTGCACTTGAGAGCACATCAAGCAGGGGAGTAGGGCTGAGAAGAGATGAACTTTGCACATGCCAGTGACTGACCTCCTTAGAGCTGGTGTACACATGGATGCCCCTCCTAGTAGGTATATGCAGTCCAGATCAGGGGTGCAGTCGGTGATGGCCACCCAGTGGTCGTGGGTCATGTAAAAGAGCTTGTAGTGGTTTTCATCATGTCGAGACAGGAGAGATGGCTGCCTGCAGTGGATTGCTGGATGCCTCTTTGCGTGGCTGCAAGGGGAGTGGAGTGCTGTGCAGAAACATAGCGGCAGCTCCTTTGCAAGGAGAGGTGATGCTTGCCTCGTGAGCTGCCAGTCTGCAGTCTCTCCAGACGCTGCTCTGCGATGCTGACCTACCTGGGCTGTGAGACTGGGGTAGCCAGGGGGGTAAACTTTCTCAGCAGATGGAAATGATGGGGCAGGGGCTAAGGAGTTCAAGTACTGTTGCCTGCTCTGAAGTGGTGATACTCTACAAATTTTCCTGGAGTATATCTGTAGGGAGTAATCCTGTAAACCAGTGGGAACTGAAAGGAGTCCAGCTCCTTGAGGCTAAAGCTCAGAGGCTAACTGCTCAAAACAAAGAACCAGATACAAAGCTTGCAGGAGCTGCTAAAAGGCTCCTAGTGCTGCTCCTGAACACTCAGGTAGGTGCTAGGGAGAAGTGTTTCGAGAGGGGTTAACAGCAGCCACTGGCAAACAGCTGTTTTGTAGCAGGATTGATCTCCAGACCCCAAGTATGTTGCAGAGCCATTGTCCAGGGGCTGCTTTCACAAGGCCACCCCTGCAGAGCATCATTCCCATGCATGCTCGGATGGGGAATGTCCCCTCTCCACGCGTCACCTCCTGGGACATCTCACCCTGCCTCAGCACTGTGCAGGAGCACTCTGTCCCCAGCTCAAGCTGGAGCTCGACTGTTTAATAGGATGGGCAGTTAAAATATTTAAAGCCTATTTACCTTTCCATAACGTTTGTTACTTTAGAGCCTAAATCCTGAGTTAGGGCTTTACAAGAGCAGTAGTCTTGCAAAGACTGTTTAATCGATAAGAAAGAAATTTATTTCAGAGTCCTTGTTTATGTTGTTCTTTGTTAAATGAAATGGGCAGGATTTTCAGCAAATCGTGGTGGGGCTTTCAGTTCTATTTTCAGATGATTTGGACAAAACCCAGAAGAAAAATATTATAAATCCTTTGCTTTGCAGACTGCAAGAGTGATTTTTAACGAGGTAATTATGTTTTTATGGCAGATTAATCTCTGCTTTCATCATTTGACTCTTGAAGTTGCATTGCTGGTTTGTTGTTTCCTGAGATAACGAGTGTCAGTTTATTCTCTTACATACAATAGTCCCTTCCCAGGCTTCGGCCAAGCCTGTGGGCCGTGCCATTAGTCAGGTGTCCGTCATGTCTGCATCGCTGGCTGCTGCTGTCTGATTATACCCAGGAAAGTGCTGACATTTTGTCAAATCATGGATTCTCTTTTTAACTTACAGACGTGATGCCTCTTCATTTTTTCATTATCCTGCAATTGCTCACTTAAACCATCATTATTACAAGATTATTTAAAATGCAGTTTATTCTTCCTTCCTGTATCCCCTATTGCTGAGCAAAAAGCACTGATTTTGAGGAATATTCTTCTACAGCCCTGCAAAATTTCAGTGGGATGTTGTTTTCCTGACTGAGATTTCCAACTACAGAGGTCCGTAAGGAAGCATCCAAGTCTCCGGCTGTATGTATAAATAACTACTGGGATGGCTTAAAAATACTGAACACCTGACAGCTGACGTGGGGGAGATTGGGTTCCTCCGTTGGATCTGAAGAGACTTTGGTGAATGTTCAGTTCATTCTTTAGCCAGAAGCGTTTGGCTAAAGTTGGACTCTGTTTTTAAACTGCTGTTATCCTTAATTTTCTTTTTTTTTTTTCCACACAAATGAATGCCATTCAAGTTTGTTTTTTTTCTTGCAGTTCCCCAATTTGTGTGTTTAAGATATTTTGCACATTACTGTTCAAAGCAAACTTTCTTCCTTGTCCCCCTCTTTGGGGCTCCCCCCCTTGTCCCCCTCTTTGGGGCTCCCCCCCTTGTCCCCCTCTTTGGGGCTCCCCCCCTTGTCTGTAGTTTTTTAATATTGTCCTTCTCTTGACTTCCTTGCATTGCCAGGGTTACAACTGTGCGCTCTTAATGTTTGAAATTGTGCCTCTCCGTGACCGCCACACCAGGTACCACAGGCTGCCCTCATCTCTGGCCAGGGAGCCAAGCCTGAGACACCAGGTCACGGAGCAAGAGGGACATGACAGCACGGAGCCGTAGCTGGGACATGTGCCTCTTTCGGGGAACGTGAAACAAAAGGAGGCTGTGGGAACTCCCAGAGGGTGATTTCAGCTTTTCCCCATCACAGGACTGGATCTGAATGCCTCTTCTCTTCCCCACACGTGACCAGACACAAGTATGTCTACCCCATCCTGTTACCTTGCACGCAAAGTGCTGGCCCAGACAAAAGTGGAGTGCCTACTCAGCTTAAATAGCAATCATTTTTATGGTCAGATCAAAGCAAGTCAGTGAGCCTCCTGGATTTTGCACCTCTTTGGCAAAGGGGCTGTTTGCAGATGGCATGCAGCCGAGGGGCCGAGCAGGTCGGCTGCTGGCCGAGCTCCTGTGCTCGTCCTCACTTTGTGTTGAGGAGCGGCAGCTGGAGCCAGCCAAAGTGCTTGTCACTTGGTGCCTGCTTGGCAGGTCCCTGCTGCTGTGGCAGCTGCTGCTCCGACCTACGGGGCTGCTGCCGCACTTGGTTGGAAGATGCCTGTGCGGAAAAGGTCCTGATCTCGCCTATATTTGGGAGCCTTCACAAGAGCATCCCCTGTCAAGCTTCTGGTTTAAGTCCTTTCAAAGTCAGGGTGGCCTGGGCACAAACTTGGAGTGTCGCTGAAGGCTTTTTTTCCTGGTGAAAGGGCTTTTTAGTTACTGTCCAGGAGTTCACTTTCTGCTCAGATTTGAGCCTGTCTTTGCATGTAACAACTCCTTGGTGCAGGGCTCGGTGGGAGCGCTACCCAGGCTCGTGCTAATGCTTTTTTTGGCTGTTTGGTGTTAAACATACTCTATTTCCCCAGGAAACGAAATATCGTCAGGCTGTGTGGTCTGTTTAACAGTGTTTGTTTTTGCTGATGATTTGATATGATCTGTTTTAATGCTATTCTTCTATTTTAATTCATGTTGCATTGGACTTTTTTCCCTCGGTATAAATTTTACATGATAATTCCTTGAAAATGCCCTAGAAATATTGAAAATAAATAATCGCTGGGATATTGTCGGTGCTGATTTACAACAGTAAGTGTATTAAAAACAAGTCCATGGAAAATGGATAAGGAGCAGTCATGGTTCTGGATTTACTTAAGAAAAACGTTTTTAGGGCTCAGAACAAAGCTGTTGCTGTACTTCATTTTATTTCTAGATATTTTTAACTAAATAAACTGATTAATTTCTACTGAAGTGTGAAACGATAAAGTAGATTACAAGCAATAGGTGGCGAGTACAGGAAGAATGATTATGGAGGGGAATGTGACTTAGGATGCTGGTTTAGGAAGGTAAGATAATGAAATTTGATTTATTTTTCTCCCTCGTTTCCAGTCTGGATCACTTATTCTTGTGCTTCGTAGATCAGCAAGACTGCTCACAGGCTGAAGGGCTTTTCTGGTTCAAAATTCTGGCTTGGGAATTAGTGCTGATGTGCTTGTCTCACTCCAGGATTTTTTTTATTTCAAGGCAGAATTTCAAAGCTGGTCAATACAAACCGATTTTGTATGATACGAGAACAGTCATGTTGACTGATTTCTGTCTTTAAAAAAACCTGGTGCAAACCAAAAGTCTAACTTTCATCTTTTTGTAATTATTATTCATGATGTTTTTTTCATCTTATTTTCAAGGCTCTAGAAGAATAAGAAATTTTGTATGGCTTTCAGACTTGACACCTCAGAATAATAATAATTTTTTCTTACACAAGTATATTAAAACTGAAAGAATTAGTCTGCTTTGCTCTTTGGCCTTTGTCTAAGGGAACCGACTTGGGATCCAGGTGTCAAGATGAGATGTAGGACCAGTCCCTCATCATTTAGATGCATGCACCTTGTAATTAGTTTTGTTACCCGATTCTTTCACAAAGAGCAGGAATGGCTTTTGTGTGAAAAGATAGTACCAGGTTTGTGGGGATATTTTAAAAAGCTTTTTTTATTTTTTATTTTTTTTAAAAAAAACCAACCTAACATCCTAGTTTCTTTGGCATTAGAACTCGAATATTGAGCTGGAGCCAGTGCAGGGTCTTTGCTTGCTGCTTTAAAAAGAGGGTGGTTGTGATGAGGTTGGTTTTCTCCTTGGTCCTGGGGATGACATGGGGACAACTGTCATGCTGCTGCAAGATCCTGGGTGAAGACTGGGGACTTCGGTGCTGATCTGCAGGTAAATGCTGGGGTTGAGCGCTCTCACTTTTCTAGCAGTAAAATCGAAGTTCTGAGCTTTGCTCTGATTTTACAGCAGAGTAGCTAATGTGTTAATTATCCTATGGTAATATGCACCTTTTTTAGCAATGAAGACAAAGCCTCAACTTGCTTTGAACTGGTGTATTAATAGCAAATGCTTGAACAATGTATGGTTTTAGTAGATACCTACGCAGCATAACCTATTCAGGTTTTTTGCTTTAATGACTGTATCAGCCTGAAGAAAGGAAGCTGAAAACTTTTGTGCTCTGTGCTGAGTTAATCTTTAAAGGGAAAAAACCTCCTCTGCTGTGCAAATCTGCCCAGCAGAATGCTTTCAGGTGTTTGCAGTGTGACTTTTAGGAGGACGTCATCTCTCCAGTACCTGTGTTCAGGACTGGTGGTGTAGTGATAGATGAGCCCGAATGAAGTGATGAGCCCTTTATTTAAGGGGAGGGTCCTGGTTGCCAAAAGAATAGATTAATCTCCCATCCTTTCAAGGGCACTGAGTTCCTGGTGTTCTGGAGTGTGATGGGTGCCACAGCCCATCTGCAGAGCTTCTGGGAGCCTGGAGGCTCAGCAGTGCTGGATTTGGGAGAGGCAGAGGTGATCCCCAGTCCTCTTACAGAGACTCTGTCTCTGGGCTGAACTGGAAGGGTTTGGAAAGCTGTGAAATTTCGGGGGTGTTGGCATCTGAGATTTCCTTTTGCTGCGTTTTGGATCTTTTATCCTTCGTGGGGTTTTATGCATAAACATGCGTGTTACTGAACATGGTGGATAGATACTTGGCTGCAGGGTTTTTTTTCTGATTGCATCCCTGTGACAAGTAATTTCCAAGTGTGAAAATTGCTTTGATATCTTTACTCAGGACTTGCTCACTTAGTAAGGCCTTGCATAACCTGAACAAGGGAACTGAATCAGGTCTTTGGAGAGGATGGCTTCTCCCTTCGCAGGGGCTGTTGCTCAGAAAGGGCAGCTCCAGCTCGCCTGCTGCCGCTGCGCAAGAGCAAGGAGCCTGCCAAGAGCACCAGCGCTGCGCCGGGCTGTGGGATTGCACATGCATTTCAGGTTTTTTTAGGCTGTTTTGTATCGTGATCATAGCGGATCCTTGCCAGCTGGGAAGCTCTGAAAATGTGTCATGAAGTCACTTTGCAAGTTGAGCCTTTCATTGAAGGCAATAAGAAATACTAATGAAACTAAGAAGCTGGCTTTTGAAGTGGCTTCCTATTCTTCATCTAATACCTGCAAAGGATCTGTGAAGCTGTGTGAAAGAAAGAGCAATTTCTGGTTAGAGTCTGTACCATAATTTCTTCTCCCCCAAGAGAGCTTTTTCCATTTAAGCAAAGCAGTGTTTCTATTGACAATACTGGTTTTGTTACTTGAGTTTCATTAGCTGCAAAATATGGATTTATGTTGAGTTGTCTGTGAATGAAATGTCATTTTCTAGCAATAAAATTATTTTATCTATATCTAAGGTAGGTATATGAGCGTTCAGAATATCTGGCTTTAAGGTAGTGAGTAGAAATCTGGGTTTTGTTGGGTTCGTTTCCAAACAGTAGGACACTGTTACTGTGCTTTATCAAAAGAGCAAGTTCAAGTGACGTGATCCGAGGTGAGGGTCTTGTAGGACCTCGGTGCATGGTTTGGAGGCGGAGGTTTGTCTACTCTTTGCCCTTTCTCCCACCCTTCTGCAGTCCCATGAGGTCTAGTCCTGCTCCCGATGCCTCCCTGCCCCGGCTGGAGAAAGGAGATACTCCCCTGCCCAGCTGAACTTATATCAACCCATCAATCCAGCAAACTGCTCTTTACAGCACAGTTGACATGTTCACCCCTCCCTCTTCCTCCTGAGATTAGACCTGGGATGTTTTATGAAGAATAATTATATTTGATCTATGAAAAGATGAATGTTGAGGAGGAGGGAATTAAAAAGAAATGATAAAAAAAAAAAAGCAGTCCCAATCCCTCTTGGTTATTGAAGCAAGAAGGGAGCACTTTGTCAAACTGACATGCGAATCCTTTATTTTAACATCTGGGCCAGCGGATGCTGGGAGAGCAGTGTCACCTTGTGGGCTTGGGTTCAGTCTCGGGTGTGTTCGGTGGTTTGGCTTTGAGATTTGGCCATCGGCAAAATATGTGCATGCATAAAACGCTCATTTGCAAATGTTACAGGACTGGGAGGTTTTTAGGATGGTTTCAAAGGAGAATGTAACCGCCTTGGAAACAGGCAGAAGCGTCAATGCTGCTCCGAGGGCTGGTCTTTGTGCTGGGCTCGGCATAGCTGGGGGGGTTGCCCCGCTGCTCTCTGAGCTGGGCTGCGGAGCTGCCACAGCGCCTGGTGTTGTGTTTCTGTGAGCTGCTGGAGGCTGCGAGTGTGCAGCAGCCTGGCAACTCATCCGTGGGGTCACCTGAGTCTCGGCTACCCTGCGGAGGATGGAGGAGAGGAGCCGCGTCCCCGTCTGCTGGCCCCGATCGTGACTTTGGGCTCTGGCCATGGGGCAGTGCTGTTGCTGGGACCAGGGCATGAGACGCTCTTGAGACAAAATTTTGGACTCTCTGTCTGCTGAGTGAGAGACCAGGATCTCGGGTCCAGTTAATGAAATACTTTTTTTTTTTAATGATAAGTATCCTTCCCTCACCTTGTTCAGTTTATTTGTTTTTTTCCTTGTGCCCTATTCTGGCACTCAAAGGATGCAATGCTTTTTGGGGTAGTTTGGAAAGATTTTAGCAAGAGTTGCCTGAAGGGAAAATATTGCTTTTCCCAGGTTGGTTCTTCGTTCCTTTGTCCTCAAGTCTAGTTTGCCCTCAAGTCTTTGGGAACAGAAGGCTGAGCTGGCCCCTGTTGACTTGCATTTTTGAGACTCCGTTATAAAAGGGTGACAGTTGCTACATAGTTTTCAGAATGCAATGAGAGAGAAAGGGCAATATCTTTCTTGAGCGTGCTGCCAACCAAGATGTAGTTTGTGTCCTCCAAAGAGTAAGATTTTAAAGACTTGGGGGAACAAGTCATAGTGTGGTATGTGCCAAAGTGGTTCTCAGTGTTTTTCCTTCTTTTGAGGCATTTCTTGGACAATATTCTGTATTAAAGTGCCTTTAATGGACCAACTACCACATACAATCCCACAGAAACTGCATGTGCTGTATTGTAGAGAAGTCTGCTGTGATAACCTAAGCAATGGTTTGGGAAGTCGAGGGGTATTTGTATAAAATTGCTCAATTTCTACCCATATGCTCAGTGTCCTGTTGTGGGACAAAAAAGCCTCCTATTAACTGCCTTTTATACCTGAGATTGTGGGTTGGGAGTTGCAGCCCATCATAACTGGGCAGGATCACAGAAACACCATGTCCCTTTGCTGCACTAGCCTGAAGGAACATCTCCCAGTGTGAAGGACTCGCAGAACCTGATACTAGTTGTCCTTAAGCAGCAGCACAGGCCCTTCCTGGGGCTGTTTTGGCAGCTCTTAAGGATGGGCTTTGCGCTTCCAGCAAGCGTTGTGACCTGTGCTCGTTGCTGTTACGATGATGTGCTCTGTCAGAGTAGCATCTCCTCCTGAGTCAACTGATGTACTGAGGGCAAGAGTAAAAGCATTGCTGACCCCTGAGCTTTGGGACAGAGAGAGGATTTCCTGGCAGAGAAGAGTGGTGCTCCAGGGATGCTGCTCCCTGGGGCACAGAGCACAGCTGGGTGCCGGGAGGAACCCAGAAGTGATGCTGCTTAACCTCTTGGGAGGCTGCTGAGATTTTCGGCACGGCCTGACTCCTCCATCCTTAGCCCTCCTAGCTGCATGGTGAATGTGCTGTGACCTGCAGCCATGCAACAGTTTTGTGTACTTCACAGAGACAGAGATGACCTCTCTTCTGCTGCTTAGCTGCAGATTGGAGCAGAAGCATTGAAGTCCAGCACAATGGTCTGCTGTGGCCCTGTGAGGAGACCAGTTGGTCCTGGAGTGCAGCCAGAGAGGCTTCATTTGGCTTTCAAGTGTTCACAACAATTTCAAAAAATAACAACCCTTTAATAGTCAGTTATTCTGTTTCTGCGATCAGCTCTTTGTAGAGCATGGTCTCAGTCAGGAAAAGGCTAAAGATTGCTGCTGGATACTCTCCTTTTGCTCAGGCTGGATAAGCATACTCAGTGCTCAGAGGGTTGTGCTTGGAGCGAGGATGCATCCTGCTTTTCGTGCAGACCTGCGGGCATTGTGCCATATAACTGCTCTGATGAACTCCATGTTTCTCATAGTATTACTTTAAAAGTTATTCTGGTTTCCCCAGCCTTGAATAGATTTGCTTCAGCATACTTGACTGCTGCTCTCTCTGTGCTCCCAGCTCTTCATTGAGGTCTGAATTGCTGGTTATTTAATCTCCCTTGATTATAACCTGATGGGGAGTAGGGCTCTCCGGCTGTAATTAGGCTGCTTTGGCTGCAGTGTGTGCTGTTTGTTGCCCTCCCAAATTGTTGTTTTGTGATGATGCTCGCCCAGTCTAAGGGAACCTTCTCTAAAAGCTGCTGCTTGTTATCCTTCCTCATGGAGGTGGTCTGCGTGCTGCCCTTGGTTCTCCTCCTGAAAGGCACTTGAGAAAAATCTGCAACTCTAGATGGGCAGGGTGGGAGCTGTTGAGGTGGGAAGGCACCTCTGTGCCTTCTAGTCCAGCCTAGTCACCTGCTAGTCCAGCCTTCCTGCTCAAAGCAGGATCAGCTCGGTCGGTTCAGTGCTGAATAGCTCCAAGCATAGAGACTCTGCAACCCCTTCTGGGTGTTCAGTCACTCTTGTGTAGAGATTTCATTTAAAAAGGCAATTTTCTGTGCCTCAGCCTGTGCCCATTGCCTCTTGTCCTTTCCCTGGGCATTGCTGGGAAGAGTCTGGCTGCATCCGCTTTACTCCCCCCACCAGGTATTTGTTTGAGGGCATATTCTCTTGTTTTCTTTCCCATCTCTTATTTTCCTTTGCCACCCGACGGGCATGCGCAGTCCTGCTGGGCCCCAGAACTGTCCCTTCCTTGGGAGGCTGATAGTCTGCATAAAGAGCATTTGGCATAAAATAGATGCGGTTCCACACCCTCAACTTTCACCCATTTGAAAGGCTCGTTATCATATTAACTTTTTCTTTTCCGCTAATGTTATTCTGATGGCTGTCTGAAGTGAAATAATGGTTGCTTTTCCTGGAAACACGGGGCGTAAAGCATTGCAGTCTGGTTTTATATCCTGATGGTTTAGATCATTAAATTCTCAGGGCTTAAGCTCTTATTTCTTGTTTTTCAGTGCTTATAAGAGGATCTCCTGGGGCCCTATTGTACAGCCAAATACAAATAATACATTAATAAAACAGGATCGTGTATTTGTACTGCTGGCAGTCTGTAAGGATTACTTGTATATAACATTTTGCAGTATTAGGCCCTTAGTCATTTTGATCTGTCCCTTTTACCACTTTTTTTTCAAGTGGCTTTTCTCTCTGCTCAGCCAACGCTTGAGAGATGTTGCCCTCTGGAAAGAGGTTTCTTCAGTCGCAATATTAATTTCTGATTTTTTTTCTACCTTTTTTCTGTATCCCTTTGGCAGTGTTTTAGTTTCTTTACCTGTTTCTTTCACCACTGGTCGTGATTAGTTAATACAGTTTGTGATAGTTCAGTTATTGAAGTGATGGATAATACACATGGACTGCAGTTATTACTTGTCAGTTAGTGCTGCCCTATGGGGGGGAAAAGCCCTTTCAATGCGCTTGTAGCAGGTTTAGTTTTATGAAGTACTTGAACTTTAAAGTTAGACTTCTGAATTGATCTATGATGTATATTGGAGAGTATTAAAAATGAAATTTAAACAGGAGAAAACCCCTCCCTTCATGCAGGTGTTCATTGCTGTAAGAGCAAATGCTCGTTGAAGCATTGTACTTAAGGTATGTTAGAAAATGTTGTGATAAAAGTAAACCGATAAGGTTTCATCCTCTCCGCAGAACTGTTCTTGCAGTATTGTGTTTACTCAGCTCCGCTAGCACTCCTCATGCATTGAGCCTGTCGACCTGAGCTTTGAACCATTTTTTGGTGGCATTTTGTGTTTAGGCCCTCTGCAGTATTTTTTTTCCCAGGAAAAGTGTTTGCATGCCTCAGCCCAGTTCCAAAGTGGGAGAGACAACAAGCTGTTACAAGAACAAAGCACGGAGAGTGATTAGGCCCTAAAACCCATTTTTTAGATTAGAGGGGAAGAAGTGAGATGGTCTCAGCACTTGCAGGCACAGAGATGCTGGGCAGAGGGTGTCCCCACTCGCCCTGGCTGGCAAGGTGACAAGTGACTGGACTTCAGACACCAGAGGAAAGGGGAGGGAGGGCTGGCAGACTGCTTGATGGTGGTCACTGCACATGGATGCCCTCTGCCAATGTAAGATTTTTTGCAAATGTTTGTATTTTTGCAAAATTTTTGCTGGTCCAGTTGGGTTTTGGTCATGTCTGTGTACATGTCCGGAAGCAGCTGTTGGTGGCTATGTGCCAGCTCCCATGCCACAACCACCACCAGCTTTCATGTCGCAACCTCCCTTTGTATTGGTGGCAGCTGCTGGGAAGCAGGGCAGCTCTTCCAGTTGTGGTCAGTAAATCGTGGCCTTCCCTGCACCTTCCCCATCTGCTCTGGCAGTTGCGGGGATGATTTGGGAAACACCCAGGAGTGTATAAAAAGTCGACAAGTGCTGGAGGCTGTGCCTGTGATCCCGGGAGGAGGCAGAGCTCCCTAGGGTCAGTCCCGTGTTTCTGAACCCCAGGGGACCCCTGTCTTCTGTGTTGGCAGAGGATTGAGCCATATGTGTAAGAGCAAGCAAGAAACCTTCCTCCGTGCTGCCTCCTGGAGAGCTGTCCCAGGGAGAGAAGTCCTGGTGATGGCCGTAAGTGGTTCTTACGGCCACGTAAGGGCTGAGGACTGGTGAATAAGAACCAAGTGTGTATTTGTTTCTTCTTTAATAATCGCGTATGTTAATCTTTGCAATTTGATTTCATCCATTTTTAATAGATTGGACTTGGATTTTTTAAAAATATTGCTTCCACTATATTTTGGCAAGAAACATGATCTACAGGCAGTCCCTTCCAGTGTGGTCTCCTATGGGGTGTAGATGTGGCTGGCAGGGATGGAGGGGTGAACCGGTGTGACCCCCCAAAAAATACAGAGTGGTCCTCTGAAGTCACAGCGTGGCACTCCCAGAATCATCTCCCTGCAATCAGTTGACTTCAGTTTTTGCTGCTAAGATACTATTCATTTTTTATTGCTGCGAGTGGTCCTTTCCAGCCTTTAGAAAATGTTTTTCATCCTTTTGGAAATCTCATAAAGGAATTGAACCTTGGGAGAACACTTGGAATTTTCTAAGCTTGCTCCAAGCAGTGTGGCAGTACCGTAAATGACACTTGTCACATGCGTGTCCTCCACAGTAGGAGATGCCCTCCTGAACTGCTAGCAATTCAGTCCTCGCTGCTTGGCAGAGGTGATGTGCAAAGCTCTAGTCGTTCCACTTCACACCTGGGCTAGGTATAAATATTTTTCTTTAGTCTATAGGAGCTTTCCATACATCTATTGATATAATTCACTACCCTTAATTCCAGCACTTGAGACTAGTTTATACCTGGTGCAGTGTCCCGTTATCTGTATGTTGTGTTCAAGTTCCCCAAATAGCAAGTATCTGCTGTCTGAAGATCAAGTGGATTTTCTAAGACTTTCATCCCACAAATGGATTTTCTGTGTTTTATTTCTCTGTGTTAAGGTTGAGATTTTATTTTCTTTTTTTTCCTGTTTTATATCCTCTGCTGCGGCAGAGTATTCAGCCAGCAGTGGCGATGCTGCTCGTGCTGGATTTAACAGGATGCGCTGTCCCACTTGCTGTGTGCTCATTGCCAAGCTATGTTTTCTATGCATGACAGATGTCCAGAAATCTGTTCTTAATTTTAGCACAAAACCATCCTGCCAAAAAAAGACACCCCTAAAGGCTTCACTTCATGGTGGATCCCCCACTCTGATAATTTCACTGGGCACCCGACGTCCCAGTCTGAGGGCTGGGTCTGGATCAGCAGCCTTTGGTAGGGGCTGGTATTAAAAATATGATTCTTATTTACTGTTGCCTTGAAGCTGCCTGCATTTGTTTACCACTGTGAGCTGACCTTTGGGGAGATATTTCTCGATTAATTGGGTATGTAATCACTTCAGACAATTGACAGGCCTGTGTGTATTGGAGTTTTTCCTCTTGTTAGATATTTTTCCCTCTGGTTTCTTCTTTCCCTGTTATATGGCAAATGATGCATTTATTTTTTGTATTAGTTCTTTCATTGTTTTTCTCTTTAGTAATTAACTGTTGGTTTCATACTTGCCTGTTGTCTCTTGGCCTGAACCTTTCTTTTGCCAATTCATTCAAATCATATGAGTTTCTTGTTCTTAAATATATGCTTATATGCTACGGGTAGAGTAGAGGCCAACTATTTTAATTCTTGTAATATTTGGCCTGCAATAATTCTCTCAATTCTTTAAAGTTACTCTCCACAGACTTTTTTTAAAGGAAGCTCTACCTTTAATTATTTTTTGAAGACACTGACTCCTTGTAGGTATTGAATCCTTGCTCTTGTTTACCCCCCAGAGAATTTTGCACGTTTACCTACTGCCTTAGGTTCCCAAGATGACAGGCAACAGGCAGTGAGTGGGACGCTTCTGCCCACATTGGGTTTGGTTCTCTGTACATATGTACCCTAAAGACCTACCCCTGGCTCTGTTCAGATGTCAGTGGGAGGAAGAAGATGCTCCTGTTTTTTATTTGTTTATCCTCTAGTTATTTGTTAGTAAATAATCTGGAATGTTTCCATAGCAAACTGGTGTAGAATTTTTTTTTCCCTCTTTGGAAAACAGAGAAATGTGTTTTAGGTAAGTGATGTTTGATTTTTATACAGAGGGCAAAATTCACTTAAGTAGCATGTAGGTCAGAGACTCCGAAGAAGTAAAACATGGCCAGATTGGGGATTGGTCCTGGGAAGTATCGGTTTTATCTGGGGAGGGGTAATAACATGAACTTTTTAATAGCCTTGGACTGGAACTCAGGGTCCCAGGATCTGTCCCTGCTTTGCCCCTGGCCAGTGGATGCTGTCAGAGTATCGCAGTGGGAAACGGTCTGAGGTTTAGTGATGGAAAGTTCAGCTCGGTAGCAGATCTCCTTATTAGCTTATCCTTCTGGTTGAAAAATGTCACAAACTGAATAGTGTGCGTGCTTCCCATGCACATGCAACATGAAGTTCAGGTAACTTTGTGCCATGGGCATGTCATGGGTAATAGGTAAGGGAGAATCTCTTAACTCAACCTGAGTCTAAGCCTGTCTTTCTGGAGCAGGAGAATTTGATTCCAGCCCTTGCTGCGCTGTGAAGTCCCAGCCCTGGGATAGAGCCTGGCCCAGCTGTGGAGTCTTGGGTTGCTGTGGATTTTTTATGGTGCTCTTTCGCCCTGGCTAAACTGGTGCTTTTGTCCATGTTTTACAGTCTACAGTGTGCCAAGGAAGGAAAAGGAGTTAATTCAAAAAACAATTTTGCTGGAAGATTGCTCTATAAATAAATTCCAGAGATAAATGAAATAAAACATTAGTGGAAGATGAAGGGAAGGAGAGGGGAAAGATGGAAACAAGTAGGTGTAAGCAGTGAGACTGGATTTGTTCCATGGCCAAGTGCTTGTATTGATAGTAGAAGTCCTTTTGTCACCAGTAACTTCTTTGGTGAGCAGCCCTTAGAGGGAAAATGAGAATAACTCCAAGGAAAGAAGTTCTCAGAGTGCTGTCTGCCACTGTGCCCAGAAGTAAGTCAGGTCTGGGCATCTTGGAGAGGCACCGGTGTGATGAGGAGCTGCGGTGCTCAGCAGCAGGATGGAGAGGACAGATCTGTGCAGGGATGCTGCCAGGCAGAAATCCAGCTGCCCTGCTGCAGGGGGTAATGAGGGGTGGATGCTGCTCTTGTAGTCATTAGCACTGCAGCTACTGTGTTTGTTCCTAATGGTTTGCACCACACTTTTTATAAGGCTAGATCATAAGCGGCGTATTTTCAGTGTTTCCCGGTTGTGATTTTAATTGTCTCTTTGTGCTTCCAATAAAATGTTCTGCATAACTGATCACGGGAGAGCCTTTTGTCTGCGATATTGTACCTAATGTGCTGGAAGAGTTCACAGACAGGGCAGACAATGGTCTGTCTATTCTTGTTCGTCCTGTCCAAAAGTCACCAATGCCAGATGATCCAGCTGGAGGAAATAAAATATCTGTATAGCAACTAATGGTGAGATTTTTATACCTGGGGAAGCAAATCAAAGAGAGATAAACTTCCTGATTATTTTCCCATTAAATTAAAGCTCCTGTAAAAACAAAGTGCCTGGGATATATAGGGGGAAGATAAGTCTTTGTACAGCAAAAGGTGGCTCAGCTCACAGGTGCTGCAAGCAGCTTTCTTGAAAGAACAAGTGAGGTGGCTCCTGGTTTGGGTCTGGTTTGTTTCACCCCTGGGGTTCTTCAAATAAATTAATGTTTTGGTTTGGTTTTTTTCCTGTTTGAAGCTGTATGGAAGGCTGGAACATCCTCCTTGTGTCAGAATGTGTTCCTAATGTAATTTTTCCTTTATTTCAGCAACAGCGTACTGTTTATAGGCTGACACTAGTGAAAGCTTGGAATGTGGATGAACTCAAAGCCTATGCTGACCTGATATCTCTTGGTAAACCAGACTTCATTGAGGTTAAGGTGAGCTGGACGGAGCTATTTTATTTTTTCCATCAGTATTTTACTTTTTTCCTCCCCATTCCACCCTCCCCTCCACCCTGGTCTTAAACTTACATGAGTGATTGCAATTCTTCCAAAGATTTCAGTGATGCATAAGGAACTTATCTCTTGCCTTTAAAGTTAAGCAGACTGATTTCTAATATTTTATGTGTGCATTTGGAGTAGTCTTCAGTGTTATGCAAGACAAGCTTTGTACCAGCCAGCATCAATTTCTGCCCAACGGAATCATAACCCTCTGCTCTTATTTGTATTTATCATGAGAGCAGAGACTGATAAATAGATATTCCTTCTTTTATGTCAACCATCATTTTAAACAGAATATTCTGGGACAAGCTGGTAGTTTGTGGTATTATTCTTCCCATCCTGGCCCTGAATTCTGCTGGGGAAAGAGGTGATAATGTCTGGTTTGCCGATGTGGTATTTGTCAGGCTGTGCAAAACAGGGGGAAATACTACCCTCTGGAACTGGAATAGCTACTAATAGAAGCATGTGAGATACAGCAGGGAAGGAGGTGCATTATCTTGGGATTAATCTATTTAGTATATAGAGAATGTAGAAAAGGCACATTACAAAGTGTTCTGTAAAGACTCACTATCAGCATTTTCATCCAGCAACTCCCCTGCAGACGAGCACATTTACCTCAGGTCCGTATTTTTGCAGCTCTATTACTTCTGGACTTTCTTTCTGTCCTCTCTTCTCTTTTCTTTCTCTTTCATTTTTTAACCTTTATTTACTGCTGCTTTGAAGAAAAAACCTGGAGTTTGCTGCAATTTCCTTATGACACAAAACCCAAAGGTTTTGATATTATCAGTATTGAGAGGTCCCTTTCTCTCTGAATGTGCTGCTGAAGTTGAGAGCTTAATACAAAATAAGACTTTGAGTACAGTTTGGGGAAAAAGCCTCAGTTTTACAATGTGTACCAGACTGTCTTCTATTCCTCAGGTAAAACCTAGCAGGAGGAGTGCTCCTATGGGGCCCTTCCCACCTTGCATCTCCTGACTCTTACTGCAGCTTGGTAGTACAAGATCTTTTCTTCCAGTGTGCAAGGAGGGCAGAGATGAGTGTGCATGCCAGCGTGGAGTATGAGGCTCTCAGTGTACGTGCTGCTTAGCCTGCTCTGTCATGTGTAGTGACTTTAATTAGTAAAATGAGTCAGGTGTAAGTTAATCAATGTTTCTGAGCGCAGATTCCCCTGAGCGCTCTCCAGGGCGAACATCTGTCTCCTCCAAGGCAGAGGGCTTCTGTTCCCTTTGCCTGGGGAAAGATTCAGCCTTGCAGTCATGGTTTCCCAGCAGTGTGGAGCTCAGCTCTCCCAGTGGCTCTTCCCTGGCAAAATCATGCCTCATACTGCCAGGGAAATACGTGAGAAAAGAAGTGGTCATAGAGGTATTCCCAAGGTGGTCGTAAATGTACTCCTGGCTCTTCCAGCTGGGACAGGCTCCTCCCCAGACGGCTTCAATCGAAAATGTCGTTGTTGCACTCCAAGTGCTTCAAAGTGCTTTTCAGATCTCAACCAGCGATGACTTTCTCCGAGGAAGGGGTATATGTTGAACACTTCTCCCTGTTTGCAGAAGTATGAACTGAGGCAGAGAGGGGCTGGGTGACATTCCCCAAAACCACGTATTATGGTCGTGTAGCTGGGGGTTCAGCATCACTCGTGTACCTGCCAACATCAGCTGCAAAGGGGGTTCAAAAGAGTGCAGGACAAGGAAGGCAGAGGGATGTACCTGGCACCTGCTGGCCACATGATGTTGGGTGGGTTTGGGTCTTTTCATGGGCTGATGTGAGTATAAGTTTGCAGTTTGGTGGGTTTTGGTTTTGTTTTGGTTTGGTTTTTTTTTGAAAAAAGTGTATGCTGTTTATTGTTACTTAATTGAATTTGCAGGTGGCATGCTTTGATCTAAATGTCACTTTTTCAGAAATATTCCAGCAGGTAAGTGAAGTTCTGCAAGTGCTGGAGGACAGAAGTGTCTAACAGGGTGCTGATTTTTGTCAGATCATGGTGTCTTCAAGCTAAGGGACAGAACATCTCTGCCTCAGTTTCTTCTTCCATGAATGGTTTAGCATTGTGCCTATATTAGGGCCACAAAAGCAGTCTGTGGTTGGCATGTAGAAAGTCTCTTGTCTTTCCAATCCCGAGAGCAGTAGTCGGGGGCATGGGAAACTCAGGTTTAAGCCTTTGCAAAGGATGCAGCATCTCTCTCCCTTGTCTCTGCCAGTTGCTGTAGTTAGGCTGACAGGGATGGGGAAAGTCTTCCCTTCCCCGGTTACAGCTCTCATTACAAACCACAGTACAGCGCTTCACAACTTCATTGCGATCTGTAGACTCAAAGTCCAAAAAAACATCTTCTACAGTTTGCTCTTTGTTTCCCGTCTAGTGGAGGAAGGATGACTTTCCAAAGCTCTCAAAACCACACAGCAAGTCTGACAGTAGCTAAGCGCCCCGCAAGACAGAAGTGAGCAGCTGAGTACAAGAAAACACACTAATTCCTTTTCAGCTTCAGCAGCAGAAATTAATTGTCAGGGCACTGCTCCACCTCGTTCACCAGCAGGGTCTGAAACAGTCTCCAGTTTTTTCCATTTAATTGAGCTTTTAAATAGAGCTGCGCTGTTCCATTATCTTAATTTCAAAGACAGGAAAGCAGGGTCCATATACTTGATGCACGAAGCATGCCGTTGTGAGCAACATTGCTGGAGCACCCGTTCGCAGCAGGAGCTGAACTGATGTTAATCGCTGCCTGAAACAAATGGTGCAGCTCTGTGCTGGCGCAACATTTGGGGTTTAAATGGCATTTCCATCCCTTTTAAAAGTCACAAAATGTTGTGATGGCTTCCCTGGAGCAGGGGATTTGCTTGACACTAGGTTGTGTTTAAATAGACCCCAAGTTGGATGAAATGTCTTGGTCACAGATTTTTACATGAGATGTTTTTATGTGAGAGCAAGGTCTGGTTTTTTTTTTTAAAGTTGCCTTTCTTCCTTGCCTCTTTGGAGCAAGTGTAATGTTCTAAAAGGTGTGCACTTGGTGCTCTGCAGAGGGCAAGTAGCTCACGCTGAATATAGTATTAGCCCAGTCAGTGGCCTTATTTGTTTCGCATAGTTTCATCTGCCAGTTCCTGCTAAGCAGCAGCATTTCTAAAGTGCAGATGATTTGCCTTGGTAGGGAGGCATAATGGTTTTCTCCTCTTGCTGCACTGTCTCTGTGACTTTGAAATGTGAGGGGATTACATGGTTTCTCACCTCAAGTGTGGAACCAGTTTTTCCCTTTTCTTGGCCAGAAGGAGTAAGAGGTGTGTTCTGGAGTGGCTGATGAGCAACGAGTTGTGTTGCTGCAGGGTAGTGAGAGAGTTCAGCCAAGTACCAACAGGAGAGGCTGACGGAGGGAATGTCATCTTAAAGACGGCTTCCTTACTTGGCTGTCCTTCTCTGAAGTGTCGATTGATTGCTCGTGGAGTGGTGTTCCCCCACGCTGCTGGAGATGTTCGTGTTGCTGCTGTGCCTGCACTCAGACCCTTACCCTGTGGTCTGACCTAACTAAATTAGTAGGTTACCCTCCTTTGCATTCAGCTGTGCGCTCTGCAGACAGCTTGTTTTCATCTGATCATCTTTAATCCTGGCTTGCAAAGCTCTCATCCAACGCCCTACCCATGAGATCAGCCTTCTCTTACGGCAGGATCGCTGGTGCAGATGGCTGCTGCAGTGGTTTCAGAGGCATCTGAGCTGTGCTGTTGAGCAAACTGGAGCTGAGAATGCTTCAAGGTGCTTCGTTGCTTCTGCCTGTGCACCTGTGGGGTGAAGCAAAGAGCCGGAGTCTCTGTCCCTGCCATGTTTGACTGCTCTGGAATAAAAGGTGAGCAGATCTCCTTCTCAGCAAAAGAGAACAGTAGAAGAGGAGCTACATCGTATCCCCCCAAAGCCTGGGAGTTTGCAGTTGTGCAGGCAAAGTGTACATAAGCAGAGTGATCACATAGATATAATCCTACAGCATTCAAAGTCATGCTTGATGCAATAGTACGTAAAGTCAGGAGTTAAATTCTGACCCAAAGACAGAAAGGTAGGGTGGAGGTGCATTCAAATCTAGCACTCATTATTGCTGTTGGTATTCCCTTTCATGCGCTCTATGTATTGATCTGCACTTAGACAAAAACTCCTGCCAGTGTGTAACTGGCCTTTAGTCCAGCCCCAGCAGTTGTGGTGTTACACAGCATTTGTGACCTGGGAATTTTCCCCAAAAGACTTGATATTTTTGATTAAAAGTAATTTATTGTGTTCCTTTGAGAATGAAACATATTGAAGAATCTATTTGGCATGTGGATGGGGCTTAGTGTTTTTTTTTTTTCCAAAACCCCAGTGTGATAGGTTAAAAAGGCAAAGACCAAGTCCTGCTCAAAGCAAATAAACAAAAAAATATTACAAGATACTGCAAAGCATCTGATAGAAAATGAGGCTCATCTCAGCGGGATTTCCTGGTTAAATACTTGAGGTAAATGACGTTCATTTAAAATGAATGTAGCTAATCCCCTGTTGCTCCGGAGAGGCTCATGGGGTGGAGTGGATAGAGATTTAGATTCTTGCAGGGCTTAATACTTGTTCTCATTTACAGGAGTATCTTACAGCAGTGTAACTCTGTGGGACCCTATTCTCTTATTTAAGCCAATAGAAATTAGCCTTGATTACCCTTGTGTAAAACCCAAGTAAATGAAGAATCAGTCATGTGGTTATTAAATACGCATCAATCTTATTTATTGCCTTAGTCTCTTTTAATGCCATAATGTCACTGCCATAGTTGTACGAAGTTGATTGTTATATTTAAGATCTAGAACATGCAACTCATCCTTTTGCAATGTTACTCTTTTTGTTTTAAAAGCCAGAGGCCTGTGTTGGCGTGCAGTATTTTACCTTCTTAAACCAAAGGGGCAAAAGGATTTTGAAGTGAAATGTAAGTGGGTCCTAAGGAACTCATTCAGCTATATGTGAGTGGAGTGTGCTGCAGGGTCACGTTAGTGCAAAGCCAGGTGAGTGCACAGAAACCCAGGATGGACCTTTGGTCACTGCAGACAGCTCACGGAGCAGCTGGGCACACTTGTGTGTTTAATTGTGGCTGTGTCCACACATCCTCTCTGCACTGTCAGTAGCTTTAAGGTTGTGCACGTGCAAGCGTGCATGTCGAGTGCTCAGCCTTGCAAACATGGCTTTGCATTTCAGAGCTGCTTTTGCAATGGTGAGGGAGATCAGGTTGCTCTCGTCAGAGCTGCAAGTGGAATGACATCGCTGGGGAAGTGGTCTTTATTTGCTAAAGTGAAGCTTCATCTTGCAGCTCTCAGTAGCAGCATGGCTTCCTGCCTGAGCAGAGCCTTGCTGCTTCTCTCCATCCGTTTCAATTTAAGAAAGAAAAAAAAAGCCTGCCTGGCTTGTCCTTTGTTCGAGGGCTGTCCATACCATGGTTCTGTCTGAGGGCAGGACTTGGGCAGAGCGGAGATGAGTGTTGTGGCACTGCACAGAATTTCCTCAAGCCTTTGTGAAATCAGTTTTCAGCTACTTGAAAGCACTTATCCCTGATGATTGTTCTGCAGCTCCGGCTCCAGCGCAGCACCCTTGTGCCGAGCTCGTGTTGGTGGATGGGCTCAGTGTCTGGCAGAACTAAGGATGATGTTCTGGGACTGCAGCTCCTGCTCTTGGCATCTGAAGCTTTGCTATGAAATTAAAATGACCAAGTAAATGTCTGGAAGGAAGGACCAGAGGGAAGTACCTGTCCCAGTCTGCTCAGTCTTGTCATATTAAACAGTAAAGATTACTTAAGTGCTTAAAATAATGAGGAAAATGAGCTCTGCTTTAATGAGCTTTTAATTGCATGCAGCAAGAGGCGATTGCCCCCACCTGTCAAAAAGCTGTATTCAGAGTCTTGCTGCCATTCCAGTCTGCATTTAGATGAAGAGAAGGTGAAGTTAAAATCTCCTGTCCTAGTGCCTGCTATAAAATAAATCCAAACAATGTGTAATTTCCATGCCTGGAAAAAAAACCCACTGACCACTTGCTGTTCTCTCTAAACTACGAGCCATGGGTCTAATAGCCTGCCTGCATGTCCCAAGGACAAGGCACGAGGTGTGGATGCTCTAAGGCCAGGTGGGCAGCGGCAGGGCTGCGCTGGGCTGCTCAGGGGGCTGCGCCACCTCCCCATCGTGCTGCAGGGCAGTCGGGCACCCAGGGGCTCTGGCTCTGCTGGGTAAAGCCCCGTCGCCCTGGGCTGCCCCTGAGAGCTGCCTCCGAGTGGGCCCTGAGCAGCCCCGGCTGAAGGCTGCTTCTTTCCTTCTTGGCATCTGTGGGTTCCAGAGGCAGGGACCCAGCTTGCTATTTCTGTTGATCCAGCTAAAGGTTACAAGTTACTAATAGATGTGTCTGAGGAGTTCGGCTTGACATCAGTGGGTTTTTTCATGCTGTGAGTACATAGTAAGGCTCTAACAAGTTTCATTGCAAACATAGCTGAATGGTTAAATTTTGAATTTTCAAGTGACCCTGCCACACAGTTTCATGGAAAAGTCAGTCTTTGATCCAAACCTGTGTTAATACAAATACCTTTCTGAAACTGAGGAGGAATTTTTGCAGTCCAGTACTGGGCTTGGGTGCAAATCTAAGCCTGATGAAAATCCAAGCTAAAATGGATTGTTCTCATCTATATTTTGTGTTTCAGTAAAGGTTAATATCCAAAGTAAGTGGGAAGTGCAGGGCATGGAAATTGCATTAGGCTCGTGAGGCTTTTAGATATGACCAAGGGAAGCTGTAGAAAATAAAGAGTGTATGGTGGCTGGTTGTGTGCGATGGCCCAGTGCTGCTGTACTCAACTAACAGTCTGTAAATAGTAACTTTCTGTCCGCGGCTCTGAGTGCTTCCTTGCAGGAGAAGGGCTTGCACCGCGTACTGTGTTTTGCAGCTGCAGAAACTGAGGCAGGGTAGGAGTGGGTCGAAGCAAAGCAGGTCACTGGCTAAAAATTCACATCCTGCCTTCCAGTCTAAGTCTTTCTACTCCTTCCACCTCCCTCTTTGCAATCTCTGTTTAACAAGGCATAAGGACCAGGGGGTGAGTGATTTAACAGTGGCTGTTTCTCTCTCAATATCTATATGGCTCATTTTGAAGAGCTGGAATCAAAGGCTGTGACCAGCATTTCAGAGTTTAGCTTTTACAGGAGGAGTTCCTTTGACTTCAAGGGAGTTGCTGAAGATTTATGGGCTGCTGTAGTACCGATCTGCATGTAGCCATGTGTGGTACATCTGGAGAGCTGGTGTTAAATATTGGGGTTATGCTGCATAACTAACTATTTCCGTTCCTGCTTTTCAGATTTAACTGACACAAACTGATGTCCTTTGTTAAATCAACTTGAAAGCGATTATTAAAAACAACCAATGAGCCCGAACCCACTCCAGCGAGGAGCAGACGTGCATGAGAGCTTGTGTATATAATTTGGACAATGCTGATGCTCGGATCATAAGCATTTTTATTGCAGAGAGTGCAATCTATCAACATGTTATTTGGGGCTTTTTATATTTGTCTTGGGTCAGGGCTGCCCCAGTTTTTAAACAGTGGCTCTGTCACTCAGCAGCTTGGCTGACACTTTGTTCTTCTGTTAATTCACACGAGCCTCAATTAAACAAATTTATAATTTGTGGGCTAGGAGTTAAGAAAATTCTCTTCTTTGGTAATTAAGTTGGGAAGCCTGCAGTTTCAGAGTTGGGAAACCAAGCACTGTCTTATTTAGTTCTCCAGTAATTTTTTCTTCATAGCCCCATGGATTAAAATGATTGCTGGCTCTCGATCTCCGTCAAGGAGCCAGATCGCAGTGGAAGAAATGTGCTTCTCGCTGCAGCGATAATCATCTTGGCACAAGGGGTTGCTTAAATACAGTTGTGCACGCTAGGCTCTGTTACAGCAGCGCAGAAATCCAGAGCACGTCCAGCGCAGTTGCTCTGGATTTGTACCGGCATAACCGAGAATAGCTGAGATGCTTTTCAAAAGGCTTCTGCATTTCAAGGTATTTGGCCAAAGCTATGTGGCATGATTAGGATGCTAAAAGCATCCTTATTAAAGACTAATTAAGAGGCAGCATCATTGATGTTGCTGCTGCAGGGAAGTTGGTGTAAGAGCTTAGGGTGTACAATAGAATGGTTTCTTTTTTTAATACTTGATGTCTTAATAACTGTCTCCGTGTATTACTGAAAAGTATAACATGACCGCCCTAATCGACTGTTCACATTTTTTAAGTGGTATCAGCACTGTTAATTAACTCAAGTTTTAAGAAGTTGGGGAAGTTGAAAGCTGATGTGCTTTCACAACTTAGCGGTGTGCTGCTAAGCTGATTTTCATTGATTTGTGCTTGTGAATTAATCAGCCATTCGAGCACTTAGTTATTCCATTTGCCTCTGTGCTTTCTTTGCTTGTAAATGATCTCTCTGAAGTTTATTAAAGGAATGAGTCATGTTGTAGCTTCCTAAGAATTTTCTCCCTCTGTAGTCATACATTTTTCATGCTGCTCAAATCATAATCTGTATAATGAACGTGGGGAAAATATTGCTATATGGAGCTGCATCTATACAGCTGAACTTTGGAGATACATATCCTATTATTTGCGTGGCTGGCTGCTCTAATATAAGAACGTTTAAAATCTTTTTCAGACTTTCAAAGCCAGGCTAAAAAATTAATGTACTTCTCTGTTTAGCACTCCCCCGGCTTGTCTGCAGTTGTGCATAGTCAACCTGCTTCCACGCTGGCTCTGAGTTATGGTGCGCAACTCTTAATATCCTTTGCTTGGGCAGATTAATAGAGGAAGTCCCTCATAAATTTACCAGGGAGAAAGTAACTGCTTCCAAAACTTGTACAGTTTCTAATTAGTATGAGTCTGTTTCTTTTGTAGCCCTACTTAAGCACTGTGTGGTTCACCTTGCTCTAATTTTAAGTGTTTGCAAAGGATCTGTCTCTGTTTATTGCTGGACATGACACGTTCAACTTTAATGTAGGTGAGTTAGGTCTTGGGAGTGCAGCATCAGCTGGGACCAGGTGCCATAAACATAGCGTGGATGCAAATGCCATTTAAAAGAAGTAGAAGTGTTCTTCACAGAGGAAAAACATGAGAACGCAAAACATAATCATCCATAAAATTGTGTGCGCTCTGTTTTAAAGATGGGTGCTTGATGGGATTTTGTGACTGGAATAAAATAGCCCAGCCAAAGAGCAAAGGTGGTGATGAAATCACCTAGAGAGGTACAGAGGAGTTGGGCTTTTGTCTAGAAGAAAAGCAGTTTCTTGTGTGAGCTTGCCCTTTTGGGTGCTGGTGGGTTTGTGACCTGTCTTGTGATACCACCAATTAAACCAGTTGGATAAGTGTTTAATGGATTTTATCTGGAAAGAAAGAAATAAGCAAAAATACATCTCAGCAAGCCACATACTGCTGAGCTAATTTATGAGAATTTTACTAACTTAATTAAAGATGGAACAAGGCAGTAGTGAATTTGTGGTCATGGCTAAGACTATGTCAGTAATTCAGGAGGTTCAAGTGATCAAATCGCCAAATTAAGAGCAGCTGATCCCAAAATGACGAGGCTGAAGTTGGGTGGACTGGGGTGTAGGAGAACTTGAGGGGTTGCGTTTGCTGACCAGTACTTGTTGCAGGGCATGGAGCTGGCTGCTGTACGGGGTGGGTATTGCAGTGACCCAGAGGCCCCCAGCTTCTGATGCAAGTCAGTCACCCACACCAGCGCTTGTGTCTTGGCTTTGTGTAGGGCACAGCAGGAACACGTGTCCCACTCCAACACGCTCTCCTTCGGTCTGTTTGCTCTATCGGGTGGTTGGGAAAGGAGCTGGAGCAAGAACCCAATATCTCTGCTGACTTAATACAATTAAGTCAGCAGTGAAGGTGTCTTTTGAACAATGCTACTTCTAAATTAGCAGCTAGTTTTGAGCGTGCTTCCAGAAAACTATCAGAAAAGCTATTTTCTCAAAGACTTGTGCTCCTGCCTGTTCGCACTAGTGAGCTACAGAGCTCTGCAGACCAATGTGTGGTGGGGAACTTCTCTCCGTGCTCTGCCCAAGGGATGCTTGTAGTGCTTGTCACATCAGATTGCATGTGCTGGGTACTTCCCACCCCGTGGATTAGCTTTTTTTTGGGTGCAGATACAATGTGCCAGCACTGTGTGACCTTTAATTCTGCCAAATCAGGGGAAATCAGGAGCGATGGGGGCTTTGGGGGTGCATGAGCGATGGTGCTGGCCTTTCGGCTGGCAAACGGCATCGGGTGGGAGATCTGCAGTCAGTGCAAATCAATCTTATAAAAAATCCCTTGGTGTTTCCTGTGGACGTTCGCTCTCAGGCGACTACTTCAGCTCTCAGCATTTCACAAAGCAGCACGGACTCTTTGTGGAGTGGTAGGATTATAGAAATTCCTCAGTTGTTCTGGTGGCCTTTGACCAAAACAACACAAGCTGCTTTTTAATGTCATCAAGTCAATTCTACTCATCAGTAAACAATAAGAGTTCCTCTACAACAGCAACTCAAGCCTGGATTTTCACCCTCCCTCTGCGTGTGCGGGAGGTGCAGGCAGAGATGGACTTTTTTCGAAACAGTTCTCAGTATTTACTGAATTAATTTAAGCAAAAGATAGTAAGAATGAGATGAGCTGGAGGGAGTTTTTACAAATGCCTTTATATTTTTGGGTGCTTGCTCGTGTACTCAGCCCTGAAAATTAATCTGCGTGTTTACTGACTCTGTTTGCACTGGCTTTACTGTGCCAGTGTTATTTCTGTATCTAGCTCATGACCCTCGATATCCAAGGGGGTTATTGAGCAGTTTGGACAAGTGCTCCCAATCTCTCTTTTTTTTCTTTCTTTTTTTTTAAAATTTTTTTTAACAAGGGTCTGGAGCACTGAATGCCCAGCATTTGCTGTAGCTGCCTTCTCCTGTAGGTGAGGTCTGGGGGAAAAAGCTCAATATCTTCCTTAAAATGCTACCACCCCCCCCAGGCACTTGGTGAGCAGCCTGCAGACCTCCATGTGAACAGAGCTGCTGATACCAAGCCAGAGAATTAAAGAATAATATTGGAAACCGGTGACTTGTGTTTCTTTAACTAGATTGAGGAGGTTGAGCAGAGTTCTCCACCTGGTTTCTAGAAGGACTTAGCCCCGTGAGGTTTCATATTCATCCTTTCGTGTCGGCGTTGAGGGTCTTGATGGAACCTTGAATCACTGGAGGTAGCAGCAGAGCCAGCAGCAAACCAGCTCTCATGGTCTGCACTGTGGTTGCCTCTAACAGCGAGCTCAATGCTGAGTGACTGGGTACTTCTGTATCCCAAGGAGTGAATGAACAACGAAGAGCAGCACCTTCCTCTAGCCTTGAAATTTTCTTATAGTTTTGTAAGTCTTTTCTTAAGTGGAAGTTGGAGGAGCAGTGCTGCCATGGAGAGGAGCAGACCAGAGGCGAAGCAGGCTGGATTAGGAAGATGAGGTTTCAGCAGTGCCACGATGCTGTCCGGGGCGGCCATCCTTCCTCCCCCACAGCTTCCCCCATGGCCCCATGCAAATCTTTGTCTCCCTTTTTGCCAGGCTGTAAAAAGAGGGTAAGAGCATGTCCCTCCCAGAGGTGTTGACTTGCTGGCTTCGTTAAGGATTGTTAGGTGCTTGGCTACTGCAGAAAAACAGCTTAGATGAGCGGAGGGGCAGAAGCAAAGCCCTGTTTTTTCTGGGGGAGCTCTGTTTTTGCCCCCAGTGAAGATACTTTCATCCCCATGGAGTTGCTTCTGGTTTAGGAAAGGTCTCCGAGAAGGTAATGGGTGATGTTGCGCTAGACCGTGCAAATTCACCATTCCTCCACCTTTAAAGCCCAGTTCCATCCCTCTGGTTTGAACCTAAAATTAGCACTTGTCTGTGAACCTTGAGGTCTTCTGAAGACATCCTCTGCTTTGTCCCACTTTTGCATTATTTAAATTTTTTAGTGATTTTGCTCTTTGTGCTCTCAAGAATCACACGCTTTGTGCGGGCACAGAAGAGAAGGATGTTTTGCACACTTGCAGCTATTCCCCCCCCCCTTTTTTTTTTTTAAGGAAAGGCATTTAAAATAAATCTGTTTCTCTGGGCTCAAGTTGCTGTACCCTGCCAGCATCTGCATCTATACCTTTCTCCTAATGAGCCACATCTCTGCCAGTGCTCGGTCTGGGCACTGCTGCCCGGTGGCACTCATTCTGACCCATCTGCACATGGATGTGTAATGCTTTACAAATGCCCATTTCTTACACCAAAACTGGGAGTGTCTTCATTTTTATCTAAAATGACCAGTAGTTGAGATCTCAAGGTTCTTCCCAAGATACAAACAATCATGTGAATAAATCTCCAATATACATATTCATAGAGCCCCAGGTTATTACCTGGGTCTCATTGCATGGGCACCACAGGGAAGACAGAAAATGGGTTTCAGAGTGCAGGGACTGTCTTTTCATCTTCATTGCTGACATGGTCTTGATCTGGGGCAGTTACAGCAATTGTCTACAGCTCAAATAGGCGTTTTTAATTCTCTTGTAATTAAATTGAACAGCTGGAAGCAGGGAGAGCCAGCAATGTACAGCTGGGGGAGCTTCCCTGGGCACAGTTAGGGAGGAGGGCAAGTAGGATGGTTATACAAGGGACTGGAACAAGATTTGTATGGATACTAGAGGACAGTGGCAGAAATCACAGCCTTGGCTTGGAAGAGGAGAGGTCCTTACCTCTGTGGCTCATAGGACAGTTATCTCGAAGTGTCACACTCACTTGTTGTATTGGTTGTTTGCGAGACTTTCTTCCAGGCATGTCATGTTTGAAAACCAAGGGACCTTCAGGACCATCCTCTATTTAAATGCTTTTAAAGCTACTTTCCAGGATAAAGACTAACCTGTGTTTTAGTGCTGGGGAAGCCTGGGCACACAGTGGTTTGGTGATGTGTCACTGAAGGAGAGACCGATTTTTGATGCCATCTCCAAATTTGTTACCTTTCCATAAGATACAGTGCGAAGGGGGGGCAAACCAGACCATTTTCAGGGTTTGCTGTGGCCGATGTGACAGCACTGCCCTGAGCTTGTGAAGGGTCAAGCTGACAGTGACAGTTTCCATGTTTCTTCCCAGGGTGTGACATACTGCGGTGAAAGCTCGGCCAGCAACCTCACCATGGCTAACGTCCCCTGGCACGAGGAGGTGGTGCGCTTCGCCCGGGAGCTGGCTGACCTCACCCCTGACTATGAAACTGCATGCGAGCACGAACATTCGAACTGTCTCCTGATAGCTCACAAGAAGGTGAGACTGAGCCAGGGTGTGAGACCAGGCACTGTATCTCCTCCCTGGAATTGTTGCACAATTGCCTTGTTCCAACACATTTTCTCTCTAGAGTTAGCTGGATGCTTCTTGGGGAAAAAAAAATGCATAGCATGTATTGCAGAGAGAGCTGTAGAATAGTTACTGAAGCCGCTGCAGGTTGCAGCCGGTTGTGATAACTTGCAGCACTACCGCAGCAATCCAGGCAAGAAGCATTTAATGGCTCCAGGAGGAGTTCAGCGCAGTATCTCTTGTGCTTTGTCAGAATCGCTGCTTTGCATTTTGAGAAAAGCAAGAACAAGTCTTGTTGAGGTGGGTCAGCTGGTTTTGTCTTGTTTCTGTTTTTTCATGATGGTTTTCAGTGGTATATACAGCTCAGTAAGGAAGTTACACCAGAATAGGCTAGGGGTTTGCTTTTCCTCTTCTGGATCTTTGATACCTGCCAAAATTGTAGACCTCCTTCCTTTCAACCAGAGTTGAAATAATGTATTTTCTTCCCTTAGAGAAGTAACTTTGGCAAAAGACATCGATATGTGGTTGTTAACAGAGGATGCTTTCCTTTTGCACTGGAGCTGCCTTTCTGCAAAACTGTTTTGCAGGACAAATGAAGCAGCTAGAACAATTATACGCATTCTCCATCCTAATGATGGGGAAGAGGTAGTGGTGCTGCCTTCTGATACCAGTCCAGCATCCCTTTACGCTACTGGAGTGCTTTGCAGGCCAAGCATGTCTCAGCAGCCTGGGTGTGTGTAAAATGTTTTGTTTCAAACTTGGGTTTCTTCATAAATACCATCAGCACAATTTGAAATACAAGTGAAATGCCAAAAAAAAAAAAAAATTTTAAAGGATGCAGGATATTAAAAATATCAAGTACAATTTGGTTTTCTGAGCTTCAGAAAAGCTTAATAGAAGGATAATAGAAATGTATAATAATGTGCTAGCTAGGCAACTGATGGAGCAGCTACTTATTATGTTAATTGTGATGATTTTGCTCTTTGCATATTCTTCGCCTGTGTTTGCTGAAGTCTCACAAGCGCTCGTGTCCCTCACTTAAGCAGGAGCTGGTTTTGGTGAGTGGTGGTGTAGGGCTTTCCATGCGAGGTGATTCGCAGTACATGCAGGGAATAACTGGTTAAAATCACCGCTTGCAAAAGATCTGAAATATTTTAAATCCATGTGTGAAAATTATTAGAATCTCATTGTTGAAAACTTCTGCACAGTGACAAAACTGTTGCTTTCTTTTGCAATTTGCAGTTTTACAGGAACAGCTGTAAAGGAGCAGAGAAAAACAGGATACCTGGCACTATTTTTGCTTTAACTTACCTTAAAGTTGCTTTATTTACAGTCTCTGTCTTGGTTGTTGCCACTGGCAACTGTGCCTAAGCAAATCCTTGAATGAAAAATATTCTTTTCCATTCTAAGGTGAAGGGCCCAGGGAAAGAAAGGAAACAGATTGCCACCTAACTTATTGATGCATAATTTAAGTAACATGGTTAGTAACAAGAATGGATTGATACCGGCCCAGGAGGAATTCAACAGCTGCTTTGCTTTCCAAAGCCATTAGGAGAGGGCGTCTTTTGGAAGCAATCTATATTCGGTACTAAAATAACTAATAAAAAATAAATTTATTTCTATTATGTTTAATTCTGAATTTCAGGCTCCAATGGAGAATAAAATTTGTCAGTGTATATTATTTGCAGAAAACCTGTACTCTGGGAACAATCAAACTGTACTGAGTAATTGCAAAATCAAAGGTTTCTTTAAAAAGTTAAGGAGTTGCAGGAAGACGGTAATAAAAGTCATTAGGAACTGTGATTTATTTCACTGTGGTGTTCTAGGTCTGAGTTTTGAAGTGTTCAAACAATGCTCATTAATAATTTTAAACACCAATATTGAAATGCCAGCCTGTGTGAAAGAGTTTGAAGCATCAGAGAAATAATGCATCTTGCTTGCAGCCTCTGCTCCTTGATTTATGGAGAATCATTGATTGGCACCTTGATGAATAATAGTTTAGGACTTAGGCTCTGAAGTCTACTAAGGCCAGGGATTTAGGTAGAAAAAGGGATTTTAGGTAGAGGAAACTGCAGTTTGTATGTCTGGTGTTATTTTCTTTTCTCGGGAAGTCAAGAGGCAATACAGAGATAGGAGCTGTTGCATTTTTGGGGTACTTCAGTGTCTTAGAAATCTACCACAAGGCTTCCAAGTCTCTTCCCACACACACGTCCACCCCCCTTTTTTTTCCGTGTTGACCAGAAGTGGGTTCCTGGTGCCTCAGCGTCTGTCTGCAGTTACAGGTGAGCTGCTTGTGAAAGCCTTCAGGACTCGGTGAGTCTTGGGAAGTGAGATGTGTCCCACTTAACCGTGGAGAGCTTTGGATCTGGCACTCCTGCACTGTCCCAGGAGAGCTTAAAAAGTCTCATATACAGCAAAATGTTTGTTTTCCAGTTACCCTTCATAGAACCCTAAAAAATAACACAGAATGCCTGCACCCCACTCACCGTGACCTAAAAAACCATTGCTTACTGGTATTTCCACTTTTTTTGGGCCAACTGGGTATCAGCTTCTTAAGCCTGAAGGACAAGCGAGGACAGCCAGGGCTGAGTGCAGCCCTCCCTTGGCTTGATCTGGGCTCCCATGGGTGGGAGAGCTCCTCTTCCCTCTCTTCCCTGCATCCTCCTCCGAGCTTTCTACTCCCCCCGGATGCTGGTTTCCGTCTCTCCTTGAGAGGTGCCTTTGATTCTTTTCTGTAGCAATAGTGCTAAATTCTCGAGTAATTATATTTGCTTTGTAGCAAATCCTATAGACACCATGGTACAAAAAAATCGAATTTATTACAGCACTTTTGAACTAATTGGCTGAGATATTGAGACAGAGGCAACTTTATAATTTAACAGTTAATTCAGGTAACCTTTTCCAGAGAGAGACCTTAGGCAACTGCTTTTCCTGGGTTGTAACAATAAATATATCCTTGAGACGACCATAAGAAGTGCCGAAGAAGGGGGAATGTGCTGCAGCTGTCGTGCAGCAAAGACTTTTTTGAATGAAAGTTAGCATCTTGGTAACTTCTAGAATAAAACCCTCTGCCCCGCTTTGTTGAATTGGCTTTACGCATGTGTTTACCACCCGCTCCATTGTGTCGAAATGCTTCCCTGCCAATTATCTCCTATTATGTTCATTTAAATATCTACCTTGCTTTTGCAAGTGGATTGTTTTCCAGCCACGTTATCCCTGTTGCTTTACAGCCGTAAGTTTCTCATTAGTGCAGTTTGTATCGTGTCCTGCTGCTCGGTCTGGTCCTTAAGCAAGTCTGCTAGTACGTGTGAGCATCCCTGCCTCTTCCCTTGAGCCTGGGATTGATTTCCATGTCAATTAGCCATGCATAACACAGGGAGTGGTCCTGAAATCCTGTTGCTTTTTGGTCTCTTTGGAGGTCTCAGTTAACAGGGTGAAATGAATGGCTGGTGGGCTCAGAAAAGTGGCTGCCATCATCCTTTTTTGCCTTAATAAATGGATACGCCTGACCTCCATAAGCAGATCCTAGTCCATACCCTGGATCCAGATGTTGCCTCGTGGTGCAGGTGCAGTCCTGTGCCCCGGACCTCCCTTGTCTTACCAGTTGGATTCTTTCCCTGGTGGATGTGGTCTGGGTTAGCGTGGCGTTCTCCAGCGCGGCAGGGTGAGCCTGGCATCCACAAAATGACCCAAGGCAGATGCTTTTAGGAAGATCCCTGTAATCATTTCATTTCCCATAACCAAAATGCAGTGCTGAGGGTACACAGGGTACATCCAAGGCAGGTGTCATGGGTAGTTTGAACTGAAATGAGTTGGGGGGAGATAGTAGCCTGGCCAAAGGTGCTCATCTCTCTCCATCAACCAAGAAATCTTCCCAGCAAAGAGGGAATCGACCTTTTCCTTCCCACTGGGTTTTTCCTTCCCACAGCACCACCCACGTCTGCCGTGGGGGCTCAGATGGGATGCGAAGGCTTCACGTGCGTCCTGGCTGTGCTTGCAGAAGGCTTGAGAGGTTGGGTGAAAGGCGTTGAAGTTGTTCCATGCTGAGCATTTCATCTATATTTAGGGAGGAAAAGGAAGCACTTAACTACCAGCTGCAGATTGACTAACAAGGGTTATATTAGAGAAAAATAGTCCATCACATTTTATTTCCTTCCTGCCTTGCAAATCATTTGGGGAGTGTAAGCTGTCCTTGTGATCCAGCATCCTAGATCCAGAATTTGGATCATGTTCTCTGCCTGCTCGCCCATCGCTTAGCCCATACCTGCAACAGCATTACAGTGCAAGGGGAAAAATGAACTTGGGTTGCTGCTTTGTGTCAGAAGGTCACCAAATAGGTGTAAAAGCCCTGTGTCTGCAGCAGAGGCAGGGGATGGGGCTACTCCCCGGCTGGGGACAAGGTGTCTCAGTAGCTAAAGAACAGCCTTGGTGCAGGCGTGAGTATGAAATGTTATGTTTCCTAAGGGTTTCTGTCTTTCTGTTGTCTCCTTCCAAATAGGAAGGTGGCTCTGCTGTGCTTGATCTGTTAGTTATTAAAAGAAGATCACAGTTGTGCTAAAGTAATCTGGTTTTCATCCATTGGAATTAAAACTGTCTGGATGTAGACCTGGCTTAATTGGCAGATGAGATGTTCCGCTCTGCAGCGGGTAGGGATTAAAAAAAAAAATCTGCAATAATGAATCTTTTCTTTAGAATAACTCACACAAGATTAGATGTAATAAGTAGAAGGGAACAAGTTGCAGAGGAATGGTCCCACAGGCGTAGAGCCGTACAGCGCTGGGGAGGGACGGCGCTTGCCCAGCAGCGCACGGGCCGGGTTGGCGTTGGTTCGGTGTCCGCCTTTTTGTTTCACTCTCTTGGAAAACAAATAGCGAATCCCATTTCTAGGCATTCTAGTTGCCAGCTTTGGAAGGTGTTTCATCTACTTCAACATGTCTGATTGCTAATGAGCACTTAAGTCACCGAACGTATAACTGCAAGGCTACTTTTTGTTTCCATCTAAAATTGATGGAAACTTGGTACTGTTAACTGTTCATTGATACTGTCTGCAAAGTTGCTGAGGGGTTTAAAGCTCAGTTATTCCCAGGGCTTGGTGTCACTGTGCAGATTTTCATTTAGCCCCACAGACATGGGATGTAGTGAGACTGTTACCTCTGCGTGCCTGGTGTCCTGTTGGATTGGTTATTACCTTCTCTTGCACGCGTTTGTAACTTAACCAGCTTAATCCTAATTTCTTCCCCCTAAAGCCTGAGGTTACAACTGGTAATCAAAAAGAAAAGGTTTTTCAGGTTTTTAATATGCAATATGACCCTGTTAAGATTAATTAATCTACAATATTTCTTCTTTTCCTGAGTGACTCGAGTTCAGTCACTTTCACTGTCAAACAAAGGGAGCCTTGAACAATTGTGAGCCTTAGTTACGTGAGAAACTGTGTGTAATAATGAATTTATTTGTTTGACTTGGAGAGCTTCATACTGGCAGGTGGCGAAAATAGTCATAGCAGTTGCATAATGTAAGTGCTTTGCACTCCCATTATATATGATCTGCTTAATAATACCCTGTATGAAAGTGTAAAAGCTGTTTTGTTTATTGCAATGATGGGCTGTCTTCAAATTTAAATTAAGGAGCTCAGGATTGGAGCCATCAAGATCATTTTTCCAACTGCCTTTTTGATGTCGTGCCCAGAGAAGTGGCTGACGGTAGAGACCAGCAACAGAAAACCAGTAGCTGAAAGCTGCTGCATTGCAAATCTGGAGTGGTAACTAATTCCCAAGTAACACATTTGACGTGGCATTACCCTCTACTCAGACATCTCCTATTTCAGATACCAGCGGCCATACATGCTTCTAAGCCAAGCGACCTTGGGAAGTGGTGTGGGAAGATGGGATTTTATGTTTCAGAAGGGGAATCATAAAGGTAGACTGGCAAGTCAGCCATGGTGAGAGAGGGATGAACCTGCCTGTCCCGGCTTCGCGCGTGGCCTCGGCTGCTGCAGTATTTAAATTCCCGCAGCCTGCAAGAGCCCAGCTGCACAGTCTAGACAGTTCATGAGACTTCTGTCTGTCCATTATAGAAAATCCAGATGTGTATGTTACCCCACCAAATGCGTAGATGTGGTTCACAGAGCGATTCTCTGCAAGCTTTGTGCTGTTTCTTTAGGACAGCTATGCTGCAGCAGACCTGGGGTCTGTAAGTGTCCCCTGGTCTCTTTGGTGACAATGAAAATGTAAGAGGAAATAAAGGGGATGATGAGTGTTAACTCCTGCCCTGCCACATGGCCAGTTGTGGCCAGCATATAAAGTAGCTGGGTCGGATTTATGTTTGTATTCATATATTCACATATACATATGTGAATATTCACGTGTATCACTGCAGACTGATTAAACTTGCAGTGTTTTGATGTTGCTGAGTTGTTCCAGCTGCTGCCAGGGGTTCTAAGGAGAGGAGCATTTATACTACAGATTTTTTTTTTCCCCCTCAAAATACTCTTAATACAAGCCCTGTAGCGTGCC
This sequence comes from Ciconia boyciana, assembly GCF_034638445.1. Taxonomy (NCBI): domain Eukaryota; kingdom Metazoa; phylum Chordata; class Aves; order Ciconiiformes; family Ciconiidae; genus Ciconia; species Ciconia boyciana. Next base: position 1,179,817 of record NC_132950.1, read on the forward strand.
CGTGTGGACGAGTGGTCTTCAGTGAGGCTGTGGGTTGTGAGCATACCTGACCTGAGATACACAGTCTGCACAGCTGGCAGGAGGCTGCACGGATACTTGCAAACAAGTTTTTGAGTTTCAGGACCATCGATATGTAAGCATGGAATTAAAAATAAATAAATCTGCTTAAGACCTGTGCACAAAGCTGCACTCCATCTCCCCAGAACAATGCTTTTCCTTAATAACAAAAGTATTTAAGCTCAGCAAAGAAAGTATTTCAAGGAGAGCCACTCAAAAACAGACTGAGGATATCCTGACTGCTTCTCCAAAGATAATGCAAAGATAAGTTTTCTTCTCAGGGAAGAATATGAATGGATTGTAGTGTAGTGGGTTTTTTTAAATCCCTCTGTGTGTTTAAATGCTCGGGCAGTGCAGGGACTGTAATGCTTGCAGGCTCTGAATACATTACTTCCTTTAAAAAAAAAAAAGTCTTTGTGCATGAAATGATGTGGGGGTTTTGTTGTTGTTTTTGTTTGTTTAGAGAGCAAGCCCCTGGCTGCAACACCGAATGCATCTTGCAGCCCTGGGTCGCCAAAGCCACGGGCAGCAGCATTGCCGTTGGTGCTTGGGGGCTGGTTTGCGGGTGGCAGCCGGGAAGGGGCTGTGCAGAGGGTGCTGGATCCAGCCACTCCGTGGGGAGCACCCTGGAGCACCCTGGCAGCACAGAGCCCCTGTGTGAGCTGTCAGCTTGTGTTGCTTGGCTGGGATTTTAACGCTCAGGCAGGGAGAAGATTTAATTTCTGAATGTCTAAGAGCAGAGCTGGCAGCTGGGCTTAGTTTGTTTTTCAGGGTGGGACATAAAAAGTGTGGACCGGGAAGCATCGGACCTGCTGGCCTTATAAAAGCTGAGTTGCTGAGACTTGCTTTTGAAAAATGCTTCTTTAATGTCTTATGCTATGCGCAAACCAAAATAAGTGTCGACTGAAACATTTGGCAAGGCCAGGTTTTAAAATGCTGGAAATCACAACTAGAAAAGCCATCAGAGGAGCAGTGGGCTCTCCCTGCCCTCCTGTGTGATGCTACGCGAGTTTCTGTGCCTCCCTGCAACTGAAGCATGTGCTGTTTTCCCTGCTTACCGCTGATTGATTTTTTTTTTTTGTATGTGGTCTTTAAAACTACGCATAAAGCTGCTGTATTTAACCATTAAATCCTGTGCATCTGCCTGGGGAAGAATCAATTTCTTGGACTACTAAATCTTCGTGTCCTCGAGTAGTTAAAGAGTAGCTGTTGCAAGACCCAAAGCTCTGCTTTCTCTTCCCAGTCTTCCCTCTGCTCCTTGGGGATGCTGCGTTGCAGCACAACTCATTGGAGAAAGGTTTCCCATGGGTCCTCTCCCCATCAGGGATGGACTCTGTCCTTCCAACCCAGGGTTTGCTCTGCAAGGATGAGGTCTGCAAGGAGCTGCAGCAGGCTTTGCCCCACTGCTCTGCTTTATTTGCTTATGTAGCCCATACTATTTAGTCCTTTCCTGAAAATACATTAATTTTTTTATTTTAGAGAAAGACCAGAGTGAACGGATGAAGAGAAGCCGCCTCGTTTCAGTGTGTTTTTCTCTGAAGAAAATATAACATTATCCTTGTTAGGACAAACTAATTGATTTTTGGCTGACTTCCATTTTTCAGTGTTAGTGTTTCATGTGTCACCATCTCTGCCTCTCTTCTATATTTTATCCTTTCGTATAAACCCTGTGTTTATTTCTTGGCAATTATGCATGTCTGGAGGAATGTAGTAAATTGTACTACTATATTGTCCTCAATATATGCATGTTTTTACCCCCAAAAATTGCTTATGCAAATATGTTGATAAGAAAAGAAATACACAGTGTGGCTCTTCTCCTTCATGAATGTTGATGGGTTTCTGTAGCGAGAAGCTTCTCTGTCTGCAGTTGGAGAAGCTGTAAACCTACTGCAAAAGGTAATTTCAAGACATTTCCTGTTCATATCCACTCTTCTGAGTTATAAGAGAAAAGGGAGGTGTTAGCCACACTCTGTCGATGCTCCCAGGTAACTTGGTTCTCCATTTTAGTCCTGCCTCCTGATAGTCTTTGCAGTGTATAGTTAGTTTTGCTATAGACTGTTTGAGGGACTGGCCACGTCCATGGACAACACAGCCCCAGGCAGGTAGCTCTGTCCTTTTGCACCATTGCCCTGTGGCTCCCCTGGGTCCAGCCATGCCATTCCTGGCAGAGGTGCGTAACCCCTTGACAAAAGTCCCCAGTGGTGATCCGGCATCACGCCTAGATCTGCTTTTCTGGTCTTGAAGACCATTATGAGTTTCCCCTCATTTCCTTTGCCTCGTTTTCCCAGCATTAATGCCTGCTCGGGGCAGTGCTCCTTGCCCTGGCTGTAGGATCTGCAAAAATCAGACAGGTTTTGTATTGCTGTGCACCGGTGCCATGCCTGTAGGGAGCGATCAGTTGTGGGACCATGGGGACTGGAGCTTGGGGACCAGAGCTCGGGGACCCTGGGACATGAGCTCTGAGGGGAAGGTGCGCACTGGCTCCCGTGTCATCTTGCTGCTCAAGGAAAGCCCTTGGGGAGGGCGAGTTTGCCTTTCCAGACAACACAGCCTGGCTTGAGAGCCAGCTGAAGTAGCTTTATTACTTTTTTTTTATGATGCTAGCTTAAAAAAAAAAAAAAAAGGGTTTCAGCCATTTGTCTTTTGTCGATGTATTTATCACCTTAAAAGACTTAACCAGGTAGTGAAAAATTCAATAAAATACCTGACCGCATTAGTCTGAAATAACACCGATGTTTAGCATTGGCTCGCCTGTTATATGGATGTTGTGAAAGTATTTTGAGTCTTAAATCTTTTGTTATCGATGGAATAATCACAAAATTGTTAAAATCCTATCTGTAAATCTTGTGGGCAATTGAGGCTGTTCTTCCCCACCCCATGTTTGTCTGGTTTTTTTACTCCTCAGCAGAAGTAATTGCTTTCCATGACACTCTTAAAGGATTGCTCCCATTTCTTCATGTTTTATAGCTGTGCTATTGCAGCACTAAAAATATTTAATATTATTTAATCTGCTTTTGTAATGAATCCCAGGCAGCCTTCATTTGGTTGTTCTGGTGGGAACAGTATTGTCAACTTAGTCTGCAGCAGGCGGCTCCCAGCCCTAATAGCTCAGTCGTGTCAGGAGCTGCACGTTCAGATGGAGTCAAAATTAAATAGCTTAAAATCTCACTTTGGTGACCTAGCCAAAGTTCAGGATGCAGAGCAATGCATGTGTTTTATGCAAGCCTGGAGGGTTTTATCCTGCAAGGGAGTGGTTTTATCCCCAGGAAAGCATACGTTATGCTAAGGGGAGCAAGCAATGAGGGGAGGAGAGGGTAGAGGTCCCTTCCAGCCACTCACCCAGCCCCACCTCTCAGCGTCCCACCTTGCTCAGGAGCACAGCCTGAAAGCTGGCGGGTCTGGGCACGCTGCCTTTGGGCCAGCTGCGTCCTTGCTGGCTCCGCTGCGCACTTCCTCTGGTGGCCTCTGAAAGCTTTGCTGCCCAACTCCAGGTGATGGGGACTTTCTGGGACTGGTGTTGGGAGATCTTCGGTTTTATTTCCTTCTGCCGCTAGCCTCATCAAAGGTCACTAACTCCATGGAAGAACACCTGATGTGGTGAGATACAGCCATGGCATGATATGTGGGGGGGTTTAGTTTGCTTCTAAAAAGAGAGAAACCATCTGATTGTGTCCCAGAAACTCCTGCCAGACTCTCATCCCTGTACAAGACCGCTTCTGCCCTCGGCTGGGCAGTGACAGTGTTATACTGATGTTGAAGCTGCTGTGGGTGATGAAAGCAAGCACCAGCACTGATGCCAGCCCATTCATAGGATGGCGGTTTTTTACCCACCCATTGCCAATTAAATCGGTTGTAAGTGCAGCTGCATCACCATTGACTGGCTTGACACAGCAGTCGTCTGAGTGGGGCTTCTTCTAGAAATGGTCTAGAAATAGTTCTCTATCTCCTGCAGGTAATCGTTTGCTGTTTTATGCGGTTTCTAGCTTTAAGATTCTGGAGGGGCAGATATCTGTGTCAGTGTTTGGGTTGGGGGTGGTCTCCAGTAGCCTGCAGTCCATACCCTTGTTTCAGCTGGTCTGGGTGGCACCAGTATCTGCTGTGGCTTTGGTGCTCTTGTTGAGCCACTCTTGACCGCAGGGTTAATGGCTTGTTGCAAGCTCCCCCTTCCATCCTGAAATTAGAGCATCCCGTTGGTTTTCAAGGAAACAGCCTTTACCGAATTATCTATTCAGTGGAGTTCAAGTCTCGGTGGCTTTTTTGTTCTTTATGTGCTAGGTTTCTCTTAGTTGGCCTCAAGGCTATCTAGGGACCCATCTGATGTGTTAGGAGTGCTCCGTACCCATCATGAGAATAAGCTCAACAGCTCGTGTGCTAAACAACTCTCCCATGTGCCATGTGTGTTAAAGGCCTTGCTGGATCCTGTGGGTCGGGGTTTTTTTGCCCTTAAATTTGTGTGAGAATTTGCTGAGTGTTAGCAAATCAAATTTGAGGGGAGCAGGGAGTCTTATGCATGGTGTGAACTTGTCACTTAGCACCTCCACACTCATTAGGAGGGCAGTTCAGGTCTCCTGAGCCTGGATCCTGTATGGGACCTGCTGCTTTACAGGCGATAACATTGTCTCCTCTGCTATTGCTTTATTTGCGGCCGCACGCACTGGAAAGGACATGTCGCCTTGGTGAAACATGGCCTCCACCTTAGCGTATGAAGAATGAGCGCTGGGCAAGTTTATTTACGGCGAGACTTGTTCCCCGCTGTTATGACTCTGCAGTCTCACATCTCTGCTCCATGTGGAGGATGACTCCTGCAAGAATTCGCTGTGATTACGCAGGCAGCAATAGGTTAGCATTAGCAATGTTTGATTGCAAAATTTTGTAGCTGTCAGCAGTTTTTCCAACCAAAAAAGCTTTTAGCTCTTGGGCAGAAAGTCAAGTGCCATTTTAAATGCATAGCCATCAGGTTTTTGAAAAAAACAGGGAGTCAGTCTGTTTTCCCTCTTTTTTTTATTTTTATGAAGTGCATAATAAGCTCTTGGCTTAGATAAATCCTAATTGAGGATTCAGTCAAGGCTGTTGCTAAATTAGCAGAGCAGGTCTGCTAGACAAATGCAGCTTCAGCTTGTCAAAATAAGCAATTCTTAAATTCTCACATGGAAAGAGGATTCATGTCATTAAACCTTTTTATCTTCCCCTGTTCCCAAACACAGCCCTCTTGCCCCTTTCAAGAATTGCCCAAATCCATCCCAATCACCACGGCACATGGCTCTGGTGTTACTCCTGTACCATTTTGCCAGGCTGTGGCTGCCCTGGAGTCAGTGTCACATGCTCGGAACAGGGGCTTTGGTTGACCTTGGAAAGGTCCCTTCATCAAGGGGTACCTGGGCATTGCTCTCAAATGTACATGTTTTCTCCAGGGCTCTTCCAGTTCCCCAAACCAAGGTCTTTCAGGTCTAAGTGACACCGGGAAAGTGCAGACATGCCTGGGAAGGCTTTGGGATGCACCGTAGAAGTGGAGATTATCTGCTCATAGACAGCACTAAATGACTAAAGCTGTAAGAAAAATGGCCATCCTGTATCTGTGTGTGTTGTCAAACCCTGTGGATGAAATGTGGCTCAGAAACAGTAAGTTCTGGGTATTTGTCCACCTGAATTTCTTTTTTTCTATTAAAGCAGTTATCCTACATTAGCTTCTGGATGGCTTTACCCTTGACCTTAATGTGGCTAGAAAATTTAAAAAGACCACAGCTGGGTAACCAATTTAACATGCACCCAGCTTGTCTTAGCATAAATGTGGTATTTGGTACTCCTCATTGCTCCCTGGCTTGGTAACATCTTTCTTTTCCTTCCAGTTCAAGATCAATGGCGAGTGGTGCACCTGGATCAACTACGACCGCTTCCAGGAGCTGGTGCAAGAGCACGAGAGGAGCGGCGGGTCCAAGACATTCACGGCAGCCGATTATGCAGCCAAAACTCCTCGCTGGGCGCTGTTTGGGTCCAGAGAAAGGGGATTTGATCCCTTGGACATAAGATACCAGCGGAAGAACAAAGTGAGAGACATCTCTGGGTGCTGAGGTTTGGCTGGGGCTCACCGAACTCTGAGCTGGCTGGCTGGCTGCTGGATTTTGGTCTCTATTTCTAGGCTAACACCGATTTTTTGAATCTATTCACTTAGATTTTTCTGACATTTGATATTGAGATTGGGTAAAGCCTATATTTAACCCTTCGCTCCTGTTTTTAGGGCTTTTTGGATGAAAATATTTATAATGCTCTCTATCTCAAGATAAATCACAAATGGTGCATGCCAGCAACTTATCGTAACTGGCAACATGATGAGGGAGGCAGCGGCTGTGGTCTCTGCAGCAGAGACTGTTTGGAGTTGGATGTGGAGGGGGAGCGATCGTTTGACTTCTGTGCCCTGCTGCGAGGAGAGCCTGGCACGTGCTGATATCCAACTCGGCAGCAAAATGTTCCGCATCCATAAGGATAAGTGCCAAGGGGATTTCAGTGCCACAGGCTGGTTGGATCTGTGCAGGTGGGACCACAGAAGGATCTGGATCTAAAAGCCTGATTCCTGCTGGAAGTATCATTGTACAGACAGTAACAAAGATTTATGTATTTTAAACGCTGGTGCCAATTCCTATAAAGACCCCAACCAAGAAACTGAAGCTTGGGAATGGTATAAGTAACAGCACCGCTCTTAATACCGTCTGCAACTTCTGGTATCTCTCCAAATATTTTCCAACTTCATGGGTTTGGCAATGAATATTTTCCGAGTAGTTTTATCCCACTCCCCCAGCAGCCCTAAACAACACATATAATTCTTCAAAGCCCCATTAGGCTCCTGCTGTGTGTGTCCAGTGTCCTGCTGATGGTGAGGACGTGCTCTGGGGAGCCAGCAGGCTTGGGGGTCAGCAGGTGGCTTCCTTCACTCCGCACGGGCAAGTCGACAGTGTCACTGCTGGTTTGGGTGGAGGTGGTAATCTGATGTCAATGAAAACTGAATCCAGTTGAGATCTGTTGTGTCAAGAAACCAACTCTCTTCGTTTGGAGAGGTGATGTCTAGGCACGAGGTCCAGTGATGTGTCCCTGGGTGTTGCTCTTGGAGACCCTGAGCTGTGCCTGGCACTCTTTTGGAGGTACTGCAGCCTGGCTGGAAAATTGCATTTAAATGAGAGGAGGGCTGGGTTGTTTACTGTTGGGAAAATCCCCACTTTCATGTGCTGACGATCTTTCCTTTTCTGTTTATGCAACATCCGCGTCAGCTGCAGTCCCTGACGAGTTGCAGAGGATCAGTGTGCAAACACCCGGGGCAGACCCCCGATGTCCGGCTGTGCCTTCAGTTGCCAAATGGCTGAACTAGGCTATAACGCTACCGCTTCCCGGCTAGCCTCCCACGCCTCTGCCAGTGGCTTCCACCCTTTGGCAGCCCCCGAGGCACGGGGCAGCGCTGGCTGCTGTCCTCCTCCCTCCCTGTGCCCAGCCAGCCTTTTGGGGTGAACGGGCTGGGGTGTGGGAGGGCAGCGGACAACAGGGCTCCCCCATTACCTCAGTCTGCTGCGTGGTGGCTTGACCCTTCAGCTGAGGAGTCTGTCCGACCCAGCTGCAGAGAGAGCTTTAACTTAGACCCAGAGGTGTCAGCTGCTGGTGGGAAGAAAAATACAGTCGTGCTCGAGTGGTTTTTGTTCTCCTGTTGAACTCCAGGAGCACAGATCAGAGGCGTTCACAATGCTTCCACCTTCACAGCGAGGTCCATAAACCTGCAATGCCCAGCGCCCGTGGCACTGTGGATAGGACTGTTCTGAGATCGTGATTATTTTTTTAAAAAGAACCTCATTTCTTAAACTGTAAAAAGTATTTCTAAAGAAGAAAGAAAATAAAGTAATTTTCCGTAGAGCACCTTTGTTGTCATTGCTGTATGAGACTTTGTGAGAGGGGATGCTAAAGGGATTTTAAGGAGATCAAAAGCACAAACATTGCAGAATATCTTCTTTTTTCTTGATAGCACGTGGAGTGGAAGGGAGAGCATCTGTGTATCCATGGATGATGGAGAGGGCTTGGCTGATGGGAGGCTGCTCTAGCAGGTCAGTCACCTGGTTCCTCTCCCCAAAGCACTGAATGGAGGTTGGAGGTGGTGGTAAGAAGTCACTGTACTTCCTCAGGCCCATGCCAAGCAGGACACAGAGGGCACCAGCAAGCCCTGGGAGGGACAGGACACTTTCAAGCCATCTGTCCATCTTCCTACAACAGAAACCTGACACGATAATGTTGCTGCTGTGTGCATTGCATCACCAAAGTCCAACTGTGGGACTCCCAACCCCAAGGTGTGATTGCATCTGCCTGGAGGCTGAGCTCGGTGGGCCGAGTGTCCCAGCCAGGCTGGTGAGACCCTGTGCCCAGGCCACTGTGTGTCATGGCCAGTCTTGAAAGCTGCTGTCGGGGTGAGCCAGGCCATGGTCATGGTGAGATCTTATCTTCTGGGCTGTTAGTGCTGCTTCCCAGCTAAGACGTGTCCACATGTTTCATCCTTTACAGCCCCATTCGTGGGAGCTGGCGAGTACCAAGCTGAGCTGGAAGGGCACCTGCTTGTTGCCTTCTTCCACCAGAAAATGTTTTTTTGTGTTCTTGGGGATGCATTTTGCTGTTCAGTGAATGGTGGAGGAGAGACATGGATTCATTAAGGCACTGAAAACTCTGGGTGAGGATCTTTTGGGTCAGTGGTGGGCACCTGTCTTCAAGCAGGGTCTCCAAAATTACTTTTTTCTTCCTTTCCTGACTATATTTTAAAAAAATACCTCCTAAATCCTCATGGGAGGTTAGTCTTAGGGATTTGATTTCCTTAAGAAACAGGCTAGAGAAAGGATGCTCTCCTTTTTCCTCGGGGAGAAGGATTTGTCCTGTTCTCACCACGGCTTCACTAGGGCGATCCCGTCCTCTGCTCATCACTCTGTTCTCTTGGTCACGTTTGACACCGTTGAACTCCTATCTGGGCTTTGGGGTGAAGGTTAGCAGTATGGGAAAGCCTAGATGTTCTGTGCTGAAAGATTCGAAGCTGTTAACAGGAAAAAATATGTTTACTAGTAAGACCTGTACTCTGACTCTTGCTTCTGATGGGAGGGATGCTGTGTGGAGAAGGTGACTTCTCAGAAATTCCCAGTGTTGGACCACGTTTGAGTTAAAAACTGTTGTGTTCTGGGCTTATTTTGCAGAACGAATGCAGCTTGAGTAAAAATACCAGGGCCGAGATGCAGCTACCTGAACACAGATGTTTAGTAGGTGCATAGACCTCTCTAGCCACCAGCTGTGCTCTGCAAGACTCTTGGAAGACCTGGCTCACATTTGCCAGCCCAGGCAGTTGTCCCAGGGCATCTCCCAAGCCACCAGATGTATGTTTAGGTAGTGGTCTTCCCTGTTTTCTGATCAGCTGTGGGGTTACTGTCATCCTGCCGTTCCTCTGTGTGACCTCTTGTAAATGTAGAGCATGGGGGGACCTTCCTGTAGGACTGTCCTAGGGAAGGGAAGTTGTTCATGCCATAAGAAATAAAGGTCCACAAGTATTTCACTGCCTCCTCATTACCAACCTCCTGTGGGTCAGGTTAATTGAGGTCGTTAGCAGCTTAGGCAAGACATGAGCTTTTTGTGGGACTGTTGTTAACCCTGGAGCATCAGTTGTGTGTGGCCACAGCTGGAGCTTTGGGCTGGCTATTTGGTGTCCACCATAACCCACCAGATTCCCCTCCATGGATGCCAGCTCTTCTGCACCTATTCCTCCTTCCTGGGACAGACACCTCCATCCTGCACCCACCTCCCTGACAGATGAAGCAGCCATAAATCACCAGTGTTCACCCCAATCCCTTGCTCGTCCACGGTGAGCCCTGGTAGGAGCCGGTGCTGCCCTGGGAGAGGTGGCCCCTGCGCTGGAGGAGCCCTGGGGCTGCTGCCCTCAATGGCTGCTGTGGTGTAAAATGCTCCATAAAACCCTGGCAGTGCCTTCCCTTGGAAATCCTGGGGGAGCCCTAAAGAAAACTGTCTGTGTGTTTTCTCTGTGCTGTGGCATAAGCACTATTTCTTCTCCCAGCCCCCCCTTGGGACGCACAAATTGCTGCTGTTCCCGTTACACAGTGCTTCTCTGCGGGCCATTTGGCTCAGCTGAAATAACTTGTTGGTGCTGTAAGAGGCCTTTCTCTGATCCTCCCTGTGTCCCCACGCTCCCTTCATCCTCCCTGATCCTCCCTGCATCCTCACACTCCCTCCATCCTTCTCCCTGATCCTCTGCACCGTGCTCCGGGGAAAGTCTCTGCTGAGCGGGTGCTGGTGGCAGGTTTGCAGCCCTGGAGATGGGGCTGATGGGGCCACCACCCCTGGGGCTTGGAGGAGAGGGCAGTGGAGAGGGACAAGCTGGGTGACCTGCACTGAGGCCAATGCTGCAGCATCCCCATGCAGATTGGCAGCTGGGATGTCTTTGAAAAATCATGACTTTCCCTGCTCAGTGGCTAGAGGGAAAACACAGCCCCCAAATACCAGGCAGGATGGTAACCAGGGCTGCGTCCTGCCCGCTTGCCCCCTCTGGGGCCCATCTGACATCTGGAAGCTGCTCTGAGAGCAATTTGGGCAGGATTTGCTCCTGCAATTACACTTCAATTGCCTTGTGCTTAAAGCAAATCTTTCAACGCACGTATCCGAAAGCAATCCTCTTACACAAGTAGCTTTCAGTTGTACCACTTAATACAAATCGCCAGCTATAGCTATTTTGGAGACACGCTAAATTGAAGACCCAGCCAGCCAGTGTGGGTTGCTGCTGTAGCTCCAGCCGTCTGCAGGCGGTCGTGAGGATCGTGCTCCGGGTGTGCTGGGGCCCGGGAGCTTCACTTCTGCTGGGAGGGTTTTTTTTAACTTGCTCTCTAAGACCAGAATTTCATGCCTCACCTGAAATTGCTTCTTTTAGATTTAAAATAGATTGCCACTCACCGGGATGCTCGTGTGGGCTGGAGGTTGTGTTTTTTTCACAGGGAAGCTTTAATGTTATGGGATGCACTCTGGATAAAAGTGATCTTTAGTTAAACGAGGTCTTTTCTACTCTGCCAGAGATCGGTAAAAGATCCCAGTCTGGGAAAACCTCTCCAAAGTCACGATTTCAGAACCAGCCCATGCTCTTGTGATGGTGATGCTCTGTCGCTCTAAATATGTTTGACTTTGTAACTGGGTAATGCCAACCCATTTTCCATAGGTTTCGATCTGGACCAGAGCCACCCTCCAGCAGCACATGCCTATGGTGCTGCTGGGGTGCAGGGGTCTCCATCCTCCTCGCTGCCCCCAGGGCTGCCCAGGACCCCCCCAAAGAACTGCCCTCCCTCCGGTTTGGGGGGGTTTTGCCCAAAGCTGGGGCACGATGTGCTTCCTGGGCGCCGTTCTTCAATAGCCTGAGGGACCTGTTCTTCAATAGCCAACCTGGAGGCTCAGGAGATTCCATTCTAAAGGCAAAAAGGGCGCAAATTATTTTAACCACTTCAAGCCAGGGAGCATTTGAGGAGCCCTGTGCCCCGGTTCCTCTGCCTGCTCCGGCTCGTCCTTCTGTGGGACAGGCTGGCATCCCTCCTCGCCGCGCTGCAGGCTCTGTCCGGCCGCGCTGCCGTTGTGCCCTGACTCACGGGGTGAGTCATTTGGAATGGGGGTTGCGTTTCATTTTTTAATGAGGATAAATATATTTGTTTCCAAAAATCTCCAGCAGGAAAACATCCCCCAAACAGAGAATTGTCATCCATCAGCTTTGTCTTCATCTGGCTTCGCTCCTAAATCATTTATGATGTTAGAGCTGCTATTGTGTCTCGAGGGGAAAGGAAGAAGATATCTGAATTAATTGAAGGAAGGGCATCTTTTTCATTTCGTCAACTGCAAACTGAGCCAGGAGTTGGCAAAGGCTGCAGGCCCCGCGGGAGGGGACCCGACCCAGCAGCGAGAACATGTGCTGCTCTAGCAGCTCGCTGCGTTGAAGGGGAGGCAATTAATCCTGGGGAAATATTTCAAAGGAAGGCCTTGCTTTTCTGGAGCTGAGCTTTCCCGGAGGTGGGAGCTCATCGGTTCCTTCCCCTCCTCCTCCTTGGCTCAGTCTCCGTATTCTCCCCTCCCCGGCCAAGTGAGACGAAACAGCAACCGCTCGCTGCAGCAGGGGTGGAGGTGGCAGGAGCTCCCGGGTCTCATTTCCAGCAGGGATGGGACATGTAGGAAGAGGCAGGGAACCCATGCCAGGCATCACCCAGCTCCTTCAGCCAGACCGAATCTTCGCTCCCAAAATCCGTCCAGCACGATTGAAGCCAATGAGAGCACGAAGCAGGTGTGATTTTATGGCTGTCACCATCCACCGCCCCATCTCTGGTGCCCACGTCCCCCTTCCAGTGTGGGGCACAAGCCCATGTGGACGCATCCTCCAGCTTCCTGGAGCAGGGCCACCGAGCTTGGGTTGTCTCCCTGGTGCTTAGACAAATCCCAGCCTCTCGCTTCATCCCAAAGCCTTCCTCTGTTATTACTTGGAAAGACTGAGGAAGAAAAGGTCTTTCTGCACAGTGCTGGTGACCCCAGGTCATGAGCCATCATCAAAAAGGTGATGCTGAGATGATCTCCCATCCCAGGAGATGCTGGGAAATGATTGCAGAAAGATGGCAGAGGTGGCGATACTCACCTGCAAGAGCAAATTGCTGGTTTAAATTAATTATCAATGTCTTCTGCAAGTGGGGAAGCCCCAGGTGGAGAGAGGCCACAGCAGTGAGAGGGCAGGGGGTGCCTGGGGTGGGGAGAGCCTGGGCTGGCCCGGGCAGGGGACAGGGAAGGGGTCCCGAAGTCCTGCAGCCGCTGATGCTGAGGGTGGCTGGAGACGCAGCAGGGCCCTGGAGATGCAAAGAGGCGGACGCCGGGAACAGTTATATTTAGTCTGGCGATTTCAAGCATTTCCCCCAGAAGCTGCTGTTCGTGTCGGACTGGATATAAGTTACTGTTGCAGCAGGCTTTCTGTTGGTTTTACTGTTTATTCTGCTTTTTTTTAACAAAAGCCTGCCCTGTGTTCTTGGCACTATCCCCCAGGTCTCGTACCCTGGCTGTGACTTTCCCTGGCTCCCGGCCGACCCTCCTCCCTCTCCCCAGGGACTGATGTAGCCGGAGCTCCCTGTGCTGCCCTTCACAGCCAAGGGGGACCTGGCGTGTGCGTCCCCGACAGGATATCGCTGTGTCTGACCTGGCCTTGTCCTTTTATACCTCTACAAACCCAATGTGGTGGCTTGGAAATGCCACTTGATGCCGCCTCCCTGGAAGATGCTTGCTTGGCTGCAGCGCCCAGCCCTGGGGACAGCCCATCCCGGGGACACCCCATCCCAGGGCTGGAGCAGCCTCTCTGTCTGTAGGCTGCCAAGGCCACGGCCCCATACGTGTATTAAAAGTGTCCAAAATGGCTGTTCCCAATGACAGATCTCCCAGGATGGCTGTGGGCTCCTCCAAAGGATGCTACAGGGGTAGTGAAGATGCAGCCCTGCACTGGGGACGGCATTCCTGCACAGGGCTCCCCACTTCCACTGGAAAATTCTGGGGGGATGCAACACAGAAGATGCCAAAAATTGCTGGATCTCCAGTACAAGAGGGTTTGTTACAGCAGGAAGAAGCTATAGCAGCTAATCCCTCGTCCCAGCTGTGCTGGTGCGGTCCAGGTCAGAGAGGAGCCAGGAGCAATCGCGCTGGCCTGGGCATCCAAGCCTTCCAATAAATGGTAATAAGCTCAGTTCTGGTTTTCCATTAAATTTAGATTATATCTCTTGGGAGATTTAATTAGTTTTTTTTAAAATTTTATTTTCTCCTACACTTTTCTCTACCTTCATGTATTGTAATTTTTTTTTTAAGTAACAAAGTGACTAAAGGTTTTTTTTTAAAATAAGCTGTTCTCTTGAATGAAGAAGGAAACTTCTCAAGGGTTTCACAACCTAAAAATGAATGTTTGAACTGGAAGATGAGCTGGGAAGGGTCTTTTGTCGTGGACAGTTTCTGCTTCAATGATTTGGAATTTTCACATTCTTCCCCATCTCATTTCAGGGTGGGCTCAAGCCCGTCGGGCAGCTGCCAGGATGGGTGGGTGCTCGCTGCCAGGACGTCCTGGCTACGGGAAGCCAGACCCCCTGCTCCCCAGTGCATGCTGACTGGTGGCATCTTTGGAATGAAACTTTCTAAACAAAAGTAAATCTCCAGGATAGATCAAAATCGATGAGAAAGCTTGCAAGAAATCATTCCAGCCAAAAAAAACCCCCAACCTGAAAAAATTCAGAACAGCAGCAATTGCTTGGAAAAATATTGTGGTTAAATGCTGATGGGAGAAATCCTCCAAAACGTGGTGCTGGTTTTTTGCTCTGATGGAGCCTGGCTTGCATAAGCGTGAGCTAGTTCAGCTCCCTAAACCAGCCAAGGACTAGTCCCTTGCTTGCAGGGTGGGTTGGAAGCCCTCGGCCATCCCAGCTGGGTGACCACGAGGGACAAGGGACGTGTCCGTTTGCCTCCTGCACACACCTGCACCTCTGCCGGGGCCAGCTCCATCACCTCCATCCTGCCACCGCATCGCCGTACGCCTTTCCTATCACTGGGATTTTTTAGGGATGCTGATAATAACATAATCCTCACCTCTGGGGCAGCCATCTGGGAGCTTAAACTGCCACTGCCTGGCTAAATTTCATCCTCTTTGCCAGGGGCTCAGATTAGATCAGCTGTTTAAATCATCTTAGCACTAAATACATGTTATTTGGAAAACAGAGAGAAAGCATCAAAGACATGAATAATTAGCTGTTAAACACCGCAGCCGCATGCGGTGGCTTGCCCCAGGAAATGTGAAGCCGCTTGTCAAATTATCGGCAGCCCCCCCGAGCTGCTGAGCTGTCATCAGCAACTGGTAATTTCTCCTCTGGCTGGGGCTGGGGGAGGACGGCAAGTGAAACCCCGCTGGCAGGTTGGTTTGCCCCGTAATCATGAAGACGGGACCTGGCTGTGAAGTTCTGCAGCGAAATGGGCTTGTTGCACCTTGTGGTGTTGCTACATCCCAGCCATGAGGGTCTA
Source organism: Ciconia boyciana (assembly GCF_034638445.1). Taxonomy (NCBI): domain Eukaryota; kingdom Metazoa; phylum Chordata; class Aves; order Ciconiiformes; family Ciconiidae; genus Ciconia; species Ciconia boyciana. Next base: position 1,194,946 of record NC_132950.1, read on the forward strand.
TAAGGGGGGAATGATGCCTTCAGGCAGCTGGTGTGTCACCGGCAGCATCTCACACCCTTGGTGGAGCCGGCAGAGAGGCAGTGCTGCCTTGCTTCCCCTGCCTTAGTATCGGTATTTCCACTTCTTTCTCCAAAAACCCAAAACCCACTGGTGCTGGGGGGCTGGAGAGCCCCCAGGGAGGTTTGCATGGAGCCGCCAGCATTGCAGGCAGCCGTGCTGCCTGCATGGCTGCCTGCACCCTGTGCTCGGTCACCAGTTCCTGCCTTCCCTGCTTAAATATGTGATATAAAACACATCCACTTGCTTCTAAATCTTTGCTTAATCTGAGTTTTACTCATTCCCTCCCCATAGCTGTTATTTCCCTCTCTGGCTGTATTTGGCCCTGATGTTTTGGCAGTGCAGGAGGGACAGGGCGTCCAACATCCAGGAGGTCGCAGGACTCATAAGTACAGAAATTGCAGCCTTTTTTTTGGGTCGGGTCCTGTTGTCCTGCTCGAAACCCTCCTGGGGCAGCTGCCCAGCAAGAAGATGATAGCAAAATATTGCTCTTTTCCCCATCTCCCCAGCCTGCCACTGCTGCTGTCCCACGCACCCATCCTTTCCTGGGGGGAGCAGCTTTAGGGTTTTCAGAAACATGTTCGTCTGGGGTTTATTTTCAATAAAAGGCAAGATCCACAGGAATCCAGTCCAGAAATACAAAACCAGACCCACCAGCACTTTATTTCATTGAGACACACATCTGCTTAGCGCGGGAGAAGATGGCCCCAGAAATCCTGTGCTTATTCCATCCCTCAAATCATGCTTACAAACAACGTGATTTAAATAAGAAAACTGAGTTAAGGGTGATATTTGCTAATCGACTGTGTGGTTTGAAGCAAGCCACGTCTGAAGAAGCGTTTCATCCTGAGCTGGGGGGTCTGGCTCCGTCAGCAGGCGATGCCCCCCATCACGCCGTGCCCCTCGCTGCGGCTCGGGCACCTCCGCTCCCCTGCAAGGCGGCTGCAGTGCCCGCTGCCGGGGCGCAGTCACGTCAGCTGGCAACAGGTAAGGGCATAATTTATATGTGGCATAAAAGGCTGCCGCAAATGAAAGTGAAATAACTCTCCTTGACTTGTTTTAACATAAAAACTACAGGTTATGTACTATTTAAGGAGATCCTACAAGGCCTTTTTTATGTGAAAATAGGCTAATTAACAACAATAATACAATAAAACAATAAATAATAAAACAACATTGACAAAGATAAATAGGTGTGGCTTACAGTTTCTATTTGCCACTTTGGGACAACTGTTTGGCTTCAGATTCTGCTTTCCCCTTCCCCTTAGAGGATGGACACTGACGGCACATCAAGGTGCCCTTCAGGTTTCGGGGAGCCAGGGGCTCCCATCCTCACCTCAGCTCCTCCGGACTGGGAACGGCTCTTCCCAGGCATCCATCACCGGCTCTGATCTTTCTATGGTTGCAAGCCAGAGAAGTGAAGACACATTTTTTTGAGCCTGTGGGTTTAACTTGAACTTTTCTCCTTTTTTTTTGCTTCTTGCCCAGGTGCAGGCTGGACATGTAAAGCCTTAACCCATCTTTTCTCTTTCTGGTTAACATCCAGCCGCTGGATGTGGACTGCTGCATGCCAAGGTCTGTTCTTTCCCCTGGCCACAGTCAAACCTTATCAGGGGCTGGTGGGGCATCGGCCAGCATGGGCTGTGCTTGCAGCGTCGAGGTGATATAGGTTATAACAGAGTTGTCCTCTCCAGCATGCGGTGATGGTGGGTTTTGTTGCACTGAGGCTGCGTGGTCCTTGCGAGGGAGCTAATAAATAAAAATCCACCTCGGAACTTTTGCATGGGATTCATGCTGTGTGGCATGTTTCAGCACAACGCGGGGTTCCTGGAGGGATTTCTAGCGTGCTTCAGTCTCCTCCAGCAGACCACCCTGTGAATGATACAATACATTCTCCACATATTATGGAAGTCTACTTTCCAGATTTATTTAGAAGGAAAACCAGCGGTGAGCTCTGCAGGCAGGAGCTGAGGCTGTGAAACGCCGGATCGTGGCATTAGCACGCTAATAATAAAATATTGTTCTTTGGTGGCAGGCTTACAGCATTACAAGAAAAGCTGCTCTGAGCTCTTCTCAGCTTATGTGGGGAGCGCCGAAATACCTGCACCGCTGCTCTCCCAACATCTGCTCAGAACAAAGCTTTTTGGTTTCTTTAAACAGATAAGCTACGAAAGCTGCTAAACACTGTGGAAAAACAGCAGTGAGAAAGCAAAGCCACAGAAATTGAAGTTATTATCCAGCTTTTTCATCTTGAACCACACTTGGAGGGATGGGGGATGGAGCCAGCGATCTCCATTCCCGGTGAGGACTCTGAGTCTGGTCACACTTGTGACATCTCAGGGTGGTGGCATGCAGCTACGTGCATGGCCCCATGCGGTGGCCAAGTGGAGCCCTTGAGGACATGGGGACACAAAAGTCCCCATCCTGTGGGAGCCCTCTCCAATGCCAAGCTGCCCACTGTCCTTGTACCCTGGGGAGCACATGGTTTCTAGAAGGTCTGCAAATGCCCACTTGGAAAAGGAGCAAACGTGCATGGATGTGTGTGGTGGGTTGACCTTGGTTGGCTGCCAGGTGCCTACCCAGCCGCTCACTCACCCTCCCTCCTTGGCAAGACAGGGAGAAAATAAGATGAAAAAGCTCATGGGTTGGGAGAATGGCATCGAAGCTGCTCAAAATGAAGCACCAAATCATGCCTCCTCGTTTGAGGAAGCGATGATGAATGTCTCCCGGCCACAACAAATACTGCTGGAGCAGAGAGCACCCAAGGAGCAGTGTAGCCTTGGCGTGCGGTTGTGTAATGCACAGTGAGAAGACACGGAGCTAAAATCAACGTTGCCACTTCCTTTGCTGCAGGCACCATGCATCACTCGGAGAAGTGTGCCAAGGTAATCGCCACCTTTCCTTGAGCACATTTGTGTCTACTTTTAAAATGTCAGGGACAAAGCTGGTTGCTCAAATTCTCTGTAACTAAACCAAGTTGTTCATCTCATGGAGGTGGCCCCTCCACGATTAAGTCTGCAGTGATTTGGGGGCTCCCCTTGCAAAGAGGGACCATGCTTGGGGCAAAGCCCTCCTCGGGGATGGGGGATCACCTTGTCCCTGGGTTTCCTCTGATCCTGGAGCTCTCTGCAAAGGGGCTTATGGCTGGAGAGTGGATGGGGACGTCATGTTTTTCCCCTTCACTCCCTTTGGGTCTGCCCCTGCCCTTGGGAAGAGGATGGGACAGGTCCCACCAGCCCCACCGGGGTGGTTAATGTGAGCTTAAAGACAAGGAGTGGACATGATGTGGTTTTTTTCAACAGCCCCATAAGAAAGCAGCAAGTTTCATGTAACAAAATGAGGGATAACATCTGGCTGGGGTCTCAGTGGGGATGGAGCACCCCTCACTGCCCTGGCTGTGCTGCGGGCTGTCTGTGTCCGCTGTCAGGCTGCCAGCCCGTGATGCTGTGCTCGTCCTAGGCATATCTAAAGGGAACGAGATCTGCTGCCTGTTATTTTAAAAGGGAAAATGTGAAAACAGTAAATGGGAGTTGGGTCCCATAGTCCTCCCTGCTAGGAAGGCAGGCTTTGATCGCACTGCTGCAGGCAGGACCTCCTCAGGTGAGCAGGGCTTGCCAGCACTCTGCTGCATGCTGTGCTGGGGCTTAAGAACAGGTTATTCCCACATTTTTGCTTCTTTACATGTTTTTCCTTCTTTATCCTTTCCCATAAGATTTCAGGAAGACTCACAGCAAGGGAGGTGTGAATGGCTGGAAGCATATTTGGTGCTCGCATAGTGCTTGCTGGGTATGGGAGACCCATGCTTAGCCCCAGCTCCAGGAATACACACTCCTGTGGCAGTCAGCAGTATCAAATCTATGGGAAAGAGATGTGTTTATCTGTGATTTCAAGGTCTTTGCTGCTTCCCCAGCAGCCCACCATGGCTCCTTGAGGGTTCTTCAGGAGAACAGCAACAAGCATCCATCTCCACCTCCACCCTCATGCACCGCAGTAAAGGTGGACATGGCCAACAGCAAAACCCATTCAGTCCCTGTAGTTATTTTCATAAAACCTCCACTTTCTGCAATTTGTGCTCTTCCAGGTCAGTGTTACATGGTATTTCCCCCAGCCTTAAGGGCCATACTGCTGCATGGAAGCAGCAATGTGGCTAGCAAAGGGCTCTGGAGGAGGAAAACCAGCAGTAGGTGATTTCTCTACAGGTGGACCGGGCTTGCTGTAAGGGCAGCAGGAGGGAGGGACTCAGGCAGGGAGCTTGGGAAGGTTATAAAAGCTACTGAGGCTGCCCAAATGGAAGGAGGTTGCTTTTAAGCTTCAAAGGTAGGTCCTTGAGCATGGGGGAGTTGATGCTGAAGGATGTCACTGCTTGTGGTGGTGTTTGAGGTGAGTTTTGCAGCCTGGTGGGACCAGGGGTGGGGATGTGCTGCCCACAGTGCCATATCAGATAAACTCTGCTGGTGGGGTTAGTGGTGACTATGGCTTTGAGGCCTCTTGGCTGCCTTTCTTTGGGACCCATGAGGTGAGGGCTGCTGGCAGCTCTGCCCTGCCAGACCGGGTTCTGCTGCAGGCGGATGAGGAGGGTGCACCCCACACCTGGCAGTGGGGTTAGAGGTGGCAAATGAATCCTGAGAGGTGGCGGGTGGGAAACCTGCTGGGAAATGGCCATGAAATAGAGCAGCAATTGCTCCAGTGCTTTACAGCATTAGCAAAATTAATCTTACCGCTTCAAGAGCAAAGAAAAAAAGGGACCCCTGGGAGCCTTTTGAGATCTGCCCTGGCCTCTCAGAGGCTGAAAGATCCTCTCCACTGGGAGCCCTGGCATGGGCCAGTTCCCTGGGGGCTGTGGTGCTGCCAAGAACCCCATGGGCTGCGAGGAACAGTGTGTTACTGACCCCGCATCTCCTTTTCCCTGAATCCTTTGTTTCCCTCTGTTAAAGCCTGGCACAATGGGAGATGTATTGCAGGGGGCCGGATGACCTCGGCACTCCGGGGCGGGTTGGGCAGGAGCTGCCAGAAGCATGCTCTGACTTCCCAGGAAAGGCAAAATATCCATCTATATTACTGTATTTCAAAATATGTATCTATATTACTGTATTTAAGCTCTTGTTTACCCTTCCCACCTCTGTCATGGCTTCATCTCACCCTGCTGGTCCTCCCTCTGCCCATCTGGGTGCTAGCACTCTGCAGCTTGTGCTCCTCTCCTTCGTTGTAGAAAAGCAATTGCAAGGTCGGGCTCTGGGTGTTTCTTTCCTGGCTGTGAGCGACTGCCCCAAAGGATGCTGAAGGTCCCCAGCGATGCTTCAGTCTTCCCTGTGGCAGCAGGGGTTTCTCGCTGCCTTCATCCCTTATCTTGAGCAGCAGCCAGGCTCTCAGGCCGGGGCTTCCTGCCTGCACTTGCACGCCCAACCCGACACCACCAGCACGCGTGGGTTGAAGAGATCACGGCTCTGACCTCAGACCAGCCACAGGAAAGCCCAGGCATGCCAAACTGCCTGTTGTTCCAAAACCTGGCCCAGATTCTGGGTCTGGCAACACATCAGCACTGGCAATACTTTCAGTGGAAAAGAAATAAGGCAAAACTGCCAATGTTTATATTGAAAGCTTGAGTTTCAGACAATAATTTGTAGGTGAGTGTTTCTTTCCTAACTTCATTCTGGCCAGCCTGTCTCAGGTATGTATTTCCTGCTAATATTCTAATAACCAAGTGCATCAAACTGATGATTGTCCATAATTGTAATCCTGTGAAGCTTCCATAAAAAAAACCAAATGAGCTCTGTACAGCCAGCTGTGTCTTTCTGAAGTGGTCTTGGGTATTTTTTTTTTTTAAACCAGGTTTTCACATAATTTTTATAGTCAGTATCTTCAGAGTGAAGAAGGGTCGGTAGATTTTCCGTCCGTGTTGGCAGGCTTTCCTGGGCACCCGATCCGACCCTGTGATGTGCTGAGCTGCCTTCAGAAGAGGCTTTGTCAGCACATACCAAGGTGACTGTAGCAGCGAGCGAGCAGCGATGGGGCAGGGGTTTCCCTGATTGCAGCTGATGTGGGGGATTAATTTGGGTATCAGTTTTGTTGCAAGGGGATGGGAAGTGTTTGCTTACCAGACCCTTGATGGACTGAGGCCGGTGCCTTACCTCAGCTGCCCATGCTCACCCATGCAGCAGATATTTCTTGGCTTTGTGTTTCTCCTCCTCCCTGTTTTTTTCTCTCCTCCTCCCAAGATTAAACGGAGAACAGGGGAACATCCAGACCCTTTTGAACAATCCTTGTAAAGCTCTGATCTCTTCAAAGGCCCTGTTTGATGTCTGCTGTAAATGATGCTGTGCAGGTTTCCCTTATGGGGCTCGTTGAGGCTGTGGGTGGGATGTTGCTGGTGCAGAGCTGCAGCCGTCTCCGCTGCTGGAAGGGGAGCAGAGGGTCTTGGGTTACCCTGAGCCATCGCTTTGTGGCAAGACTGTTAACCCAAACCCGGCACCAAATCGCCCTCAATCACTTGAGTCTTGGAAGTCTTGTCTCTGCAAGAGACCTGTATGTCTGCAATTGGATGTCCCGATGGACTGGGAGCCTTGGGAGTGCTGGGGAGGTGATGCTCTGGGGACCACCACCCTGGAGGGCCACCAGGGAAAGGTGCCAGGTACCGGTCACTGCTCATACCCCATCCTGGTCTCCGGCTGCCCAGCACAGCTGTCCCTAATGCCTCTTTGCTGGCCATTGCTGCCACTGGGTTTGCAGCAAGAGGAGGGAAGGGGCTTTGCAGGGATTGCCTGCACAAGGGCTGCTGGCATCACGACAGCAGAGGAGGTGGCTCTGGGGCTCAGTGGCTTTGAGGAAATCTGGGATTTCCTTGCAGCTGGCTTCCTCCACAGAGCACTTACCAAGTGGTCCGATACTCGGCTGTCCTTGCTGCAGGTGATGCACTGGTGTGATGCTGCAGCGTGGGCTTGTGACTGGAACGCATCTGCGTGCTCCTTTCTTGGGTGCGATGTGTCATGGCCCAACATATTCATTATCATTAAACCCCCAACAGTAGCATGCAAATATTGCTATTTGTATCGCCATTTGTGGTCTGAGAGTCCTATAAAAAGCAGCTACCAGTGGAGTAAGTGTTTTTCTCACTATCTTAACAGCTTTGAGGACTGAGATCCTAAATTGTAACTGGTGGATGGAGGATCAGTTCTGCAGGAACACTGGCAGCAGTGAACTGCTCCACATATGAAAAAGATTTCAAACTCACATGAGCTGCTTCCTTTGTATATATGTGCTGAAATCACATTAGATATAAGTAGTGCTGAGTAAACTCAGAAAGATTCATAGAAAAATCAGGACAGTTTGAGACAGAAAATGAGACTTAATATTGTTTAGGTATTCAATAATATCTTATATTAATAGTATTTAATATTTTCTAGATTTTTTCCAGATTTGCTTCACTGTTGCTTTGATAACATAATGTGGGGTTTTTTTATATTTCATATTTTCCATCTAAAGTCTTCAAAGCACTTCGTTGCCATCAGTGAAACACGCTTCCCCACATGACTGTGCTGGGTGGGCTTTGCGGTCCTCATTTTCTGTGTTTCTCTGTTCCTTGGAGGCCCTGGGGATCAAAGCCTCCTTGTGCATCAGGCTTTGCACGCACACACAGAGTAGTTGCAGCTCCTCCGTTCCCCAGCAGCCCCGGCGTTAGCAAACGTGGGACATGGGAGCATTGCAGCCTCCCGTGTTTGGGTGGAGGTGAAGCTCTGGCTCCATGCATCTGTGCTGCCTCCATCCTTGGAGGGTTTTAAGACCCACCTGGATAAAGCCCTGAGCAACCTGGTGTGACCCCATAGCTCACTATGTTTGAGGAGAAGGTTGGGCTGGAGACCTCTGGAGGTACTTGCCAACCCAAAATATCTGGTGATCTTTTTCATTCAAGAGCTGAGCTGTGCCGTGGGTCACCCAAAATGACAGCTTCCCTGGTACTGAGCCCCTCCAGTTCCCACCACATCCAGCCAGGCTTTGGGGGTGGTTTAGCTCCTTGGAACTTTGGACCGTAACGGGAGTTGTCATGAATCCTTCCTGCATCCTCCTGCAGTGACGGCAAAACATGCTCTGCTTCTTGCAACACAAAGCCACCAGAAGAAGACGTTTTTTTTTTCTTTCCCCCCCCAGCCTCTTGGTTGGCTCTTCCTGTGGGTTTTTTTGGCTTCTTGGAGAGGTATCTGCTTTTTTTCTTAAAGATCTTTAAATTGTTATCAAAAATCAAACTTTCCCCAAGGATTTCTATATTTAATCAGCAAATATCATCCAATTATATGGGGATAAAGGAATTATGTCTCCCTCAGCAAACCTGCTTCTCTTTCTTTCCACAAGGGGAGGAGAGGTCTTCCCTCAGGATTATGTGATTAAATAGACGTTTAAAAGAGAAATCTTGCTTTGTTACTTAAAGAGCTTCATCTTAAATCCTCTCAGAAGTGAACTGCACTTTGGAAATGCTGAGTAAGGGAACCATGAGCTGATCACCTGCCCAGGGTCCTGCTCGGTTGTGTACCCCATGCCTGCATGCAGAAGTGAGCTCCAGGTGGGATCAGCCCTCGGCCAGAGTCTTGGAGCAATCCCGGTGCCCTTTGTTATGGCTGGTCACCCCTGCTTTACTCCTGAGATGTGCTTTGAAACAGCTGGATGGGTCCCTGCTCCTTGGGTGGAGCCCGACAGCGTTGCTTTGGGGTGTGCCCAAGCATTTCTCATCCATTAAGACCATGGGAATTGCAATTGGATATGGCCAAATTTGCCTCCAGAGGCATCTTGCCTGTGTCTCTCCACACCCTGGCGAAGGTCCATTACTCCCAGAAGGTCTCCAGTGGTGGTTTGGCATTAGGCTGTCCCATGTCCAGCTCCGATTTCGCTGATGGCTTTCCCTGGTTCAGCCCTGCTTCTGCTCCACAGCACCCATGGCCATGGCGCTGGGGCGGGGGGTCCTGCTGAGTCTGCTTTGGCAGGTGAACAGTGGCTCTAAACATCTTACGCTAAAGAAAGGTTGAAAGACACGCCACACTTATGTATACCTGCCTATATATGTATTTATCAGCTCTACAAGGCACGAGAGCTATGGACTTGCTTGGACAAGGTCTCTGAGCTACTGGTAAGCAGAGGAGCTGCTGGAATGAGGGACCTGCTGCATTAATTCATTCAGTACAGGCAAAAAGCATCTGAAAATCTGTTATGTCTCCTCAGCAACAGTTTGCCATGCTCTGCCTCTAAAACTTTATGTGCGTTTATGGCCCGATAGAGAAATGCAGGCCATGTGCTAGTCCCATGTGCTTGGCAGGTGTGAGCACTTTAGCGAGTAGCACCTGGTGCAGTCACTGGGGCCAGTACCTGATGAAAGGAGATGGAGATGGCTCTGTCTTGTTCTTTCTTACCAGCAAGAGGCCAAATCCCCAGCTGTGAGCTCTCGTAACAGTCCTGGGTATATGTGGTAACGTCTCTGAAGCTTTTACCCTTTTAACTAGTGTCAGAAACAAGAGATGGGATGTTTACAGGCTTCTGTAGCTTTTAGAAAGCTGAGAGGCTTCACAAAAGGACTGGAAAGCCCTTCCCAAGCTTTTACTTCCATGCTTGCTTTTGTCTTTCAGTTCATGTTACCCAAGACTCTCATTTTTGTTCAGAAGAAAGCACATTTGGGGAATTTGAGGGAGCTTTCTGGTGTGTTGAGCTGTTGGCTGTAATGCGGCAAGTGTGGCAGATGCCACCAAAGGAGGACTCGCGTTTTCTGGCAAATCTGCACTGTGGATTTGAATGGGAGCACAGGGAAAGGGTGAGAGGAGAGGAGAGACCTAGCTATCCCAGAGCTGTGCCCACGGGTTGGCTGGTCCCCTCCTGAGAACTGGCAAACAAAGGAGAAATGCAATAGAAATATCCAGGGTGGAAATATTATCACCTGCTGCAATGGACACTGCTGTGGTGGGCATGCCAAGGACACTGTGGTGGCCTGCAGGCGTTTGAACCACAGTTAAAAATCCAGCTGGCAGGTTCAGGGATGGCATCTGTAGTGGCTGTTCCCAAAGATGCTGTTCAGGGAAAGACCAACTATGGAGTTTAGATGCGAGCATCACCCTGCAGCACACTGGCGGGGGAACACAGTGTCCTCACCAGTGCTGCTGTGAAGCCACGACAGCATCCTCCCTTAGCGTCGGAGCATACCCAAAGCCTGGTGAAATGTGCCTGGCAGCCATCCTGCTAATTTAGCCTTGCGTTTTACTATGCTTAGCACCATTATGTTACCCTATCCCCTTCCACTGCCCATGCGTTAATGCTGGTGGACACTGTTGAGCAGCAGCTTATCCCTCTGGATATCCCAGGGCCAGGCTCTGGTCATCAAAACCACATGGAAATTTTCCAAGGTTTGGTGAAAGGTGCGTTGAGGCTGCTCCCCTTCCCTCTGCTCTTCCATGGATGTAGCGTTCTCAGCAAGACTGCAGGCAGCTGTAGTGATGGGAAAGTGCAAATCAGGGCAAGGCAGAAGGAGAAAAAGGAATTCAAGGAGATATGCATCTCCCAGAAGCCTGTGTTAAAAGAAGGCAGTAAGCTGGGATGAATGATGCATAAGATAAAAAGCCTAGGGACAGGGGGGAGGGGAAAGAAGGAGTTGCATAAGTGGGGAAAATATATGAGAGAGACAAGGGGAAGAGCCATAAAAGCAGGGATGTCATTTATCAGGACATGTTTCATGTTTGCAAGAAAAAAATAAATAAATCCACAAAACTAAATTAAAAACCTTCTAGCAAAAATTCAAGTGAGCCTCAGGGAACAACTTGGAGGGTGGGTGGTATGAAGGTTCAGTAAGCTGGGTTGAATGATGATCTTTGCAGTTGCTTTGCATATACCAGAGGGAGCAACGGCTGGCACCCCACACGTGCCAGGTCCCCCGGCCGGGCCAGCAATGCACGGACCTCCTTTAAATGGTCTTTGGGCTGTGAGGGTGGGAAGGGAGAGGGAAAACGAAGGGAACCGAGAGCCCTCAGGCTCTTGAAATTTGCTAAATTGAAAATGCTTAATCTCATCAGTAGTTAATGATCTAAATATATATGTGTGTGTGCATATATGTGTGTGTATAGTGCAGAAGGAGGGGTTCAGGGAAGGGCTCCCAAAGTCACCTCTGCTTAAAGACCATGCACAAGGAGGATTCAGATGGACACCTCTGGGCACAGACACCAGCACAAGAGGTTTGCAAGGCAGAGCAGTGAGCCGGCGCCTCAGGGAGAGAGGTGCATGTCTGAGATAGAAGAGGGGAGCAGGGGCTGGGGGTGACCGTGTGCTGGTCTCCTGCAAGAGCAAACGGTGCAGCTGGTGTGGCACGTGGCTGGTTGTGCTCTGTATTTGTGGGCTGTGGGGGTATCTGGTCTAATAAAAAGCTGAGCTGGAGGGAAGGTGGGATAATAACTTGGGCTGTGGCTGTGTTAATGGGGTCTTGGTGCCAGGGAAGGAGCTGATGGCTGAGGAGAGGAAGGAGAGGCAGTGCCTGTCCTCCCATAGGGCACAGAGCTGGTCGTCTTGGAGGGATGTCTGGAGGTGAGGCTGTAAATCTGGTGTGCATTGCAAATAGAAGTAGCTGCAGGATATTCATCGCAGCCCTTACCACAATGCAGGAGCTACGCTGTCATCATAAACCTCTGTGTTACTATGGCTCCAGGTTATCGGATGTTTCACACACTTTACATCCTGATATCGCCCGTCTCCAAAGGGTTACAGTTGCTCCTGCAGTATTGTCTGCAATCATGCCTGGGTTGGAGGGTGGGTGTTTTCCCTGACACCCCCTGCCTCTGACTCCTGCTGCCTGCAAGATACCGGGGAGCGTGTGGCTGGATCACGCCGCCCTGGTCTGCATGAGGAGTTGTGTCCCCGGTGTGCTACGGCCGAGGGAAAGGATCCACAAAAGCATTGCTATGAAATTTTAAAACCCTTGGACTGGATTAATTCAGCTGACCTTAGCGCTCTCCGGTAGTCTAATGGCCATTGGTTTATTCTGCTAATGTTAAACCTTTAACACTAAAACCAGGCTTGGCAGAAAGGTCTTTGTTTCCAGTGACAATGTGCGAGCTGGGTAGTGAGAAAACAGCTGCAATAGCTGTGCCTGCTTTCTTCCGCCTTCCTGACCACACTGTTAAGCTTTTCCAAACCCTCTGATTCGGAGGCCCCCTTGCCAGTGGATGGGGCACAACAGGCCCCCTGATTTGGGAGATGTGTTTTGGGGCACGGCCTCTTGGATCCATGGGTCTTGCTCCCTCCAGGACCTTTACACCTGAGTCTGCATTTTGGTGGTGGGCTGACCGCGGGCTGTGTTTGCTGAGCACTCCTCTCTTGGTTTGTGCATCCCGGTTTGTGCATCCCAGCGTGGCACCAGGAAAGCATCCCTGGCCCGGGTTGTCTAGTCTCTGCATGGCTCCGTTCCATGACCTGTCTTCTCTTGGCTGTAAATATTAACGGTACAAGTTAAGTGGAGTTAAGAGACTCATTAATTATTGAGTAGTTCCTCAGCAGCCTTTTCCTTTAGGAAAGGATGGTGGCACGCACGTCTTTACCTTTATTTTGCAAACGCTGGCTGAGTCCATTGAGCAGTCCAGGAGCACCAGGTGGGCATGGTTTGCTCTTGTAGTCTTTGCAAAATGGGTGAGTTCTGGTGCTTTTGTTGGGTGTGAGTTTGAGGTACCAGCTCCATCATTCCAGAGCAGCAGGTACAGCATGTTCTGCAGAAATTAATGATGATAAAATTAAGCTCCAAAACCCAGGTCCCAAAGGCAGACAGGCTGCACTCATGGCTTGGCCAGAGCTTCCCCTTCAGGATGAGCTCTTCTCCTTGATTAAAAATGCAAAGCCCCTAGTGATAACGCTTATCACTCCTCTGACATAGATTTCACAGTGGTCTCAAAGCCCAGCATCGCAGAGAGTTTTGGAAGCTGTGTGTTAGCTGGTGAAGTGTTAGCAGTTAAAGTCACAGGAAAATCTCAGCAACAAAAAAATTACAGCTACAGAAAGAGAATGGTGAGAAAACAGGAGTGATTTGTATAAAATTGTAATGCTGGAGGAAGGAGTCAGGCTTAGTCCCTGCACTTCAGTCTTCCCGCTGCAATTTGGCAAATGCCAGCAGCTTTGGAAAGTTCATATTTTTCTGTATCTTTGCTTGAAACAAAACCATTTTCTGACTGCTCTCCCTTTGTCCTCTGCTTCATTTCTTTGTGAAAAACCCATTAAACCCAGAAAGGTCAGATTTTCAAAAGCACGTGGTGCACATACTGCACATTGAACATCTGCCTGTGAGCTTCCCATCAGAGGTTGGTAGATGTTGTTTGAAATACTGAGGCTTATATTGGTGCCTGGCTGGGAGATGAGTTCTGCAGGAATCCTGCCCATACGTGCCTGCTGCCATCTTCACCGTAACAAGAGGTAAAATGCCTATAGCCCTTCACAGCGTCGCCCTGTGTCTTTGTGTGCAGAGATTGCCTGCAGCTCCTGAGAAATCCAGCTGTTTCGGAAATGACCTGTCCTTCTGGGAAACTAATGCAGCTGAGCCCATAATGCACCCAAGTCTGTGTTTTGGCATGAAGACAGCAGTAGTGACTGAGCCAATGACCGAAGATCTACCTAGAGGTCCCAAGGTTCAGAAACTGACTTTGTGGAGTCCTCTGCCTTGCCCTGTTAGACCAGTCAATGTGGAAAGGCTGAACTGATAACCTCATGTTGTGGTTTAATTCCAGGTGGCAACGAAGCATCACACAGCCACTCACTCACCCTCCCTCCCCATGCCCCTCCCCCCTCCCCCCCCATGGCATGGGGGAGAGAATTAGAAAAAACAAGTAGGAATGAGAAAACTCGTGGGTTGAGATTACGACAGTTGAATAGGTAAAGCAAAAGCCGCACACACAATCAAAGCAAAGCAAGGAATTCCTTCACTCCTTCCCATGGGCAGGCAGGTGTTCAGCCATCTCCAGGAAAGCAGGGCTCCATCACCCGTAACGGTGACTTGGGAAGACAAACGCCATCACTCCAAACTCCCCCCCTTCCTTCTTTTTCCCCAGCTTTATATGCTGAGCATGATGATGCCATATGGTCTGGAATAGCCCTTTGGGCAGTGTGGATCAGCTGTCCCGGCTGTGCCCCCTCCCAGCTTCTTGTGCACCTGGCAGAGCATGGGGAGCTGACTTTAGTATAAGCATTACTTAGCAACAACTAAAACATCAGTGTGTTATCAACACTGTTTTCAGCACAAATCCAAAACATAGCCCCATACTAGCTACTATGAAGAAAATTAACTCTATCCCAGCCAAAACAGCACACCTCACGTTGACCTGTCCCTCGGCTTCCTATCAATAAGCTTAGAAAAGCTTTGCTGATAACCTCACACTGGCAAGTTCCCTGAAATCCAGCCAACAAAATGAGGGAAGAGAGAAAAAACTCTGATATAGGCTAAGGTTTTTTTTTTTTAAAAAAAAAAAAAAAAAGAAAAAGTCTTGCTGGTACATGGTAGTGAAGAGATGAACTTTATTCCCAGCAAAGAAGCTGCTGTAAATATCTTACACTGGACAGCTGAGCCTCCACATGAGGTGGTATTTCTGAACTCAGATAAGGGTTTAGGGGCTGCTTGATGTTAATTTCATCTCCTACCAAATGTAGTTCTCCTATATGCATCCAAAATAATATTTATGCAAAAGCAAGAGAAAATGTGAGTATTTCCTGCTTTGAAAGAGCAGGAACCATGCTTGAACTCAACTAGGAGGACAACTTGTGTTGCTGTGAACTTGGCAGTCTTAAGCCTGCATTGCAAAAGCTGTGATTAAAATGCAGCTTGTCTTTTCTAGGTATAACCAAGTGGGATTGCTGCACCTGCTTTTCATGAGTTCCAGGGGAGCCACCTGAACCCCAGGAAGAAGCAAGACCACCCCTTCCCCTGCCCCACAGCATTCCGCTGATCCTCACAGGTAGGTGAGAGTCGGAGGGCTGCTGTGAGAAATACAGCTTAAAACAGGACCAAACCCTTGCAGCCCCAGGTAGAGGCGTGTAAAGAAGCTGGAAGAACAAAACCCAACCATAAAAAGCCTCCCACCTCCTCACAGGTGCTCCTAGCATGGTAGCTTCTTATCCTCTGCCAAGACCATTGACGGCAGTGGAGGTAGAGGGGATGACAGCTAAGTCATTAGTGCCCTCGGGAAATGGTGTCCAACATCTGCATCCGTTTCTGATTTCTTGTGGCAGTTGTAAAACCTGCCAGAATAACCCTGACATAGACTGCTGTGATTGCTGCTGCTTGGAAACAGGAGGCAAAGAACAAATCCCGCAGGAGAACAAGAAATTGCTCTGCATGATCCTTAAAATACCACGAGCTCTTGTCCCATCATTTGAAGTGCCACACCATTACTAGTAAAGAGATTAGTGGGAATGGCAGTAATTCTTTGGAGAGACCTTCACTGTGAAGAGAAAATTGTGCCTTTCTCCACCTGGGACTCCCACAGCTCTTGGCCAATACTTCATTTATGCTCCTTTTAAGCATCTTGCTCTATAGACTCATTGTACCCATAACCACCGCAAACTTTGTGCTGCAGGCATGACGAGTCCCAGCCCTTCAGTCTGTCATCTCTGCTCTGAGTGTTTCTCCTTGTCTGAGCCATCAGGACCTTGCGTTGAGCGTGCTGCAGCCTTGGATCTGTGGTGCTTCAGGTGGAATGAAAAACTGGAGCAAGGTAAGATGCCGTGGTGACCTTTCCTCTGTGCGTGTGTGGGTGTTGGCATTGCAAAGCCTGCAGCTGGCTTGCAGCATCTTCTCAGGCCACAGGGACGTACCTTAATGACCCAGGCAGAGCTGCTGCTTCAGGAGGCTTAAAGGGAGAGCTTTCTTCAAGCCCCAACCATGCTGGTTAATAAGCAGAATCTGGACACGAGGTGGGGAAAATCACCGTGGTCCCTGGACCGAGCAGGAGTCCAGCAAGCTTGGAGAACATCAAAGTGCAGAAAACAGAGGTAAGACACATGTAGATGTTTTCATCGCAGCTTTTGAAATGAGGACTCGCCAGGCAGCTCCCTTTGCTGTAACTGGGACCCCAGTGGACACCCTGAATTTGGGAGAGGTTGGAGGGGCAGGTTTGCATTGCTCCTGGCTCTGCCCTGAGGCTGAGCAAGTCAGCCCAGAGCTGGCTCCATCCAGCCCATGCTCCTGTCTCCAGCAGAGACCCGGAGGTGATGTCTCCTTGCCTGTGATACCCCAGTCCCAGCATTTCCCCCCCGGCTCTCCCTCAAAATCAGCTGTGCAGGCAGAATTGCTTTCTGATGCCTGCTTTAAAGCTCATGGAAACACTTCAGCACTATGGAGGCTCTCCTAAACGGGTGCTCCTTGGTTTTCTTCCTATGGAAGCCTTCCAGTTTTATGGCACGGAAAGTCATTGTTGGATTACAGTGTTTTCTTGTGCATTATGTGTTTTCACTTATTACTTCAATTATTTTGCCTTCCTCTGCAATTTACTTTCGTATTTTATTCTATAATGGTCTTGGTGTGCCTAAGGATCCTTTCAGCTCTAATAATAATTGTAGGAGTAATAATATAAATCATCCTGGTGCTACCTGCATGCATCTGGTTACTTTCTTTGCATTTCTAATAACAGAGCTAGACAGGATCAAATGGGGTGTTTTGACATTTTTCTTTTACCTCTCAAAGGAGAATTGCCAGGTATATCTGCCGTTCCCAAACACGTGGCAGCCCAGGTAATTCAGCATGTCACTGATGGCTACTGGTTACTGTCAGGCTGCTTACAAGTTGCTGAGTCCTCACTGAGGCTTTTTTATAGTGGTATGTTAAATCTGAAAGCTTTGGTATGAGGAATGACTGTTCAAAGATCCCAAATTGTAACATTAATTCACTTAAGGCACTGTTATTGATGTTGTGTCAGCATTATTGAGCTTTTGATGACCACAGCCGTAATGGAAGTATTTATTTGCATTAAGGAAAAGCCTAGAGGCAGTCTGATTGTCTGAACCATCTCTGGCCATGGCAGTTTACAATTTTTAATATAAAAGAAGAGCAAAGACTTGGAGAAAACCAGTCCTTAACTGTCCTGCTTTTGCAGGTGGCAGACTGAGACATAAGGGTTTTTAGACGTGCCCAGCTTCACACCAGAAGTTGTGGCTGAGTCATGAACACCATTCCCAGAGTAACAGTTTAGGGCTGCAGCCACATCATCCCTGACTCTGACGGGAATTATGTACTTGAGATGTTATATTCTCACCCGAAGGCAAGAAAATATTAAGTTTTGTAGAGGAGAGGGAAGGGAGGCTGGTGGTTTGTCTGATGAGCTCAGTGCCTGCGGGACTGAGCTTTACCCATCATGTCGCTGGAAGTCTTGGCTCTGTAACCCCAGGCTGGGAGTTGCTCAGATGAAGGTCATAATTTCTCGTGTGTGTGTGGAGAGCCTGGCACATCAAGAACTCACTTCAGGCCCCCCAGGTACACCACGAATTTCCCAACAGAAATCCACCTGCAAGAGTGTGAAGATAAAACCTTGAAGTGTCGAGATGGTTTGGCTGGTGTCTGGTTGAGGAAACGTGAGGAGAAGGCATGTTTCTCATTTTGCCCTAGGTCTGGCTCCTCAGTATCCCAGAGACAGAAAGGAGGAGGCAACAAGGCCTTATGGCTGCAAAGAAAGTTGTTTTGAGACCAGCTGAATAACGATGGAATAAACCATCCTTCAATTCCTTCCTCCAGCTTCAAACATCTCAGCCACACAAGGATTTACAAAGCAGCACATTTGTGGCATGTGCAAGTTCCTCAGTTCTCTAGAGCTTCTCTGTTCGTTTTGTATTTCTGGTATGAGAAAATAAAGCTTTGGCAGGGACCAGGACAAGGTGGAGAAATGTGCTGAGCCAGCTCCAAGTAAGAGCCAGCCAAAATCCTGATGACCCTCAGCTGAGTCGTATCTGATTCTTTTTCTCTGCTTATTTTTGCCCTCTATACCCCTCCTTATGTTGCACTGCTTCTGTCTCTGGGTGATGGAGACTCGTGAGGAAATCCATGATCAAGGGCTTTCATGGGCTTCAACGTGTGATGCCCGAGGGTGGTTTCACCTACTGGCAGCACTCCCAGCTGCACGCACCGAGGGCAATGCTGGAGCCCCTCCAGTAGATTTTTGGAAGGGGACTTAATAACCCACTAGGGTGTCACATTCAAGAGGGGATGTTTGGAAACATGGCTGTTACAGCCAGGAGCATCCCGTTAGGACCTTGGTGTGGAGTTCCCAGGGATGCTGGCGCTGGGCTGAGCTGGCTGCGAGTGGCTTTGGAAAAGATGAGCGATGTGGGACTGTCACTGATAGACGTTGCTGGACAAAACACCCTGTGGGTGCCCTGTGCATTTGCTAGCTGATGGGCCAGTGGATCATTTGGAGGAGAAAACGTCTGGACGAATGGAAATGCAAATTTGAGTGACATGTAAACCCTGTGCTTCCAGAGCTGCCCATGTCCTGGGCTGGATGACTAAGAGGAGATCAAATGGATCAGAATAAGCTTCCTTGACAGCAGGAATACTAATGAAAAAAAAAAAAAAAGGCACTGGAGGGGTTTATCTGTACCTCCTTGCTGGGAATTAGGCAGCATTATCAGACAGCCTCTCCTATGAGGCTGATTTACCAATGGAGAAATAACAGATGGGTCTCCGAAGCAAGGAGCTGTGCTTGGATCACACCCTGGGCACCCGTTTTGTGAATTACAGTAACGAAGTGGCTGTCTCCAGCCATCCCTCCCTTTTGTGCTCACTGAACGTCTTCTCTGCTGTTGTTACTGTGCCGGTCAGCTCTGATCTTGCATCGCCCCATAGCACACATCCATGTCCCTGATAAACATGGTACCCACACGTACCCACACCTGGGTCCTCCCTGCCATTGCTTAATTCTCCTTTTTCATGTTATATGAGTCCATGTCTGCAGCCTCCTACCTTTAAGTCCTTTTTGGATCTCTGTCTGTTGTTCCTGGACTCTATTTACAAGCTGTAAGTGCAGCCACTGCCCAGACTGCGCGGGGCTTTTGTTAGTGGCTCAGAGCCAACTGGAGTGGCTTTCAAAATGACACTTGAGCCAAACTCTGAGACGTTCACTTGTAGAAATGGGATTTTGGGCAAGTTTTCAGGCTGTCCCAAAGACCATTTCTGAAATGGTTGAGCCTCCTGGGATGAAGGTGGAATTGATCTGCACAGGTCTGACCAGAGGCTTTTAAAGATGCTGGTCACACCGAGGGACTATTTCATAGTGAATAACTTGCAGGCCCCAAGCTCAGGACTGTATTTTAGGTGTTTAAATACCCTTCAAGTCAGGACCCTATAGCTCAGACCTCATTGACAGCCCATGGAAATTAAAGTCCTGCATAAAATGGAATTTAGGCTTCCTAAACCACTTTTGAAAATGTCACTTAATGTCTCTACTTGCATCTTTATTTCTGTTTACCTGGACCCTCCATGGCAAGCTTTCTTTTCTAACTCTCCTGGCATCTTCAGATTCTGGTCCCTTTTCATTTTAGGTGCTAATTATTTTCCTCACGGCATTAAGTGCTTCAGCGGGCTGAGCAGCCTGGTCACTCACTCTTCTTTTATACTTCCATTCCATCAAATAGTCATGCTCACTTTGGCTCATTACGCTTTATATCCTGGACTCTAACTGACAGTGTGCTGCCAAGCCTGAGCATCCCTGGAGTTTCTTGCTGCTAACTCCAGAAATCAGAGATTTCTAGAGCTGGGCGAGAAATGCTGTGGTTTTTGTCCCTGCTCCCCTGAGGCTTTTCCAGGGGAGGTCTTTCAGCCAGATGTGGGTGTCGAGGAGGTTTGGGGGTGCTGGCGCAAATCCCGGGGAGCAACGGGGCACGGCTCCCCCCGACCTCTGCTCCTGGAGGGATGCTATCGGCCAAATGACAGCCCTGGCTGATAAGCCCTTGTTGTCTCTGTTACAGCTCGATCATTTTGATTTGGATTTTGACACCGCGTCTTTCTCCAGTCCTAACATAATGGGAAAGGAAATTACATGTATTTGAAAAAAATCACATCACTTTGACAGAAGTCAAGAGCAATTTTACTGAAGCCGGATTCGTTACCCTCTCTCGTATCGCTGAACAAGCAGGCGGGACTGTTAATTTTAACTTGACTTTGTCCCTTTAAATAATAGAAATGTGTGATGTCATGTCTAATGCTCTATCAGTGCCTGTAATGCCATCAGTCATATGAGAAATATTATGACATAGATATTTTTTTAATGCTGAATAGCTTCTATCATTTTGGAAAAGATCCCGTCTTAAATGGATTGAGCTCCCACAAAAAAACCCAACCCTTTGGATTATGTTTTGGGTTGGTTTTTTTTTTCCAATTTAAGTGAAGTGAGGGTTGAATTGGCTTTGAAGTGATGTTTGAAGTGGGAGACTGTTGCAAACCCGAAACCTCCCTCGCTTGAACGTGCACCAGAGGGCACTGCACGATGCGCTGGGAAACGCGGACAAACCCAACCGCGCTCAGCCAGGATTTGGGGTTTTTTTGCATGTAGGCAGCATTTGCTCTCACACCTGGAGATGCGTGTCTCATTTTGGGGAGATGTGGTACAGGGCTTCATCCCCCTGGGGCTGGTGCTACCATCGCAGCAGGTTTAGCACAGCCACCGGCCCTGGTGTGACTGCAGGTGCTGTCCCACGGCGAGGGCACAAACCGCAGCCCCCAACCCATGACAGCTCCTGCTCTGAGCCAACTCGTGATGAGGACGATGGCATGGTGTCAGCCGCTCCTCACTGGCAGGAGGCATCTCGCCAGCCTGGATCACGCCCCGGCTCCCTTGCAGCGTGCTGTCCTGGGCTGGGTTAGCCAAATCCCTTGGGGCTTGTGAGGTCCTTTCCCACCCTGTGCCTTTATCTCTCATCTCCTCTCCGCTGAGCCAGCTGCCTGCAATTGCTGTCTGCTCCAGAAAAAGCTTTTCAGGAGGGGCACTTCTGCTCCAAAACTGAGCTGTGGCACCGTGCCTGCAGGAGACCTGATAGGAAGGGTGTTGTGGAAGGACAGTCCATGGGACGCTTCCCCCCCTGAGGGCACCTCTGGGTGCTCAGCTTTACCTGCACAAAAAGCATGAAAGGGGAGCACAGGGCGGGGGTGAGGAAACATCCCAAAATAAGCTGGAAAAGCAGACAGCGCTGATGGGCAGAGGCAAAGCAGGGTGTCTTCAGTAGCCTTCCCCAGCACCATCCCACCAGCTCGGGCTCACTGCTGGCATCTGGACCATCCTCTGCACCCACTGCCCTCAGTTCAGTTTCTTTTGATGCCTGTGTGTTGCTTGGGGTGCCCATCACTGCAACAACCCTGGGTGTGGGATTTGTTTCCCCTTCATTTCTTCCAAAGTTTTCTCTTTTTAACTGCTGAGCTCATGTGTGATATGCCACCACTTCAATCCTTTCCCCTTAAACTGGAGAAACTGGTCCTCTCCACCTTTACTAGTTGTGCACCAGTGTGAATCCCAGGCAGAGGTGTGGGTAGAGCTGTCTTTCTAGCAAAGGTATTTTTGTGGTTGGTAATGCTGAGGACATGGCTGGGAGGACTTCCCTGGATGGTGCCAGCAAGAGGACAAGGCTGGAGAGTCAGAGCAGCCTTTCTTGACCCTTAATTATGCCATGGCAGTTGTGCAGGTCACAGAGTCCTGCAGTGCTGCCAGCATGCACCACAAGTAGCAGTCACCGTGTTACGGTGATATTGGTAACAGATTAATACAGAGTGTGGCTATAAAAATAATAATACAATCACCACTAAGAGTGAGTATATATGGGAAACTGGAACAGGACTACTGCCTAGAAATTTCCACTGTCAGTTCAATCTAGGAAACGTGTTTTCTGTAGAACAAGGGGTTACTGTGCAAGTTGGGATTACTGTGCAAGTTAGCATTTCTGTGGCGCAGGACTGCGCTGGTGTAATGGCCTGATGGCAGGTAACCTGGCAGAGGCATGTGTGGCCTCTTTTCTTTTGAACTCAAGGATTCCTGCAATCCAAATAAACCCTGTAGGACTGGGTTTGCATTTTTAGCATGCCACAGTCCTGCATCATGCAAAGCCAGGCTGCTTCTGGAACTGCCAGGAGCTATAAAGGAGTAATGGAGCTGGCAACCCGCTCCTACTCCTGCACCTGTTTTATATTATTTGTGGGCAAAATCCTGAGGCCTTTAGTCACTTGCTGAACAACCACAGGAGGAAAAATTCTTCTGAGGGAGGAGGTGTTTGTGAGGGTTGTCTTGCAGACATCTCCTTGGATAATCCTTTGGCGATGGGACTGTAGCGGGACCCCCCCTCTCCTCGTGGAAAAGGCCAGGGGATTATTCCTAAGCATGCTCCTAGCTGGGGGATTTCCTGCGTGGAAAGATGTGCTCATGCACCAGGGATGCTCGTGCATGCGCCTGTAAATCCATCTGGAAAAAAGCCCTCGGGCCCTTCCCCAGCTCCTGCGCGATGGCCCCGCGGATGCAGTTCAGGTGAGCCCGGCTCGAGCGTTTTGGCTCAGCCTGTGCTGTGGGAGCGGGCTGGAAAAGAACAGCTACAGATGACCATGCACCCAGGAACGAGCCTATCATGGGGGTCTGCCTTATCGCCGCCATGCTGTCCCTGTGCCCTCTCACCCCCATTGCCTCCAGCATCCCTTTTGTCTTTAGCATCCTTTCAGATCTTTCTTCAGGGCGGCAGTCTGGGACCAGGCTGGAGGGGCTTCATGGTCAAGGTCCCTTCTCCGACTTCCTCTGCCCAGCCAACCCACCTGGCACCACAGCGAGGGCTGTCCCTGCTTGGGTGGTTTCTTCTGACCAGCTCCTCTACCAAAACCATGAGTCAGCGTGTGTTCGAAGGCTTTTCTCTTGCAGAACAGGCTCTTTTACACCCTCCGTCCCTGAGGAGCTCACGGGTGGCTGCAGCGTGGCCAGAAGGTCAGTGGCTGAGCGAAGGGTGGCACTGGGGCACCATGTCATGTGCCTGTTTTCACAGGTCATTTAAGTTTGTTCCCATCCTATCGCCCCATCTGCTCACATTCAGGACCCACCATCAACCTTTGATTCCTTCTTCGCCCCAAAAAAGAGGGCTGGGGGAGTCCATGGGCTGCTCTCCCTGTGCCTATCCTCCAGCACGGGGGATGGCAGGCGAGGGGCAGCCAGCAGAGAGGTTTCCCAGGAGCCTGATGAAGAGGTAAGGGCCACACAAAGGGTTAATCTTTGCTCTCCAAGACTGAATTGATGTAATCCCACATACGCTAATGGGAAGCTCTGTATGACGATATTAGTTGTTGCTGTGTCCTAGTCCTTCAATTATTTGATTCATTCACATTTAGCATAAATACAAGATTAACCCGAAATGAGGGTTTAGGAGGGAGAATCTCTTACTCTTTAATTTTAATCTAAAATGCATTTGAAAAAATCACCCTGGTGATTGAGGGGAGGTGATTTAGGAAAGGATATAGGCATGGGGCAGCAGCAGCCTGGGGATGGATGGGGCCCGGGGCAGCCACAGCAGTCACTGATGGCTGCTTCAAATAAACCCAACACTTTTCTCTTCTCTCCCCTCTTCCCTCCAAGACCCCTTAATAAGCTCTTCCGCCCAACCTTGTGGTTTTAGCTTTTTTTTTTTCTTTATTTTTCCCTGAGCAGACACTCAGGACATCTCCTGTGCTCTGGGGACTGCATTAACATATGAATCGAGGCAGACGAACGTGGATGCCACATCTGCCTGCACGCCAGGTACAAAATGAGGGAGCATCGTCCCATCCCTGTCGCTGTCCCGCACTTTCTCAGCCGTGCTGAGAACCCCCTCTGCACCTCCTCAGCGGGTGCCGGAGCAGGAGGGACCCAGCCCTGCCTGGAGCAAGCCCAGGCAGAGCCACGGGGAAGGGACAGCACGAATGCCCAGAGGTTGCATGGCACAGCCCATCAAACAGCCTCTGGGCTTTTCTCGGCATACAAATCAGGCAGGTCTGGTGTTTTGCCTTTATGGGTTTCTTTGCATGCGGTACAGGAAACACCAGTTGCAACTGGTATTTTTGACGAGCCATCCCCACTCCAGGGTTCAGATCCCCAGGGCTCAAAGAACCAAA
Organism: Ciconia boyciana; assembly: GCF_034638445.1. Lineage (NCBI taxonomy): Eukaryota > Metazoa > Chordata > Aves > Ciconiiformes > Ciconiidae > Ciconia > Ciconia boyciana. Next base: position 1,219,088 of record NC_132950.1, read on the forward strand.
AAGCAGCCTGAAATGCCAGCCCAGACCCCACTGGCAGGGAGCGCCAGGCGCTGCTCTTGCAGGGGACGAGGTGGCAGGGTGACAAAACCCCTCCTCAGCTTGGCTCACGCACCATGCCGCGGGGCGAAGGTAGGTGATGCTGGAAGTGACTTGGCAGCCCCCCTGCTGGGCACCGCAGACCACCTTGAGCAGTGGGGTTTGTCCATCCCCTGCTGTGCGTGAGTGCTGGACGTGGACAGGTAGCTCAGCACCGTGCACCCGATGTGATGGCCATCCCATCAAGACAGCACCTTCTACCCAGCATGCGATGGTGAGGAGAACTCACTGCACTTGTTTCCACCCTGGAATCCCAAAATGAGGCCAGATTTTGCATAGGTTGAGGTTGCTGTGCTAAAAGGATGATGCAGAGCCATTGCCATGGAGACAGAAAGCCAAGGTAAGGAGCCACGCTGCTCCTGGCAGCATCCCGGGAGTGGGGACCTCACCCTGAGTCCTGCAGCATCTGCTAGGGGAGAGTGGGGAAAGATGCATTCCCCCAGCTCCAAACACACAGTTTGGCATCACCGGCAGGATTGTTCCCTGGGGCTTTTATTTTAAGCAAATGCCTCAGCTCCCTATGGGATGTAAATATTCAAGCACAGGTTGAAACCTTCCTCCTCCTCCTCCTGTGCGCACTCACATGCCAGCTGCACATAAACGAGCAAACACAGGTTGCGTAGTGTGCGGCCGGATGCAGGTTACACAATTTGGTAGCATTAAATCGTGCTTAGCATTTTAGGTAATAATAGCTACACTTCAAAGAATTGCTTAATGACTCTTTTGCTGAGCCCTCTGAGTTGCTCACACGAGAGCAGCGCAGGAGCTCATAAAAACCCAATTAGCAGCTGTGAGCGCACTGTGGCTCTTGAAATGCTGAGCGCGGTTTTGTGGGGCAGGCGGCAGCCTGCGGGCACAGCGTCCTCTGCTGCGCTGCCTGGCACACTGACGTGTGTCCAAAATCTCAGTGGGGAGCAAGCGCAGAGGGGCTGGAAGGTGCTTGCGAGACCCTCTGGTTGTCAGGACATGTTTCTCTTCTATTAGGAAGAGGGGAGCCAAACTTTCTCAGCCTCTCAGGGAACACTTTCACATAGTCAGGGTAGGATGCTGAGACCAGGTCCCCATGCTGGCAGGGGACCCCCATTCCTGAGCAGATGCTGCTTCCATGCACAAACATCTGAGCACCCATTAGTGCTCATCTCCTCTCCCAGCGTGTTACCAGCCCCTTTTCTTGGCTCTTGATGGGCTGGAAAGCAGGGAGCTGCCATGAAATCATGGAAACTGCTATTCTTATATCCTTTTCATACGTGATTTAGCTCAGATGGAGATGGCAGCAGCTGGGCTCCCAAGGGCTGAGCTTGATGTCCATAATGCTGAAGGTTCACATTGTCCATGCCAGGGCTGGGTCCATCTGGCATCCCCAAGGCCACCCAGCAGGACTGGTGGCCCAGGACGGGGCTCCTGGAGCTTGGCATGAACTGCTCAAGAGCTGGGTTTGGCCACGTTACATGGAGAGCTGGTGAAACAGCACATGGTAAAACCACACGAACAGGGAGGTGGCTGTCGGGGTCTTGTAACAAAACCAGTGTCTTGGCTTGCTCCATCGTACATGTGGGTGCAGGATTCTCTGTGTCTTCCTGAAAGAGCAAAAGGAAACAAAATGACCACAACGATATGAAACATGCATTGGGGATAAGACATTGTGGGCTCTTTGCAGAGGTTCTCCTTGGCTTTCCCCTCCTGTAGGCAAAGCCTGGCTTTGAGTGATAAAGGGATGGTGATCACGTTATAGCCATGGCGCAGGTTGGCAGGTGGGAATTGCTGTGATGGATGAGCCCTGCAAATCCATCCAGTCCTGCGGGTGTTGCACAAAGAGGTCATGCTCAGGAGCAGAACAGATTGCATGGACTAAGCCTTGGTGGGTTTTATTTGAACATTTTCCTGGTTCAAGGCAACTTGAAATTTTCCAACTGTGTCTCTAACTCAGTTGAAGGCAAAAAAAGCAGTCAAATAACTCTGAACAGCAGAATCAACAGGACCTGCTTTCCTACGGACTTATGACCTTAAGCTCTTTACCCAGTACTCCCAGCTCCTTCCCTTATCCCCCACCAGTTTGGCAGGGCAGGTGGCACCATGTACTGCTGCTGGTTTGGAGCTATGTGTTTGCTGATGGGCTGGACAGTAGACATGTTGTCTTGTAAATACGTGACAGAGTTGAATTTGGCTCTTCCTCTTACAGACATTATTTTGGGCTTTCTCTCTTATCCAGCCAGTTGTCATGAAACCTGCTGGAAGAGCAGATCATTGAGATCTCTGCTCCAGTATCAAATTGAGTTTGAGTTGGCCAATATATGCAAAATTATTTTTAGTGAAGAAGGACGGACAGTTAAATGAGTGGTTGCACTGGCTCTGTGACCTTGGCTTTTCCTTAGACTAAAGCTAGGAACAGCCATAAAATGAGAAGCAGTTATTAAAACTGTCAGCAGATTCCTAATTTTTCTTTTACATTTTGAAAACTTAAACCAGCCCATCAATAAGGTTTCTTCTGTTTCCACTGTTAGTTAGAGGCTGATTTATGTCCTGAAGCAGGATGATTTAGGTCTCCTTCACATTTTTCTTTCAAACTGTTTGCCAGTGGAAGTAGGGATTCCCATCATTTGCCCGTGAGCAGTCCTTCCCTGGGTTCTGTCAAGCCCTTGCTGTCAGTGTGTCTTGCACAAAATATCACCCACTAACTGTGGAAACAAAAAAATCCCTTTTTTTCATTTTCAATTTTGAACAGCCATTAGCTGGAGCACAGATACTGTTATTTTATGTGTCTTTGTTCTATCCCCTTGCACTAGACCTAGTAAAGCTTAGTGTTCTGCTGATTTCTGTCTTGTGAGCCTAGGTGAAGTTTTTTGCCAGATTTGCACCTTTTGAAGGGCTCTCTCCTTGGAGGACAGCCTGGCATCTCTCAGGGTCAGGGTCCAGCTGAAGCTGGGCGTGACGTGGCCAAATACAGCTAAATTGCTTCCAGGGATGCAGAAGCCATTGAGACAGATGGACACATGCACATCCACATGGGATGAATCTAGTTTCATTTGCAAATCTGGGTAAAAAGAATAATTTGTGATTAAATTAGTTAAGTACCCCTTTATTCTGAAAGATGGATGAGAACTTTCTCCATGGCTTGAGCTTGGACATCAGTGTCCAAGAGGGATTTGGAAAGTCAGCAAAAGGCGAGATTGCGGGCAGATATGCAAAAGTGGATTAAGCATCAGCTCCTCCATGTTTTTAACTAGGTTTTTTGTTTGTTTCCAAATTCCTTTTGAAGTTTTAAGTAATCCCTTGTGACACTTGGTGAAAGCAAACAAGGTTTTCAAAGCTTTACGTTTGAATTCAGGAGACCAAAACTCTGCCTGTAGGTTTCCAGCATGTTTTATTCTTTTTGCTTTTTATCTTTATTAAAGGGCTGTAATTTGTGTGATTAATTGCTAATGCATATGGCTATTTTCTTGGCCTAACAAACACAATATTGCACTTTGAGAGCCCGTTGTCTGCCCAGAGCAGACACACTAAATCCTGCTTCCATGTCAGCAGAAAAAGGGTTATCATATAGACTCCTCCTTGGATTATTAATTAATTAAATCAGATTCAGGGTCTTCAGCCAGCATGGCTATCCTGTAGCAATATGTTATATCAGTGAAACTCTCTAGTCTGTGTTGTGGGAAACTCTGAATGAGAGAAGCAGCAATGGGGTCTTCCAGTCTCGAAACCTGTGCAAGTGAGAAGATGGTTTGCCCTCCAGAAAACATGATGTAAAGAGATAAGATGCATCCCGATGCATCAAAAACATGCAGCAATGACAAAAGTTAACACTATTTGGCTCGAGAGTGGAAGAGTCAGCTCACCAGTGTACTCAGCCGTCCCTGGCTTTCCAGGCAGCCTCACCATTTGGATCAGAGAAAGAATTTAGCAGCAACATGATGTGGTTTTTGGACAAGATCCTGCACAGCTCTGCATCTGGCTGATGGGTTTTCTGCCACCTCACTGCTTGGATTGCATGTGATCTCCTTGCCTCTGCACCCTTCCCACCCTGCCTAACTGCACTCAGACCCAAGGATTTGGGGAAGGATGGTTGAGCTGGTGTAAATAAGAGAAATGCCTCATGCCAAGGGCAAGCAGTGTCCCTGCTTGCTGCAGAGTCTGGGTGCTCTGGGCAAGGTAAAGCAGCTCTAGCTGCTCAAGCCTAGCAGCTCCTCTCACCTGAAATGCCTTTGCCTTGGTGCTTTTTACATGTTGCTATAATACCCAGCTCTATCTTTTCATCTCATCCTCAGAAACCCGCTGTTTTCCCCAGCGTCATGAGAAGCTATCCTCTAACATCCTCGTAGGTAATAAAATCAAAGTGATGCCGCTTCCATTAAGAAAGCAGCAACTCACCAGAAGTAAAAGGAGCTGCTAGCTGCTACGATACAACTGAGCAGCGCTGCAACCTTGCAAGCTCAGCTGGGTCTAGCGCTGCCGGCACCTTGGTAATGCAAATACTTGCAAACACTGATTTCTGCTTGAGATTATGTATCTCCCTAGCTGCAGGCTTTCCAGGAGACTTGATGACCAGATGAGGTCAAATGCAAGATTTAGGTTGTTGGAGAAAAGAAGACATGACAAAACCTTCAATGAACCAAACTTCACACTTCACAGCGTCCAATGAACCCAACACTGAAATTGTGGCAAATGAGGGGTTTTGAGCTCATTGCAGAAGGAAGACCTCCTGTGTCATGGCCATGGCTCAGCCCATTGTAAAGAAAAGGAGAGAGATTAATATTCCACAGTCCAATGCCAAAAAATCCCAGAATCAAGGGTGTCATCACGCTGAGGTTTATTTGCCCCTCACCGTAGACTTCCAGGTTGACCAAAACAGATAGAGTAAATGCAAAGTTTGTTTCAGAAACATGGGTCTGTGGCTGAAAATACAAACAAGGCTGAGGATCTTCCAATCTTTGACGCTGCTGCTTGAGCTTGGCCAAACTGGCCAGTGCACAAGCCCTTGCCCGACAGCCAAGGTGCCTGATCTGGAAATCAGATATAGCACACACCATCCCGATGAAAAATATCACACGTGGTCTATACTTCAGGCTACTTTCCAGTATCTCGGGGAAGGGATCTTTTAGTTGAAAGCCTTAATGTTTCTCGTTATATTTAAAATTAGAGCGGAACGTCAATAAAATTGGTCATGGGATTGAGACAAGTTTTAAGGGAGAGAAGGAAATTTATTCTTCATTTTTTACATCGGAGCATCCTGTAGAAGCCCATGCACATTTGAATATGTCAATGCAAGGATTAATAATTAAAGGAACAACAACCACATGTCTCCGAGATACACACAAGAAAGCAACAGCTCAGGCCAGAGGCTGGAGTCTCTGGGGACGCACTGTTATTGCTGGCATTTCACCTCCGCCTGGTATACCTCATTATTTAGAAAAGCACTTTCCCACCAGCCTTTGCCAAGGAATGTCTTACCTAGCAATTTGCAGCTGATGGCTAACCTCAGCATTAGCCTGGGAAATTGTATCTATGCTTGTCATCAAATTAATTTTGAAGGAAGACACAGAGGTATTCACATAGATAATAAGCGATTTGGATAGTTGTGTTTTGGGGTGAAACCCTCCAGCCACCAGCAGAAACCCTTGCAAGAACGGATGTGATGCTCCAGCAAACCCAATAGCTCCAGGTCGACGTGACTCGCAGCTGTGGTTGCCCAAGACTTGTGAAAAAGCAGGCTCCAAAACCGCTTCCTCTCCGCTCCCCGGATCCAGATGGATGTCAACAGGCTATGGCAATGAGACGGAGCCGTTTCGCTCCCCGGCGTGGCCCCTGGCCAAGCAGACGCCTCAGTGCACCGCTCTGCAGAGCCATCCAACAGCCCTGCGGCCGGGAGCATCTCGCCAGGCACTGAGGGCAGTTCAAAGCGTTGGCTTGGAGAAGGGAGTCTCCGACTTGAATGCAGTTTCCCTCACCAGGCCCAAATTGTGCTTCCCGTCTCTCCCCGTCCTTCCTTATTCCATGTTGGTAGTCTTCTCATTCATTAAAAACCTGCTAATTATCTCAGCAGCTTGGAACGGGGTTGCAGCATGGAATTAAAACCAGCTTTTCCTTTTGGCATCCACTGCCTCATGTAATTAATAAGACAAGAGAAAGCCAGAACATGCGGGTCAGCCCTGAGTGCGAGGAAGGGACTGATCGGACACGGCCAGTGCCGCAGCTCACGGCCAGGATGCTTTGAAGCCGGCCTCGGTGACGGTGGGTTGCATTTTGGGGCCAAACTGGGGAAAAGGAGGAGGAGATGAGGTTCGTTCTTTCCTGGTTGTTCACCTTGTTTTTTCCTCATTTCAACTCAAAATCTGGAGCAAGTAGCACTCAGTGAAAACCCTGAGCTCAATCTTCAGCACCTCTTTGTTGGAAAAGGAACGGGAAAGCAGTCTGGCAGGGCTTGACAACGTGTTTTGGCTGTCCCTGCCATGCTGAGCAGACCAGGATGCTCTGAGAGCCTGGACTGTTGCAGATGGACATTTTGATGGAGATCTGGAAAATGGCTGGAGGAACCTGAAATCGAAGGAGGGATCAGCGCCACTTGCACTCTCGCCAGCACCAGGTCCTCTCCCCACTGCCTTGGCACGAGCAAGCGGCCACCAAATCCAAATGGAAATGCTGCCCTGCTTGCTGGCCCCAGGCAGGAGAAGGCCAAGGACCCCATCTTGCAGAGCCAAGCTGGGGTGATGCAACCCTGCCCCACAGCCCCCCTCCACCCAGAGCTTGGGCTGGCAAAGGGAAGGCAATGCCTTTGGGCACCGTCGCAGAGCGGTGGCAGCACCAGGACAGAGGGGACGTGACCCTCCTCCCAACTCATTGGAGCATCGGTAGAGCACAAACTTTCCTCCCTGCATCTGCAGGAGCACTCGGGCTCCCCTCGCCCACCCCGCTGCCAATACCGTCCCCACTCGTCACCTGCCGTGCCTGCTCTCCGAAGCATTGATTTGCAATTTGTTGCTCCTGCCACCGAGTAACTACTGTTGCTGCTTACTACTGACTTGCTCCGCTGCCAGATGCCCCCGACGGGCAGTGAGACGCTGCTGGAGCTGGCAGGCCGGGGCAGGAGACAATCGCTCCTGGGGGAGCAGCAACACCAAATTGGGGTTCTAGCCCTTTAAATCCAATCCAGTACTGCAAAAAAAAGGGCGAGCGAGCAGGAGAGAGCCTTCAGACTCTTTTAATTAAAGCTTGTACCATATTCTGTCTTCCCAAGTCGCAGCAGTCACTCTCGCTTCTTCAGGACATCTCGGGGCTTGCCAGCACTGTGGCATGGACGGGGGAAGCTGCTCACCTGGGACCGGCAGCAGTAGGTACGCGCGGAAGGACGGGGCTGCTTGCATGGCTTCTCCCCCTCTCCTCGCTGTCAGCTGGAAGCATCCCCTTTTTTTTTTTTTATGTCTTTTCGTTTGCTGGAGAGAAAGTCTAACGCGTTGCTTCTGGCTCGCCACCTTGCGCGGGGACAGTGGCAGGAGACATCCTCCCGCCGCGCACCTGGGGACGAGGGGCTCCCCATCCTGCCACTGCTGCTCTCTTCCCTCTCCTCTCCCTCCCTTTTAAATAACTAAGTGCATGACCTAGAGTTGGTTGGTTTTTTTCCTTGCTCCTTAAATCAAAGAGCTGCCATTCAGCAGAAGATAAGTTGGGATGCCTGTTTCATAAATCACCGGAGAAGTTGGTCCCTGTCGCGCTCTTGCTGCTGATTGCCCCTGCCGGCTCCGCTTGTGGCTGCTCTCCCCTCTGCCTCCCCTTGTAAGTGTACCAGGTTAAGAGAGTTTTGCCATATCCTTTCATGCGCATTGCACTCTCAATGCAGAGCATTTCTTAAGAGTCTCACGGACCGAATCCCAGGGTTATTAGGAAAGACGGCGTTGTATTCACACTGAAGTCTAGTCTCTTCAGCAGTATAACCCACAGCAGCTTTAGCTGGGCTTATAAATTGCCCTTCACTGGGAACATTGTGCACGGAGAACATTTAACTGCTAACTATCCCATTCACCAATCGATTTTTCTCTCCCCCTCGGCTCCTAACTGAGTGATCTCTTAATTTGTATTTCTACGCAACACAGCTATTTCTTTAAATTATGTATTGCCATTCCTCCATCGCTGTCTCGGGTTGGTGCATAGTTAGGATCCCCTGACCTTAATGAGAGCCCATTTTCCTCTTTGCAGCCAGGTCCCAGGTGAGCGTAGGTCCCAAGGAGCCTCCCTCCTGCATGGATCCCTGGAGGGGAACAGAGGCTTTGCCAGGAAAACATTTATCCTGGTGCCTATCTGAGGTTAATAACACTTTTGACAAATAGCAGACCTCCTCGAGGCTTGAAATAGGGTTGAAAAAGCAGCCACTAATCTCCTTGAGAAGTGCTAGATGGTGGCCACTGCTCTCAGTAAATCAGGAGACAAGCTGTTTATGTATGGCATGTTGAGACGTTAGCACAGCAAAAAAAAAAAAAATCCTTCTGTTAATCCACTGGCAAAAACTCTGCCTTGCCATCATTTCTCAGGTCAGCGGGCTTCTGTAGGGAATCCTGTGAATTCAGCGTGGCCCAAAGCACATGGGACTGTGGGGCTGCCCGGCAGGGTCAGGGAAATGTGGGGTTTTTTTTTTCTCACTGGCAGCATTTGCCGTAAGTGAGAGAGTGATGGGATGGGAAAACTTGCAAGTGAGCAAGGGAAGTGGAGCCGTAGATCAGTGTATGAGCAGCAGAGCAAGAGCACCTGGAGCTATCAGGTGGTTTGTGGGCAGCAAGACGTTTTGACTTGAGCAGCTGAAGGAATTAAACTTCCAGAGGAGGAGGCACAGCGCCTGCAAGCAAAAGCAAAGATGCCAGGGCAGAGAGAAATCTGCAGTGCAGGCTCCGCAGTTAACTCACAGGGGTGTGGGACTGTGGAGGAAAAGAAATGTTGTGTGCCCTGGGGTTTTGCATTTATCGGTTTTCCTGGTCAGGGTTGCTTTCATCAGTGGCTCCTCTCTGTTTGGTAGTGATTTAACCATTTGTGACTTTCGGTGACATTAGGAAGGAGCTTGGCCTTTGCAACTGAGATGCGGGATAAAAGCTCCCTTGTTTCCAGCTTGCAGCAGGAGAGCAAATGACCTGGCAAGGAAACCTGAAAGTGCCTGAAAGTAAAAAAACCTGTTCCTGTGGTCCGAGCGGGGCTGCAGACAAACTCTTCTTGGGTGAAGTCCCCAAACCTGTTTCCTCCACCCTGCAGAGCTGGAAAACCCAGAGTAGGATTTGAAAACCACCTACAAATACAAGTGGGGAGAAGAAAGATGAACAAAATGTACATCTCGGTTCAGCAAAGTGACTCAAGCCTCGCAAGCATACGGAGGGTGGGGAGTAATTATTTATAGTGCCATCAGCAGAAATAATAGAATGAAATGAAGGGCTGAAAAGTTTTGCTGACTATCAGGGAACACGTCCTGGCACAGACTGATATTTCTCAGGCCCGGCCCTTTGCATCTCCAGCGTGACCGAGTATGCAGCCTGGAGACCCAGCAAAGCCTCGCTGGGGTGGGACCCCACCAAAATCGGACAGGAGGCATCAAGGAGCTGAACCCGCCTGGAGGATGGAGTTTAAATGTCAGCTGTAACTTCCACCCTGAGCCACCTCTGATGCCCAAGCCTGGATTTTTCTCCTGGTGGATATCTGAACTTTGAGGGGAGCAGCGCTCTGTGGCAGGGGAGGGCTGGGTGGCCAGGTTTGGCTTTTCCATTCTAATTCTATGAACATTGAGATTAAAAAGCAGGGGGGAAAGCCATTTTCGAGATCAGCAGTTACTGTAATTCAGTGCTTTGTCTTCCATAATTAAGCTCTGCGTTCTGCGTTTCAATAACGCTCTTGAACCATGATGACAAAAGGAATTAGAGGGATTGGCAGGCAGACACAGGCAGAGAATCGCTCACCTGGCATCACTCAAATTAAAGGTGACCTGCATAAGGTTTTCTTTTCTAAATTGAGAAAATCGAGTTTGGACTCCTCTTTGTGGCTTTGTGGTGATGAAAAGCCTTCTTTTTTCCTTTTCTTTTTCTTTTCTTCACTTACAAATGATGAGTAGTATCAAGCTTGTCTCTCCCTATCTGGGCAGATGCACTGGAGGGCTGAGATGGCCACTGAGGTTGTTGCAGGTGGAAAGGGTGAATTTGAAACCCGATCGAGCAGCCAGCCCTCAGCAATTTTGGTGGACAGTCACCAACATCCTGCAAAAATTCTCGATGCAAGAAGTTTTCTGTAATCCCAGAGCCCTTTCCTTCTCCCCAGGCTACTTGATAACACTAAGAGAGACCAGTCTCCAAGTGGACACAAAGATTAGAGCTTTATAAAAGTCCCACAAGGCAATTTGCTCTGTCTTGCCCTGCTTGTCAGTCTCCAAACATCCGAGATTTTCCTAGTACAAACAAGACCTGAATTTCTGAAGAACAAGCAGAAAAATAATTCTTTTTTTATTGTAGGTAATAACCTTTCCCACTTCCTTTACTCTATACACTGGAAAGAGCACAAACACAAAAGGCATAGCTCTCATTTTTGCTTTTTCTTCGCTAGCCACCTTTAAACAAAAGAAAAATAGCAGGATATCTGGAGCAGAACCGGACCAAAATGGATCTGACTGAGATAAAACCTAAATTTACTCTTTCTAGCTGCTAGAGTCTAATATATTCTTCTATTCAGAGCAAGGGACATATGTCAACCCAATTCTACATCTCTGGCAGGGTATTACAGTTTGAATTAGTATGATAAATTAAAAACAGTCATAAAATTCTACAGAGGTCTTCAATCGTAAAAATGTATTATATGAATGAAATTGCACAGTTATTAAGCAAAATGTTTGCGATACAAACATTAGTGTGGCATGTCAGTCTAGAAGGATGAGAGCAGTCACATCCAGAGGACTCAGAGTGATCCAGATGTGGATCATGTTGATCATCTGATCATCTTTGCTGATCATATGGATGGTCTAGCTGGATTCAGGTAGCCTTTCAGAGCAGGCTAATCCACCATCTGCTGTGCTATTTTCTTCTTTGATTTTTTAATCTTTTTTTTCTTCCTTCAAGATATGTTTTTTCCCTTTGAACATAAGTTACTTTCAGTGTATTATTTAAAACCTACATTTTAATGGAAGGAGGTAAGAGGCTGCACAGACAATGTAAACCTTGTTTTCCATGACCACCCAGAGACTGCCAAAAATCAATTGTCTGCTAGAGGCTAATCTTTAAATAAAGTTAAGCCAAATTGTATCAGAAGCCCTGGGGATCCTTGAAAGCAGGTTTTCAAGAAAGTCATGTACAGATCTTGCCCAGTTTGATATAGGTTTCACCCTTTAAATCCTTTTGTGCTGCGACCCGGTCTGCTCAGGAACTGAATTACTCTGAATTACTTCTGGCTCTAACCAAAGCATAGACTCCAGATGAGAACTGCCCAAGTGCTTTGGGAGCCTGAGGCACTGTTTCAAAGTGGATTAATAAGCCCTTAGGAGCTGCAGATGCTTTACTGGAAGCTGGTGGGATGCCCCTGGGTGATATTGCAAAGATTTCTCTTTTCTCTCTATTGCAAGAGGAAAGACAGGAACTGTCTGGCATACGCAGTCCTGTAAATGAAACGGGAATCTATTTTAAATGTATTTTTCTTTTTGCTCCCTTGTAAATACACTGTGGTGAAACAGCCTATGAAGCTGGGAAAGGATTAACTTGAGAAGTGTAAAGGTTTAAGAACGAGAAAGCTGCTGTGCTACAGGACATGTTCTCGTGGAGGAGATACTGAGTCCGGCTGCCCCATGGACGTCTGCTGTTCATAAAGATGTGCAACACTGCTGACACCACAGAACGACTCCAGATCTGCAGCCATGCCCGGGAGGAGAAAGCAGGAGCGTGTCGGCACGGGAAGGGATCGGTTGCCGGCTGGTGGCTCCTGGGAAGGGCAGAAGTTCTGCTGTGGCCAAGGGGCTGGTGATGGAGATAATGTTGTTATAATATGTGAGTGTTATACATGTCAACGTGCTGTAACATGTGAGTTGTGATGGTGCCAAGAAGCTTCTGTTAGGGTGGCATTGTCCCTTGGCACTACACATGCAGTCCATGCAAAGCTGTGTTATTTTTATAAGTTCCTTTCAATGAGCTTGCATGCAAAAACAATTCTGGAACAAAAGTTGCAGATCCAGGGTCTGTTGTAATGCTAATAACACCAGTAGAATTAATCCTAACTGATACTGGCCTCAGAGAAAAATCCAGAGAAAAACCTGATGGGGCAGGACCCCAGGCAGCTGGGGGACGCACGCCCCACCCCTGGCACAGCACCTGGGCTGTGGAGGGGCAGCTGGGGCGTAAGACACAGCCAGGAGACCCACTGCTCCCAGGCGATGGAGCCCAGCCCCATGGCTGTTTGCTTTCTGAGTTTCTGATGACCGTCCAGAGTCAGAAAGAAGATTCAGGCATTTTAGATAATCCTCACCCATGAAAAGCAAGCTGAAAGAGTAGATGGATTCTTTTCTCCATCAGATTGGACCATTGACTGAAGGTGCAATTTTGTCCTGTGACCTGCTGATTGAAGAAATGAAATCGTACAGTGCTGTCATCAGGAAGTTTGATAAATATTTTATTCCCTCCTGAAATGTCATTTATGAGAGATACAGGCTTTCTCCGGGGCACAAGAAGAAGATGGATCTGTGGAAAATACTGACACTGCTCTTTACAACCTAGCTGAACTGTGCGACTTCAACAAGAGGTTTTATGATGAAGTGATATGGGCTTATATCATTTGTGGCACAAAAGACAACATGGGCTCCACCTCAGGTCTCATTTAATGTTTGAGAAAACAATTACAGCTCTAGAGAGGCTGAGAGCAGCCAGAGGCATCAAGAAACCTTGAACGGTCCTGCTGATCCCTTTGGTAACACTGACCCTACTTTTTCCCCATGTCAGCTATTAAAAACCCAGCAGATGTTGTTCTGGGTCAGAGATGGACCTCACGAACTGCTCGAGGGTGGTCCAGGGTCAGCTGCAAATTGTCAAAACCACTGGTGTGGACAAGCCTTGGCAATCATATGATCAGCGTCCAGATGAGAATGTTCCAGGTAGGATGGCATGAGAGGAGCTGCTATGTGTCCATGCATATCCATGAAGCAGATGGCATAGGAGTGCCTGGGACGCTGGGAGCAGACATGGGGCTGCAGACCTTGGTCTCCATGTGCTTCAGTCTGCCTTCACATTGGCATAGGACCCATGGTCATTTTCTTGAGCGCTGGTACACCTCTGGCTTGGCCTGGCTGACATGAGGAACACTTGCATCTCCAAAAGCCACATTTGATTTCTTTTGATTGATGGTTTGGCTTTTTAGGGGTGGGAAGCAGGTAGTGTAGTGATTCACGGGCACTGCTGTCAGAAGGTATAGGAATGGAAGGAGAGGGGAAGGCTGGGGAGGTTGCTCTAGGCTTTTCCAAAAATACTTGGTTTTGAATTGAAATCAAATCACGTTTCAGAGAACAGAGCTTTGCAGTGGGCTTTTTGTAAAGAAACACAACATTGTCTATGGCCCTATCTTTGTCATATGGACTATCCCCAGTAGGTATCCCATTCCTGTGGTCTCACGTGCTGCTAGAGAAAAAACTTGAAGAAAATAGGGTTTGTTTATAAAAATAATGGCAGGGCATGTGAGAGGAAGCTGTGAAGGAAGTATAAAGCTGGAGGAACATGCTGGTATTCCCCTGATCCTGAGATATGTCCCCAAGCAGGGGTGGAGATGAGCGCTGTGATGTAAACCACAGCAAGCATCTTTTGCATCGGTGTTTGTACAGCACAGCAGGCTCTTGGTCTAACAGTAGGACACCAGGACTTCTGGGACCTGGAGAAACCAGTCTGCCACAGTGGCTTCCCTCCTCCCCTCCCTACCGCCTCCTCCAGCCACTACCACACGGGTCCAATAGCTGTGGCTGCAGCAGGTCAGACAGGTGGGACTCAGGAGCAACCAGGGCTTGGTGAGGACAACTGGTGGGACAAGGGCATTCTCCAGGCCCTTGAGGCCCTCCACTATTTCTGGGGCCTGCCAGGGGCACCTGGTTGTATTTGGAATATGAATCAATAAGCACAATGCTATCAAAGTACATGACAAGCCAGAATATCCATCCTTGCTGTGCAGTTTCTTGAAGACAAGCCCCTGAAAAAAAAATTATTTTTTTTTTGTGACAATGTGCCTAAGATTCACCATAGAGGATTTTAAAGAACGGATTAGCTGAGTTTAATAGCGTGAATTATGAAAAGAACCTGCTCTGTGCAAAGCACAGGGTCACATTTGATGATTCACTAGGCTTTTTCTTGACCATTAGTTGAACACTTAATGTCAAAAATGTGATCCACATTAAATTGCTGCAGTCTGATGGAGAATGTCTTCCAGCTCTAGGTGTCTAGTGTACAAGAGGAAACATTTTATTCTCTGTCAGCAGAAAAAAAGCCACAGACTCAGGGCAATGGGATGGGAGCTCCACGCCTTGCCATAGCCTCTATAAATAGTGAGGACAAATTCCCCTCTCACCTAATATCCTGGAGGAGGGCAAGGGCAGCATATACCTTCTCTTACAACTTCCCAACTTCTCTCAGTCACTCATGGAAACCTCCTGAGCTGAAGGCTGTGTCTGTCCATTTCAATGCATTATTTTATTCCTCCTTGAACCTATTTCTGCTTTTGAGCACCATGCTGTCTTCCAGGAAAAATTCTACAACATAATTGTGCACTATTTGCAAAAATTCTTCCTTTGGCTTTTTTTTTAAATCTTCTTTTGGTGATTTCATTGGATACCTCTTACGTCTGGTGCTGTGAGAAACAGCAAGTATTTGTTCTCTATTCACTTTCTCTGTGATGTTGAGGGTATGATAAAACTCTGCTTTAATAGGTGCCTCCTACATCCTTTTCAACCATCTCTTCGCCAGACTGAAGGGCCCTAATGCGTTAGTCTGTTTTCGTGCAGAAGATGCTCTCTGTCTCTGTCCAAGCTCACTTCCTTCCTCTCACCCATCCTCATTCTGTTATCTCCTTTCTCAAATGCACTGAGCAGAAATTTATTCATCATGAAGGTGCACAATGGATTCAGACAACAGCATAGTTTCAATTTTGTTCTCTGTTTCTTTGCCAGAAATCTCTCACATTACATTTACCCATGGGTATGCTGAACTTGGGGTGGATGTTTTCACAGAACTATCCATATTCCTCCCAGTCACTCACTGCTGAATGGAAATGGCTAGTTCAGAGCTTACCGTTTGGTAGGGAGACTGCAGGCTATTTTTCTCATGTGTGTTATTTTGCACTGATTGGCACTGAAATTCAGCTCTTACTTTATTCTTCAGACGTTGGGTTTTGTGAGATTATTTTTGCAACTGTTGCAACCAATTCTAGTTTTGACTATCCTGATTAATTGTGTATCATTAATAAATGTTGTCATCTCACTCCTCACACACCTTCAGTCCCCAGATAATTCCTTAGTAAATGAGTAGATCTATTTTACAGGTCTCTCTGGGATTGCAATAGGAAGTTGCTTTCATTATGAAAACAGATTGTTTATCTTTGTTTCCTGCCTTCTTTTCCCATCTCCTTCATAATGAAAAACAATGCAAACAATTCACTTAACCTTTCTGCCATGACCTGTCTCTCCTGATTATGCTTTTTATTCGGTGATCATCTATCAGCCACACCACCTCCCTGGCAAACTTCCTTCCCCTAATGTTCCTGAAGAGGTTTTATTGTTACCTCTTATGTCTCTAGCAAGTTGCTGCTTGAAACCCTTTTTGGCCTGCCATATTATTCTTCCCCATGCAATTTGTCACGTTCAGGGATCTATTTCCTCTCTTGAACGTGACTTGTGCTTTTTGAGAAATGCCTTTTAACTCTTCTACTCTGCTGTTTAGCTGCACAAACTTCTTTTCCTTTTAACTCTGGTTGGTTTGGTACTGTATGTTTATTCCAGGCTTGTAATACAGAGTTTTAAAACAGTTATTTTACTCTTTTAACTGCTCATTTTAATTTATTTTCAAGCATCTTTTTTGTTTTTAATTTACTTTCCATTTTTAAGGTCATATGAGCAATACTTACATCTTGAATAGGTTCTAGGCATCTCTGAGCTAAACTGAGATCCTTTTCTGCTTCTAGAGTCAATGATTTTAGCTCCAATAGTTATTTATTATGTCCAAAAGTTATTTTAGAGGTCATGCCTCAAGTGAGATACGCTAGACGTAGTCTACCCAGCGTGTGTCCTGGCATCACAGAGCCCCACCAGTCAGCCTCTTTCCAACAAAATCTGAGTGACAGCTGTATTGATATTCGCACCCAAATGGGTAACCCCATGCTTTGAGTTCCAGCAGCAGCAAAAATATTGAAGGCAACCGCTCTGAACTGTGCTCTACACTCCTGCCTGCTTTGGATAGTACTGGTAAATCAGCAACAAGTGTAGCTGGTTTCCACTTCTCAAAATGCAGCAATTCCAGTTGGAGATCGCTTACAGTGCCTCTTCAGCCACCGCCAGCAGAAGATGGGGCCATGGGGAGGGACCTGGATTCCAGCCCTTTGCACCACCTCTGTATTCCATTTTGACCCAAAGCAAGCCCTATTATTTTCCTACCTGTCTAAGCCACATCTCCAGAAAACAATAAAACTATTTAGAGGTAGAACCCACCATATTGAATGAAGTCATAGTATTAACATCAACGCTTCTACAGACAATTAAAAAAACCCTTTCATTTTGAAGACACTGCTGCATTGCTGTGGCAATGGTCATATTAGAGGTGGCAGGACTATTCAAGTGGGCCTAAATTAAGTAATAATTGAAATGTTTGAAGGAAAATGAGTATGGTTGTCAGGGTCAGCCTTAAATATGTTTTGCTAACATCTTGCAGAAAAATTTTGATAAAAATTGCAGTGCTGTGTGAGAGATGACTGGGTTTTATTTCAAAGTAAATAAGTGGAACAGGAGAGAGAGGGGGAGAACACACAAGAGCACAGTTAATAAGATGTATAATCAAATGAAAACTTTTGCACAGTGATATTGCATGAGGTAAAACTGAGTTTAAAAACAGAACATGTTTTTTTTACCAAAAATCCCAGAATGTTTGAAAGCACATTTGACTATAATATACATCCCATGCTTTATGGAATATTTATTTAACATATGTAGGCTGGGGAAATGAAGCACCTTTTGGTAAGTAATGTCTCAAAGTGCTGCTGAAAAACAACATAAGCATAGAAAAAGTTGTTTTACAGAACTCAAGAGCTGCTAGCAAAGTCCTGATTTAGAAAAACATGCGACTTCAAGTGAAGTAACTTAAATCAATGGCACATGAGCACATGCTGAGGTTAAGCAAGTGCACTGGTGTTTTTATAAATCCTCACATTTGCTTTCTTGAGCCAGGGCAAATCTGTATGCATGGATCTAGCAGACCAGGACAGTTCTCTCTGCTTTGCAACTGATTTAAACAGGAACACCAGTTGCTTTGTGCTGTAACATGCACCAGCTTACTCCCAGCACGGCATAGAGCAACTTTCAGAGGAGCACTATTTAAGATGCCAGGACAGATGACAAGGTTTTTGGTATTCAACATCTGAACCCCAGTGCCACAGTGTTTCTCAATGCTGGGATCAAGCCTTAACACTATCAGAGCCCTGAGGGCCCTAATTGCCCTAAGCAGCCTCACCTAGGTCCCACCCACAGCCCTGCCCATGGTCCAGGAGCCCATTTAGGCTCAGCCCTGGGCCTTTAAACCCCGCTTGTGCTGTGCTGTAGATGTGTCCAGTTGGTGTCTGCCTTCTGGACGGATCTCTCATCTCTATTGCAGGTAGCTTTTCTCCCACCTTTGTTTCCTGGATGGCCTTTGGACCTACACTGTAGCTCTGTTTCCAGCCCCATCTACTCCTGACTGAGCTCCTTAGGTGGACCTTGGACCTAATTTCTCACTTTATCTGGGGCTGTTGCTGTACCCTGTTACTAGCACTCAGCTCTGCTTGTCAAGTTCAGATCCTGTAGGACCTCTGTTGGTAAGAGCACTGCCTGGACTAGGGCCACCCTTGGCTTCTGGTTCTGTTGTTCCCACCATGGAGCAGACCCATCTCTGCCACTCCCTGACAAACCTGTTCTTGACCAGACATTTCATCTCTGAATCTCTCCTGCTGAGTAGGTGCTAGCATAAGTAGTAGTGGTGTGGGTTGGGGTTGAGTTTGGCTTCATAGCCTGCATAAGTGGGAGCTAATGCTATGGAGGTCAGGAGTAGGATGTGAAAATGTGTTTGGAGAGGCCTCCTTAGCTGGATGGATGAGAATATCTGTGTGCTCAGGTAACTACTGAGCACCATCTAATTAAGCCTGGACATTTCTTATATGTCAAGGTCTTGATTTGTGCAATCCTTGGTTGACAGAAACAGTAGCTCTGAGTTCAAAGTAACTATTTGCTGTTCTACAGTTATTGCATGGCCTTCCAGCCTAGCCATCCTTATAAATACCTACTGAAGCTTAGCTTAGATCCAGTTGTGCCAGATTTTGACCTAAATTCTTTTTCTCTTTCATCCCCTCACTGCTGCCTGCATTCCTGGTTGGGTCTTTGAGGACGGGAGCTGCTTTCTCTGCACAAAGCAATTCCACCTTTGCAGCAGAAGCATCGCTGGTGAATTAGCTGCAGCACACAGCAATTATGTTACGGAAGTTGGGTGAAAGGGAGCAGTAATAATTTGCAAGTTCTGCCAACAAAATCCCTTTCATTTTTGTTGTTGGTTTTTTCCCTCCCCATACCTTGGCAAGACTCTTTCCTGTTTTTCTTTCATTACATGGCAAATGTATAATAAGAACAGGAGGTCATTTACTCCAAATCCTTGATTTATAATTTTTCTGACGTTGTCAGTTGCTTTTTCTAAAGACTGTGAACAATGTGCAAAGTCCTTGTTGGGTAACAGTCATAATTAGATGCTTTCTAAATTTCCAAGAGCTTTTGAGTACTCAGCACACTCCTTCCCTAATACCCTGTGGCTCTGTCTTTATGCTAATAAACCGAGTTGCGTCCAATTGACCCCCGAACTGCTGCCCTGCAGGTTTGGAGATTAGTATATGAAGGCGAAAAAGGAACAGCTGGAATGGAAGATCCCGTGCAAGAATCTCACAATGTCTGGATTTATAGAGAAATAATATTTTTGTCAAAGTTCTTCCAGAAAAGCTGGCAGGATCAGTCCAGGTACAGAGAAAGGAATAAGAAATGATTGTTGCAGATCCCTGTGGTCAGATAAGCATGTCCTGGTGGACAAGAAAAATATGAAGTGCTGTCTATGAAAGTAAAAATGAGTGAATTTTCAGCTGGGTGGGGATGAAAAAGGTAGCTACAGGGAGGAAAAAAGAAAATCTCAGTCATATTATGATGAAGCTGACAGCTCTTTTCCTCTGCCAAAATGGTACCTTTTGGTTTTGGTCTGAAAGCATACTTTTGGATCAACTGAAGCAGTTTTTTAATTTGGTGAATTCAGAATCAGAGGAATGGTTTACTTAATATTTTTTTTGCAGCAGATCATTTTAGTTTGCATGGGAAGTGCTCCAGGGGGTAGCTGGAGAGTTGAGTAACACAAATCTCTGGGCTGGGAGCAAACAAGCCAGGAAGGTCTGCTGGAGGTGCCTGAATTGGCCACAAACCCAACCCAGCTTCAGGCTGCAGTGTGGGTCCTGTCTATGACCCCTTCCCCCAGCTCTCCTGGAGCGTAGTAGATGTCTTGAGGTTCTTGACCACAAAGATTGTGATTTGCAGTCTCTAGGGTCAGGGAAGCATGCCAGTCTTTGATCCAGCAGAGTCAGAAGGTTGCATGTGTTGGCTGAAGGCATCTTTCTACTGAGTTTGAAAGAAAGTCTTGAGCTGAGGACTTTTGCCTCCTAGTGGAGTTGCCTCCAAGCTTGTATCATGTTTTTGGGTGGATTTCCCTTAAGTACTCCTGCTGCTGCTTTGCACTGTATAAATAATAGGATATTCACCGGACATGAAGAAATAAGTCTACTCTCTGGTTTTTTTTCCTGGTAGGGCAAGATGTATGAGCTCTACTCTCTGTCCCAGTAAGTTTTTAAGCATTTCTTATAACTGGAGACAGACCAGCTCCTGATTTCTGATAGCCTGATGTTTAGGCCATGCACTTTGCTGTTCTGAATCTGGCAGACTGAGCTCTTGGGCATGGGTCACCTGCCTCTCACTCAAGTGTCTGAAACCAGTGGGGCTCAGAGCTGAACAGAGCATCACAGTCACCTCCTCCCTGCAGTGACCAGTGGTGTCTGGTGAACTTAGCCTTTCTTGTAAAATGTTCTTGGCCTTTATTAAGTGCCAGAAAATGAAGTGTTTTGCATTAGTCACCATCTTTTGTCAGGCTTGCTTTTTCTTCATTGGCTTAAAGCCCCACATGAATTTGGGATTGGATAAAGCTGAACTTCAGGTTCTGCTTGAGAAGGTTAAGAGAATGAGATCACTTGAATGACCCTATATTGTCATTGATGCTTAGATGGGCTGGAGATGGCAAGGGCTGGGAGGCTTTGCCTTTACCATTGCCTGATATGACATATGAGCTGCAGGCTGTGTGTTTTGGGAACAGCCATGTGCACACGTGTTTGCCTCAGCCACAGCCTCACCATTACCAAGGCTATCACCCAGCCTGAATCCTATCTGAAAATATTGTCAGAGAGCATTTAAGGCATTTATTACTGGGTGGAGAGCTATGCCCATGGTGGTGTACTTCCATCCCCACCAGGAACAGAGCAGCCCAAGCTACAACCAACCTTCTCACTACTCCAGGTGCCAAGTGCATTTCTTCAGCCTGTTCTCCAACTTAGAGGGTGACATATGCATTAAGAAAACACTCCTTACATCAAAGCGCCTGTAAGCCGTGCTAGTCATCTTAGATGTTACTGAGTGCCCTATGAATGGAAGTGCTTTGTGTATGAAAGGGATGATGATGGACTATCTCCCTCCCCTCCTGTCTACACTCTTCCAGCCCACTCTCATATCTGTGATCCTCTCCCTTCTTTGCCTCTACCCATGAAATGTGCCTTCACTGGAAAGAAAAATGAGATATGAAAGAAAAAAGTGTTGACAAAAATCTGAAAGTCCAGCTGTCTCAGCATCAGAGACGCAGTCCAAGATGTGTCCTTTATGGCTTGTAATGAGAAGCATTGGAGTGACTGAAAGCCCTGACCCCCAGCCAGCCATTGTACCTGCTCTCACCTACTTCTCCGAGAGGTGAAGTCTGGAGCAGCTGCTGATTTTCATTTTAAATCTTAGGGTTTGAGCTATTAATAAGCCTGGAAAATAACCACATGTTCTCTGAATTATGTAACAGATGTTAAATTCCCGAAGATGAAGAGGTGTCAGCCTGATGGAAGAAGTGATGTGAGGACCTTTCTTTTTCCTTTGAGCTGGGTGTCTCTTATTAGCAAAATCAGTTATCTGCTGGTGGAGGTAAAAAGAAAATTAGTATTACCCCACGAGTTTTGACCCAACCCCACTGTTCCCCCCGACTCTTCACTTTGTGCCCATGTTTATGCATTTCTTACCTTTCTCTGGCATCAGATTTTGAAGACAAGTGCCATCCAGAATGAAGTCCCATTGAAAGAATGTGTTGTGATGAAGAGCTGTTGAATGAGTCACTGTGCTCGTGCTGGCAAAGCAGGCTGCAGAGCGGGCCAGATCCTTACACTTGGCACGAGAGAGCGAGAAGCAAAAGAGGAAAGTAAACTTAGGGCCAGGAGCGCTGCAGTGCTTGGCCAGCCAAGGGGGCTGGGTTGCAAGTGCTTTCCCACTTAACCATTTCAGCGACGCAGTTGCCACCAAGCCGGGGATGCGTTCACAGCCTCACTGGGGTAGTGGGAGATGGGCTGAAGGCAAATACAGAGAAGGTGCTGTAGGCAAGGGATTAAAAAGGGTTTCACTTCTGTCTTCTTTTTGACAACCTTTTTTTTTTTTTTAAGGTTCTCTTCTTCCTGATCCTCCTCTGTCCCAGAGTGAGCACTTGTGGCTCCATGTGGGGAAAGGTCCTCAGCAGCTCAGGATGGCATTTAACCAGGATAGCTCTCTTCCTAGGCGTCCCATCTTACGCCTCTTGGTGCCTTGCATAAAGATGGAGGGAAGCTGTCATCAGCTGTGTGTAACACAGCTGAGCAGTCCCTTGGGAGAGACATTTATAAATGTGGATTGAAGACATTGGGCCCCAGGGGTACCACATTTTCTGTGGGTGTAGATACACAGAGAGACTTATAAATCAGCCTCTGCACTAATAGAGGTGCCTGCGTTCTTGACTATGACCCCACTGGCTGCAATCTCTGAGGGGTGACTTTGCTCAGACATTTATTTCTGAGATCTGCTTTAGCATCTCCTGTTGCACGCCCGCTGGCATGACAACTGCAAGTGCTTGTTCCAACGCAACGTGCCCTTTCCTCCTGGGGATGCTTCTGGGGAAATGTAGTTCAAGTCAGAACAGGCTCACGGGGG